>NC_089510.1:12319593-12961093 GCF_036850995.1 Saccopteryx leptura | reverse complement strand
TTCCAAGATGTGTTTTCTTTCGTGTCAATCCCCCACGCAATAGTATAATAAAGCCTTTTAAAACTAGACATCTGTAAAAGGAGAAAGGAAGCATGTAATGACTATTTTCCCTTGGTCACATTTTTAATAAAATTGTACATTACACAGTAGTGTGATTTCTCATCTCGGGATGATGAAATATCTCCGAACTGCAGATGGCATGCCTGTTTAGAGCACTTTGTCTAAGGTCAAATGTTTCTTTTGTTCAAAATGAAGAGAAAATGGGAGGTAAAGGAACTTTCATTTATTTCTCAGAAGTCCTTCTTACATCAAAACATGAAAATGAAAGAAAAATAGTGTTTTGCAATTTGAAGATTATGTACCCATCATTACCTTAAATATATTAGGAAAGCCTAAAAATGAGCACATTCTTAAGTATTTGTCCTTACACTTGGAAAGGACAGTGGCTTTCACTGTCTTTATAATGGCAAACAGAGCACACTGGAACTAAATATGCAATTACATTTTCCCATTTACCAATTTCTCGTAAGACAATTTTATAGTAATATCTGTTAACTTACAATTTATATCCTTAAATTGATGACATTTTTCTCAAATAACAATTAGATATGTCCTTTTTCTTAGCAACCAGAGATGCATAAAATCAATTTCTTAGTCGTAATTTTTAATTATCTCTTGCGTACCCAATAAATGTATCCAAATAGTTAGCATAAAAACATGAGAATTATTTTAAGTTTTACTCTAATTATGAGGAAGCAAAGTTCCCAGGGTTCTATGCCTCAATAACTACTGCATAAATTAAAACATTCCTGTGCCTAATTAAATTATTTTTAGCCTAGTTGTAATGCCAAAATTTCCATCCTGAATCCTTATAATGGTCAGGGTAAAAGAAAAGAGCTAAGTGATTATGTCATGAATCAGGACCCTATAAACACAGGTATGATTAATGTATATTTAATCTTATAATTAAGTTATACATAAAAAATAAAGTCTATTCCTGAATAAAGTCAGATTTAATGGTAAATTCTTAAAATACACTGATTGAAATGTCCTTAAAATAAAACAGCTGGATAGCTCACACATTTTAGGATCTATGAGCTAATGCAATCAAGAAAATAGGAAGTGGCCCATACCTGAATGCCTCAATGATATAAGAACTCGCTGGGAGCGTCCCAGGGGTACCTGGTTGCCAGGACAAGGTGACACTGTTCTTTGTAACATCAGTGACCTGTGGTTTGGATGGTGGTCCTGGCAGGTCACTTAAATCATAATTTTTACTGATTGTTGCTCCAGTTTCTATAGAGGACAAACAGAAAAGGCTACATTTTTCTGAATGCAAAGGCTGACGACAATAGTTAAAAGAATAGTCTATTAAAGAAGTTGACCTAGAGAGTGAGCAATTTATCCTCATGAGTCAAAAACATATAAATGAATATTTACGTTTCCTACATGTGACTAATGTTCACTTTCCTACATGATCACTAGAATTGCCTTCTCTTTAGAGTGAGAAAATAAAATAACAAGATTGCCAAGGAGAAATGTATCAGATTGCACAGGTGCAATTCTATGTGCCAAGTTGTTCAGGAATTTAAAAAGTGGCATAAGTATTAATACTTACATTTAAAGAATATAAAATATTGTTCTTGTCTTCACATGATATTTGGTCAGGAGCTAATCACTCAAATGGAGCTAAGCACTTAAGATTTCTTCTGTTAAGATAATTCACAAAGCCTGACCAGGTGGTGGTGCAGTGGATAGAGCATTGAACAGGGACGCAGAGGACCCAGGTCTGAAACCCCAAAGTCTCTGGCTTGAGTGTGAGCTCACCAGCTCGAGCGTGGGGTTGCTGGCTTGAGCATGAGATCCTAGCTATGACTCCATGGTCGCTGGCTTGAGCCCAAAGTTCACTGGCTTGAAGCCCAAGGTTTCTGGCTTGAGCCCAAGGTCGCTGGCTTAAAAGCAAGGGGTTACTCGGTCTCCTATAGTCCCTGACCAAGGCATATATGAGAAAGCAATGAATGAACAACTGAGGTGTTACAGCAAAGAATTGATCCTTCTCATCTCTCTCCCTTCCTGTCTGTCCTTCTCTCTCTCTCTCTCTGTTAAAAAAAAAAAAAAAAAAAAAAGGAGGATAATTCACGAAGAATTCACCTGTCACATCCAGCACGGCACTCCAGGAAGTCTCCCCACTGGAACTTGTAGCCACACAAGTATAAGTGCCGGTATCAGAAATCTAGCGTGCAAGAAAAGGGAGAGAATGGAAGTTTGAAAATAACATGTTGATAAAATTTTAAAAATTAAGAAACTAAATCTTTCCCTCTCAAGAGATCAGTGTGCTGCTATATTTAATCTGTAGCTGTGTAACAGTGAATAGAATAAAGTCGTATCATTAAAAAAAAAATTAAACAAATTATGCCCATGGAATCATTGCCATTTAGAGCTGAAAAGAGACCACAGAAGTAATCTAATACATAACTCTATGAGCATTCATAACAGTTGCCATTTTATTGATCGCTTAAAATGTTTTTGTTATTCACTGAAGAGTGGGAAAAGACTTTTAGGAATGATTATTAATATAACCAAGAGTTCTCTTTGACAAATGAAAAAGGCAGGATACTCTGTGATTATGCATTGTCAAAAGCCCCAAGATCAACAAAAAATATATAAAGTCAAAAACCCTCCCTGGGTCTGAGCCTTGTGGGCTTACATTGCAAACACCCATTTCTATCAGTTTAAGGAAACAAAAAAAACAAAAAAACACAACAACCCCAAAACACCAAAGTGAGACTGAGAAGAGAAACTGATGACCAAGGACAATAAGGCAAGTCAGCAAACGTAGAATTAAAACTCTGATGAACATGCATCTAATTGTTGGTGAAATATGGGAGTTCACAGAATATAATATCTGCTGAGTACAACGTGTAAGTGTATCGACGGCTGAACCTTGCACAATTGATCCTCCCGTAAGTCGTCAGTGCATGGCTGTTACTGCCTTTCCACCATTTTAATTGATTTTAAATGTCATTATGTATTTTCATGTAAGTTTCGAATTACTCCGGAACGTCATTCTTTGCCGTATGATCTCCATACAATGGTCTTCCATGATGCAAAGTGATGACGGGGAGTCGCCTTTGAGGGAAAAAAGCCCTCCTTTCAGCTGGGGCTGCGCCTGCATTGCAGTCATTAGAAATCTTTTCATTTAGGGAGCATGACTCACAAACTCAATATAATGAGCTGAGGCTGGGTTTTAATGGGATGTTCATTTGAATATGGTCTCTGAAAGAGTAAAGAATTTGCATTTTATTAGAGCTGTTGAGCTGAGATGTAGCACTTGTTATGAAGTGCGAACGCCGGGAAGGAGGGAATGTAGGTAGTGCTTCTTCACCGCATCTCCTTGTCATTGCGCGGAGACGCAAGTCTGACGTTAGCTGTGGTAGGTGTGCTGTAATGAGCATTAAAATATACTAGTTCTCAAAAGGTAGCTAGTCGGCTACCAATTAGCTGAGCTATAAGAACACAATGTTCATCATGCTATTTCCCCCATTGCATTAAATGACGAAACAGAAACAGCGAGACACAAAGGACTATATAGCCTACAGAAAGTCTGATACGAGTGAAGTGCTCTAAAGCACATTTTTATCTCCCTCCAAAGACAGCCATCTTACAGAGAAAAAAAGCATTTTTTGAGTTTTGCCAACGTGCTATCAAAAGCCTCACTATCCCTGCTAAAAGTCACTCCCAGATCATCCTCACCCTCATCACGACATTCACTTTTATTCCTTCCACTTTAAATAATGTCTCTTCTGATCACAAGCGCTTCCTGTCCTTCCATCCTTTTCCTTTCATCCTTAACCAAGTGCTTGAAAAGAGATTCCTGTGCTGTCAGCCTCCGTCACTCCGGGCCCTCCTGGGGCGCTGCTGTAAGGCAGCCTGTGGGGGGGGGGGCTCAGAGCTTTTTTGACATCATGAATCACCCACCTTTAATTGCTTCTTGCAGGCATTACTGGGGATCCTGACGATTCAAGCACCACCTCTAATTCAGCAGTACACTGAAATTGCATTAACCTCCATGGCCCAAGTCAAGGAGAGTTGGAGTTCATTTCTTAAAAACTCCCATTTTGTTCATAGGAAGTTAACGGTTAATTTACAATCATTAAAAAGACAGGCTAAAAAATGTGTATTAATTTGTTTTTCTTTTAACTGAATTCAAAAGCATTCTTTTTCTACGTAGAGCAATAGTTCATGCCTGTGTTTCAAAATCAAAATGAAAAAGTTAAAAATATTAATTATATAACTATATTGAAGATTTGTTTCTGTGTGTGCACACACACAATGTAAATATGGAGTAATTCCTTTCATATATGTATCTGCATGATACAATGATAAACACAAAATAAGTGTGTGATCGAAATACACTGCTCACAAAAATTAGGCGATCGGGGAACTTGCAGATTCTCCGGTACTTGCAGCCATTTGTACAGTGCATTTTCACCAATGAAATAAAAGATGGTTTTGTGTCTCATTTGCATAATCAAACAACATTCTTTGACTTGTCGTTTGCTTTTCTGATGTTCTTGTTTAATAAAATAAAATCAAATGCTTCTTTTTTATCACTTTATATTCATTTTGAAATATCCCCTAATTCTTGTGAGCAGTATATATTTGCATTGTAAAAAAAAATATTGTGATCATCTTACAAGGAAAAATTCAACATCAGTTTTTGAGATTTTTGTTTTGTTTTGTTTCTTCATATTGGTTCCAATATCTCCATAGAGACCAATTGTTCTTCCACTGAATTATTTTCTGTCAATTGTTCTTATGCTCTATTGTCAACCATCTTGGTTTTGGCTCTCATTCTCAATTTTATGATTATGATAATAGATCTCGAGTGTTGGCATAGAGCTTGCTGTATGGTGGGAGGCTCTTTATAGTTGGTTGAATAAATTGAGTGTACTTTTGGAGGGCAAGTGGTCCCCATGATACATCCTCTTGGTATTCACACCATATATAATCTGTCACTTTGAGTATGGGGGACCTGTTGACTTACTTCTGGCTAATAGAATAGGTCAAGGGTAACAAGATGTCATATTTGTAATTATGTTGCATAGAACTACAATGCCTCTCTTGCTAGGATACTCTCTTGTGGACTTCAAGAAAGCAAGTTAGGAATATACATATGGTAAGGAAAGAAAGGCAGCCTTCAGCCAACAGTGAGCAAGAAGCTGAGGTCATCAGCCACAGGAACTGAATGCTACTACAATCATGATGATTGGGATCAAATCTTTCCCCATCCAATCTTCAGCTGAGGCCACATGTCTGACACCTGATTGTAGACTTGCAGGCCCTGAAGCAGAAGACCTGCTAAGTCATGCCTGGGCTCCTAACCCACAGGAATGGTGAGATGGTAAATGTGTGTTGCTTTAAACCTCTATGACTTTGCTATTTTTTTTCACAGTGGTAGATAGCTAGTGCACTACTCAGAAGTACAGTTATTTCGATTGAGTTGATCCTGATACAAGTCTAACTTGTTTAAGTTGGCAGTGATGGTCATTCCCTATCACCTCATCTGCTGTTAAAAGACCAGAAAGGCTTGTTCTTGTCAATGGGTTTTCATTTAAATTCCTCAGCAACTTACAAAAGTGGGATATTTTCCACCAACTAGCTAACCTCACTTGTTCTGTAGTCAGTCTCATCTCTTTATTTTTTCCACACAACTGTTTGGTCAAGTCAGTTTACCCACATTTTTTTGCAAATTTCCTTTGTTCATGAGAGAGAATCAGAAGCATTTGTCATGTGAAATTATTTCAATATTCTATTATCATCATTAACTTTATATATTTAAGATTTTTCATTTTGCTGATTACACATATATCGATATACATACATATGGGTTAGAATAAAGGAGTAAACATTCCAAGTCTGTTAAGAATTTGTGAGTAAAACAAGGACAATGATATTCCCCCTAATTTGAATTTATCATTTGTACAATATGAACTAACATGAGCCATAGATGAAAGTGTTATATTGAGTGGGATACGTGAAACCATGTTTACACAATAAATTAAAATTTATAATTAAAAAAAGAAGTAAAATAAAATATAAAACAAAATGGACAATTGTGCTGGGATATACGATTGTACATTCACAACACAGTTTTCTCTAGGACAGGACTTAATTATGTTGAGATGAAGATACAAACTCAAGTTGAACATGACTCACCCGTAAATTTTTAATCTGCAATGTCCCTTGCTCATATATCGTTGCTCTTGGATCTCTACCCAGAAAAGTGAATCCCTCCTTTAACCAGCTGATTACAGGAGGAGGATCCCCGGTCGCTTTACATTTCAGCAACGCTGTGCCATCTACGGCTAGTGTTTGGTTGGCTGGACCTTGTAGAATTATTGGTGGAGGTCTATCTGTCAAAACTAAAGGATAAAAATATTTTCAGGATATGTTAGCATCTATAAAATTCAGTAATCTTGACATTGAAAGTATGGTTAAAGCTCCAAACTATACATATTACTTATAACTAATTCTGCATATTCTTTCTTTTTCTAAGTGAGAGGAGGGGACATAGTGAGATACTTCCACATGTGCCCCAACCAAAATCCACCTGGTGACCTCTGTCAGGGATGATGTTCAATTCAAGCCATTTTTAGCACCTTAGGCTGACACCCAGTCCAACTGAGCTATCCTGAGCACCTGGGGCTGACACACAAACCAATTGAGCCACTGGTTGTGGGAGGAGAAGAAGGAGAAGGAGGAAGGGAGGGAGAGGAAGTTAGCAGATGGTCACTTGTCTTATGTGCCTTGACCAGGGATGAAACCCAGGAAATCCACACACTGGGCCAGTGCTTTTCCAATGAGCCAAGGGGCCAGGGCCATTCTGCATATTCTATATTCACCAAAATATCTGTCACCTGTGCAAACTCTGCTGAGGCCATATTATTGTTGATATTACCATAACTTAGTTTGCTCTACCTATTCAAGAGGATCATAGCATAAATTCTAACATTGAAAGGCTTTCTGTTATTGGAAGTCTTTATCCTATTAAATTAAAAATATAGAGAGCTTATAACAGTCATTCATAAAATGTCTCTTCTGTCTCTCATATGCATATTCAAGAAAGCCTTTGGAGGATACATGAGTAGAATTAATTTTTACTTTTGCTCTTATTATAAATACACCCTTCATAGCACCAGTTGCATGCTATGTGTATATAGACTATATTTATATTGTTAAAATAGTTAATTATAAATAATTTATTCCCCAAATTGTGACATTTAGTCTTTAGATTATAGTAATATAATTTTGATGATAGAATTTAATTAGTTCTTTCAGTTTAGCAAAATAAGCAATCTAATTATACTTTATTTATGTCAGGGGTCCCCAAACTATGGCCCGCGGGCCGCATGCGGCCCCCTGAGGCCATTTATCCGGCCCCCGCTGCACTTTCGGAAGGGACACCTCTTTCATTGGTGGTCAGTGAGAGGAGCATAGTTCCCATTGAAATACTGGTCATTTTGTTGATTTAAATTTACTTTTTTTTAATTTTAAATATTATATTTGTTCCCTTTATATTTTTTTACTTTAAAATAAGATATGTGCAGTGTGCATATGGATTTGTTCATAGTTTTTTTTTAATAGTCTGGCCCTACAATGGTCTGAGGGACAGTGAACTGGCTCCCTGTGTAAAAAGTTTGGGGACCCCTGATTTATGGTATGATAAACATTGGGCTTTCAACAATGTTTACATATGTATCAATTCTTGTGTTTGTTGAGTAAATTTTCCAGAATTTAATAAGCTGTTACTTCAGTGGGCTTTTTTTAATCAAATCATATTTTCAGTGTCTTTAGAAGTATTTTTAAATGATTTAGAAAATACATCAGAATGTAAAGTATTATTTAAATGGGTAATGGAAATGTGGAGTCAATTGGAGGTAAACTGTTATCTAGAACTAATTAGAAACTACTTCATAATAAAACTGACATGTGCAGGTCCAAGAAAAACTTTCTTAAAATTAAGAGAAAGTTCTATAAACTTCAGCATAAATTCTGGTTAACTGAAATATGCATTTTTGTTTTATGCATATATTTACATATATATATGTGTATGTGTGTGTGTGTGTGTGTGTGTGTATATGTGTGTGTGTGTGATTTATATATTTTAAAATGTATTTAAATTTAAAAATAAACTACCAAAATAATCATAGATACAGAGAAACTCCCAGAGGCAGGGAGGGGGTTAGGTGCGAAAGAGATGGATAAGGGGAAAAAAGTTTAAAAATTTATTAAAAAAAAAGACATATCACTGTTGATATTAACTGTGATCTCCTGGCTGAGGTGTGTTTGGTGGGCTTCTCCACTAAACTTGTTTTTAGCCTTTTCATAGCAGTCCCCTTAGTAAGGAATGCCCGGGGGCAGCCTGCACTTACAGAGCGGGGACATGCTCCACTTCCTCGAGCGACGAGTATTTACAAAAAGCACTTGGAATTTCTGTGCACAGAATTAATTTGTTAATGGATTCTATCATTTTTTCTCTATCAATATAGATGCATACATATTTATTTTATACTTTGAGTTGTAGCCCAATACCGCAGTATTTGTTTCGCTGTTCCAAATTTTACATTGGCCAGTGGGTGCCCATTCATTCATTTGGATCCTGTGTTCTTTTGATATCTGCCACCCACTCCAATAACTTGTGGGTTTTTCTTTCTGTTTTGAGTACTATCTTACTTACTGATATCACAAGATGGTCTAGGCTTATATCATTTCTGACACAACCCTAAAATCAACCATTTCTTCAAATTAAGCGCACACACAGGATGACCCATGAACAGTGTGAACTATTTAGTTTGTATATGTGTATACATAAAATATATACATTATATATTAACATATAATGTAAAATTAAATATATTATATATAACTTGTACAGAAAGAAAAAATTTGGTGGTTTTTTTGGTTTGTTTGTTTGTTTTTTTACTCAGCAATTGTAAAGAGAAATAATCTTTCTCAGGAAGGTCATGTTATGCTATTACAATGTTCATAATCGAACAGTGTTATTGTTTATTGATGCTCTAATCATTTTTTCCTCTACAAGCTTCTATAATTGCCAGTTTCTATATGATTATTTCTCAACCTTATATACATCATCTTTATTATTATGGTTTACTCTTTTGAGAAAAAAAACAACATTAAATTAAGCAGGCTTTTTAGAGTCTGCCATGAGAAAGCCACCTAGTTTTAATTTAAAATAGAAGTTATTGTACAGATCCCCTTACAGGAAAGAGGCAGTGGACAGCCAATCAACCTAAACTTGCTATGTCAAATATGCATTAAAATGTGTGTGTATGTGTGTATAAAACACTATAAAAGCCTAAGAATAAAATAATGTTGATGTATTCTTTACAAACAAAAGTTAGACCTATTATTTCAGTGATTTCCTTGATAAAATTCTTCATTTTAGAAGTAAATAAGGTAATTTTCAGAGAATATGAAAGTACAATATAATACCAATTATATATATCTTGCAATAATTGTGAAAATAGATATTCAAATGAAAAGTGTCATAGAATGTATCATCTTCATAGGCCAAAGTGGAAAGGGCAATTCAAAACTTTACAATTTTTAAATTCAGTGAGAAAAAACTGGTCTGCAGTAGTGCAGTAGGAACTAGTAAATTTTAAAATAATTGTTTCAGATTAAATATCTATATAGAATTCAGGAAAGTTCTCATAACCTGCTTTTATTTCATGTTCTTGAAATAATTAGATAAATCCAAAGGACACCTAATTAGTTCCTTTCTTTCTTACTTCCCAAATGTGTAGCTCATCCTATTTTAAATGAATTTGATCAACAAAGTAATTTAAAATCTCCTGGCCAGAAGGAATTTTCAGTTCAACTATGTTATGAGTAAAACAGACCACAGATTTTCATGACATTAAGGTCAATGGTTAAATGAACATTTAGGGTTTGCAGAGATCTGTGAACAACTTCATGGTTTTCTCTCACTATGCATCATAAATCCCCAATAAACCATTCATATGAGATCATGGTGTGAGATTTCTTGTCAATATAAAATACAAGTACATGTTTTCTCATCAGTCTTTTTAGATTCTATTGGCTCTACTCATAGAATTCTCGTTACAATATATTAATTTTCTTAAAGAAAAAGAGTAGAAGAAAAAAAAAAAGAAATGCATACCAATGAATTCATGAGAAGGCTTTTTAAAAGGACATTTTGAAATTCAAGTATATTGAAGTATCTTAGCTCAATCTATAATCAGTAAAATAATCACTCAACAGCACCTTTCATCACCATTAGCAGTCTCCTCTTATATGAACACTTGAGTTAAAAATATTTCTAAGAAGTTTAAGTACAAAAATGTAACAACAGAAACACTGCTAAAGACTGTATGCTTGTTTCTCAGAACATGAAATGTGTTTTCATTCTACACTGGAATTTCAACTGCCTCTAAATTGCCTTGGACCATACACACACAAAAAAAATGTTAAAAATAAAAATGATGGGTCACATATTTTTAAATTGTCAACCAATCTAAAAAATTAAAAACACTAAATAGAAACTGAAGTCATAAGCCAATGTGACAAGTTAATATTTGGAGACAGTTATGTCCAATAATAATACATGTGTGTGCCTTGAAATTATATTTCTTTACTCTAAAAATCAATAACTCTATAAACTTAATTCAATATTTTTACCCAAGGATCAAAAGAATCTTAACCTTGTGATTGCTGAATTAAGTAAGCATCAATGTAGTAATTAATGTTTCAGCCAGTTGTGGCAAAATGTCCAGAGTCATCTTAGTCATCAGATATAAAAAACCGTTTATCACTATCTTAATTTTGACCTCTGAAACAAAACTAGAATAACAACTGTTTTGTGTCATTGTCATCAACTAACATAAATTCTCAAAACAAAAGTTTTCTGTTCCAATATATTAGATACAATACTGAATACTCACCTGTTTCATGAACCATATCACTCATATCATAAATCAGCTCTTCTAACTCGTCAATTATGTATTCTTCAAATATGTTTTGCTTTTTCCAATAAAAGTGTCTTCATTTAGAAATATTTTGGTGTCTATGTTTTGTATTCCTAGAAGCTGAGATCTTCACTGGATTACAGCAGAGCTCTCAAGCATTGGTTGAAATGTTTTATAACAGCGTAGACTCAAACTTAGGCTTTGGCTAGAATATCTTATTTTCTAAGTATATGTACCTGGACATTTTGGCTCATAGAAGAAAACGTAAAAACTTAACAAAGATGATAATTACATTTTATTTCTTGTAAAGAAATGTGGAGCTCTGAAGGGTCAAAGATCTTGTGCATCTAAAGGAAGAACTACTCAGCTCATTAGGTCCTTGGACCTGATCTCCTTTCATTCCTCAGCAGTAAATCTCTGCAGCCTCCACAGTGTGGCCACTCATGACTCGGTGTTCCCACAGCCAGTTTGCCTGTTCTATTTATTCCCTTTCCTGCCATGGTGCTGGATCTGGCAATGCTGTGAACATTAAGAAGCATCACCTTTCCATTAATTCTAAATGACCTTCTAATCCACATGTGGATTAATCTAAATGTGGATTGTATGAAAGCACATCATATTTCACCAGCAAAAAAGAAAAGAATCAGAGAGGTCACATGCCGAAACTCTTGTACCTCAGAATCAGTGTCAAGAAAAATGGAAAAAAAAAAAAAAAAAAAAGGACAACCCACAGATCTCACAAATATAGGACAGCAGAAAAAAAGTTTTAATGTAAGGCATCAGGTGCTGGCCAGTTGGTTCAGCAGTAGAGTGTTGGCCTGGCATGTGGAAGTCCCGGGTTAGATTCTTGGTCAGGGCACACAGGAGAAGTGTCCATCTGCTTCTCCACCCTTCCCCCCCTCTCCTTCCTCTCTATCTCTCTCTTCCTCTCCTGCAGCCAAGGCTCCATTGGAGCAAAGTTGGCCCCAGGCGCTGAGGATGGCTCCGTGGCCTCTGCCTCAGGCGCTAGAATGGCTCCGGCAGCAACAGAGCAATGCCCCAGATGGGCGGAGCATCGCCCCCTGGTGGGCATGCCGGGTGGATCCCGGTTGGGCGCAGGTGGGAGTCTGACTGCCTTCCTACTTCTAACTTTGGGGAAAAAAAAAAAAAAAAAAAAAAAAAAAAAATATATATATATATATATATATATATATATATATTAAAGTAAAAAATAAAAAGTATAAAAAATTTAAGGTATCAAATAACAGGGCTTAAATGTATGCTCAGAGGTTATCAAAATATCATAAACTCCCTGCCTATTATTTGTGACAAGCTCTTGGGAAAAATAAAATCAGTCTATGAAGAGCCTACATCTTTTCCAACTTTCACTACTAATGTAGGTGTTTCCGTTAAGAATTATAGTACATATGTGCAAATAAAAATAATATTTTTAGCCTTCATCAGTAGTTTGGAAGGTGTTTAATTAATTTAACATTGCAAAAAATAGTTAAAAAGTCATAGGATATGATAATGTGTTTCGCTAACTAGAAACCTCCATGTCCATGATAATATCAAAAATGCTATCTTTCTCCTCTACTAAAATAAAAGTATCAATATTTATTAGAAGCAATCAGGTCTTCATAAGACTAAACGAAATACACAGATAACATAGAATAGACTTTAAAGAATATGAGTGTCACGTCATTTCTTTAAAATAATACATCACATCACTATGTCTTTAAGAATAAATCAATTGCCCTGGACGTTCTTTGGGAAAATACATGGTATTAAATCAAAGAGAATTAGAAACCATAAAAAATGTTATTTTACCCAGATTCAAACTAAGAAGATAAGAATTGATTAAAATAATCTAATCAACAAGTCAGAAAATTTCAAATGGCTAATATGGATCTTGAAATAAAAACCATCATTTCCATGCAGACATATCTAATCACAGCGCACCATCGGTCACTTCCAGTTGAGCCTTTGCCAAAATGCTCCCTGCCACAGTGAGGGCCTGGCAGATATAGTAACCCGCGTCGGATCGCTGAATGTTGGTAATTGTGAGGTCTCCGGTTGGGGACACAGAACATCTACTGTTGGCCTGCTGGGGTTGGTTTGGGAAAAGTAGGTTCTGCGAAAGGAAACACAGTCTCATCAATATTCTTTTCCTGCTTGGAAGAAAAATTACATTAACAACAGCTATTGCACTATCGCAACTATGGTAAGATGGTTGGGAAAAGAAAATACATAGATTAAAAAAATATAGTGTTTAAATCATTTAATGCCACGTAGTGAGTTCCACTTAAAAACTTTTTCCAAATGATGATGTTAAAAATAATATGCTCTAAGAAATCAGCATGTTCTGCTTGAAGCCAGTTTCTCTTCCTCTGATCTCTGCTACTTGTTTCATATCTTTGAAACTGAGTAATGGTTTGCTCATCTGTAAAGTGGGTCTAATAATGTTTATCTGACTCAAGTCATAAGACATGGTGAGAAGCTGGGACATACATAACATTAACTATGGATATGGTTTATAGTCTTCACATCACTAAAGAATGCAAAATATACTTTCAACGGATCATTATTAATACTTGATGTAATCAAAAGAGTTTCTCCCAAAAGTTGACCAAAAAAAGCATGTGACTAAGTCTGACACAATGTCAGATCTGCTTCTGCTGTAAGGTTTCTACATATTATAACATCTTCAAAATGAACTACGAACACAAGAAACAGGCTTAGCAAAATTAAGCAAATCTTTGAGAATAAAAACAAGATAAAGAATGTTTCTGAAGTATGTACGACATAACCTGAAAGAATTTCATCATAACACTTTTAAAAAGTTATCTTAGTGTTCTAGTTTTCATATTGAATAAAAGCAGCCTAAACACAGTATTCTTTTATGTTTTTATATGAGAGCAGTAATATTAACTCCCGTGACCTATGTTGCTTTACTGCTATTCAACTAAGAAAAACATTTGGGTGTAATAAGTTATACTGAGATATATTTCTAAGTTGGATTATAAATAAGAACACATCAATTTTTATGTTGTATTTATTTACAAAACAGAACATTACAACCCTCTGTGATCTGTTTCTCAATATAGTAATCAATTTTCCAGGTTTGTAATTAAACAGTTTCAATACGTTACAATCAGGAGGTAATAACATTCAATTAAAGGCATACGACACATTTTCACCTTAAAATGTTTTTTACCCTTGAAGTAATACCAGTGGAAGAGGATGAATTGGGTATTAACACTTTTCAATTACGCTAAATGACTTTAATCCTGAGAATGATGTCCTATTTTAATTAGAAGCTTTTCTCTTTATTGCAACATGATGGATGTCCACTTTATTAGATTCGAGTGTGACACTATAAGCCCACTTTACATAAACATTATAATGTTGTTAGACCCTTTCTAAAGAAGTGATGTTTGCTAGCATGTCAGTAATATAATTTCAAAATGCTCTTGCCCTGTTATAAAATTTGTTATTACTATATAAGGCTAGACATTTTTATAGATATGAAACATAATTTGAGAACACACTAATTCTCTTATGGAATCCAAATGTATTGCTGAAATAAACCATCTGAAAGAAAAGGGTCTAAATTTTAAATCCACTTGAAAATGATACAATAACTCAAAGCGTGCATTTTCCTACAATTAGCCATTAGAACACTAATTTACATAGCACTAATACATCAGATGGGTTTAATTCTCTCTGGGATTTCTTCCTCTATAATGCAGTATTAGTCCACCTTCTAAATGATTCGTTGACATGTAAATGGTATATAATCAAGCTTAACCTATCATCTTTTATTCCCTGCCTGTACAACTTCGGCAAAAGAAAATGGATTACAAGAAAAACATAGGAATTTTACAGAGTTTTTGCTTTGAAGTGCTTGGTATTCTATTAGTGCTAATTGGCATTATCAGCACATATTGAGGAATACGGATCATTAAGTCTGGGCTCTTAACTCTGTTTACTGATATATAGTCGTAGATCACTGTAAAAATTGGGTCCTGGAGGCAGTAAGATCAATTGGTTTTTCCTGACACCCCAATTCGTGATTTGCAAATTCACCATTTCCTCATGAACTTCTCTTCTGTTTTTATTCACAGCCTCTCTCTCTCATTCTCTCCTCTCTCTCTCATTCTCTCCTCTCTCTCTCTCTCTCTCTCTCTCTCTTTGATGTCAGGAAAACAGGTTAAAAAAAAAACCAGACCTACTTTATAATGAATTTAAATGATGTAACTGGAAAATGTAACACTTTGTTGAATAACAGGAAAAGGAATGCTTCAAGACTATTTGATCATTTCTTTAAACACCAAACACCATGCAGCATATTTAAATACGATGTTTGTTTGGCCAAGGAACCAAAGAACAGTTTATACAACGTCTTATATAAACTTGGAGCTACTTTAGGGCATGAGATTCACACATGCTGTAGCTGTATCTATACAATAACAAGACATGTTAAAATGGGATTTGACTCAATACATGGATTTAAAGTGTAAATTTTCAGCAATCGAATGGCTTTCTGTCATGTTACTTATATTATTTATAAATATTACATTTATATCATTATCTTTTCTATAAGAGACTCATGGGAGTAACTGTTATAAACCCCAGAGCACCCAGAAGGGTGAAGGGAGGGGGTGAGAGGCAGGAGGAAGAATCTTGCATTTGCCAATGCTCTCTGGGGCTCAGCAGTCTCAGCCTGCTCAGACACTGTGTGAGTCTGGGAGCAGAAGGGACCAGAATGGTGTGGAGCCTCTCCTTGGTCCTGGATGATAGTGTCCAGACACAGGAGGACCTCAGGCCCTCACAGCCCTAACCTGAGCAGAAGCATGAACCTGCCACTTCAGCTAGGACACGTGTGTGTTCGTCATTTTCCCATCTTTATCTAAACGCTGGAAATCGCATCTTGTTGCCCTTCATAATGTGTGATGCACTTTCACATATAATCATGGTATCTTCAAAACTTAGGGAAGTAAAATGTATTACCCTCATATTTTAGGGTAAGAAAATTAAGTTCAATAAAGATAAACATGGCAACAAAGGTTGCACAATAAAGAGGGGAAGATGTCTTTAGAATTCTTTTGCTTTTTCAGGGGGCATGTGAGCACATGTATGTGTGCAAGTGTGTCATAACTAGCTCATGGTGCTTTACGCTCATTTTAGAGCTTGTAATGTTTTAACCCAAAAGCAATTTTGAAGTGAAGAATCAAGGAACACTATGACTAGATATCAATCTTATAGTCACAATTTGTTTAAAAAATATATGATGGGAATTAAGGCCTGGAACAGGCCTGATGCAGGGTAGAGCAGTGGTCAGCACTTGATCTTACCATTCCATCACTAGCTTTACATCCCACAAATCATGGCGGGAGTGACTGCGACAGGAACACTCAGGAAAGAAGACAATTGGCCCATCCCTGTCAAGCTGATCAAATTGCTGGCTTGGGTTGGGGTAGGAACACACAAGAACCCATGGCCATTCAAGAACATGGCCAAGGAGAGCTTTCTGATGCCTTTCTATCCAGATGGTGATCAACAAGTTCTCTTTAAAAAGTCAAGGACAGCTTGACCTGTGGTGGCGCAGTGGATAAAGCATCGACCTGGAAATGCTGAGGTCGCTGGTTTGAAACCCTGGGCTTGCCTGGTCAAGGTACATATGGGAGCTGATGCTTCCAGCTCCTCCCCCCTTCTCTCTCTCTGTCTCTCCTCTCTCTCTCTCTCTGTCTCTCCCTCTCCTCTCTAAAATGAATAATAAAAAAAGCAACTCTTACCTAAGAGTGTGCCTTATAAAAAAATAAAATAAAAATTAAAAAAATAAATAAAAAGTCAAGGACATTTCCTCAATTCCTGGCAAAGATTTTAGATTTTATAGAGACTTTTTATTTTTATAATTTCAAGATTTTAGTTATTGATTTTACAGAGAAAGAGGGGAGCGATAAATATCAACTCATTGTTGCTTCACTTTACTAGTTCATCAATTGCTTGTCGTATGTGCCTTGATCAGGCCAGCCCAGGGTTTTGAATTTGCGACCTCAGCACTCCAGGCCAATGCTTTCTCTGCTGTGCCACTGCAGGTCAGGCTTCCTGAGACTTTTAATCATGGCTTTCATTATTCCCCATGAAACTCTTCCAGAACTCGGAGAAGCACCAGAGGGTGCCGAGGGGGAGCACCGGTAGGTTTCTTTCTGAGAATGACATGCCTCCTTGCTGACGGTTTGGGAATGTCTAGAAAACATATTTCGAAGTCCCTCGGGGATGTACAGGAAAGTTCTTAGACAAAGAATGTAACTTTGGGCCCTGGCCGATTGGCTGAGTGGTAGAGTGTCGGCCTGGCGTGCGGGGGACTTGGGTTTGATTCCCGGCCAGGGCACATAGGAGAAGCGCCCATTTGCTTCTCCACCCCCCCTTCCCTCCTCTCTGTCTCTCTCTTCTCCTCCCGCAGCCAAGGCTCCATTGGAGCAAAGATGGCCCAGGCACTGGGGATGGCTCCTTGGCCTCTGCCCCAGGCGCTAGAGTGGCTCTGGTCGCAAAAGAGCGATGCCCCGGAGGGGCAGAGCATCGTCCCCTGGTGGGCAGAGCGTCACCCCTGGTGGGCGTGCCGGGTGGATCCCGGTCGGGCACATGCGGGAGTCTGTCTGACTGTCTCTCCCCGTTTCCAGCTTCAGAAAAATACAAAAAAAAAAAAAAAAAAAAAAAAAAGAATGTAACTTTGGATCTGGTTTAAATTGGAAATTCCAAACAGAGCTTTGGAATCTATAGGCTAAGTGTTTGTCAACGTTTGGACCAGGTGTTACATGAGTCAGGTTGTGCATCCATCTGATTTGTGCAGAGTCTGAGAAGCCTGCTGCCCAGAGAGAACAAACCAGAGCACAGCAAAGACCAAACAAGTGTTGGTTGCTTTTGGTAAGTAATGTGTCATCTTTTGTCCAAGTCCGCTATGAAGACACCCAGAAGGGATGAGAGAACAAAATATGTTTCCTACTCTTAAATGGAAGCACGCTTATCTTAATGATTAAACAAAAATGTTATTTATTTATGCGGTTTACCTATGACAAGAAATTAAATTTGGTTTCCTGGCAACTGAAAAATGAAGATTTACATTGATAGGATGTTGTAAGTGCTTTACGGTGTCTAATCATCCCAAGGGAGCTCAGTCCAAGAAGACAAAATGACTTTTCCATTCATACATTTTAAATAGTAGTTAGAGAGGTTTCGGTTAAAATATAAAAGATAATCAAGTTACGCTGAAATGTATCTATTCTACAGAACATACAGAATTTTAGGAAATCAACACTATAAAACAAAGAATGTCCTATGACATGCTCATTTTAGAGCTTATAATGTTTTAACCCAAAAGCAATTTTGAAGTGAAGAATCAAGGAACACTATGACTAGCTATCAATCTTATAGTCACAATTTGTTAAAAAAAAAATATGATGGGAATTAAGGGAAATAAGTGACACCCCCACACACTTACTTGAGAATTAATCGTTTTCCTTTTTTGGAAGTAAGGTACATGCAACATTGATAAGAAGAAAGGCAAGGTGAACTCCGAGGGTCCCCCACAACAGGAGGAGCTCAGAGACGCAGTCGAGGCTCACACTCACCTGGCTCCCTTCCTTTTGCCAGAAAACAGCTGGTTGTGGGTTTCCTTTAGTCTCACAGGGGAACGTCACTGTTCGGCCTTGCGCAACGATCTGGTCCCGTGGCCTAACCACAAACTGCGGAGGAGCTATGATTTAAAAGAAGAAAGTGTGTAAGTATAACTTGTTAACCAAGGCAAAGGTAATCAAAGGGAAAATACGGTATTAGGTGAATTGCTCAGTGTCAGACAGAGGCTATACAGTATTTGATTTATTTTTAAGCATTTCTCAAAAGAGGGAGAGAGGAAAAGAAACACTCCATCACATGTGAGGAAAGACACATTTGAAATGTTTGTACATGGTAATCTCAGAGACCGTACGTTTGCATAGGAAAACAGATTTTTAAAAAAATATTCTAATGCTTTTTAAGGAAAAAAAGAAATTTCCCCAATTTGATGTTGTGTTTTGAATAGATGAAGAGAGAAAAGAATCTGTACATTAGTCAAACATCTCCTTGCTATGAAGTCAATCTACTGACAAACCTTGCTTGTTTTTATAGTATTTACAAGCCATGGTAGTAGGCACAGAGACACCTGAGGCATAAAATACAATCTCTATTCTCAAAGTGTTCCCATTCCAGAACTGAAGAGTGACGTGTTGAAGACATCAAAGAATTGAAGAGATGGGGATTACACACAAAGATAAATAACATTACAAATAAATATATGAAAGTGGTTGATTCTACTTAACTCATTTCACTTCATTTAGAACAATAAGCATCAGTGAGATAATGACTATGCTTCCCTTCCAGGCACTAAAGGTGCACAGAGAAAAAGCATCGATAATCCAGCCATCCAGGAACTCACAGCTCAATGCAAAATATAAAACATCACAATGACAACAACAATAACAACAACAACAGCGAACCTAAAACAACAATTATCTGAAAGTGTGGTAAATTCTACGAGAGAGGTGTTCTTGGCACACGGCAGGGGAACATTTAAATGACAGAACATATAATAATTGTAATAAGATGTCAGGAGGAAGTGCATCCCTTTGTGTTCTGGTAGCTGTGAACAGCTTTATGCTGGAAGTAAACAGTAGGGAGGTTTTGAGGAAAGGGTGGCCTTTAGACAAGTGGAGAAATGAACACATTCCAAGCTTACTGAGCAAAGTGCTAGAAACAATAATACATCTAGTATACGGTACGCCACCTAGCACAAATTGAGGGTCCCAGTTGTATAAACATTACAGGCCATAAAAGGTAGATCTGGACCTAGTCTAAGAATGACCTGAGAAACCAAACTAGCTTCTGACTCTTTCTATATTGAAGAGTAATAAACGCGAGGCAAAATTTTTGGAAACGTGAATGCCCTAATGAAGGTAGTACAGCTTGTGAGGGTGGCACATTAGTCAATAAAGTAAGACGTCTGGGTGGAAGACTAGTAGAATGGTGTAGTAGGCAAAGATAGTGGGACCTAGACATAAGTAACTTCAATAGAAAAGAAAATAGGCCCTGGCCAATTAGCTCAGTATGTTAAGAGCATTGTCCTGAAACGACAAGTTGCGGGTCCAATCCCTTCTTGGGGCACATATGGTAAGCAACCAATTAATGTACAACTGAGTGGAACAACAAATTAAAGCTTCTCTTTCCCCTCCCCCCTCTCTCCCTTCTTCTCCCTGTCTCTCTAAAAATCAAGCAATAAATAAGTAAAAAATAATAATAATTAATTAAGCTCTGGCCAGATTGCTCCACTGGTGGGAGCATCATCGCGGAGCAAAGGAGGTTGCCGGTTTGATTCCCCGGTCAGGGCACATACAGGAGCGGCTTGATGTTCCTGTTTTTCTCTCCCTGCCTCTCTTGAAATAAAAAGAAAATAAAAGGGTGGGGGTAAAATCCCAAGAAAGTTCAGATTTAAATTGGGGGCTAATGGTAAAGGAGGCAGTAAGACAAAGTTTTCACACGGATGCCGTCTTCACACCAAAACCACTCCCATTGGCGAAAAAAACTGCACGTTCGTTCCGCGGCTTTCCCACTCATCTGTTTCCACTTTAACTCACTGCTCACACCCGAAACTGAAGACTAAGAAAAAAACTTTTAAATCAACTTCAATTTTTAAAACCCGAGGTACATGGCAACAATCCTAGAATCTGAACTTACAAAAAGTCTAACAATAAGCGACATTCATTCAGGAGAGGCCTTTACCCAGAATTCTTTCTGTCCTTCAGGAGAAAGAAGCGCGGGTCTCCAGGAACAGAGTAAATGTAGGGTAGCCTCCAACATCCAGCCAATCACTCACTCTCACAAGAACACCAGCATAGGAACAGCAGCACCATTTCTTTGGAAAAGTCACTGAGATCTGTGGTGACTTATTTTTTGGTGCTCCTTGATATTGCCTCCTAATTCAACACATTCAACACATACCCCAGGGACAGAGAAATAAATCTCCTACGTAAAATTTTCTCCTATACCGATAGGTAAAGAAAGACTCGTTTGAACAAGACGAAGAACTCAGATTTACGGGTCTGTTTGAACAGCCTGTGGTTTATGAAGCCTTGCATTTTTCAGGAGATTACTTGCTTCTTATGCTCTTCATGTTATTTCTACACAATTCCACTGGATCAGCAGATACATTGATTTTTGTTGTTGTTGTTGTTCCAGGTTTTCTAACAAGAATGATAGTTTAAATCAATATTACAAAACAGCTTCAGGAATAACTCTTAAAACACTGCAGTGCCCATTTCTCCATAAAAGTATGAAACCACCAGACACACAAACACTGAAAAAGACTAAAGATTGGTTTCTTCCCTTTTTTTGATTCAGCGAGAGGAGCAGAGGTACAAACAGACTCCCTCATGAACCCCGACAGGGATACACCTGGCAAGTCCACTAGGGGGGTGATGCTCTGACCATCCGGGGCATTGCTTCATGCAATTGGAGCCATTTTTTTAGTGCCTGAGGTAAGGCCATGGAACCATCCTCAGCGCCCATGGCCAACTTGCTCAGGTCAATTGAGCCATGGCTGCAGGAGAAAAGAGAGAAAGTGAGAGAAGAGAGTGGAGGAGATATAGAGAAGCAGATGGTCAGCTCTCCTGTGTACCCAGACCAGGAATCATACCCGGAACATCTACATGCCAGGTTAATGCTTTTCCACTAAGCCAACCAGCCACCAGGGCCTTAAAGATTGGTTTTTATCACCTATAATATGCAAGCAAAACTATATGTATTAAGAAACTTTAAAGGACAACATATAGTTCTTTACTTCTCAGTTATCTTATTAAGGAAAATTTTAGTGCCAATATAGACATTAGTTAAGCAAGACTTATGGAGTAATTTAGCTTTCATCTTATTATGAAAAATAAAAAGTCAGCTTTATCAAAATCAGGTAGAAGTCTTTGATAAAAGTCACATCCTAAGCATATTAGTTCATGTGTAATGCTTTGGACTAGAAATAACTTAAACTATTTTATAAAACTAGCAGGGAAAACATAGAGCCCATATGAGCTACAAAATCCTTCTTTATTTAATTTTTAAAATGTAATGACAGAGAGCACACATGATTAAAATCATCAAATGAGACCGCAAATAAAAACAAGGCAAACATATTTAATAGTTTTAAATATATTATGCTTACTCTGCATCTATCAGAGTAACATTACCATCTGTACTTTAAATAGAACTCCAGACTTCCTTGAATTTGATTTTTCAAGTTTTCAAAAACTTTGTTAGATGATTGATTTTGTAAAATGCTTTTGGAATCCAGATCCTACAATTTTAAATGCAGCTGTTAAAACACAGCCTCCAAAATTATAATTGGCAAGTGACCACATCTACGTATCCACTTTTCTTAAAAATATGATTCATCCATTTATTCATTCAAAATGTATTAAGTGACTCAGATTACAAGACACTTTGCTTGGTATAAAGAATGGAAAGCCAAATTAAAAACAAAAAAAAATTGTTCTGGTCAATGGTAGAGACTTCTAAGTAAATAAACAAAAACAAACAGAGTATGACTTGTATAATAACAGAAAAATGCAGATGACACTGGGGAATGAAGACTAGAAGAGCAATAAACCAGACCCAGTGATGAAGGAAGAAGAAAGATGTCAAGAGATTGGCCAAACTTGAGATGTGTGTTTGTGTGTGTGTGTGTGTGTGTGTGTGTGTGTGTGTCTTTAGGTTTTTTAGGGGGTGAGAGGAAGGGAGATAGTACGGCAGCCTTCCACACGTGCCCCAACTGAAATCCACTTGGCAACCCTGTCTGGGGCCGATGCTAGAGTATTGAGCTATTTTTAGTGCCTGTGGCTGACACACTTGGTCCAGCTAAAACTTCCTTAGTGCCCACGGCCACGCTTAAATCAAATGAATCTCTGGTTGCAGGAGGGGAAGAGAGAGGGAAGAGAGATAGGGAAAGGGGAGAGAAGTAGGTGATCACTTCTCCTGCATGCTTTGACCAGGAATTGAACTCAGAATACCCATAGGCTGGACCAACGTTCTATCCATTGAGCCACCAGCCAGGGTCCAGAGTTGTGTTTTGACACATGAGTAGAAGTTCACTAGATGAACTGAGTAAGATCCTTGGTACAGAGAGAATTAGAAACAAGGCCTGTGGAACTGGATGAGTCAGGGAGTGTAAATGATTTTTAAGAATAAAATCAGTGATGTGAAGTGATTTAGGTGGTGCTAGACAATTTATGTTAAAAGATCATAAATTTTGCCCTGAAAAGTATGGAGTTCTGTTCAAAGATGTTTATGCAAGAAATGTATAATAAGATTTTTGTTTTAGAAAGAATGCTATTTTTAAAGGAGAAAAGGCTAGACAACCTTAGCAAGGTGGGGCAAAAAATTCAATTGAACAGTGCTTTTCATAGTAGCACCTTAAGACAACATTTCATCAGAAATCTGAAAGGAGAAATTCTGTAATAACATAACATAGTAGTTACCACTAATGATATAATCTAAAAAGACACCAGCAAATTATAATTTCTTGACTTTTTAGCCAATATTTAACTTTTAAAGGCCTCTAACGACATGCTATTAGCATTTGCGTTACTCATGCCATGAAATATCCATTCACGTGATGTTTGTTTATATTGTACTTTTACTCCAAGTTGTTACAAATCCACTGCATTTCTAATGTAACTGATAGTTTCTTGTCACCAGAACTAAAGCCACACTTACCTCCTTGGAACTGGAATAATCCTACCCTTTTTCAAATTAAAGAAAAAAAAATTAAGATGTTAAAGCATTTAGTAAAAGCAAAAGATTTAAAGAATATTCAATCACTGAAAATGCCCATATTTTCCTATTGTCACCTGAAGTTGAACCACCATAGAGACCACATTGATCACTCTCACTTCTGCGGACTCTCTTTGCCCAAGATCTATATTGCAATCTTCTATGAAGTGTTATCAGCTGCAGAAATTTCATTTTGAGGTTTTAAAATGAAAACTGTATCAATAATTCTTCTGATAACCCTTCACAGTTCCAGTATTCCTGCCCGGGGGCAGAGAAAGCGGTTTGAAAAGAGTCCTTGGCTGATGGCACCAGTGGGAAGGAGCGGGCAGACAGCGGGCATTGCATCCACACAGCTCGACGACACAAAACGTGCATTATGGGAAATGGATTTTCAGGGGTGGCTCTTGTTCACTACAAGAAAACACGAATCGCCTCCAAGATGGCAATTCAAAACACACATTTAAAACCAACGTGAATTAAAGAGGTTGAATATGCTTGATATTCTAGTTATAGAAACGGCAATTCCCTTATGTACTTCTGAGACAAAAGACTATAAAATACATATCTGTATTCTCTCTAAACCCCACAGAATGTTGGACGCATCTTTTGTAATGATGATGCAATAACCTCTTTGTTTAATCTGTGAAGCAATTCTATGGTATTGCTGCAGCTACAACAGAAACGCGATGAAGAAAAGTGAGTGGCCCCATTCAGTGTTTAATCACCACAACGGAGGAACAATAGCGCTATTAAAAAAAAAAAAAAAGTATGCTGTGTCATTTCCAGAGGAGTAGACTCTAATATAAAAAGGTCAGTTAAGGTCAGAGGTCTGGTTCTTTCTGAGAATTTAAATACAATGCGCAGTAAATTAGATTTGATTTCTGTTAAATTATGCTTTGATACTGCATTCAGCCCAAGCTGGCTTCAATCAAAGTCACGCTACAGCTCTGTTATGCTAATGCCCGCTGCTGAGCCGGAGTGCGTGATATGGAAATCAGTTGACTGAACATGAGGAGAAAGCATAGGCCAAGCGCGAGGTGGGCTTAGAGACGAGGGGCTGGGAGACCCCAAAGGTTAATCACATCATGTTCGGGATTGTTCTTTATGGGAAAATATGAGTTTTGGTGGCAGGCATGAACATGGGGACGGTCATGCACAGTTGCGTACATTAATGTGTGACAGGATGCTTACAGGCCCGCTCGACGGCCCTCTCTCTTTGCCTATAATTTTGTGCCTGAGTGAGTAGCTTCTTGTTCTGTAATAATAAACATTTTGAGCTTCGTTTCTTAAGCTCAAGTAGGAAATAACTTCCTGTGCTACTTAATATTTTTTGCTTGTTAAAGTTTAACATCTTCTATAAGCATAATTAGAAGGTCCAGTCTTTTTCTGTTGTTTGCATATGTGAAAGATTTGCTGAGTCACAAACTGCTTAATTTATCGACAATAGTTCATGTCATTTGTGTGTTTATTAAGGGAGTGTGTTAAACCATCAGATATTCTTTTATTTAGTATTTAGAGGGCCCTGTGTCTTAACTACCATACTACTGTTCTGATGTGAAGACCATAAATTGAGTCTTATAAAGGGTACACAGTGTTTTTAAACATTAAGGCAATTGGTTGGAAGACAGGTTTGACTACAGGTCCATCTAATGCCATAGCTGGACTTCTTAAACACTGAGCTACTTGCTACATTAATTTTGTTCAGTGCAAACCATGAATCTGACTGAGAATTTGTTGCATCTCGTTCCAAAAAGAAAGGTAAAACTGATATGGTATAATTTTTCAATGTGGTGTAACATTATAAAGTCATAACATTATGCTTTTCCTGAGTAATTGCTATTATTATTAAAGTAGCATAAAACCTATGATCCGGCTCTTTCTGTATTACCTGTAAGCACAACCTTTTGTAAATATATACTTATTACAGTATAAGAAATTCTTTCTTCAAAAGCCGACAGTCCTTGTTCTACTGCTTGTTATTGCAGTGCTTGCAAATTATGCTTCTCAGGGTAACTCGGCTTCCAGCCACTGGTCTGAGATTTTCCCATCCTGGCAATCACTTGTCCCCAAACTATCTCTAGCGTTTCAGCGGGCCAGTCTACTCTCGGTCACTCACATATGTATTTGCTTGTTCTTGCTGTTAACCATCTTGATATGCATTATCCTTTGATCCACCTTGTTCACAATGGTTAACCTGAGCCCACCCTAATCTGTACTTTCCCTTGTGTTCTTCCTGCTTAGAGTTACTTGGCCTTGCTGGCATCGCCTGGTGTCTCTATCCACCCCTCCCCCACCTACATGTTCTACTTCCTCAGTTCAAGTCGTAAACTCGTCTTACTGGTTTGGGGGGCTGTCTACCAGTTTCCATTGAAATATGCCTTTATTTGGCCTGGAAAAGCCCCAAACAATGAACATTAAATGAAGGTCTTGGAATGGGAAATAATAAAAAAAAAAAAAAGAATTCTTGATCTAAAGAAACTACTGAATGTTTTTTCACCTCATCATACCAAAAGGATATAACACATTCTGACCATGGCAAGGGTTTCACTATGTTATCAGAAAAAAATCTATCTGAGTCTGATGAGTCTGATATGCCCACCGGTAGAGAATGTTCCCCACCCCAAACTGAAAATATATGATGCAAAGACTATCAATGAGTATGCACCGCCCCAGAGTGATAAAAACAATATAGAAAAATATAAACACTGTGTAGCAGCCAAATCTAGAAAATCCTACAAAAAAAATTACTTAATAGGCTTACCCCACTGACAAGAAACAGATAACAAAAAGCCATGTCATTAAGCTACAACATAGAGCCAGAGTCAGAGATGAATGTTTACTCAGTTTATAATCAAGACAGGTTGCATTCTAATTGACTAATGATGTTTTAACTTATTTAATTCTATTTAATTTTTTACTATTTAACATTCCCTTTACTTCAAGAGAATTTCTGTGAATAATATTAAAAATGCGTAATATTTTAAAATATTTGACTTGAACCTTATTAACACACATAATTCACTTCAAAGGAAGCAATGAATTTATAATAGAAAATATAATTTAGGGATATGGGATTTAAAATGATCATTTTTATAAAGCCAGTTTAATCACATTTTATTCATTTGTCACTATTTTTAAGAAATATAAATGATTAAATTGCTAAACTGCCTCCCTTTCCAATGAACCATTTTTCTTACTGACTTCATAGCAATAACTCTTCTGGATGAGTGATATGCTTTCTTTCCCAGCCAGAACCTTATATTTAGCTAAAATAAAAAATGTTTGTCCCATAATAAAAACAATAGCTATATCTCTTTCTTTCCACTATAATTTCTTTTTCAACGTTGAAATGAAAAAGTACTAAAGGGTTTATTGTTTTCATAAATATGGAAAGTAAAGTGGTCAAAGGAAGTAGAGGAACTACAGTGAATCACAATCTTTAGATTATTTTTAAAAACTTATTATTAATTATTATTATTATTATTATTATTATTATTATTTTGAGAGAGAGGCAGGGAGAGAGAGACAGGAACATCAAGCTGTTCTTGTGTGTGCCCTGACCGGGGAATCGAACTGGCAACCTCTGTGCTATGGGCAACACTCCAACCAACTGAGCTATCTGGCCTGGGCTTAATTTTTATTTACTGATAGTGACAGAGATAGGATAGATGAGAGAGGAGAAGGGGAAGGGAAGCATTCATTTGTTGTTCCACTAAACCATGCATTCCTTGGCTGCTTCCCATGTGTGCCCTGACTGGGTATCAAACCCACAACCATGTCATTTCAGGACAACACTCTTAACCAACTGAGCTAACCAGCCAGGACTACCATCCTTCTCTCTTCTTCATCTATCTGGACTTCTCATTCTCCTCTCTACCCATGACAAGTCTCCCATATACAAACTGCATTCAACCCTTGTGTAAGCAGAGAGGTGTTACAGCTATTACTTCTCAGTTTTAGGTCATTCTTATGAAATTTTTTGATTGTGGGAAGACTAATTTTGAGGGATCATATACTCTCTAAACTAAAAGTACTTATGATTATTCAAATTCCGATGACTATGTAGGCCATGAAGTCAGTCAAATGTATTATGTAGTGTAATTATAAAATACTCTATGTGGCTTTCTGGATTAATATGTACAGTAACTGTGAAAGCCATGCCAAGGATGGGGTCAAAAGCACTGAGTTTCGGTGGTGAGACACACTCACAAGAAGAGTTTGTAAGTATTTTGTGATAGCAGTTGAACAATTTTCTTTAAATTATGGTCACACATAATATGCTCCTCTCTGAAAAGGACAATGTAAACTTCAAAATGAAATGATTCTGCTGCTACATAGTAGATAGACGGCCTTTGTAAAGAGTAAATCAAATGAGGTTCACAATATATTTTTGGGGGGGGATTTCATAGACAAGCTTATAAAATCTCCATTATAGCTATATGTAGATAGCTATATACACACAATCATTTTGCATTTGGCTTTAACTTACTTTGGAACAACACACATTACTGAAAAATATCAAGGGATTAAATGTGTGCTAGAAACAAAGGCAGATATTGGTTGGCACTTTAACTCAATTTGCTACTTAATTATTTTCAGCAAAAATCTACCGGTTTGATTGTGTGTCTGGTTCTTGACGGTACTTAGTTCTCTGTTTTCTGGACCTCACTGAGGGCCAGACGAAACTCACATGAGAACAGTCAGGCATGTACAACAGGGTGAATGTCGTAAGTGTTGAGAACCAGGATGTCCCACCATTATAAGAGGTAATTCTACTCAGTCTATCTCCAGCTGTTGGGGAAAGTATTGAGAAAGAGAGACAACACGAAGTTGATTGGAGGTAAGGAAGGATGGGTGAGAGGCTGGTCCTCACACAGGAACTTTGTATGAATTAACTCACATCTTTGTTAGAAATGGGAGTTTTCCAGACTGTACCAATGTACTATTTCCCTCACCTGGCTTCATTGCTACTTTTGGCAAGTCAATGCGCTTCTGGAACTCAAAGATTAGAGTTAGTGAAACCATAGAAGGCTTATGTTAGTGAAACCATGCATTTTTCCATGGAAATGGTTTTTACTGGCTTTAGGAAGTCCCATCTAACCATTAGAGGTTAAATTGCAATAAGTGTAATAGTTAACTTATAAAGTAAGTTGCATATACAGAGAGATCATTTTAAAATATATTCCATTTCTGATTACTAAAATAAATTTCACTTTAATTATAGGTAAATACAAGAAATGATGTAACTATAGGAAACAAGTTTAAGAGTCAACATGCAAATTTTATAGATATTTTGAATTCCACAAAAGTTAGAAGTTGAAAGCTTCTTAGAAAATCTGTCAAAATTTTGCACAGATTCTGAATTGTAAATCCCATTTTTGTATATTACTTTGTCCTTCCCTGATAGTACCTTTGCTTTTTTCTGCTTCCTTTCCAGACTAAAATGTATAAAATACACTGTATAATATAAATTATAAAAATTTATAAAAATAACTTATAATAATGTAATAACATAATAAAATTTTGTTTTCTTTAAGGAACGCTTAGTTCTCAAAAAATATTATTAGCTTAGGCCCTGGCCAGTTGGCTCAGCGGTAGAGCATCGGCCTGGCATGTGGGGGACCCGGGTTCGATTCCCGGCCAGGGCACATAGGAGAAGCGCCCATTTGCTTCTCCACCCCCCCTCCTTCCTCTCTGTCTCTCTCTTCCCCTCCCGCAGCCGAGGCTCCATTGGAGCAAAGATGGCCCGGGCGCTGGGGATGGCTCCTTGGCCTCTGCCCCAGGCGCTAGAGTGGCTCTGGTCGCAAAAGAGCGACGCCCGGAGGGGCAGAGTGTCGCCCCCTGGTGGGCGTGCCGGGTGGATCCTGGTCAGGCGCATGCGGGAGTCTGTCTGACTGTCTCTCCCCGTTTCCAGCTTCAGAAAAATACAAAAAAATTAAAAAATATATTATTAGCTTAAAATCTAATAAATGTTTAAATAAAATGATATATTTATTATGCTTTCAAAAAATATCTAATGTTTTTACCAACAGAAGAATTGTTCAAAGAATGGTGAACAAAAAATCATCTCCTGATCCTAAATTGGGAAAACTTCTCATATCGTGGAAGGACGGGATAGAAGCGTGGAGGCGAAAAGGGAAAAACTAGAGCTCACAAATGGCTTTTCAGGTAAATGGTGAAACAACACCCATTTCCACTCACTTAACCTGTCAACTTGCCAGAACTGTCATGTCAGCACTCCAGCTAAACCACGAGGGTGATCATGTCCCATTAACTCATATTTTTAGAAAAAAATTGCTTGAAGATGCCAATCAGAAAAAAAAAAAGAAAGAAAGAAAAGAAAAAACGGGAAAAACTTGCAACCAAGAAACAAATGTACTGATGCTGAGGGCTGCTTAGTTAACGGAATTTTAATATGCAACTGCAATGTTTCTTAATAACATTAATTACACGCTTAGGAAGGCACCATCCTAACTCATTAGTGCCTTCTTTTTGTTGAATTTTATCTCTTACTAGCAGAATGGGGGCTATGTGACTGGCCTGGTACCATTAATGTTGCTTAATCTTTTTACAGCACTATTTAAAGCTGCTTGCATAAACATTTTCTAGGCAAGTATTACCTATGTATGCATATTTGTGTATCAATTAAGGGCACCACCATTTGACTTGCCCCTACCAGATGTAAGTGTTATGCTCAACCTAGAGGCAGCAGCAAGATAAATACAACAATGGACTTACTGACAAAGAGCTAATAATTTTTTAAGGCAGATGAAAATAATATCCCCCATAAATCTTGGAAACAATGCTTGCCATGAGAGAGATTTAAAAAGGCATTCAGCTATATTTTTAACTCAAAATTTAATTTAATTTTGTAGCTTACATTTTTTTTAATGAATCTAATTATATGCTATTCCCTTGAGAAATACTTAATATGTTTAAATAGGTAATGTAGTAATTCTAATGTCATGCATATAATAACTCAAGAGTAATACACATATCTGTATATGTATACATAATGAATACACATAAGGAACACATAATATTTATCATATAATATTCAACTGTATACATAATACAGTGTGTCCGTAAAGTCGTGGTGCACTTTTGACCAGTCATAGGAAAGCAACAAAAGACTATAGAAATGTGAAATCTGCACCAAATAAAAGGAAAACTCTCCCAGTTTCATACCTATTCAGTGCAGTTCGATGTGGGCTCACGCACAGATTTTTTAGGGCTCTTTAGGTAGCTATCTTGTATAGCCTCTACAGATTCGTCACTGACTGATGGCCTACCAGAATGGGATTTCTCCACCAAACTGCTGGTTTACTTCAACTGCTTATCCCACTGAGTAATGTTATTCCTATGTGGTGGTGCTTCGTTATAAATGCACCGATATTCACATTGCACTTTGGTCACGGATTTGAATTTAGTGAGCCACAGAACACACTGAACTTTCCTCTGTACTGTCCACATCTCGACTGGCATGGCCGTGGGCTGCTCCACTGTATACACAGTGTTACGTCATCATCTGCACATGCGCACATGCTGCCACATCATCCTACAGAAACTGGGAGGTTTTCCTTTTATTTGGTGCGGATTTCACATTTCTATTGTCTTTTGTTGCTTTCCTGTGACCAGTCAAAAATGGACCATGACTTTATGGACACACTGTATATAGACATACAGATTTTATAATTTTATAATGTATATATAGTAATATCTCATTCTGTCTACAGTTATTCATAAAAGTAAAAATTTTGACTTTGTTAGGAGGTGTTAATAAAAGGTTAATGATATTTCTTTTTGAAAATAGGCAGTAAATCTCTTAAAACTAATTCCATAATACTGTCTTGGGCCAGAAAATTTACATTATTTTTTTTTCTTCTTTTGCAAGTGAGAGGAGGAGGGGAGAGAGAGAGGGAGAGAGACTCCTGCATGTGCTCTGGCTAGAATCCACCTGGCAACCTCCATCTGGGGCCATGCTTGCAACTGTGCTAATTTTAGGGCCTGAGGTGGAGGCTCCATGGAGCTATCCTTAGCACCCAGGGCAATGAACTCACTACAACTGGGCCATGGCTGCAAGAGGGGAAGAGCGAAAGCGAGAGATGGAGAGAGAGAGAGAGAAGCGAGAAGGGGAAGGGTGGAAAAGCAGATGGCCCCTTCTCCTGTGTGCCCTGACTGAGATTCGAACCTAAGACATCCACACCCCAGGCCAATGCTCTACTACTGAGCCAGCTGGCCACAGTGAATTTACATTACTCTAATATTTGATATTTATAGTACTTTAACTATTAAGTCAATACACTTAATGTTTATTTTAATCTTATTTGAATAAACTCCAAAATTAATGAGTATTTAAGTTTTTAATATTTAGTTTGAGATAATGGATTAAAGATTTATCACTCTACTTTCCTCTATTGAGTACAACAAAAGAAATGAATAAAATGGGAAAACTACCATAGCCCCAAATCCAAATTGTGAAATACCCCTTCCAAACGTGGTTAAGTCTGAAGGAAAATGACGAAATATGGTGAACACCAACCAGCTTCAATGCACAATCCTCTAACAACACCAATTTCACAAAAAATCATCTGTCAGCATTGTGAGAGCCCATTCCAAATCCCTTTGATCTAAAGGAAAGAGCAGGAGTCAAAAGAGAGACTTGACAAATATGAGACACGACTTTGAGGATAAACAGTTGAAATTTGAAAGTCAGGGGAGAAGGTATTTGAAAATAAAAAGACAAGCTTACTACAAGATTATATGGGGGCCACCCCCTGCAAAGAAAGTTAAAGACTCTATGTCTTCTAATAATTCCCCAAGGAAACCCATAAATACTTCAGAATAAATAGTTGTCCATAATCTAAGTAAAATTATATACAATAAGGCCTCTCTTAAAAAAAGAGAGACAGGCCTGACCTGTGGTGGCGCAGTGGATAAAGCGTCGACCTGGAAATGCTGAGGTCGCCGGTTCGAAACCCTGGGCTTGCCTGGTCAAGGCACATATGGAAGTTGATGCTTCTAGCTCCTCCCCCCTGTCTCTCTCTCCTCTCTCTCTCCCTCTCTCTCTCCTCTCTAAAAAAATGAATAAATAAAATAAAAATTTTTAAAAAAGTAGGTTCGTGAAACCTACTTAAAAAAAAGAGAGAGACAAACAAACAAAAAATTGAAGTGGGTATAAAGGGACTAAAAGACAAGTAGAGATAAGGAGTATTGTATTGAGCCTGACCAGGCGGTGGCGCAGTGGATAGAACATCGGACTGAGATGCGGAGGAGCCAGGTTTGAAACCCTGAAGTCACCGGCTTGAGCACGGGCTCATCTGGTTTGAGCACAGCTCACCAGATTGAGTCCAAGGTCTCTGGCTTGAGCAAGGGGTCTCTCGGTCTGCTGTAGCCCCCTGAGCAAGACACATGTGAGAAAGCAATCAATGAACACCTAAGATGCCACAACAAAGAACTGATGCTTCTCATCTCTCTCCCTTCCTGTCTGTCCCTCGATCTGTCTCTATCTCTGTCTCTGTCTCTGTCTCTGTCACACACACACAAAATATTGTATTGAAGTTGAGCAAGGAAATGAACAAAAGATAAAATAACATTAAAGAAGCAAACTCTACTTCAGAAATAAGAAGAAATGATAGTTGCTATTTAAACAGTTATGGAGCTGATAAAGTAGAATCAAGAAATCATGCAATGTGAAATAAAAATAATGACTTCAAAACCCTTATAAAAAAGTTAACAAATAGGAGATTGAGTCAAAGGAAAGCCAACATAACTCATGTATTTGAAAAAAAGAAGGAACACAGTAGAAATATTCAGAGATAAAACAGAAGAAAACATTCTTGAGTAAAAACTAAAGCGTGAATCTGCAGACTTAAGGCTTGTTGCATCCAGAGTGACCAAGACCAAGATCTAGCTCAGCAATGTTGTGGAAGAATGGACTACATTGGTATCCATGGAGTAAGAGTGCATCCCAGCTGTGATGCTGGTGGTAGCGGCCAGGCGGGTTCACCTTAAATTTGGGCAAATCACAGAAGAACCCCAGAGCAAAAAAGCGTTGGCCCATTCTTATTAATTGGGTTTTCACAGAGGAGAAAACCACTTCTGGCCACAGTGGGAGCGAGAACAGAGGGAAACTGCCCCTTGTGGTGGCAGGCAAGCAATCAGGAAAATGCCCCGCCCCCCGGGGGGGGGGGAGTACCTTCACCTTCTGTAGGCTATAGACACAGCTGGCTTCCTGCCACGTGCTCATGCACTAATCCTGCAAAGTGCTTGCACCCGGAAAACACCTAACCACAGCTCTTTTCCCCACACCGGCCTAGGATAAAATATTCTCTCAGCCTCAGAATTCAGTAAATACCAAGACAACAAGATATCTTGTACCAAAGCAAAATAAAAAGAAAGCATAATTCAATAATTTCAGACCTATTCTTTAATTTAGAGGCAATGAGACATTGTGAAATATAAAAGACCCATCCATGAAAATCAAGGCTGTGACTAAAAGCAACCAAGCCTGAGAAGTGACCAGTGCTTGCTTGTCGCTTTAGAAATGAGCATTAATTTAAGATACATTAAATGTTTCACATTATGGAAACACTGTTGGAAATATACAAGACAAAACAGAATAACTTTTTTTTTTTTTACCTGCTACTTAATCAAAACAGATGAAGCAATGAAAAAAATGTGATGCTTAATAATAATTCAACGGGACTCTACATAAAGTAGCTAATTAACACCAGGTGCAGAAAACATTGAGCGCTTGTGGGAGGCAGGTGATCACCTCATGGGGTAATAGCTTGTAGAAAGGAGAAAGGTTGCAGTGGAGTAGAAGTCCCAGGTCCATTGAAGACTCAGAACTGCTTTTGCAGGAAGTGGATCTTGATATGAAAGGGTTTCTACGTAACACCTACATGTTTTTCAAAATTTCCAGTATTCAAGGTCGAGAACATCAGTTGCATTACTCTTTAACATTCATTTCTCCTGAATGAACTTTTTCATTTTTTTTTTAATGAGAAAGAGAGAACAGACAGACAGGAAGGGAGAGAGATGTGAAGCATCAAGTTGTTGTTGTGGCACTTGAGCTGTTCATTGATGTCTTCTCATATGTGCCTTGACCAGGAGGCTCCACCTAAGCCAGTGACCCCTTGCTCAAGCCAGTGATCTTGGGCTTCAAGCCAGTAACCTTTGGGCTCAAGCAAATGACCATGGGGTGATCTGACTCTCAAGCCAGTGACCCTGCGCTCAAGAAGGAGACCTCAGAATTTGAACCTGGGCCCCAGTATCCAAGGTCAATGCTCTATCCACTATACCCCCACCTGGTCAGGCTGAATGAAGATTTTTTTCACACCGTCGTATCATTAAACTCCTTGGAAAGCCTCAATAAAATGCTTCAGAGCATGCTATAATAAAACTCCACCTAAACTCAAATGAATATATATTGAATTTTTGTCATTAAGCGGTTAAATGATTGGAAAATAAATATGTCCTTCTAGAGATCTGTTTAGAATAGGGGTTGCTTCTCCAAAATTATGATAATGAAAGATGAGAATTGTGTCAAAAACAGATGTATTTCTCAATACTTATAAACTCTTATGTAGACAATTATATTCTTCTAGCCAAAGGAAACATGCATTTGAGTCCCTAAATTAGGAAACACTTGGAAGTTTCAGTAAAGTTGTATGTTGTCGGTTTGTTTTCTGGCATTTTAAATAAGCGTCTCCTGACGGGCCAAGCTTTGGGCTTCCATCCTGGAGACAGCCAGCATCTAGCACACGCTACTGAGACACAGAACGGAGCAGGGCTCAGAGCTGCGAGCAAGGCAGGTGGGAGATGAGTTAGTGCCGTTCCAAATTACTCATCATGTTTGGAGTTGCTGCAAAAAAAAAAAAAAAATGTGTTGCCCATCTCCAAAATAGAAGTTCTTTTTTTATTTTTAAGCTTGGGAAAGACTTCCATTTGAAAATGAGACAGATGGGTATAGGAAGCAACTATTTGTCCCGATTTAGATCATTTTCTTGTCAGTTACCTTGTTGGAAGCCTCTGTCAAAGAAACAAGTGACTGTTGTAGCCTTGTTGGTTGGCAATGCTTTAGGATGCTTCTCATACAAAGACTGCCCCTGGAACGGTATAAAGTCAAAACCACTAAAAGGGCTGGTGGATTTGTAATTATCAAAACGATATTTGTCTAGAATTTGTGGCAACCAGCAAATAAGGATGTTGGATCCTTATTGAGAGGGCTTTTTCTCTCTCTTTTTTTTTTTTTTGAGATTTGATGACATGAAAGATGAATTAGTGAAATCTGGAGAATGCTTTCTTCCACTGGCAAGCATGTGATTGTCAGTTTTCGGTAAAAATTTCCACACTGAGGCCCCCTCTCTATTCAGACTTATTCTTACACTCTCCAAAGAACGGGCCAGAAGGTGTTCATTCCAGTTGTAAATTGTAGAGTGTCGCCAACTCTTTATCTCAAACGTAGCTCACAGGAGTGATGCATTTGGACAAAACTCCCGATTTGGGAGTTTATAATGATTTCTAAATGGATATCCACACAGACTACGAAGTGACATCTGGCATGTAATGCAGCGATTGGTTTCTGAATCGATCAGTATTCCAGAATCTGCATATATTTCTAATTTCCATTTAAAAGCTTTAGATAGGAACTACTCATTGTATTTTCTCTAAATTTTATGTTCTTGATAGCTACAGCTTCAGCTACTCTATTCCAGAATTAGAAGCTAGATTTCTCTCCCCTTTCTGTGGTTTTTACTTTGTCTAAGACTGAACAGGTTATCAGTAAGAGATTCACAGTTGAAAAACTCACATTACAGACCAGTAACAAATATTAATATTGATGTAGCGCTTTATTATTTCAATATTTAATTTGATTTTACTTGATAGGTATCTTCTGACCTTTCAGTAAAAGTTGACGTATCCATAGTTCCTGAATTAAAATTGATGTAAAAAGTTGATGCGAAGAAAAAGGAGGCTAATGTCCTCATTATTAGTTTCTTCTTTGGTGAGCCAATAAAAGCATATCTATTATTCAGTTTTCAAAATTAATAGTAGTTGTCAAGTTTAAAGTATAGTTCTTCATATTTCTGAACGTTGTCATAAGTCATTTAAGATAGATTTATGCAATGACAGACTTCCCCAGAATAAAGTACAACGTGTCAAGAAGCTATTGTTCAGTTCCAGTCCAATGAGAATTTAAGACATCATTTCAAACAAGAATAAAAAAACAGAAATAACTTTTGAAATGCATTGTAGGTGACAAATACATCTCAATATTCTGTGTTAATAACAGTTTCTACTCAATGTATATTTCATTTATGAGTTTTAAATATATTTGAAATTATTAACAAATTGTTTTATTTGGGGGGAACTTGAGAAATAATATAAATCATGTGGTCCTGGTTCATAGGCATATAGTTTCTATATGTAAAAATATAAAACTTAAGTGTGATTATTCATGTTAGTTTACAAAGTTGTTATTTTATTCTTTCCCATTCACTACTTAATGTTAGATGCCATGCCATAAGATGCAAAGTCATCACATTAATATGGATTCATATAAATACAAAAAAGAACTTGAAAATTATAACATATTCCTCAATTTTCTAGTGGCATCAATTATAAAAAAGCATGACCAATTTAATAATTGCTTTAAAAAAGCCTGCAATTTATGTTCAATTAACTGTAAGCCATAACTATATTTAAAAGACATTAAAAGGTTAAATAATATGTCTCAGAAACTAAGATTATGTTAACCAATGTTGGCATACAAAATTTTTCACATAAAGTATCAATTTTGAACTAAATTCATTATTACAACAGCTGTGAGAAGTCAGTATTATTCCCTCCATTTTATAGACAAAGTATCTGAGAATAAGGGATATTGAATAACTGATTAAAAAAAAGACTGCTCAGAAATGGCAAAGCAAAAATTCACATTGGGAAACCAAAATTCTATTTTTCTGTATTTTCTATCTACGTAAGAATATACTATATAATAATAAAGTATGTTAATGTTTCAACTAACAGGAAAAATGTTTATGAGTTTGGACTAGTATTCATCAAACAATGTCAAGCCAGTATATTAAGAAAGCTTTCAAAATTAGATGGACCATTTATAAACCTATGTTAAATTAAATAAATCATTGAGGTATATCTTGGTGTATTAAAGAAAAATGGTACTAGATTAATTCACTCATTCAATCATCCATCCATTTATGCATCCAAATATTCATTTACTTATAACACAGTTACCAAGATTTTATTTCCTTAAACACATTTATTGGTGGGTTAAGCTACACTTTTAAAAAAATGCAGAAAAATTATTAAATTAATGACTTTAAAAATAATTTGTCTTCCAAATATTTAAAAATAATGACCACTTACATTACTGCAAACAAAACTGTTAACCTCAATCTTGCAAAGGCAAATGAAGGATGAAATATATTAAAACCACAAACTTTTCATGCCAAAGAACATGGCTTATCTCTCCCTTTTCTTCTTAGTATAAATAACCATACATTATAACTTGAAGCATTCTACTAAATGTTGTTTAAATGGGCATGCAGATAATAAATATGCAACAGTTAAAATGCCCTCAAAAGCAAGGACCCCAAGCAGCTTAAAATAAAGGAAGTACATAAAATAATAGAACTTCTTAATTTAATTCATATGTAACTAACTTTTGAATATCAAACATGACTAATAATTATTTCATATATACAAGAATAAAGGTAGTACTGTGTTTTTTCTTCATTCATATGAAAAGTTAGTTTACAATATTAATCATTCATATATTCTTTTAGAAGAAAATTATAACCTATTCACTGATAAGTAACAAAGGTCAGTACAAAATCATTTGTCAAAGTGATGAAAAGATCAGGAGCAACTTTTACGAAGACAGTCCTTCAAGTAATATTTTAACATGGGTGAGTAAGTATATTTTATTCTGTCAAATTCTACCATACATGAGTTATGAAGCATTGTACAAAGCCATGCCAAATGGATAGAAGGATGGCTACTTACCAACAGGGCGAGCTGTAGACATTACAATGGTGTGGTGAGAACATAAAAAAGAAATTAAAAAAAAAAAGAAAGAAAGAAAAGAAAATTATCAGAATGCATGATGTGTAATGTTACATTTAAGTATGGACAGTAGAATGATTTCTAGTTATAATTCAAGTATGAACAGGATGTCTGAGTTTGATAAAACTAAAAGTTCTAAATGTAATTTTAAGAAAATAATCATTTTTTTTCATCCCAGGATTAACTGTTAAGCAATTTGAGAGATTTTATATGAAGTCACATCGTCGTTTCTTACTACAGTTATGAGTTCAGAGATTTCTTTTAGAGTTAAACAGTTTTGTGGCACTCTTACGTTAAGAACCCGGTGAATATAACTATTCAAGTCACAGACTAGCAAATGTCATGTCAATAAAAGAAGGTCTCCCTGTCTGATTTAAATAGCAATTGGATTTTAAGCATGGTTAGTCAGGACCATTACAGGACTACAGAAAAGCCCCTGATGCTGCTTTTCATCCAGTAATAAGTTAAGATCACATCACTTTTCATCCCTGGACAGGGTGGATGAAAATATAACAAATAGGTTGGAACACCCTCTGAGATTTCAACTGAGCAGTCCCTAACTACTGTTAAGCGTTTTTCTTATTTTGTCAGAGGGCACTCAAATCGGCATTAATAGGCTGCCTCTATTTTTAATGCAAAGGGAATTATAAGAGACACACATGGGTTGAATAACATTTTTAAGTGAATAATGCCAAATCAGTTTCGATAGTAAATCACTTTATGTAAAGGCGATGGATAAATAAATATAGAACATACGGTCCCATTTTTTAAGTGAAGAAGAAATATATTTAGTATCATTTAAAGTTTTATAAAATCTTACATTAAAAATATAAACTATTCGATAAGAGTCTTACCCGTATCCCAGTGATTTAAGGTCTAATTGTATATAAACTGTAACTCTAGATCTGATGAGCAATTTGTCTTGATGATGTCTCATTGGGCGTGGAGAGATACATATGGCTATTCAAACCATATTTCAGACATTCACTCAACAAACACATCAGAATAGTAGCATTGTGCAATCCCTGAACAATAACTAGAGTTGCTTCCATGTGAGATTGTTATGTATTATTCACAATTAAAATGGGGAGATTAAGACAGTCCAGAGAATAAAGTAATTATAGAAGCAGTATGAAAAGTCTAGCTTAGTGCAACTCGGATATGTTCCATAGTCTATGATAGGGTTACTACAGTAATAGGATGAGAAAAAGTCACACAATACACAAATGTTTTCCATTTTCTTTTTCTTTCGGTTTCTTTCTTTCTTCTTCTTTTTTTTTTTTTTTTTGTTTGTTTGTTTTTTGGCGTAGGGGGGCACAAAAATAATAACCAAGAACAAGACAACAGACTAACATAATAAAATTGTGGCTTACTCTGAAAAGATTTTTCTTGATTTTGCTAATGTCCAGTAGAAAATTAACTCTTTCATTTTCAAATTTGCATTTTTCAGGTGCCCCTCCCAAAGCCGAATCTGAAACATAATGTTTCCTATATATTTATATAAGAACAAAGAGGCATGTTGCGTCTGTGATACTGAAGAGTGCCAAGGAAGAAACCACGGTGAGAAATCATTCTCTAAAGAAATAAAACATATTTCTCTTTCAGTTAGTCTAGGGTAGGTTCTAAAAAATTAAGGTTGTATTGCCCTAGAAGCGAGATGGTTATTCTAACAAAGACTTAACTAATGCAAAGCCTGTTTGAGCAACTGAAAAGTGGGGGGGGGGGGAGGAGGTTGTGTTTACAAGTATGCAGCTTGCATTCATGCATTTTAAAGCCAACTTAAAAAGTTCTGTCGGATCATGAATTATTTGATTAGAATATAAATGCTAGGAGGTTTATTGTCTAGTATTATTTATTTCAAATTTTATGTCTGTCACATCAGCAAAAGGAGCTACTTGTGGTTAAGTATATTTTTATAGCCCCATTTTCGCTATATTTTTGATGTGGAAAAGCAACCAATGAGTAAATCACTTTTTCAGATGTGGACTATAGAACTCCTTTCTCTTTCCCCCAATTGGCTAAAGTGAGCATCATGATAAAAAGTTTTAGCAGAAACATGACAATAAAACCTCTTGTCTTTGTTACATAGCAACATTTCATCCTGAAAGAAAAAGAAGAAAAAATAAAACAGGTGAATGTTTTCAAAATCAGCAAATTGAACTAAACTGTGTTCCTGAATTAAATTAATGAAAATATGTGTGGCCTTTTGGCAGTTGACCCTATTCTAATAAAACAAGACAGGGAAGGGTTGATCATTTCATTTGTGTGCATAGAAAAATGAGCACAGAAAAAAATAAGTCATAAATACTGTATATTTTTCCTGCTAACCTCTTAGCATGAGAAACCCCAACTGCTTTCCTAGCAATAAAAACATATTTTAAACAGTATTTTACACCATTTTCTACTGTATTGTGGAAATTATTTTCTCTTACTCTGTTTTGAGATTTATATTAAACGAATAATACATACATTTCACATAGATTAAACTCTTTAATCCATCTAGCCCAGTGGTCCTCAACCTTTTTTGGGCCACAGACCGGTTTAATGTCAGAAAATATTTTCACGTCCTGGGTGGGACAGATAAATGTATCACATGACCAAAACAAGCATCAAGAGTGAGTCTTAGATGGATGTAACAGAGGGAATCTGGTCATTTTTAAAAAATAAAACATCATTCAGACTTAAATATAAATAAAATGGAAATAATGTAAGTTATTCATTCTCTCTCTGCAGACTGGTACCAAATGGCCCACAGACCCGGTACCCGTCCGTGGCCCGGGGGTTGGGGACCACTGATCTACAGGACAGAGATGAGGGAAGACAACATTTAAGATTTAGTGATTTTTTTTTAATCCTATTAAAAACTAACAAGTCTTTCTATTATTTTTGTAAGTTAGCTTCCAATGTCCGTGCAGGAGGAGCGTGCCTTGTTAAATGAAATGTTAAACCTGAAACTTTCAACAAATTAGGAACACAATTAGCTGGGAAAAATCTTAAAGCAAACAGACCACTTCAAGTCTCATTCTCACAAGCATTCAAGTGTAAAGAAACCCTGCTGGTTTTAGAAACAAACAGCTCCTCACATCGTCTCACCGTTTGTTTAGTCAGCAAATATTTTTTCAATGGAACATTTCTTGATTGCTTGTTTATTATTTTTTTTTCCATTCACTTCAGGAAAAAAAAATAAACAAACAAAACCAAAACATCAAACTTTGGGGGAAATTTGGTCAAGTGAATTGTTTTTGCAAAGGACTGCCTAGAGAAAAACAAACCAATATACATGTAAATATCACATCGCCACGGAGAATGTAGGTTAACTGAAGAGGCCGACAGAGGCTCTGCTTTTGACCATATAGGGTCAGTAGGTATAGTCATTTGGCACATGACCATAGGTTTTTATGATCTGTTACCTAATGAAGCATAAAGATGTTTTTCATCAACTAGCTTATCAATTTTGTTTACATTTCTTTGTATCTCAGTCCGCAACAAAATGGGGAGAGAAGATGTAAATTAATTGGGGTAGAGATGGATAAATTTGAAATTATGGAAATCAGAAATATTTTCCAGGGATCTAGAGTGCCTATCTTCTAGTAGTTACCCAGAGGAAGGTGAGTTTGTTTGTTTTTGTTTGTTTGTTTTGATGATTTGATACCCAAATTGTAGATCTGACAAAAATAATTTTTCATACCTTGTGGAGGATCACCAGCCCGTATTCCTCTAAAACTTTCCCCTAATCTTACAAAAGCTCCTGGGAGCAAAGCTGCACAAGAGTAGAAGGTATGACTAAAGACGGTGGGGCTGTAAATTAGACCCGGATGAGAGTCTGCAGCCAACATCCTTATCGGGCTGGCTGGGAGGAGGCAGCGTCAGTTAGGATGGTGGAAGATTGCAGGACTGCGCAGGGGATGTGCTCGGCCTGTTTCTATTTGAAGCTCCCGGAGAGAGTAACCAACGCCCTGGAAAATGTCTATTTGGCAAGAGAAAGTGTGGCTGTCGACCTGGTCCTACCGGGTACCTTGGGCTATGGAATTTCCTCACGGGGATCAACGTGCACCACCAGGAAGAGACTTAGTTCATTTTAGCTCGCTGTAGGGTTAAATAAGGTTTTCTTTCACTTTCTAGGGAGTTTATTACGAACATTATTGCATGACTGCGAATGTGCATGACGTCCAGAAAGTAAAAGTTATTACAGGGGAGGCACAGACTATTTCAATTATTTAAGGCCAATGAACTTCACAAATCACTCTCTAAATCAGATCTGCTCAACATGGGAGTTCCGTTTTGCCTCCATTATTCACCTCCAGAAACAATGTTAGTTTTTTTTGGGTTTTTTTTTTTTTTTTTTTCAGATCGGGTTTGAACGCTAAATAAAATAAATTTCAAAATAGTTCTCTGCTAGTATCAGGTGACAAGCTAATAAGTAGTCAACAGAAAGACAAAGTCCTGTTGAAAGTAGGGACATTTAAAAACAGTAAATAGCTCAAAGCAATGGAAATATAAAAGATTTGTGTCGCTCTTATCTATTTTTTAAGATTTATGTAAAAAATCATATTAGCTGCTATTTATTAAATAAAAATTAATCCCTTTGAATGATTTTTCCCTTTGAACCTAGTTTTGAAAGTAATTTTACTTCAATTATAATATAGCAGACACAAAAATCCAAGCGTTTTAATATAACAGTAAAACGGTGTAAGCTGTTATTTGGATTGTGAGTTGACTCACCCAGCTAACCAAATCTTAGCCTGCTGGTTTAGTCACAGTGCAGCTCGCCGGTCTCTTACCTCGGACTGTGAGGGTAGCAGAGGCCTCCACTTTCCCCACCCGGTTCTCGGCGACGCACAGGTAGGAGCCTTCATCCGCGCTCAAGACCTTCTTAATTCTCAGCGTGTAGTCATCTTTAATGTCGTACCTGTGCAGAATATAAAATGGCTTGATTAACTTGTTGGGGGTATATGTAGTTACACTGGATTCAAATGTACGATTTATTTATTTTTTTTTTTTAGGTATCTTGAATATAAGATAGCTCAAATGTTTAAAGAGGAATTTAGTCTCTGAGTTGTTGGCAAATTGACAAAACAAGCATTGGTTACAAGAATTAAGAAGGGTCTTGATTTTTATTAAATTAGCAACATTAACTCTTAAAATATCAACAAGCCTTGGAGTGATTCTGGAAGTGCACGCTCTCAGCTCTTTCTGAAAAAAAAAAAGATCATGATTTCTTTGAAACAGTTTGTTTCCTAAAACTACATACTTCACAAGCAATTAGATTTTTAAATATTTCCACAGGTCCAATAAATGTGGCCTTCTTTCTTGTATTTCTTTCTGGATAAATTGGTATACGCCCAAAAGTAATTTCATTGATGTTTTACATTATTACACTGGGTAGCTGGAGAAATGTTCATTTTTCCTTAGAGAACAAATACTGACTGAGTAAAATGAGAAATTATGAATAATAGTTTCTTATATTTAAACAGTTCTTTACAGTTCACAACAGTTTAACATATGATTTGACAAAAATAAATGACTTAGAGAAAATGTCTGTTTCCAAACGCCACTTTGTATAGAAGATGCTAAGATTGTCTTGAGGTACAAAGAGACTGGGATAGTGTGTCTGCAGCACGCCCATTTATTTTCCTCACATAGAGGAGCACACACCCCCTCCATTTGATGTGTGTGTTTGTTGTGCTGGTTCATGTGCATTGGGCAGGTGTGCACTTCTGTGTGTTGTGTTCAGAGCGTCAAAACAAATTTTATCATTATTTTTCTCAGTACCAACCTAAAACCAAATGTAATCCTCGGAGGTTCATAATGCATTAACTAACGTACACATCCTTTCAAACCTTACATACTTAAATTGGACCATTTAACATACTTACATTTCGCCCCAATTTTCTCTTAGCCCCATTGAAATAGTTGCGATAAAAATAGTAAGTAACTGGAGCATACTTTGGTAGAAAACAGCAACTTTTTAAACATGGTTTAATATTATGTATGATCAACAACATGGAGGAGGTACCATCTGACTTTAATTAAATACAAGGGGGAAGAAAAAAGAAACAGATGAAAAACATTACTGGTGAGGAAATTCTAATAGAAATTGGGTGATTTGGATTGTGAAATCTGCCAGTCTCAGACTTGTATAAATGCCGTCATTGTTGCCAGGTTTGATTAATGACAGTTGTACAATCGTGTGCTGACAGTCCCCACCATAAAGATACCTTTTTTTCCCTGATATGAAACACTGCTGAAAAATGCAGCCCATTCAGATCTGGCCCCCGGACAACATGTGCTATCATCACTGTACCGTGAATTGAGATTGATTGGTAACCAGCTGTGACAAAGTGGGAAAAGAAGCTCTGGTTTTGTGTAGTTTTTATTCCCCCCCAAAGGAAAAAGGAAAAAAAAAAAGGAAAAAAACTGAATTGTGTCAAAACCATTACCATCTGTTCAGCCAAATAATAAACAAAACAAAATACATTTATTTTAATACTTAAAACAATAGTTTGTGTGCAAGTGTCTGTGTGTGAATGTGATCATCTATTCGATGAATAATCTCAGAAGTGTTTCAAAAGAGAAAATATTATAATTTTTGTTAAGGAACAAAGTGCTATATTTAAAAAGCACTTCCCAATTTAAACAAAATATTCTATTTTATTTCTTTCTCCTGAAGAAACTTTCTTTTTTTTTTTGGAAAGATTTTCTATAAATCTAAATATCAAACCAGATTTGAAAAATGGTAACATTTTACAATATAACCACATTTCATACAGTTTTCTTACTTTGAAGTCTTGCATGTATATTATACTGCTATGTGGGAAATTCTCATGATTTCCTGGCTTTTATGAATATAATTTAGATAATTTAGGGATCTCCCCTTCCAAGGCATCCACAGTGGCTTTAGAACTTGGGAGGAGAAAATAACAACAAAAAATACACTACAAATGCCATTATAAAGTGACATTTTTACCATGTTCAGTTCAACCCTGTATATTATTGGATTATGTGGTGGCTCTACATTAGCAAAATTTTCTGAAGGGCGATTTCATCTCAAAAGCACCTTTGCTTATCATGGATGAAAATTTATTTCCTCAACATCTTTAGTTTTTGAAATCACCTACTACCTCTTACTATAAGATATCTGGTTCCAATTCTAGAACCAATGCTTTGACTGAGCACTTAAACTTTTACTGCCTCTGTACTTTATTAATCATTAAGTTGGCCAATAGTAAAAACTATGAATCGAACCAGGAAACATTTAATGTCTACACAAGTCTACATGTCTTTATTTGTAGGGAGACTGGAAAAGTTTGCATTTAATTTTCAAAAGATTTGCACTCAATCCAAATGACTGAAGACCACCCTATACTTTTTAGACTCTTTCAGAAAATAAATGTCTACAGTAACGGTCATAGTTCCAAAAGTCAATACAAAATTAATTACGTAACTTTTACCTGAAAATGTCACTAAGTTTACTGCCTGCTTCAAACAGAAGAATTTTTAGGATAACAATCACTTATTAATCTTATAAAATCATTCATTGATAATTAAAGACCCATCCTTAAACTAATGATGCCTCTGTATAGATTAGTCGAAATGGAGATACATCCATTTAGAAGTCAGTGATGATATATTTCAAATGGTCAAAAAAGAGCATTTTAACAACTCTCAACTTCGAATCAAGGTACTGTTCTAGAAAACAAACTTTCCCGGAGAAATTTAAATCATTTTGTTTCGTTCACTCTTGACAGCTAAAACTAGGAAAAGTTTCTCAGTTTTCCTGAAACAACTTTTCTGCTCACAGTTTTTCAAACCATATCCTTCCACAGGCCGTAGTTGTTATTAAAATCCTCACAAGTGCCTTTCGGCAACCTAAGTGCCAGGTGATATTTTCTTAATCCTGAAGTTAAGCTCTTAAATCACAACTGAGGTCTGCCACCTTAAGATAAGCACAAACGGCCATTAGTGTTTTGCTGGCAAAGGAACATCAGTGTAGCTTACTATGAGCCATAGCCAACCTGGGTCACGTTCTCCTTGTTTTCTACAGTCATAATACAGGCTAACATTTACTGTTTGGTCAAGGAGCCTGTACCTTTCTTTCAGGTTTTGGGTCCCCAACATTTTTGCACAGGCCACTTTAGAGCAGCATAAAAGGTTGGATAGCTTTTTTTAAAATGAAAATTAATGCAATACTCGAAGAGAAAGGAAACGTGACAAAATCATTCCAGGAGATTAGACTTTCGTGGAAATCCTAAGGGTCAAGGTGGCCTCTGAAGAGAATTTACTGTTCTGTTCTTGAAGCCCCTAGCGAGAGCCCAAGTGAAAACCAAAATACAACAAGATTCTGACTCGGCTTCAATTAACCGCACGATACTTTACAGTACACTGTCTTGTCTTGTCTTAAATGCTGTCCTTATTACCTCAACCCCTTGCCTATAAAACTTAAGAATCTATATAGCTTTGCTTTTCAAAAAAATCTTTGTGTCCATTTTTTTTTGGTAAGGACTTCAATGATGAGAATAGGAATTGGCGTCATTATATATTTAGTTACTACCTATTACTTTGTAACTGAATCACCTCAAGATTGTACCCACAGATGAAAATCCTCTCTCCTACACCGCCTTTAGCACAGCTGAGAGAGCAGGACACGTTCCAACTGAAAAGCTAAGAGAAAACAAGCCAAAAAGACGTTTTAAAACACACACAAGAGGATAACAGTAGTTGACTTGACGAAGTACAGATTTCAGAGCATAGGGTAATTAGGCCCCAAGACCACAGCCAGGGCTTTGGGGCACCCACCACCTGGCAAGCAGAGCTTGTCCCTGGAGCTTGAACAATTAAAGCAACCTGCAGCTGAGTCCTCCCAGAAAGACCAGAGCATCGTGCTCACCCAGAAACCAAAGTGCCCTCTCGTTTCCATCACGGCAGCCTGTGGCCACCCTGTTTGTGCCTCTGTCTCTCTCCCGTCCTCCACATCTGTGACAGACAAGGGAGACCCCCAGGACTCATTCTCTTGGCAAATTTGTGGACAACTGTAAACTTCACGGCCGTTTGTAGTACAGTCTGAACCCTGCATGGTTTCCATCTTTTCCCGTCATCAGCTCTCGTGCTTCTCCTTCTCTGCAGTGAGCTTCATCCTCTCTGATACAACCTCTCCCAAAACTTTCATAGCCGCTGCCATGAAAATTCTCCCTCTACCTTCTGAGCTACCTGCTCGTCGATTTGTAAAACTCCCGTATCCTCTATCTTTCTCAGATTTTTATTCGCACTCCCATGCCTTAATGGAAGCCTGATTTTTCTCTCCTGAGCGTTGGTGGAAGGGTGGAGGAAGAAGGGAGAGGAGAGCATCCTCCATCCTCCCTGCCATTTGAAACAGTTCCTCAATGCCTGGCCCACAGTCGGTGCTCAACACATATTTTCAAACTGAGTTACTTATCCTCTCTCATGAAAAGAAAACAAAGTCTTAGTCCATTGAACAGAAATATCATCCAGTTTTCAGTTTCAAACAGAAATTCTTTAGAATTTCTTTCTCTTTAAAAAAAAAATATAGTAATTAATAGGACTTATGACTTAGGTCTTTTTAAAGCATTAAATGAGTCAATAATTCTAGTTTTGAGATGGGACCCTAGCATGTACTAAATTTACCCAATCGATGCCACCAGGCATTTGCCAGCACTTCCTCTCATTCCAACCAGCTCTCCTTCCCCAGCAGTATGGGCTCTGTCTCACGTCTCTGTCTCACTTTGGCCATGGTCGCATAGTAGAGCCCTAGATCATATCTTTGAAATCAAATGTCTGATCCTGCCATAACCACAGGCGTCTCCTACTGTCTTAGTCCGTTTACACACTAAACCTCTCCCTCCACTGCTATCAACCGTACATCACCACCTCTGTCTCAGTCCCACTCAAATTCTATGGTCTGTACGTTGCTTACCAATACCCTTACTTTCCTGGTCCCACTGCCTTTCCATGGCATTTGCCTGGCAAAGCCGCAAGGTAATATGATACTGTACCGTGTCCTTTAACTATCAAGAGTAGATGAATAAATGTTCAACTTACCCACAAGTCCAAACTTCCACACCCGGCCTATATGTTCTTCCTGTCCTCCGCTCTGCCAGCCAGCCCTGTCTTGGCCCATTTTCTTACCCTCAAGCCCAGAATCGTCAGGCTCTCCCCACCTCTGCATCTCTGCATATGTTGTGTCCTCACATCCGGACCTCACAAACTCTCTCTCCCTTCAGGTTGAAGACTTCTGCTCATCCTGACACATGACTAACTTGTTTACAAGCTGTCCACACCTCTAGATTTTAAGTGCCACAAAGACTTAGCTATGTCACTTTTCTTCAGTTACGCCCTCAGAGCTCAGTACAGTGAATTAAACCCAGTAGGCAGGCCAGATCAGTTTATTCATGAAGGAATAAATGAAGACTACATAGATGCAGGAAGAGGAAGAGCGTCTTCTTTTCATCAGGATAAACCGTGGCTGCCCACCACACAGGGGACTCTTTGAGCATTAAGTATCACTTTCTTTTCAGTTCTCTGAACTTGGACTCCGAGTTTGTTTAACTTGTACCTACTTCTCATCACTTTTTTTTTTTAAATCTCAAAACATTTTCTCTGTGTTTAATCTCTTCTAAATGACTATGACCACAATTAACACCATGTTGCAGAAGGACCTGGAAGAATCTATACTTCAAAGGAGATAATAATTTAAAGACAATGAACTTGCTCAGACCCATTCTCGTTCTATGTATGGTTTAAACTGGAAACCACATGTTAGTTAACCTTCAAGCCTGTTGCCTAGTTGAAAAAAATTCAATTTTAACCAACAGCAAAAATAAAATAAATTAGGTCCAAAAAGTGTAAAATAAAAGCTAATTTTAAGATAAAATGTATATGATATGATCATAACACTATTTCATCAAGAATAATGTTTGAATAATATCCAACATTAACATCAAAGGTCTAAACACTACAATTTTATAATTCAAACTTTATTTTAATTTTTAATTATTTTAATATTTATTTATTTTAATTGATTTTATTGAGGCAACTCTAGTTAAAATAATTATAAAGCTTCAGGTGCCCAATTCTACAACACATCTCTGTACACCATATTGTGTGTTCACCCCCCAAAGGGAAGTCTTGATCCTTCACAATTTATTCTTCTTACAGCCTACTCCACTTTCTCCACCCCTCCAGCAAAAATCACGCTGTTGTCTGTGTCCATCAGTTTTTCCTTTCACTTTTCTTTGGTCAATCTTTTTTTTTTTTTTTTTTTTTTTTGTATTTTTCTGAAGCTGGAAACGGGGAGAGACAGTCAGACAGACTCCCGCATGCGCCCGACCGGGATCCACCTGGCACACCCACCACGGGCGACGCTGTGCCCACCAGGGGGCGGTGCTCTGCCCCTCCGAGGCGTCGCTCTGCCACGACCAGAGCCACTCTAGCGCCTGGGGCAGAGGCCAAGGAACCATCCCCAGCGCCCGGGCCATCCTTGCTCCAATGGAGCCTTGGCTGCGGGAGGGGAAGAGAGAGACAGAGAGGAAGGAGGTGGGAGGTAGAGAAGCAAATGGGTGCTTCTCCTATGTGCCCTGGCCGGGAATCAAACCCGGGTCCCCCGCACGCCAGGCCAACGCTCTACCGCTGAGCCAACTGGCCAGGGCCATTCTTTGGTCAATCTTTACACCCCACTCACCCAGTACCCTCACTCCCTCTCCCTCACAGCTGTCAGCCTGCTCTCTATGAGTCTGTCTCTATTTCACTTGTTCATTTTGTTTATAAGATTCCGCATATGAGTGAAATCATACAGTACTTGTCATTCTCTGCCTGGCTTATTACACTTAGCATAATGCTTTCTAGGTCCAGCCATGCTGTCACAAAGAGTGAGATTTCCTTCTTTTTTACAGCTGTGTAGTATTCCACTACATACCACAGCTGATTCTTATCCATTCATCTATTGATGGGCATGCAGGCCATTTCCAAATCTTTGTTATTGTAAATAATGCTGCAGTGAACATAGGGCTGCATAAATTTTTTCAAATTAGTGTTTTGGGTTTTTGAAGATAAATTCCCAGAAGTAGAATCATTGTGTCATAGGTATTCCCATTTTTAACTTTCCAAGGTAACTCCATACTGCTTTCCACAGTGGCTGTATCAATCTACATTCTCTCCAACCGTGCACAAGAAGTCCCTGTGCACATCCTCTCCCACACTTGCTGTGTTAGTTTGTTGATGACAGCCATTCTGGCAGGTGTGAGGTGATAGCTCAGTGTGGTTTTCCTTTGCATTTGTCCGATGATTAGTGACCTTGAGCATCTTTTCATATGTCTATTGGCCACCTGTATGTCTTCTTTAGAATAGTGCCTATTCAGATCCTTTGCCTATTTTTTTTTCATTGGATTGTTTGTTTTTTGAGTGAAGTTTTGTAAGTTCTTTATATATTTTTTAAATTAACCAATCACCAGACATATTATTGGTGAAAATGTTCTCCCATAAAATGGGTTCCTTTTTCACTTTTTTGATGGTGTCCTATGTTGTGCAAAAGCTTTTTAGTTTGATGTGGTTCCCCTTCTTTTATTCTTTTGTTTCCCTTGCCTGAGGAGACATATCAGAAAAATAAATGCTGCTATGTATGACATGTCTGAGATTTTACTGCCTATGTTCTCTTTCTAGGATTTTTATAGTTTTGAGTCAAACTTTTAAATATTTTTTTGTTTGTTTGTTTGTTTTTAGAAAGAGAGAGAGAGAGAGAGAGAGAGAGGGACAGGGGAAAATAGACAGGAATGGAGAGGGATGAGAAGCATCAACTCATACTTGTGACACTTCAGTTGTTCATTGATTGCTTTCTCATATATGCCTTGAGCAGGAGGCTCCAGCTGTTCCAATGACTCCTTGCTCAAGCCAGCGACCCTGGGGTGATGTCTATGATGATCCCACACTGAAGCCAGCGACCCTGGGGTGATGTCTATGATGATCCCACACTGAAGCCAGCGACCCTGGAGTGATGTCTATGATGATCCCACACTGAAGCCAGCGACCCTGGGGTGATGTCTATGATGATCCCACACTGAAGCCAGCGACCCCATGCTCACACTGGTGACCTCGTGTTTAAACCGGATGAGTCTGTGCTCAAGCCAGCAAACACAGGTTCCAGACCCGGGTTCTCGGTGTCCCAGGTCGACTGTCTATCCACTGTGCCACCTCCTGGTCAGGCTAACATTTAAGTCTTTAGTCCACTTTGAACTTTTTCTTGTATATGGTGTAAAAATGCTCTAATTTATTTTTTGCACATATCTATCCATTTATTGAATAGACTTGCCTCCCTTTGTTAAATATTAATTGATCACATAAGCATAGGTTGATTTTTGGCCTTTCCATTCTGTTTCACTGATCTATGAGTCTGTTTTTATGCCAGTACTGTGTTGCTTTAATTACTATGGTCTTGTAGTATAGTTTGATATCAGGCAGCGTATTTCTTCCAACTTTGTTCTTTTCATTATTGCTATGGCTATTCGGGATCATTTGTGGTTCAATATAAATTTTTGGAATACTTGTCTAGTGCTGTGCATTACAGAATTGGTATCCTAATAGGAATTCTATTGAATCTATAAATTGCTTTGGGTAATACAGACATTTTAATGATGTTCATTCTTCCTATCCATGAACTTGATATATACTTCCTCTTATTTATGTCTTCTTTATTTTCTTTCTTGAGTGTGTTATAATTTTCCAAGTATAGGTCTTTCACATCCTAGTGTGAGTTTATTCCTAGGTATTTGTTCTTTTTGAAGCAATTGTGAATGTTATTGTTTTCTTAGTTTCCCTTTCTGATAGTTCATTGTTGGTGTATAAAAATGCAACTGATTTCTGGATATTTGTTTTATATCCTGTTACTCTACTGAATTCATTTATCAGTTCTAGTATTTTTTTAAATATACTTTAGGGTTCTCTAAATATAGTATCATGTCATCTGCAAATAATGACAGTTTTACTTCTTCCTTTCCAATTTGGATGCCTTTTATTTTTTCTTCTTGTCTGATTGCTGTGGCTAGGACCTCCAGTGCTATCATGAGCCCAGAGTGTGAGTGTGCCAGCAGTCAGCAGGTTAGCCTTACTGAATCTCCCATGAGGAGGGAGCTCCAGTCAGATTCACGAGAAAGTGGGGGGGGGGAGGCTCCTGCTTCAAAGCCAGACAACTGAGTCGTCATTGTCACTTCCTGAGTCTGCTCCAGATGTCTACCCCTTGGCCAAGACAGCGGACTCCTCAGCAGAGTCTAATTCTCACAGGGTGGGGAAAATTTCTTTCCCCAGGCTTCTGTCCCGCGGAGGGGATTACTCCACCCAAGAATGACGATGACTGCAGTCCGTGCAGAATGATTCAGCACAGGGGTCCTGGTAGCTGTCCTTCTGTGTCTCTCCCAGAGCCACAAACTGCGGACTCTCTTCACGTAACTCTAGTATGCTCCACCCTCCCTTTGCCAGAACCCAGCGCAGGTGGTTGTGAACGAGATTGTGCGCTTGCCCTTTAAGAGGGTGTCTCAGCGTCTGTGGCTTTCCATCCCTTTCTGGAAGACAGAAACTTCCCCGCTTTTCACAACCAAATGCCATGTGGGTGTTGCTTCCTGGCCCTGGTCCTCTGGGCTGGAGAGCCCGACTTAGGGTTTAGGCCCTGCCCTCCTCAAGGGGAATTCCGACCCCCAGCTGAGATATTCCTCCAGAGCTGGGCCAGCCCTTTCCACTTCCTGCCCTTCCGGCCAGACGCCAGACTCCGTGTGGCTTCTTCTGTGAATCCTTGGTTACAACAAGACTCCTCTTCATTTAGTCTTCAGTTGGCTTTTCAGGATTGATTGTCCTGAAATTTAGTTGTACATCCACTTTGATCCTGGGAGGACGTGGGTGTAACATCCACCTACTCTGTCACCCTCTGGAATCCAGAGCTCTATTATTATTATTATTATTATTATTATTACTACCACTGATAAGATAGTCACTATTTGCCTGGCGAAAGGTATTTTTTATTTTTTTAGATTAGTGTGTATTTTGTGGGGGCAAAGACTTATCATTGGAAATTACATTATTGCTTTCAAAAGTTCAGAGAACTTTTTAATATACTCCATAGTTATTCTGACTTTCACTAAATTCAACTACCTTAAAAGTTTAGAGGCCCTGGCCAGTTGGCTCAGTGGTAGAGCGTCGGCCTGGCGTGCAGGGGTCCCGGGTTTGATTCCCTGCCAGGACACACAGGGGAAGTGCCCATCTGCTTCTCCACCCCTCCCCCTCTCCTTCCTCTCTGTCTCTCTTCCCCTCCCGCAGCCAAGGCTCCATTGGAGCAAAGATGGCCCGGGCGCTGGGGATGGCTCCTTGGCCTCTGCCCCAGGCGCTAGAGTGGTTCTGGTTGCAACAGAGCGACGTCCCAGAGGGGCAGAGCATCGCCCCCTGGTGGGCAGAGCGTCGCCCCTGGTGGGCGTGCCGGGTGGATCCAGGTCCGGCGCATGCGGGAGTCTGTCTGACTGTTTCTCTCCGTTTCTAGCTTCAGAAAAATACAAAAAAAAAAAGTTTAGAGATTAAATAGGTACGCATATATGTGCATGTGTGTGTGTGTGTAAAGTACTCCTTTCTTCCACACTCATATAAGATCAAATTCAAACCATTCTAGAGATATGAAGATTTTCCTTTGGTTAATAATATCAGAAAATAATATTTAGTAGTTTTTGTTGCTGTCCTTAATATGCAACCATGCTAGTAATAAATTTGCACCAACATTTTATAAATTATTCAAATACAGTATCATCTGCAATCAGCTACGTGTATGAGTTTTAAATAGTTTTAGAATATGGCAGGTATTATTTCCAATGAGTTGTCTAATTAATGAGAGCATAAAAAATTATGGCAAAAAAAATACAATCTTAGCAAAATCAAGGAGAGTATGTTGGATCAAATAAAGTATTCAGGGCAGGTTAAATTTTATTCATCTTAGAAATAGTTATTTTATTGGCTTGACTTAGTTTAAAACAATTTGGTTTTACAATAGGACTTGGAATTGCAACATCACAGTTGAAAAAACAGATGTTTCTCTCAGTTGAGTGCTTAAACTTAATCTTAACTTTTAAATCCTTTTAGAAAAGGGCTTTAGGTGTTAAATCCAAGGGGCTCCACAGAACTCACAGCTCCCACATGAAACAGTTTCTTGACAGTTTCCATTCTTCTTGCCTGTGAGTCAGGAATGAACCCTGTGCTATAAGGACTGCAAGTCTGTAGTAAAATAGATTTCTGAATCTACAGGTGATGTAGTAGACTTGTGGTCTTTGCTGGACACACTTCAAAACGTCTCCTTCTTTGGTGTTGAAAGTGAACACTTGCTAAATTACTGGGGTTGGGGTGGATTCCACATTATTAGAGGGTGTTCAGTCTGGACTGTGCTATGAGACATTCACAAGGCCCCTCCTTTTTCTTCTGCCCACAGAAAGGTCCTCGCACACTGTGCTTATAGCATTAGACATTCAACACAGCTGCATAGGAAAACGAGTCATCCTTCAGTGTACCACACAATTTGCGGGTTGCTAGGTCTATTTGAAAATGAAAGTTCCAGTACTTCTCTAATTTAGTGACTCTTACCTAGTTTTATCAATTCGGTGATTATTTACTCAGCAAGATATATTTTTAAAAAATCCCAGACTCATATTTTCTAGAAATATGCAAAAAAAATATACATTCATCTCGTTATTAATAAAACAAAGGGCCTTTGCCTGGCCAGGCAGTCGTGCAGTGGATAGAGCATCAGACTGGGATGCACAGGACCCAGCTTTGAAAGTCCAAGGTCGCTGGCTTGAGCATGGGCTCACCAGCTTCAGTGCGCATTCACTGGCTCGAGCGTGGTGGTATCTTAGACATGACCCCATAGTTGCTGTCTTGAGCCCAAAGGTTGCTGGCTTGAAGCCCAAGGTCACTTGCTTGAGCCTAAGGTCACTGATTTGAGAAAGAGGTTACTCAGTCTGCTGTAGCCCCCAGTCAAGGCACATATGAGAAAGCAATCCATGAACAACAAAGGTGCCTCAATAAAGAGTTGATGCCTCTCATCTCTCTCCCTTCCCGTCTGTCTGTCCTTGGCTGTCCAACTCTCTGAGTCTCTCTCTGTCTTTGTCAAAAAAAAAAAAAGGGCCTTCTTCTGGTGTTCAATGACATAGTTATATCAAAACCAATTATGGTGTTATTTGTCCATCTCCCTGGTACACCTTCAAAGCTAATGCAAAAATAATAATAATAATTATTATCTTTGAAGTCTGTTTTTTGAACTAATTTCTGTTATTTTTGTTGTAACGTTAAAAACAAAACTAAAAATTATATCGAATAGCATTTGGGTGAGCAATGCCCAGGTTTATCATTTCCATTAAACAAGGATTTCTCAACATTAGTATTGTTGACCTGGGGAAACAGGTTATTCTTTGCTGTGGAAGTTGTCCTGTGTGTACCGGGATGTTTAGCACACCACTCTTAGCCTCTCCCCACTAGATGACAGTAGCATCTAATCCCCAAATGTGGCAATTGAAAATGTCTCCAGTCATCGTCACAAGTCTCTCTGGGTGTGGGAGAAAAAATGTGAGCTCCAGACAAGAACCGCTGTCCTACATTATATGTGGTGAGCACTGCATTCCAGACAGAGTGCTGGCTATTGGGAGATTGCAAAAGTTGTTGAGGAGACAGAGAAGTAATTCTATGTTGATGAGACCAGCACTATTTCCTCTTAGTTAACGGAAATACAAAAAAACAAAAACAAAACAAAATAGCCAATGACTTTGGCGTGAAACAGGGAATGGAGCATGATTCGGGTCCAAAATGAGAAACGAGAATCAGCTCTTTACGTCAGAGAGGACTGGGGTTGGAATCTAGCTGTGCCAACTAAGTGTCCCGTGCCCTTAAGCTCATAGCCATCGTCTCTCAGCTTCCGTGTCCTCCTCTGCTGAAGGAGGGATTCCCACCTCTAAGGTTGCTGGAAAGATTAATTATAAACTGTGTAAATACCGAGCATGGAACCAGTGGGCGCTCAAGAAAATTACAGTTTTGTTATTATTTTAACATAATATTCTTTCAGAATGAATTATTTCAGTGTAATAGTTAAGAGAGTAGACTTTAGCTAGAGGGCTTAGATTCAAATCTCTCTCTACCACTTAAATTTGCCCCTCAGATTTATAAAATAAAGATTGTTAAGAAGAGCTGTTTCATAAGGCAGTTGTGCAGATTAAATCAGTTACTTGCATGTGAGGCACTTATAAGTATTAGCTGTTACTCTCATGGTTAATCAATTTGAAGATACACATTGTTCATATTTTAATATCTCTGAAATTAGAAATTGTTTTCCAGAGATGACATATCACAGTTGATTTGCCACTTTTTTCTTTTTAACTATGAGAAAATGTACTGTAGGATCTCACAAACAATCCAACTTGATCTTAGTGACATATGATATTATTATATGATTAAAAATTATTAGACTAAAGAAATCTTTTACCGTACAACACCTTTTATGCAAGCACTCAAATTATAAACCTTACTATTATTTTTAACCTTTCTTTTCCCAGAAACCCTGACATACAATCAATTTCCAACTAAATAATAAGTACCGCCACTTACAATGTTATGCATGATTGTAGATTCACGAAAACTACCCCAATGTAACTCCCTAACTCCCCCAATGTAACAACTTCCGACTATGTATGCCTACCTCCAAACTTTTTCTACTTTAAGCTACTTTGTGTATAAATACGGGAATCAATTTTCTAAACGTAGAGACAAAGACACATTTCTATTCAATGTGCTTCTGTGAATTCCCACTTCCTAGTGTGTTCAGTGGAAAGAAGTTACTTGGAATCAGAGGCTTTCATCATAAAGCCTCAACTAACCTTTGTTAACCTTAAGCGCCACTCCACTAGTCTGAAGGCAAACTGAACCACTCACTGTTGACCTCCACAGGCCACACCAAAGCTTTCTGCTCTTGCTTCCATCTCTTGAAATAGTCTTCTCTGCAGGTCCACGTACAAGAATTCTCTTCTCCTTTCCAGATCCTTCTCCAGTGTTACATGGGACAAAAGTAGCTTTGTTTTCTCAAACTCTAAAACATCTTGTACATCAGTTTTTCTTATTTAATGATGATAGATGGTATATATATATATGATATATATATATATATCTTACCCTCTCCTAAGATACTTGAGAACGAGCTGATCCTTTCTTTTTTAAATTTGTTGCACTATCTACACAGAAATGTTCAGTAAAACACTGTTCACAAAAATTAGGGGATCAGGGGATGTGCAGCTACTCCAGGACTTTCTCTCAGCCTTTTATACAGTGCATTTTCACCAATGAAATAAAAGTAAGTTTTGCGTCTCATTTGCATCAACTAACAACTTTCTTTGACTTGTCATTTGCTTTTCTGATGTCCTTGTTTAATAAAAAAAGAATCAAATGCTTCTTTTTCTGTATCGCTTCATATTCATTTTGAAATATCCCCTAATTTTTGTGAGCAGTATATAATTATCTTTGAAGTAATTATTGCAATATAATATTTCATTAGTCTAAATTGGAGGTTTTTATTATTCACTTCAGAAAACATTGTACTACAAATGATGTTGTAATTGGGGAGGTTCAAAAGCTATTACAGTTAAGTTATGTAATTGTAACACTCTTGCTCATAAGATTGATTAGCAACATTTCTACCCTGGGATTTTGTCCCAGGTTTATCCCATAGATCCACAGGATGACTCATCTGCTCAGAAGGGACCTCTGGTACTTTCATTTCTTGGCAAAGCTTCCCTGTGCCCAGTGGCAACCCCTCACCACTAAATATGGCCTTTCAGAATGGAGCACCAACAAATTAATATTATGTAACAACTAAAGTACATTTTACCAATAATAAATTTTACTGTGTGGAGTGTGGTATGGTCTTATGTACTTTAAAAATGTTTGTTCTCTTTTCTCTTATCTTTGAAAATTGTACCTCTTTCTCACATTAACTAAGATAGATCCCTCATCCATCATGTCATTATAATACTGGGTCTCAAGTTATTTCATTTTATTTTCCTTTCTTTTTCTTTCTCAGTTCATACCAGTTGATTCAAGAAGATGGGTTGAGCAGCAACTTTTCAGGGAGACCATTAAAAGAAGAAACAATGATAATAATAATAATACCACACTGGTAGAAAATATGAAGCTTGGATTCAGTCTTGCCTACCAATTCATAACTGTCCATAGAATTATCATCAAATATTATCAAGAAAATATAGCATTCTCAATAAGTTCAACTGTGTCATGCATGAGCACTGCTAGGCAATAAAGATAAAAAAGATAAATTAAATTTTTATGCCCTAAAAGAGTTCAGTTCCAGATTTATACATTCATATTATTAAATTCTCTCAGGGAGCATTTCTTTAGTTTCTGATATATTTCCAATGGCTTTATTTTAATTTCCAGATATGATGTTAAGAAGACATGAATATATTAAGTTAAAATATTCTATAAAGATAAAACTGTTTCAAACTTTGTTTTATTGGGCAGGGGGAAACAATACTAATTTTTAAAAAATATGCAAACTTATTTATATGATATAATAAATTTATATATTACAGATAAGTGCCATTATGAACAAATTATGAAATCTTCATGTATATGTATCACATAGATGTGTATTGTGACTATCTGAAAAAAGTAACTCATCTAGCCAAGCATTTATTAAGCTGTCTGTTTTTAATCTTCAGTCTCAAATGGAGAACGGAAGCACGCCCTTCCCACCTATTATCATTAGTAGTATTTAAAAGTGTGGTCTTTGGAATCGGACTTTTCCATTCTTACCATCTTTGTGTCTTATTTTTCTCACTTATAATACAAGAATGATAATAGTATTTACATCATAGGGTTGTCCTAAAGATAAATATATTAAAGTAAAATGTCTAGAGTATATCTGATACAGAGTTAAGCACTATGGAAGTATAATTTATTAACATATTTATAGAAAAGGAAAATGCAATAAAAAACAACTCCTTGAATTGGTAGTAGACTTTTCCAATAAAAACCTAAATAAGCATTCAGAATCAAAAAATTTTAATTAAAAAATATAAAAATATGCTTGTATATATCTGATCAACTATATGTAAACCATAAAAAAGTAATTATCATAAGTAATGGAGATAATTTTACTCTTTCTTTTTAGTCCCACTTGTTTCAATGTCTGTTTATTTTGTTGCTGTTTTGTTTTTATTTTTGCTTTTACTCCTATATATTATCGCTCTTTTAAAATTGAGTTCTTACCATTCATAGATTCACACCATTTTATAATTTAAAGGCACCACAAAAGCCATCCAATTCAACAGAGTTTACATTTTGCCAGTGTGGACTCCGGTACTTAAACACGTAAATTGCCTAAAATAACATGGTGGATTTGGACAGAGCTGGGATCAGAACACTGATCACCTAAATTCCAGTTCCCTGACTGCTTATTTAGGTTTTTATAGGAAAAGTCTACTACCAATTCAAAGAGTTGTTTTTATTGCATTTTCCTTTTCTTTTCCACCAGCAAAAATAAAACACCAAAAAATAAAAGGGTGACTAAAATGTATCTAAATGATTCTAACCACAATTTGTTTCATGAAGGCAAGGATTTATGTGAATAGAGTCAATTGAATAGTGTTTTTCTTTTTAAATTCTGTTTACAGTCAAGGTAAAATGTAGGTAGGAGAGAGTGTCTTCAATGGTAAATATCCAGTATCGGCTCTTGTGGGTCATGGTGTGCCGTAGTGATCAGCTCCTTGTAAGTCTCTGACTTGTCTTCCAGTCTGGGTTATGGTGAAATGCGGCCGCAGTCCCCACCTCAGCCTAGCTCAATGAGCTGACATGTAACACGCCTTCATCCCAACATATAGCATGCCACACTTTAAGGAAAGAAGCAGACCTGCTGTGGCTTCCATGGGGGGCAGTACCCCACATGCCAATGACAGGTGGCACTCAGGCAGGTCCTTTTTGCTTTGCAAACTGGCACTGGTCTTGGCTTTGCTCTTAACACAACACAAGAGCTGCCAGGTAACGGACAGCAGAGCATCTCTGACTTGGTTGCATTTCATACTCCAAGTGTGTCCCAGCTTGTTAGTTGACCACTGGCCAGAGCCCAGATTGGATGCCAGTTCCTGCATTGTTCCTGAGCCGAGATTCTCAACAGATGGGCCAGTGTAGTCACAGGACAAGGCAACGTGCTCTCCCTAGGCTAGGTGGCAATTAGTTTTGTGTTAACAGCATCTATTAGCACCTATTTGATGAAAACACAGAAAAAGTGCCATTCTGGCATCCTTCTAAAAGTTGCTAATTAATCTTGTTTGTAAACAAAATCTATATCTTCAGCCACCAAGACAGTAAACATGACCTGACCCAAGTGTAGATTTTCAAAACATCAAGACATTTTATGTGTGGCTGACAAAATTGGTCTAAAAATTACTCTTAACAGGAATGCTATAGTGGTAATTCTATAAAATGATTCATAATATAGTGCTCTAACTGATTACTTCAAATTTTATCTAAAATATAAAATTTCTGTGACTCAAATCCAAACATAATCACGTAATTAGGAGGCCCATTAGTTTCAAATGCAAATTTTATGTTGGACAAATTCTAAATAAAGTCCTGGCCCTAAAATGTATCAGTGTGTGACTCTGGAAATTTCTTTAAGCTTTTGCTTCCATATCCTTTAAATGAGAATAATGTCATGCTGGCATACTATTCTTTATAAGAATGTAATGCATGCATGCAAAAGCATTTAGAAGAGTGCGTGGCAAATGGTAAATTCTCCAAAAACGCATGTTTTTTCATTACATAATCCTATAAAGTGGTAGTTTTCTTATCACCAGCAGACAAACAATACAATATAATGTGAATAATGTGAAGGATTCGGCCCAGATGTCTTATTGCATGGGGCTTGAATACAATTTCTGGGTCATATACAATCTTCCCAGACATAGAAAAACAGGTGGCAACACCCAGGCTCGGGAAACGAGCTAGGTGATTGAAAAACACAAGTTATATTTATTAAATCAATAATGTTATGAGTATCTTCGGAAATCAACTGGCCAAAAATAGAGTATCCAGAAAAATTGTGTAGTCTATGTTTTTCAGCCTTATATACATATATTTCTTGTGGTTACATATATTACTAAATAAATTCCACCAGTCAGTTAAATTGATAAAACTGGAACACCTGTTATGTGCACTATTTGCACAGTGTGTATAGTGCTTTGCGTTCGTGATATCATTTGAACAGCCCTGTGAGATAGAATGGGTGGCATAATTATTCACCCCCTACAAATTAGTCAAAGTGTAGGTTAATCATTAGTACTGACGCACCACTGGTCCATGTCAACAGGATATAAAACACAAAGAGCTTAAATACTTTCTTCAAGGTCACACTCCTAGCTCGTGGTAGAGAAATCCATAAAACATCATTTCCAGAACATGGGAGAGTAACTGAAAGTGTCAATGATCAAAAATTGTCAAAACGACCCTGAAGTCCAACATTCCTGACAATGGCCTCCGTACCCTTTATGGGTACCACAACGTACCACTCCGCTAGTGGTCGTTGTATGTAAAATTTCACAGTGACTGTCCTTGTGGTTCTTTATATTTTCCTTTTTCAGAAAGAAATGACAAAGACATCCGTGTAACTGAAAAATCACGGGATATTCATTAACATTTCCCTTTATATTTCTGAACCTTCGGGACTGAACTACTCTTCAGGTATATAGCATACAATGTTTTATACTTATGGCTTTTCTTCAGGTTTTTTTTTCCTCCTTTCCTTTTCAAAAACCATTTTTAATTGACCAATCTTGACCAGCCAACCTAATCAGCTTGGTTATTTATCAGGAGCCCAAATTACCACATGTCCTTGAAGCCCATACAGTATGTGAAGGAGGCCGATCTTCTCGGCAGGGAGGCTGAGCACCTGTTCAGCATCTCCGCATCCCAGAAGCACATGCTCCGAACAATGGAGCTTCCAAACAATTAACACAAGAGCATTTTCCAGGGCTAAGCAGAAAGAGCCACTTAGTGTAAAAGAAAAAAAAAGGAGGGGGGAAATTCTAAGTGATCCTATTCAGTTCCTTTTCTTAAAGAATCATGTATTTTGGTGAATCTCACATTTCATGGGACTGAGAATTCTAAAAAGTCTCTCTTAAAATAGACTGGCACTTTAAAAACGAAAATTATCAGTGGGTTTAGGAAAATTGACAGAACTTTACATTAGATATCTTGAAACTCTTATTCTCTATCCTCTTTTCTATTTTTATGAAATATTCATGAATTATATTCACGACGTGGAAGCTAGCAACTGCATTTAAAATTTGCAGGCATATGTAGGAATGTAAATGGCATATTTTATTTCCTTTTTTTTCCCCTGACAAGCTATTATGAACATTGCTTTGTTTACTGTGGATTCTTATTAAGGAAGTTAGTGTCACTTTACAGTTGTTAGTTCAGGAATGAAATAAAAATGAAATAAGAAAAATCCCGGAGCTAACTCATCGTGATATTCTGAAAATGACATGATTGATGAAGTATGTGAAATCTCCTATTTCCAGACTTTTAAAAGACTGCTAATAATTAACTAAAATACACACTGTACCGACGGGCCTAGATAAGAAACTGTAATGAGATTAATCACACTATTTCTTACCTAAATCCTGAAAAGAAATATTTTTATTCTCCTTCCTGATATTACTTCATTTTATTTTTTAAAATTTTTTTAGAGGGAGGGGGAGGAGCAGGAAGCATCAACTCCCATATGTGCCTTGACCAGGCAAGTCCAGGGTTTCGAACCGGCGACCTCAGCATTTCCAGGTCGACGCTTTATCCACTGCGCCACCACAGGTCAGGCCCTCCTTCCTAATTTTAGATTGAACAGAAAGCTGTGAGGTTGCTGAATTTCAATTTCATATTTTATTTATTTGGTTCTAAATATATTATATTCTATTTCTTTGATAGTAATGTAATATATTTTTCATAGAGCTTCAGCATGCATGTGCACATATAAATATGTATTTTTTTATTCTTTTACGGCAATAATATACAAATGCCCTATGTTATCATGGGACATAGCTTAAGACGGTACATCGAGAGCCAGTTATAAACACCGGCAACTTCTATCAAATAAAACACTTTGTGAAAAGACGTATTTGAGGCATTGGATTATCATATGAGTATTGATTAGCAAACAGCCTTAGGTTTGCCTGAGAAAGAAAGATATAGTTCTCAAGGAAGAAACTCCGATTACTTCAGTTTTGATGTCCCTGGATGTATTCAGTATGTAAATATTTTCCTACATCATTCAATCTGGTTAACACATAATCAAAAAGACAGAATTATTAACAGCATTTTTACTTTGTTTAAAATGAGTTTTTCTTTTTTACAAAGTAACAACAGGCATTACCAACATAGTAATGAATGCAAGTAAATATAAAAGTGCATCTCCTACAAATGAAACTAAGCTTTTAGAAAAAAGTACGGTTCTAAATATTCATTATGAACTCCAAAATGTGATCCCCTTCTCTCACATTGCTCGGCAAACCCACTTTACTTTCCATATTGGCATACAAAAATTCTTGTCGCTAAAAAAGGTCAGTGTGGATGTATTCGAGCACATATATAGAGAGAGACCCTTTAGGAAAAAAAAAAAGATATTGATACCTGAGGCAGTCATAAAAAATTTTTTCTCCCTGAAATCTTCAACTGTGAAATAGTAGTATCCTTAGAAGTTTCTGCAAGCAGTTAATATTTTAATGGCAGCATTATGAAATTATGACTCCTTATTTTGTCCTTTGGTCACATGGAAAATATCCAGGTTAATAATCCATTTTCCAGGTTTGACATCAGGGTTACTGTTGGGTTTGGGCACTCAAAGTTGCCCCACCTTACCGAAGCATTGACATTGAATCAAAAAAAGCTTTTAATGCTATCTACCGAAGGTATGATATAATTTTATTAAAGATAGTTACTGAGAAAGGTTAGGGGCTTAAGGCTAAATCAAAAACAGAGGCACATGGGTACTACTTAAAAAAAATATCTTCATAGAAAAAAAAAAAAGACTCCCTTAATTCATGTCTGGTTACTGAAAGGTTGGCACAAATAACTTGTTCTGTGCTGAAGGTTTAAATAGCTATCATAGCATTTCATATATTTAAACTTGAATTGAAAAGCTTTTCTTGTCTCCAGAAGAAAAATAGTCACATATTACTTACCTAGTAATTATAGGCTACGCAGCTGCCCTCCAAAGCTTTACTATAAATGTGTTAAGTGTGAGCCACTACACAAACCTTATTCAAATTGCTTTCAATGTTATGCCAAAGAAATGTCATCTTCCACACCGCTCCACACAATTGCTTCCATAAGAACAATGGCCGTCTCCCTAGTCTGAGACCTAAATAATGTAATGGAGTCAGTGTTGTTCATTTAGGCTGTGGTTGGCTCACAGTCGTTACTGTTATTCCTCAGAAAGTAAAGAGGTCTCTTACCCTTCATTAGGCCTAAGGGAAGCTTATGCTAATGCCGTCAAAGGTGAGAATGAATAAGCTTCTTTGAAATACCATCTAAAAAATAGGGAAGTCAAGAAGAAGTTCATGCCATCTATCGTGAGAGAAATACTGACCTCCATTTCTATATTTCACTGACTCTCGCTTTAAGTCTTTTTAACATACAATTTAAAGTTCACGCAGTACTTCCTTTTGCTTATTACCTAAAATAAAAATATTTAGCTGGTCACACAACAACGCATTCTAGTACTCTCATACCTGTAACAGAGGAATCAAGAGGCTGAACCCACAAAAATGTTTGAAGGGAAGTTAGAAGCAGTAAGATTCCTCCGAGTTTCTCTTTCTCCCTTTTATTGAGGTTATTAGGGTGACGCTGGTTAATAAATTTACACAGGTTTCAGGCGCCCAGTTCCACAACACATTATTTGTGTACTGGGCAGTGTGTCACCACCCCAAGTCGAGTCTCTGTCCACCACCATTTATCCCTCTATACTCCTCTCCACCTCCCCCCTTAACTTTAGAGAACTATGCCTCACATATTCTAAACATGCTTTAATGCTGTTGTTTGATTTCTCTGTACTAGCTGAACTTATTTACACATGAACTTGAAAAGATTTGGAGAAAACTGTAGCAACTAAAAAAAGTAGTGATTTTTCAACCTTTTTCATCTCATGGCACACATAAACTAATTACTGAAATTCTGCAGCACACCAAAAAAAATTTTTTTTGTCTATATGAAAAAAAAGTTGGCATAATTTTATTCATTTTCAAGAGACAGCTATTGTTGTGTTGGCTATTGTCATTTTTATTTTTAATTTGACAATCTAAGGGATAAAGGTCAGTGCTTCTGGCCAAATAGTCAGGTATTGGATATTTTAAAAAATGTTGTGAAACACCGGTTGACCTAGAGCAATCTGAGAACAAATCAAACTGGGCTTAAGTTTTAGTTTACCTTCATCCAAAGACACAGACCCATTAACATGTGATACACTCTTACAACTTCTTATTTTTGAAGCTTTTGTCAACTGGATATTGTTTAAGAGTAAAAAGTGAGGCCCCGGCCAGTAGGCTCAGTGGTAGAGTATCCTCCCAGCATGTGGATGTCCAGAGTTCAATTCCCAGTCAGTGCACACAGGAGAAGCACCCATCTGCTTTCCCACCCTCCCTGTCCCCCTTCTCTCTCTCTTTCTCTTCCCATCCTGCAGCCATGGCTTAAGTGGATCGAATTGGCCTTGGTACTGAGGATGGCTCCATGGCCTCGCCTCAGGCGCTGAAAAGAGCTTGGTTGCTGAGCAACTGAGCAATAACATAGATGGGCAAAGCATTGCCCATGAGTGGGCTAGCCCAGGTGGATTCCAGTCAGGGAGCATGTGGGAGTCTGTCTCTGCTTTCCCTCCTCTCACTGAATTAAAAAAAAACCACAAAAACTGACATGATCACCATGTGGATATCATGAAACCTTTGATATCAAGTGATAAAAAAGCATTCTCTGTGGCTTTTTCTTAAAATACCACAAACTTCATTTATTCATGAGAAAACACTAAATAAATCCAAGTTTGAGGAATGTTCTATAGGATGCTTGGTCAATACCCCTTAACATTGTCAGCATCATAAGAACAGGGAAATATTGAGAACCTGTCATAGATCAGAGAGGACAGGGAAAACATGCCACCTAACTCCAATACCCTATAATATCCAACTAAAATAATACACTAGGCAGAATTCTTGAGCATAGGGAAGACATTAATGGGAAAACTTGTGAAATCAAAATAATATAAAAAGTATGTAGTATACATTGGCATGTTCACTGGGAGTGAGAAGAGTTTCATAGTAATGAAAAATGTGACCAATAAGGGAAATTAGTTATAACATTTATGGAAATTCACTGTACTATCTTTGACACATTTTTACAAATCTAAAATTATCCTAAAGTGAAAGTTTTATTGTTGTTGTTGTTGTTTGGTTGGTTATTTTGAAAAAGACTATTTAGTTCCAGTAACTGAAAATTGGCCTATCTTTACAAAAGGCTAAATTTTTTATTATAATAAATCTCTTGATCCTAAATCTTACATTATACATTACACTAAATTATCTACAATTTGAGCAAAAGTAGTGATCATACATACAGGAGAATCACCAACAACACAACACCATAAATGCCTTTTACTTTTTTTTCTTTTTTTGGTGTCTGAGACAGAGAGAGGGACAGACAGACAGGAAGGGGGAGAGATGAGAAGCATCAATTCTGTGTTGTGGCATCTTGGTTGTTCATTGATTGCTTTCTCATATGTGTCTTGAGCAGGGGGTTACAGAAGACCCAGTGACCATTTGCTCAAGTCAAGGACCTTTGGGTTCAAGCCAGCAATCATAGGGTCTTGTCTATGATCCCACGCTCAAGCCAGTGACCCCGGGCTCAAGCTGGTGAGCCTGTGCTCAAACCTGCTAAGCCAGAGCTCAAACCAGCGACCTCAGGGTTTTGAACCTGGGTCCTCTGCATCCTAGTCTGATGCTCTATCCACTACGCCACTGCTTGGTCAGGCGCCTTCTACTTTTTAACTTGCTTCTCCACCAAGAAGGCTGAAGTAGCCCTACGTTCACAAACCTCTTCTGAGAACAGTCCAAATCTGACAGAAAAGTGAAAAAATAAACATAGAGGCAACTTTCCCTACCATTTAGGCTGAAAAATTAACTGAATCAAAATTTTTTACTTCTCTTATTCCCATAATTTACAAAGAACCTCTCACTATTTAAAATTTTGGGTCAATTTGCAACTAGTGCTATTGATGAAAATATAACTTTAGAATGTATAGTGTCATAGTCCTAGGGAAATAGAAGATTGAGATATTAAAATGAATATATAAATTCATTGATAGCAGTAACAATGAAAGGACATAAAAGACAGATGACTCTTGTGGAAGTGTGTTTTATTTCAGTCAATTGAATAAAAAGTAATTTTTTTTTAAAGTAAGGTTTTATGATTGTAATCGAGGTAGTGGCTGTAGTTTCAAAAAGGACAAAGCCCCGGCAAGTAGGTCAGTGGTAGAGTGTTGGCCTCGCATGGGGATGTCCTGGGTTTGATTTCCGGTCAGGGCACACAGGGGAAGCACCCATCCACTTCTCCATCTTTCTCCTCATTTATTTCTTCTCTTTCTATTCTCCTCCCGCAGCCATGGCTTGTTCAGAGTGAGTTGGCCCCAGGCACTTAGGATGGCTCCATGGCCTTTGCCTCAGGCGCTAAGAAGAGCTCATTTCCTGAGCAACAGAGGAAAGCCCGGATGGGCAGAGTATCGCCCCCTGGTGGGCTTGCTGGGTGGATCCTAGTTGGGCATATGCGGGAGTCTGTCTCTCTGCCTCCCCTCTTCTCACTTCAGAATAATACAAAAAAAAAAAAAAGGTAGGATGAAGAAAAAGACAAAAAATAGTCTTAAAGCTAGACTTGCTCATTAGATAGAAAAAACAAAACACTTGAATAATTTATTTGATCATGAAGGGCAAGGTCCTGGAAAAATTTAAACAGAAAATTTCATTTTATTTGTAGAGAAGATGACAAGCAGTTTTGAACTTACCCTAGAGAGTTGTGAGATTGCATTTTGGGGTTTGGTGATGAGAATTTAAAGTGATGGAGGAGAAGTTCTCCATGAAGATATGGCAAGTGAGAAAATGACACAGGAAGTTCCTGAGTAATTCCCTAGGTGGGAAGTGGTGTCAACCACCTACTGCCTTTACAGGATTATGTGGAACAAGACCTCTCCTTTACCCCAGACCTTACCATCAGCGACCATCAGCAGCCTTTTGTCAGTGATGCTCTGGACCATGAAGGGAGGCGGGCGGTGTCCAGTGTGGGAGGCAGCACCACGGCCACAGAGCAGTGGCTGCAGGAGACAGCTGGAATGGCTCGTCAAGTACTGAGCAGTGGCAGAAGCGCACGCTTACAAAGGATCGTGGACAAGAAAGCACCTCAGCAATGAATCCTCGATATTCAGGGATGATAGAGAAAGTAGAAGATAAGGAATGTGCGGGAAAACTGAGTGAAAGCGTGACATCGAAAGCCTGGAAGACTTCAGTATACACAACAAGAGCTCTGTGTCTACACATATAAAAATCATAGACGCGAATGTAATGCACCAAGATATAAGAGTGCACAGGGGTGCGGCTGTGGCTCGTTCCTCTTTTCTCACTATCTAATCCTTAGCTAACCATTGTCCACGTGACCGATGTTCCTACCTTCCCCTGGGCAGGTCTGCATCGTCCTTCTTCCAGCGCACGGTCGGCTGAGGGTCCCCCTGGACCTGGCAACGGAATTCCACGGCCTCTTCCTCCAGCACCACCTGGTTAATTGGCCTCCTGAGAAAGGTGGGGCGTTCTGAGGAGGGAGGAAACAATAGTAAAATAAAATATAAATTGGGCATGTTTTAAATACATTATGGAAAAAAAACACACACACAGAGAAAGTGTGGTTTATTATTCGTAGGTAGGTACTTAATTCTCTACCTCAGCTATGTCTTGCTAAGGGCTTAGAAATACAATGTAACTGAATAAATTACAAGTTTTGAAGCACAGAAGTAGCTATGGTTTCTATATAAAACCATAGAACTTTTTTGGGAAAAAATAATAAATTAATTCTTTAGTGGATTCCTGAGTTAAATCATGTAGGTGCTATCATAAAAAATATGAACACTGGATACCATAGAAATGAAGAAAGAGATAAAAATCACTATTTAAATCAATTACAGTGGCTCCGAGTGAAAAACTAAAAGTTAAATGTAAAATAGCAAGAATAAAATACATTAATATTCTGTCAGGAACGCTAGAGAAAACAAAATGGTTGTGCTTTTCCACATAAGTGTTATCTAAATTTTCCCCTGAAAGGTTTCATTTGACAAGGACCTGATAATTCCATAAATATTTTCAATTTTTGTATGAAATGCCGTCTGATTTTCATTTTTCTTTCATCAAAATGCGATCAATCTGTTTTTTTTTTCATAAATAAAAATCACTTATTTATAATTATTTTTATGGAATTTAGTGGGGTAACGTGGTTATCAAAATTCTACAGGTTTCGCCTGACCAGGCAGTGGTGCAGCGGATAGAGCATCGGACTGGGACACGGAGGACCCAGGTTCGAGACCCCGAGTTTGCCGGCTTGAGCACGGGCTCATCTGGTTTGAGCAAGGCTCACCAGCTTGGACCCAAGGTCGCTGGCTCGAGCAAGGGGTTACTCTGTCTGCTGAAGGCCCGCGGTCAAGGCACATATGAGAAAGTAATCAATGAACAACTAAGGTGTTGCAACGAAAAACTGATGATTGATGCTTCTCATCTCTCTCCGTTCCTGTCTGTCCCTGTCTATCCCTCTCTCTGTCTCTATAAAAAAAAAAAAAAAGATCACAAAATTCTACAGGTTTCAGGTACTCAGTTTTATACATTATCTGAACACTGTATAGCGTGTTTATCACCTCACGTTAAGTCTCCGTACATCACAATGTACCCCCTGTATACATTCCTCCATCTCCCCCACGAGCCCACCCCTCCGGCAACCACCTCACTGCTGTTCCTGTCCATTAGTTATTTCTTTCTTTTTTGCTAAATCCCTTCCGCCTGCCCACCTTTTGCAAAGCTGTCAGCCTGCTCTCTGAGTCTGTCTCTATTTTGCTTGTTAGTTTTTTTAATTTTGTTCATGAGATTCCACACTGGTACTTGTTTTTCCCTCACTGGCGTATTTCACTTAGCATAATGCTTTCCAGCTCCATCCATGCTGTCGCAAAAGGCAAGATTTCCTTATTTTTTACAACCATGTAGTATTCCATTGTGTAAATATTCTAGCTTTTTTAGTCACTCATCTGCCAACTGGATACTTGGGCTTCTTCCAAATCTTAGCTATGGTAAATAACACAATGAACATTATTGACATGCACGAATATATTCTTTCATATTAGTGTTTTAGGTTACCTTCGATAAATTCCCAGAAGTGAAATTGTTGGATCATAAGCTAGTTCTATTTTTAATTTTTTGAGGTAGCTCCCTACTGCTTTCCACAGTGGCTGCACCAATCTGTATTCCCACTCACAGTGCATGAGGGTCCCCCTTTCTCCACATCCTCGCCAACATTTGTTCATTGATTTATTAATGAGCGCCATTCTGACAAGTGTGAGGTGATATTTCATAATGGTTTTAATTTGCATTTCTCTGGTGATTAGTGACTTTGAGTATCTTTTCATATGTCTATTGACCATTTGTAGGTCTTCTTTGAACACGTCTATTCTGGTTCTTTGCCCAGTTTTTAATTGGATCATTTGCTTTTTTGGTGTTGTTTAATAAGTTATTCACAAATTTTGGATTTTAAACTTTTAACAGATGTATCATTGGCAAATATGTTCTCCCATTAGGTGGGGTGTCTTTTTGTTTTGCTGACGGTTTCTTTTCCTGTGCAAAACTTTTTAGCTTGATATAACCCCATTTCTTTCTTTTTCTTTTCTTTTCTTTTTTTTTTTGCCCTTGCTTGAGATGATATAACAGAAAAAATATTGTTATAAAAAATGTTTGAGATTTTATTCCCTATGTTTCCTTCCAGGATTTTTATGGTTTTGAGTTTAACATTTAATTCTTTAATCCATTTTTGGTTTCTTCTTGTGTATGGTGTGAGAAATTGGAAGGTGATCTACTTTTACTTTCTGCACATATTCTGTCCAATATCCCCAACATTATTTCTTGAATAGATTATAATTACCTTATTGTATGTTTCTGCTTCCTTTGTCAAACATTAACTGACTATAAAGGTATGGTTTATTTCTGGGCTCTGTTCTGTTCCATTTATCTATATTCTGCATTTATGCTAATACCATGTTGTTTTGAATACTATGGCCCTGTTGTACAGTTCAATATCAGGTTGTAGAATTACTCTAATTTTGTTATTTTTTCTCAAGATTGCTGAGTTTATTTAGGGTCTTCTGTGGTTCTGCATAAATTTTTAATCTTTGTTCTAGTCTGTGAACTACATAATTGGTAACCTGATAAAAATTGTGTTGAATCTGTAGATTGCTTTGTGTAGGATAATCATTTTACTGATGTTAATTCCTTTTAGCCATGAACGTGGTACATACTTCCACTTATTTGTATCTTCTTCAATTTCTTTCTTCAGTATCTTTTTCTGAGTGCAGACCTTTTACATTTTTGGTTACATTTATTCCTAAGTGTTTTATTCTTTTTGAAGCAAGGTGAATGGAATTGGTTTTGTTTTGTTTTTTTGTTTGTTTGTTTTTAGTTTCTTTTTCTGATAGTTCATTCTTGGTATATAAAAATGCAACTGGTTTCTGGTTATTTACTTTGTATCTTGCTACTTTACTGATTTCACTTATCAGTTCTGTTTTTTGGCTGAGACTTTATCGGTTTTCTACATACAGTATCATATCATCAGCAAATAATAATAGTTTTACTTCTTCTTTTTCAATTTGGATGCCTTTTATTCTTCTTTTTATCTGATTCCTGTGGCTAGAACTTTCAGTACTATGTTGATTAAAAAGAGTGAAAGTGAATATTCCTGTCTTCTTCCCAGTGATAAGGGAAACAGTTTTAGCCCATTGAATATGATATTTGTTATGGGTTAAAAATATATGGTCTTTATTATATTGAGATATGTTCCCTCTACTCCTACTTTGCTGAGATTTTTTTTTTTCAAATTGGTGCTGAATTTTACTAAGTGCTTTTTCTGAATCTATTGATATGATCATGTGGTTTTTATCTTTCATTATGTTTATGCAGTGTGTGACATTTCTCGATTTGCAAATATTGTACCAATTTTGTATCCCCTGAATAAATCCCCCTTGATCATGTCGTATGATCTGTTTAATGTATTGCTGGATCCAGTTTGCTGATATTCTCTTGAGCATTATAGCATCCATGCTTACAAGGTATATTGGTCTATAATTTTCTTTTAGTGTAAGTGTCTCTATCTGTATATGCTAAACAATTAGACAATCTGGAAAAAAAAATAAAACTTCTTAACAACATACAATCGTTGAAAGCTGAGTGAGGAAGAATGAAATCATTTTAAATTATTTTTAACTACATACTGTCATATCTACTTTTCTATTGCCACTTCCAATTGTATTCTCCAAGTGTTCTCAATATTTACCCATTTTTTTGTTTACTTAACTTTAAGTTTATTTCCCTACTTTTCTACTTTAGTGTTTCCATCCTTTATTCTTTGTTGTTAATCTCATCCGCATTCTAATATTTCTCAATATAAAGCTAAGGAAAAATAATCCTTGTTGTAATAATTTTACGATATAAGAGAAATATAAAACAGCAAGGGGGGAGGGAATGGAAGCACTCATTTGTGGTTCCATTCAGTTGTGCACTCATTGGTTGCCTCCCGTGTGTGCCCTGACCAGTGATCAAACCCATAACCTTGTCGTTTCAGGACAATGCTCTTAGCTGACAGAGCTAACTGGCCAGAGCCAAGCTATTGATTTTGGTAGTAACCACACAGTAAGATCAGCATCACCTTATGAGTTCTTGGAATGTTAAAAATAAAAAGGAATCATTAGTGTAGAATACGGGCTTGTCTTTCCATTTCCCTTCGCTTGGAGGTATTCATTCAATTCATCTACAAGCTGCAATAATCTATGTTAAAAGAGAGCTAAGCCACTGTTGTTATCACTTGAGTCTGAGAAGTGATCTGTCAGAAGACACTTTCTGGCCCCTGTGATTTTATTGGCGATATTTTATGATATGCTGGCATATGGATGAGCAAGTTGAAAGAAGTCTTTCCTTCATCCGCTCCTTTGTTCAGATCATGTGAAAACAGTTTCTCCTCCTATGCCAGGTTTCAAGTTTGCGAGCTGAGGAATGGGGACCAGCCAGCAGCTTGAGCTCATCAAAAAAGTGATGAGAGGTGCAGTCAGTTAAGACCATGAAGAAGCTTGTTCATAATATCAAGAAAAGTGAGTTCTGCCCTGAGGGTGATAGAGAGCTGATGAAAGATTTTAAAAAGGAAGCAACATTTTTTAATAAGCCTATAACAAAGGTCATTTTTGCAGGTCCGTGAAAGAGGAACAATAAAGTGAAAAATGAAGCAATGAATTGGGTCAAACAGTCTTATAAAAAATTGTTTCAGCTTAGACTGACGCAATGCTTCTCAGAGACAGAATGAAGGTATGTCTGAACTGAGTGATTAATTAGAAGTGGTGCTGAAGAAAAAATTTTAGAATGATTCTCAAGTTTCTGTTTAGCAAATTGGAAAAAATTTCCAGGTAAACTATTCTTTTGGTATGTGTGTGCATGTGCACATGTGTGTGTGTGTGTATAGATCCTTTTGTTGCAGGATCAACGCACATACACACATATGGTAGATATGACAACAATGATTACTTTATGCTTAAGCCATTGTTACTCAAGTTTCTGTTACTGAAAGTCAAAAGCATTCTTAATTAATAAGATAAAGGGGACTATTTATATACCATATTTTGTGGGTATAAAATAGCTCTTGGGTTTAAAAAATATATAAATCAAGGAGAAATCAATTTTGTCCAGATTGTCCATTGGTTGGGACATAGTTGTTTGTAATATTTTCTTACAATCCTTTGTGTTTCTTTGGTGTCAGTTTTTATTCCTCTTTGATTTCCAATTTTATTGGGTCCTCTCTACATGAAGGACAAGAACCACACGATCTTATCAATAGATATAGACAAAGCATTTGATAAAATCCAGCAACTATTTATGATAAAAACTCTCAGCAAACAGGGAACAAAGTTGGGGTAATCACACTATCTGATATCAAACTATACTCAGGGGTATAGTAATCAAAACAACATGGTACTGGCATAAAAACAAACATATAGATAAATGGAACAGAATAGAGCCCAAAAATAAAACACATCTTTATGTTTAGTTAATATTTCACAAAAGAGTCAAGAACATAAATTTGGGTAAAGATAGCCTATTCAATAAATGGTGCTGGGAAAATTAGACATATACCGGTACGTACTAAAAATTAAAACTGACTTCCTTCTCACACTATACATAATAATAAATTCAAAATAGATTAAAGACTTTAATGTTAGATTCAAAACCATAAGAACCCTAGGAGAAAACATAGGCTGTAAAATCTCAGACATTTCTGGTAGCAATATTTTCTTTGATATATTACCTTAAGAAAGGATAACAAAAGTAAGAATAACCAAATGGAAATCTATGAAGCAAAAAACTTTTGCACAGTCACAGACACCTTCAATAAAATGTAAAAGACAACACACTGAGTGGGAGAACATATTTCCCAATGATACATCTGTTAAAGAATTAGTATCCGATATGTACAAGGAACTTATGAAGCTCAACATAAAAAAAAAACAATCCTATTAATAAATGGGCAAAGGACCTGAATAGAAACACTTCTCCAAAGAGGACATAGATATGGCATATGATAGACATATAAAAAGATACTCAATGTCACTAATCATCAGAAAAATGCAAATTAAAATCACAATGATAAATTACTTCACTATTGTCAGAATGGCTATCATCAGTAAAACAACAAACAACAAGTGTTGGCAAGGATGCGGAGGAAAGGGAACCTTTGGGCATGGTTGGTGGGAATGCAGATTGGTGCAGTCACTGTGAAAAGCCATGTGGAGCTATCTCAAAAAATTAAAAATGAACCTGCCTTATGACCCATCGATTCCACTTCTGGCACTATATTCAAAGAAATCCAAAACAATAATTTGAAAAAATATATGTACTTTTATGTTCCTTGGAGCATCATTTACAATAGCTAAGATTTGGAAGCAGCCCAAATGCCTACTGGTAGATGAGTGGATAAAAATCTGTTGTACATTTATGCAATAGAATACTACTAGCCATAAGAAATAAAATTTAAAATAAAAGTAATTGTGCCTTTTGTAACAGCATGGAAGGACTTGGGGAGTATTATACTTTGTAACATAAGTCAGTCAGAGAAACACAAGTACCATATGATTTCACTTCCGTGTGCAATCTAACGAACAAAATAAACTAACAAACAAAATGGAAACAGATTCCTAGATATGGAGAACAGACATAGAGCTGTCAGAGCAGATAGATGTTGAAGGCTAGGTGAAAAAGGTGCAGGGATTAAGCTAAGAAAAAAACCTCATACAGAGACAACAGTTTGGTGATTACAAGAGGACAAGTGGGTGGGGAAAGGTCAAAGAGGGAAAAGGGTGGATAAATGGTGATGGAGAGATACTTGGTGTGCTACATACACAATACAATATACAGATGATGTATCATAGAAATGTATACCTGAAACCTACATAACATTATTAATCAATGTCACCCCAATAAATTCAATTAAAATAAGGCATCAAAGGAGCTACTTCAGCATGATAAAAATATTTCATCAAAAATCAGATGCAAAAAATATTTTAAAAATAATACACTAAAGTTACGCCTGTTAAAGTCAGGAACAAGATGGACATTCCAACATTAGTAATCAACAAGAAAAAGAAGAAAAGTGTACCTATTGGAGAAGAAACAAAATAATCATTACTTGCAGACACTACCAGTATAGGACAATAACTTTGATAATTTATCAAGGCAACAAAAATAACTATATACAATCATTATGACAGTATTGGAAAAAAATGGAAAGTTTTATAGGATAAATTCTGGCAAATTTATACATTAAAAACTTGTAAGTCATTGTGATGTTTTAAAATTATGTATCTAGCTCTTTATCAAACATGAAAATTTTCCATGGCATGATGGTGATTATAAAATAAATTTCATAATGGTATGTGGGAATAGTTGTATTAAAACATATGTGAATATTTTCAGGCAAAGATCTTACATGTTTCTTTTAACATGGTATCAGTCACAAAATGGCAACATATAGATGTAATTAATCTGAGGGGCAAACTTCACTTTGGTAGACTTGTCACAAACTTAAAATGGTCTCTTCCTGGGGGAGGAATGTCAGGGTCTTTGAGGGTTTTTTAGTTATTACACATGTTTCAAGCCAGAGTGTTTTATATAGAGACCAGTGGAAGCACCAGATTAACAATTTCAAGAAGAAGCAAGACATATGATCCCCTGCTGCTGTTCTGAAGAACTCAACAGGAGTGGAGGACATCTCCATGAACCCTCCCATTCCCTTCTGCCCTCAAGCAGAGTCTAGTTGCCTAGCAACTGGATAACTATAGGAGATACCTTTGGAAGCCTAACATTGACTCATGGTGGAAATGCAATTCAATTGATTTAAAAAAATGGACAATGCAAAGAAAAATAACTCAGATAAAAAGTCATTTGCATTTACATAATACATTCAGATGGGTTTTATACCTGAACATTAAATTGTGTCTTCCAATAAAGTAACCCTGAAATTTATTAATACTCTGTACTTTGGTCACAATTTTAAAGTATTAGTCTGAGAATTTCCATAGCATCCATTAGAACAATTATCTCTATATTCTATTACTCATTTATTCCAGTTGTTTTCTGATAATTATACTAAGTTCACCTTCTGCTTTGCAATTTTAACTGCCTAAAACCTGTATGTTAAAAACTCTAACTTGGTCTATCATTCATTTAAATAGAAATAATTTTTTTTGTAAAAACTGTTTCCCAGTCTCTTTGACTAAATCTTGTTTCTGGAAAGTCTGAGAATCAGAAACATGAATATTAAAGATTTAAAAAGTTGTACAGGCAAGAACTCATTTTAATTGCTTTGCCTTTACAGTGGCTACTATTTCATAAGCCAAACACAAAGTCACACCCCTTTCAAATACACCTTATATAAAAATTATGAGGAAATGTCTTGGAGTTTACTGATTAGTGTCAGAATGGTCTACCCAGAAATGTAAATTAAGAAGGATTATAAAGTTAAATTGATAAGAGAATCATCCAGTGAGTTGGTAAATGATCACATTCAATACTCATTAATGCCCCATGGAATTTTCATTCCAGGAAGCTCTGCACAATTAAAATAAATGTACATGAGACATCTTGAACTACTGAATAATGAACAAACCTTTTTAAGGCATGTCAAAATCAGGTCACTGATTTTTGCATGGTATTGCCTTATGTCTGATTACATATTGAAAAACAGGGTGAGAAATCTCAAGGGCTGTTTGCTGACTGCTTATCAATTAGATTACAGTGCCTCTGAATGGCTGGATCCCTAATTATATAATTATATAGCCATGGAGTGATCAGAGGCAATGTCTTTACCAATACAATTAACATTTTTTTTTATGTGAGATAAACCAGTTTTGAATCACCTGCATAACTCACTTACAAGGTGAATCTCTCTTGAGGCTGTTGTGTTGTTTGCAGTGTGACTCTGATTAAAGTACAGCTAGCTCTGAAGTAGTCAGGGTCAACTTAGTTCCAAATTGGAATTCTGGAAAATCCAACTTTGTGTTTGGTTGTTGTAAAATCAAATGCTAAGTTTCATTGTCATCATGTCAATAATAGAAAAAAAAAGTATTCAATATAACAATACTATAAATCTGAAATATGGCCACATACCTCTTAGGTTTCTTATTTACATGGTACAATGAAAAAAAAATTGAGTGCCCAGTGGACAAATTTCTCTTTTTAACTGGACTCAGTCATTTAATATGGCTGCAAAATTGTAAATGGTTGAGTCGTTACTGCTATGCTAGAACAACCTTAACGATTTTAAAATAAACTTTGCTTGCCATTATAAAAGTAGTGCTATGGCACTAATTACATAGGTAAAGTCCTTTAAGTCCTATAAGATCCAGGTTATGCAATAAAAGGACATTAGTGCTAACCACTGCTTGTAAACCTTATCTTAATTAACTTCAGCTGACCCAGAAGGACCTACCACCCTGCAGTGTCTATTAACTTGGAAAGGGAGATTGCTAGCTCTCGTAAGTCTCCTTTTATTTAACTGGGCGTAGAGGAAGGAACGTGCATGATGACAGCCATTCAGTGTGAAACACCGGGCCCTTCGAGAACAGCCTGGATATTCATTAGCAGTCTATCTAAATGTGATTAACTAAGTTCAGGCTGCATTAGTTTCTTGCCAAGAATTTTCTTTGTCTAAGAGAGATCATCCTTTGCGGCAAAGGTAAACATAGGTAAATGTCTTCTAAAGAAATAATACGCCCCTCTCACCTTGTTTTTGAGGCCAAGTTTCATGTGATCGCTGACACTATGATATGAGAGGCCCGCTGACATCAGGGCACATGTCTATTCATCTCATTACAGTGAAACAGGGCGTGGCACATTGTAGGTGCTTAAGAAATATTTCTTAAATAAAGTGATAGAAAATATTTTGATGTTTTAAAGTTCACGAGTAAACATCATTTTTTAAATGTTATGGTTCCCAACAATCATATGTGTTTTTTTTTTCTAATTTTATTTAGAAAATTAAAAATAATGGGGTGACATTGATTAATAAGAGTACATAGGTTTCAGGTAAACATCACTATAGCATTTGAACTGTTGATTGTGTTATGTGTCCATCACCCCAATGTCAAGTCATTTTTCATCTTTATATTTGTTCCTCTTTTAATTCTCTGTTTTGAATACCTAAATGAAGTCAATAGATTATTTTTAAAAGCAGGTGTTTCCTAAGGTGTTTCCAAAAGTCCTTTTAGTGAACAGCAGTTAAATATAAATGAACAATACACTTGCTATTTGAAGAAATCCTCTAGTGTCAACAACTGAACAATACATGGCAGGGGGGGGGAGAAACTCAGAAGAAATAAAAGTAAAAATATATCACAAGTAAATTTGTTTAAGAGTGAAGTGTTTTGAAAATCGAAGATATAAGACAAGGTTAAAACATCCATGAAATAAGAACAGAATGATATAAATAAAGAAAAAATAGAGAGAAGAAGGACAAAGAGAGCTTAACATCTAATGAATAAGTACATGTTTGACAGAGAAATAAAATAGAAAAAAATGGAGAGGATTATTTTTTACTAATTTAAATAAATAAATTTGTGATTGAGATTGCTCACCAAGTGTCTAGCCCATAAATAAAAAACAGTGTCAACCCAAGGTACAGTATTGATTTTAGAATACTGGGATAAAAAGACAGTACTAAATGAAGAAAACAAAAAGGAAAATTGATCACATTGGAATCAGAAGCACGGTAGTATTTTCAATTGCAATAGCGGAAGCTAAATGATATTGGAGATCACTTTAATATTTTGAGCAAAAAATACGTTATACTCTTTATTTTTTATTTTTTGTATTTTTTCAAAGTGAGAAGTGGGGAGGCAGACAGACTTCCCTGCATGTGCCTGACTGGGATCCACCCGGCATGCCCACCAGGGGGCGATGCTCTGTCCATCTGGGGCATTGCTCTGTTGCAACCAGAGCCATTCTAGCGCCTGAGGCGGAAGCCATGGAGCCATCCTCAGCGCCAGGCCAACTTTGCTCCAATGGAGCCTTGGCTGCGGGAGGAGAAGAGAGAGACAGAGAGAAAGGAGAGGGGGAGGGGTGGAGAAGCAGATGGACGCTTCTCCTGTGTGCCCTGGCCGGGAATCGAACCTGGGACATCCACACATCAGGCCGACCCTCTACCGCTAAGCCAACTGGCCAGGGCCACACACAAACACACACACACACACACACACACACACACACACACACACAAATATATATGTTTTAAAACTAGAGTTGTTTAAGTAGTTAAAGTATCAATTAATTTGTGGTGGAATGATGGCATTTGGTCTGGAATGAGCTGTAGGCTCCAGGAAAGCAGAACGAAGGAGAACAGTTCTGAACACAGAAGTTACCCAGGAGAACACACAGGGTGTGGGCAAAGGGGAACCCGGCCTCCGAGTGGAGGTAAGAGAAGCAAGAGGGTGAAGTCTCTGTAGTAGGACTAGCAGCATCCAGCCCCGTCAGACCAGGCTGGCGGTCTGAAGCCGCCAGGGATGCTGGAGCAAGGGCAAACTTCACACTTCATGACTGAACAGAATTTAGAGGAAGTTAAACATCCTGTTAGAGAGTTTAAGAATTCATGATTGGTGTCAACAAACAAATAAAAGAGAAAAAAATGGGTTAATTGTTAATTCCAGGGAGAATGGATACTGTGTCAGAAAAGAAATGCCATCACACTAGCATACACTCAGCTCACATTCTGTATTTATATGGGGTTATAACAACTCAGATTCTGAATATTAATATTACCAATGTTTTTAATGTCCTTATACTATAAGGACCAAAAGAAGAGAAAGGGGAAATGAGAAGGGGCAGGGGATTGAAGTGGGCCAAATCATCATCTTCCAAAACAGAATCTCAAAATAATGTATACAGTTGTGGAATAAGTACGTATTTAGAAATATAAAAATAAATGCCAAAAGAAAAAGAAAACAGGCTTCCAGGAATATTTAAAGATGAGAACTGTGTATCTGGGTGTATTTGTTCGGAAGTAACATGTAAAATCTTCAAATATTTGGAAAACATTCATTTTATTTTGGTCGTTTCTTAATGTCAGGTAAATTTTGGATAACAGACACATCTAACTGCACCATAGCTATAAATTAAATTATGTAACATAACTGACTTAAGTCAAGTGTTAGGCAAATTCTTTATAGAGGCATCCAGAACTGCCTGTCGATTTTAGCATCACATTTACACTAGGCTGCCTACTTATAACTTTTAGATTTGGTACCTCCTACTTAACTAAAATGTCATTTTTATGGCCAGAAAATATTGAAGAACAAATACAATAAACAATTCATGAAGTATAGTATAGTAATATTTTAAACATTAAGTTATATTGATCATGACCCTGGCCGGTGGCTCAGTGAATAGAGTGTCAACTCTGTGTATGGACATCCCAGGTTTGATTCCCAGTCAGGGCACACAGGAGAAGCAAAAATTTGCTTTGATCCACCTCCTCCTCTCCCTCCTTTCCCTCTTTTCCTCCCTCACCCAGGGGCTGGATTGGTTATAGCATGGCCCGGGGCACTAAAGATAGCTCCTTTGGAGCACATCAGCCTCAGGCACTAAAAATAGCTTGGTACTCAAGCATGGGCCCCAAATGGGGTTGTCCAGGGGATCCCAGTAGGGTGCATATAGGAGTCTGTCTCACTATCTTCCCTCCTCTCACTTAAAATAATTAATTAATTAATTAATTAAATTACATTAACTATGTCTTTGTCTAAAGAGCAGATCTTTAAAATATAAGCTGTAATTTTCAAACTGAAAATCATCTAAGTCCAAGACCACTTACTAAAGAATCAAAATGCTTGCAAATAGTTACTGTATTGACAAAGATCCTTTATTCCTTTCATTGTTTTCCTTGCTGTTTATAAGTGAATTATATTTTTGAACAATTAAATATTGTCAATTACCTTTTCGGCATTACTAATCTTAAAGGCTGCCTTCCACCAGACCTGTGGTGGCGCAGTGGATGAAGTGTTGACCTGGAATGCTGAGGTCACCAGTTCAAAACCCTAGGCTTGCCTGGTCAAGGTACACATGGGAGTTGATGTTTCCTGCTCCTCCCCCTTTATCTCTCTCTCTTTCTTCCTTCTAAAAATCAATAAACAAAATCTTAAGAAATATATACTGAGTAGCAAAGGACCTTCCAAAACCTCTTATGGCTACAAATTGATTATAGTTGCCAGATCTTTTCATGCAAAATTATTGCTACAGGAAAATAAATTTGAGAGAGAGGAGAGAGAAAATATAAGCAGTTCTACTTTTCTAAACTTGTATCAGAGATGATCATTCTAACAATGATTAAATATAAAGAGGTTTGATTAAAACATGGACTAGATGCAAAAGCATCAGAGTAAAATAAAGAAGGTCCCATTACACAGAACACACGAGCGATTTTATTTCCCCCAGAACTGGGGAAGAGGGCCTGTCTCATATCGTACTTGTCACGTCCTTGACTTGGACCATCACTACTGCTTTTATCACCTATTTCTGGGTTTGGACATGGTTTTCTTATTGATAATGACATTTTAGTTTTCCTCCTCAAACTTAATATTGTACTTATAACCCCTTAAGTCAATTCTGACTAGTTTACACCAGCAGATAAACATTTCTCAGCTTCCTAAATCAATTCTTCCAAAGGAAGTTCCTCTAGACAAATCCAATCTCTTTGGTTTACAGCAATTTTCGAAATAATTTAGAAGATCCCCTGTAACTCCTGACATGTTTAGGGATCTCCTGTACCTCTCATCATTCCTTTAGGTAAAAATTTCATAACACAGTGGTGTTTTGGTAAGTCTAATTGCTTCGGTAATGAGATTAAATCCTTTCAATTTCCCTTTGAAGGCAGTAACTACTGCTATAATGCAACATATTGTGTTCCAAAGCTCATGGAAGTTACAGAAAAAGTGCGTGTCTTTTTTCTCTTCTTTTATTTTTTAATAGAATAGCTGCTCTTTTGGGTATTTAATGCTAATGTTCCAGGACCAGTAATTTTATATATTGCTAGGCAAAACTGTATTTTATTCATTACAGGCTGAAAAATATTTTGGGAACATTTATAGATGACTGCATGAAATTAAATGGAAAGCTTAAGCTTTCCTGAGTTCTGCATGACAGAAATCTAAATGCATACTTTGAACAATTTTATTTTTTTACTCTTCAATTCTTCTAATGAATTACGGGATTTCTCCTGGTTTTGTCATCTGGGACAGCAAGCTGCTTAGCATCCGCAAGGAGTATTACCAGAGATTACTCGGTACTCAGAGTGATTGAAGAGAAATGCCTGCAGTCTGGTACCTACCCATAAAGCACACCCCAATGCTCTAAGTGTGACGGGTGTCACAACGGGGCTCTGCTTTGCATCACGGCCCTACCTGTACCCCAGGGGATGGCACTTCCCAGATGACAGGAGCGGGCTTTTAGGGGCTTAGGCAAGATTCTGATGCTACCCTCGAGCCTGTTCTGGAGTAATAACCAGAACTAAGATTTTTAACATATCACAGACAGAACTAGAAGATTCTTTTACTAGCACAGAAAAAGTACTTTAAAAATCATAATTGTCTTCTGAAGGTTGAAAAGAATATCACAGAACATCTGCAGCAGTGAAAACTTTTATTAAACACATATAAATATACCTAGGTACGTGAGTGTGTATATATGTCTGTGTGCATGTGTTCATGGGCATTTTTATTTATTTATTTTTGCATTTATGTATGTATGTATGTATGTATGTATGTATGTATGTATGTATTATTCAGTGAGAGGAGGGGAGGCAGAGACAGACTCTTGCATGCACCCTGACCGGGGTCCACGTGGCAAGCCCACTAGGGGGCGATGCTCTGCCTATCCTTGCTCTGTTGCTCAGCAACTAAGCTCTTCTTAGCTACCTGAGGTGGAGGCCCTCGAGCCATCTCAGCACTTGGGGCCAATTTGCTCCAACCAAGACATGGCTGTGGGAGGGGAAGTGAGAGAGAGAGAGATAGAAAGAGAGGTGAGAGGAGGAGGGGTGGAGAAGCAGGTGGGAGCTTCTCCTGTGTGCCCTGACCAGAAATCAAATCCAGAACAGCCACATGCTGGGCGGACACTCTACCACTGAGCCAATCGGCCAGGCCCATGTGCATATTTATAATGTATATCTCTATATGGACATTTGAATGGGACTTTGTTGTTTTCTAAAACAGCGTTTCATTTTCTAGGAGCTTTAGAATCCCTGTTAGCCCCCAGTTTTTGTTATTTTATTTCTCCTTCAGTTTTCCACAGCTGCCCGGTACTTTTATTTCTCACTTTTGTTTACTTAGCCACCTTTATTATACACAATTTTCTCCTTCTTACTGTTTGCTCCACTCTTCCTGAGATACAGATCTATCAGGTTTTAACCAATTAATTAAATTCTCTCAGTTAAAGTCCTTTGGTGTTTAAAGTTGAAGAAACATAAATATCAGAGTCAAACAGTTTATTTTACTTTCTATTTTTGAATTTGCATGTACGTATATAGCTAGCCAGTCTTTAAGAATAAGCTAAAACTCCAAATACTGCGATTTGAAATGTTTAAAAGTAAACAGAAACGGCAATGTCTTTGTGTGATCCTCTCTACCTTAAAAACCTTAGCCTCTGTCTCACACATCGCAGACACTTGTTAAATGCATCACCGTAGAATGAGTGGTAAACTGTAGACCAACGGACTTTGGGAAAGAGCAATTGTTTACATTCTGGTGAAAGGCAAAAATCCTATAAATATATGACCCCAGGTGAATTAACATCTGAAACGCATTGTTTTTCTTCCCAGCAAAGATTTCCTCTTGGAGACAGAACCCGAAAGCAAGACCCCTCTCGTCTGTCGCTGCTTACCACAAGTCAGAAGGAACTCCTGTTAGAGGGCCTGCTGTTCAGTATCAAGAAAAAGTGTTAAAAGGCGGGGGGGGGGGAATATATGATATATATATAGCAATCTATAAATGAAAAAGGAACTTTACCGAAGACGGTCAGCTCGGCCGGGTCACTGTCCCTTTCCCCCACCATGTTGGTGCCCACACACGTGTACATGCCCGCGTCACTCTTCCTGGTGTTGGAGATCATCAGTTTCCCACCACGGATCTGTGGCCATTAAATAGGAGAAAAGGAAAGACAAGAGAATGGAAAGGAGACATAACTAAGAAATAGTTCTGAATATTCAAGCACAACATTGTTGTTGTTGTTGTTTTTTTTCAAGGAAATGGCTGAGTGTCTAAGACCCAAAACTCCCTATTTGGACATCAGCAAGTGTCCTTTCTTTTCTTCAGTTCTCCCCCAATACATGCCTCCTATTATTCCCTTTCTAGAAAATGCTTTTTAAAAGCAGTCTTCTCCTCCTGTTGGGTATGATTCTGAGTTTTGTGGCTACTCCTTCCCCCACATTAAATCCCGATGGTTGGTCTTCACAATGTGATCTGGTTGGATGCACTGCTATTCAACATTTGTCATCAGAAGGGAGTGCCAGAGATCTGCTTTGGGTAATAAAATGGAATCCACCTGAATCAGAGGGATTTGACAAGTATTTACTGAATACCTGCATGGACTGGGAAGTTTTCTAGGCACGTAGATTCGGTAGTAATCCAGATATAAAAATTTCTGCCCTCATGGAGCTTGCATTTGCAGTGTTAGCATTAATTATCTTTCTCCCATCTTAATTGTATTTGTGAAATAATTTTTGAAGAGTACCGTAGTTTGGGAAGAAACAAATCAAACTTTTTGAATGATGACTATCAGTTGGTACAAATTATTGGTTTTTTAATAGCTGCTCTCCAAATGTCTTAAATAAGAAACATTTATTGGATGAATAAACAAATGTAATAAAGTTAAAATGTGTGTTTGCTAAAGAGGATATTTAAAGGAAATTAGATTTTTAGTAACAAAATTCATGTAGGTAAGTTCTCACCAAAGATATTTCAGGCTCTAAAATTTGTCAAAATATAGAAAGGAATTTCAAACTTTGTTTTTTGGGGTTTTTTTTTGTTTGTTTATTTTGTTTTTGTTTGTTTTATAACCTGGGAAGAATAGACTGTCAACATGTTCTCTATCAATTGCAGTAGAGCTCAATGAACCTTAAGTTATAAAAATAACAACAGAGGCGATTTCTCTTCCTCTTGAAGCTGAGTTTAGCAATGAATCTTGATTTGATCAATTGAGCTAATGCAATTTTTCAGTAGAAGAGGGGTGCTTGGACATTGGGTATAGCCTTCTAGTTGCAGTTGTGACCCTGAGACCACCATGGGAACCAGCCTGAGCTAGCCTGCTAAAAAATTAGAGCCCATGAGAAGAACAAAGATGCCCAGCTGGCCCTGGCCGGTTGGCTCAGCGGTAGAGCGTCGGCCTAGCGTGCGGAGGACCCGGGTTCGATTCCCGGCCAGGGCACACAGGAGAAGCGCCCATTTGCTTCTCCACCCCTCCGCCGCACTTTCCTCTCTGTCTCTCTCTTCCCCTCCCGCAGCCAGGGCTCCATTGGAGCAAGGATGGCCCGGGCGCAGGGGATGGCTCTGTGGCCTCTGCCTCAGGCGCTAGGGTGGCTCTGGTCGCAACATGGAGACGTCCAGGATGGGCAGAGCGTCGCCCCCTGGTGGGCAGAGCGTCGCCCCATGGTGGGCGTGCCGGGTGGATCCCGGTTGGGCGCATGCAGGAGTCTGTCTGACTGTCTCTCCCTGTTTCCAGCTTCAGAAAAATGAAAGAAAAAAAAAAAAAAAAGATGCCCAGCTGAGAGTCAGCCACTTAACGGTCATGTTAGTAAGGTTATCCTAGATATCCAACTGTCAGCACATCTTTTTTAAATTAATTAATTAATTAATTAATTATTCTTAAATGAGAAGCAGAGAGGCAGAGAGACAGATTCCTGTATGCACCCAGACCAGGATCCACCTGGCAAGCTTCCTTTCAGGCAATGCTCTGTCCAATTGGGGTTGCAGCTCTGTTGCTCAGCAACCAAGCAATTTCAGCCACCTGAGGTGAGGCCACTGGAGCCGTCCTCAGCACCTGGAGCCAACGTGCTCCAACCAAGCCATGGCTGCAGGAGAGGAAGAGAGAGATAAAGAGAGAGAAAGGAAAGGGGCAGGAGTTGAGAAGCAGATGGTCACTTTTTCTGTGTGCTCTGACCGGGAATCAAACCCAGGACATCCACACACTGGGTTGATGCTCTACTGCTGAGCCAACTGGCCAGAGTGAGCACATCTTTAAATAAACCAGAGAAGCATGAGAAAGCCTAGCAAAGATCAGCCACAATGGCCTAACGTGAAGAGCCATCAGCTTACCCACACTAGCGTAGTCTAAATAAAATGGTTATAAACCACCGTGTTTTGAGTTGGTTTGTTAGAAAGCAAAAGCTTGATAGGAGCGTGAGCTAGAAACTCCCCTGAACATTGATTTTACTCCTTCCCCAGCAGCACATCTTTATAACTTCAGTCCTCAAGTGCAGACCATTAGCAACCAAATTCTCCGGGGCAATGTAGAAACTCAGAGTACAAACAGTTTAAGCAAGCATCACATCACTACGTTGTGATCTCTTACAGGGCCTGCCTGGTTTTGCGTTAGGGTGAAATCATACTGTATACATAAGAAAAAAAAACTCCTTGTTTATTAGATATTTTTAAAGACAACAGACATCCAGACTATATGGAGTTTTTGATAGAAATGGCATATTGTCAGTTAAATGAGGTAGTATTTTCAATAAAATATATTTATTCTCAGTGATTGTACTGAAGATAAAAAAATTATACCAAGAATAATTTCAGAAGGTTGAGGCATTGTCTATTGTTTCGGTGGACTGTTTTGCACAAACTTCACATATAGATGTTGAGTAGATCCTCTGAAAAAATAAAATAATGGTATGCTATCCCTTTGTCTACCTTTTTATTATTTTCTGCATGTTTTATTTTGAATATTATTAAGCTGATGAACTTGATCACCAATTTCCTTAAAAACACACACTCTTTTCTACAAGAGCTAAATTGCAGAACCGGTGATTTGTTTCTACTTTGATTTTACTTTCTATCACTTAAACTTTTAACTGAATGAACACATAAAAGTTTAGTTATAAATATTACTAGATTGGGAAAACTGGAAAAGTGCTTCAAATATTCATCACCTCAAATTATTTCCTCTTCTAATTTTTAAAATCGTGCAAATAGAATGTTCTAGTTCACATGATTGATGGCCATGGTTTACACTTTAACACTCACATACTGCATGAGTAATAGATGCACTTGAATGTTTAAAAGATCTAAGTGCAATATTGAACAGCAAAAATATATGTACATATTTAAGTTGGGGAGATTCTTAATCTAGTATGTACACTTGATTCAAATATATTTTTTAAAATATTTATTTATGCCCTGGCTCAGCGGCAGAGTGTCGCCCTGGCATGTGGAAGTCTCGGGTTTGATTCCCAGTCAGGGCACACAGGAGAAGTCCTCATCTGCTTCTCCGCCCCTCTCTCTCCCCTTCTCTCTCTCTCTTTTCCTCTCGCAGCCATGGCTCAAAAAGTTCAACAAAGTTGGCCTCAGGCTCTGAGAATGGCTCCATGGCCTCGCCTCAGGCACTAAAATAGCTTGTTTGCAGAGCAATGGAGCAGTAGCCCCAGATGGGCAGAGCATTGCCCCATATGTGGCTTGCCGGGTGGGTCCTGGTTGGGGCACAGGCAGTAGTAGCTTGTCTCTCTGCCTCTCTGCTTCTCATTTAAGAAAAAAGATTATTTATTAATTTTAGAGAGGCAAGAACATCTATTTATTTCTGCACGTGCCCTGACCAGGGATCAAACCAGCAACGTCTGTCTGTGCTTTGGGACAATGGTCCATCCCACCGAGCTATCCAGCCAGTGCACTGATTTATATCATTTCTTTCTCTTTGAAACCTCATTCCAAAGTTATTGTTTTTGGTTCCCCCTTTCAGTCCTTTCAACACAGTGTGAAAGGTACTATTCAAATGCAGTTCAACCATTTTATTAAGAGTAAATAAAATAAAATAAAAAAATACATCAATTTTGAAACTTGACATTCAATGTCTTTAGGCATTTATTGCAATTGAACTCACACTTATTCTTTCTTCCTTGTCATCAATTCGCACTTTGTCTTTCTTCCAGTAGATGGTGGGTTCTGGGTGTCCCCGGGGAGGCTGGCACTCCAAGATTGCAGGCTCTCCAGCTGCCACCACAACATCTGTGGGATTTTGCCGGAAGTCGTCTCGTAACACTGAAGAAAAACAGTTGTCGTAAAAGAAAACTCAGTGACCGTCACCTTAGCTTTCTCTTACAAAAGGGGACTTGAAGTCTTATTTACTTGGTCCTAATAAAAAATTGCCAGGGTATTTACTGACAGGATAGCCACGTCCAACTTAAAATAGTCTACAGCCAACCAAAGTGTTCATCAACAGGACGGTGGCTCACTGTGATGATGTCCCCTTTGCTACACAATCTGATATAAAAATAAGGTAAGGAAGGAAAATACGATGAGAGACGTTCCGTGATAGAGTTCATAGATAATGATGCTCTGCATAATAAAAACACAAGGTACAAACGTTTATGCAGTACAATCCTATTCTCTATTTAAAAAGAATACATAATATGTGTATCAATACACTAAAATACATTGTCAGTAAGGTTGCACACGGTTGGTGAGCACAAAGGCGTGCCAGTTTGGGAGGGGAAGTGGGGGGTGACAAGTCTTTGAGAAAGCCCTTTCTCATGACATGAATATGGACAAGATCCACACTGTTTTCATTACACTTCAGAAGATAAACTCATTGTTCCCCTTGCAACGCACTAGCACCCACATACACAGGGCTACATTTTCATGCTCCCTGCGTCTCCACCTGCCGAGTGACATCTGGACAGCGTGACATTCGGAGCAGAGATATCCCTTATAGCCGTTTTGCCAGCCTGAACTTCCCCTCCTTTCATTAGGAGAACAGCAGGTTGAACCTCCGTTGTAACCTCTGAAAATCTGGCACGCCTGCCTCTCCAACTGTCACCTATCTATCTGCCTGCAATTCTCTTCCGCTGGCAAGATGAGAAGCCTGGGGAAATAGCTGGGCCCTATCAGGTTGCGGAACGCTGACTTGTTTTAGCAAATAAGGGCAGGCGTTCCTAAAAGTCATTGAGACCAGCTGATACATCGCATGCCGCCGCAACTGCCTGTTTTCTCTAACTCCCTTGACTTTTTCTCTGGTTCGATATTCCAACAAGTGTGTTTCCTAAGTGGGTTTATAGGCAAAACAAACAAATACACAAAACACGCACACACAACTATAGAAGCGTGTGTATGTGTGTATGCAGCGTCCATTGACGCACATACGCTTACACATACATATACTGTACATGCCTAAATTGCTCAAGATATCTGAAATCAAAATTAGGCAGCTTACGCTAGCCACATTATGTAAATCACCTGCCGTAAAAGTGGATTAGGCAAAGCCAACTGCCTTTGGTGTCCTGTAATGAGATCCCTTCAGCACTCTGCTTCTTTGTTGGGCCCAAGTGCCTGTAGGTTAATTTGTCACTCTCTCCAAATAAGTAAAATCCCCTTGTCCTGAAAATAGCTCTGGAGAGACAACTGAGTGACTTTTAGGGTTTTGTTTTTCCTTGGATCTTGCAAAACCTCCTTTAACAAGGTTTTCCATCTTAATGAAGTCAGGGCCCTTCAGGAGGCTAGAGAAGCTTGTCTCCTACTGATGGAGCAGAGAGAGAGAGAATTCAGCACAGACTCCTCGCGCTCGGGTCAGAGCTGATTCATCGACTGCTCTCGCCGTGGGGGAAATGCGTTCCATTTCAGCCAAGAGAACTGCACAGTATTTTTTTTTGGGGGGGGTTCCCTTGTCTAACTGGCAGGGAAGATGTGATTTATTTGAGTACGGATTGGCTTCTGAATGAGCTGAGAGAAGAGGTGCATTTCAATGTGCCATTTGGGCCGGGGGAGGAGAAGGGGTTAAAACCCTGCGGTTCCTTCTTGCAGGTGAATCCTCCCAGTAGAGCAAGCTGGTGACTCGTTGATATTGTAAAAACAGACCAGCTGCATATTTCTGCAACATGAAGATGTGCAAAACAAACGGTCACAGGGCGGCGAGCACCCCGACAACATCCGGCGCTGGCAACACATGGCGTCCTGGCAGGCCCTCAATCTACTCCAAAATGACACATCTGGCCAGCTGAGGGATCTCCCCCAGAACCGGTCTCCTAACAAATGACATGCCAAAGAGTCTCTCTGCTCAAATGGTACCGAGGCCCATAGCAATTCACTCAGAAGCACGGGGCTACATCAGTTTGCAACAAGGCAAATTAAGGGGAGGGGGGGGGAGGTTCTTTGACTAGGAGACAAAAAAGAGAGGAAAATATCACAACAAACTGAGGACGGCTCCTCTTAAAGAACATAACATGTTTATGGTGTGCAAAAGAAAATTACTCCATTTTGCAAATGAAGCCAAGACATCTAACATCAACCGTAATTTTAGGCTTTTAGACTGCTCACCCAGAGAGGAGGAAGAGACAATGGGATAATTGGTGCTGTACCCTCTTCAGCTTGTAAGTACTCTTTGGGGTTTATACAGTCTTTAGTTCATTCATTTTTTTTATTTTAATTTAGTGATACCATTTCTTTTACTCCAAGTCTTTGGAATAATAAAAGTATATCTTCTCGCTTTCTCTCAGATAAAACATTCAAAAGGAAAGCATCCTTTTTAGCAGGTTCTATCATAGCAAACAGTGACCTTGCTCTTAAGGTGCAGTAAAGGCATTTTCTTTTACTCTTCTCTAATGTTTAAGAAGGATGTACATGTTCTGATATTTGTTGGTATATTTCTTTTTGGTTTTTTGGGGGGATTTTTTTTGTTCATTGATTGCTTTCTCATATGTGCCTTGATCACGGGTCTTCAGCAGACCGAGTAACCCCTTGCTCGAGCCAGTGACCTTGGGTCCAAGCTGGTGAGCTTTTTGCTCAAGCCAGATGAGCCTGCGCTCAAACTGGTGACCTCGGGGTCTCGAATCTGGGTCCTCCGCATCCCAGTCCGATGCTCTATCCACTGTGCCATCGCCTGGTCAGGCTGCTGGTATATCTCTAATCCCATTCATAAATGCAAAGCAAAGCAAAATAAAATATAATGTATTGTTTCCAAACTTTGCACTAATGATTCATTTCCATCCTGGATTTTGCCCTGTGTTTAATTGCAGGTGATAGAAATAGAGGGTGGCTCTTAGAAAAGCATTCTATACATGTTGGTGAAGGAACTAAGATGATCTTATAATGTAGAGAAACAGAGCAAGTCCCAACTGAGTCTACATATTCATTTTCTCCTATTAAATGGTTAAGGAATATAAAGCAAGAATGACACGATGAGGTCGTGGCAGGCTTTTTTGCTAACGCCCCTCAATAGTCACTCCCTCCCTTGTAGGATCCCCTCCCCCTTAGAGTGGGCTGGACCTCCTCACTCGCCCTTAATACTTAGAAAACTGCAAGGCGATGAAACGTCACTTACAAGATTAAGTTATCAAAGATTGCAACTTTCATCTTTTTGTCTCCCTCTATCTTTCCATGTCTCTCCCTCTTCCTACAAACGTGCTTCCTCTGATCATGTAAGATGCCATGTGGCTCAACAGGAAGGCTCAGTTAGCCATGATCGGAAGGCAGCTTCCAGTCAACAGCAACCAAGCAACTGCGGCCCTCCGTCCACTTTGAGGACCCAAATCTGGGCAACAAACAGGTACAGCCGGGAGCAGAACCTCCCGGCCGAGCCTTTGTATGAGACCACAGCCCTGACCGACACCGTCAGTGCCACTTTGTGACAGACCCCACGGCACGGGAACAGGACAGCTCATCTGGGTGGCTGACCGCAGACCGTGAGCGAATACATGAGCGTTGTTTTAAGCCACGAAGTGTGGTCATTTATATTACACAGCGGTAGGTAGCCAATTAGCACCCTAAATGAGCTTTATGTCTAGTGGTGCCCTTAGAGCTTCCATTTGTACTTCCTGTTACTCACACTCCCGTATTCTTTCACTCAACAAATCTTCTGTTCTAAACCAATAGTTCTCAGGATTTATTTATTTTTTTTTTACCCCAACAAATAAAGGTAAGGCAGATATATACCCATCCGAGCTTATTAAAAGAAATTAGCAAGAACAATGAGATGAGACTACATAATTGAAAAGCTTCTGAAAGATACATTTCTGAACCAGAAGGTACACAGGTGTGTAAAGAGATGCTAGAAATGTAAAGCCTAAAGAATAGTATTGAGAAATATATTCATACACACCACTGGATAAAGCAAAACATTCATAACAAACTCAATTGATCATGAGAAAGTATCTAAAGACAAACTTGAATTAAAAACCGGAATAACCACGGCTGAAAGCCGCAGCAACGCAGAGTAGCGCAGAACCGGGTGTTGTAACCGGGGATTGCCCATATATGTAATTATTACACCCTGGTTTTCTTTTTTTTTTTTTTTTTTTGTATTTTTCTGAAGCTGGAAACGGGCAGAGACAGTCAGACAGACTCCCACATGTGCCCGACCGGGATCCACCCGGCACGCCCACCAGGGGCGACACTCTGCCCACCAGGGGGCGATGCTCTGGTCGCAGCAGAGCCACTCTAGCGCCTGGGGCAGAGGCCAAGGAGCCATCCCCAGCGCCCGGGGCCATCTTTGCTCCAATGGAGCCTTGGCTGCGGGAGGGGAAGAGAGAGACAGAGAGGAAGAAGGGGGGGTGGAGAAGCAAATGGGCGCTTCTCCTATGTGCCCTGGCCGGGAATCGAACCCGGGTCCCCTGCACGCCAGGCCGATGCTCTACCGCTGAGCCAACTGGCCAGGGCCACACCCTGGTTTTCAGTAAGTTCTTTTTACAATGCTTTTCACATCAGTTAGGAAATACACACAATGACACTTCTGATCTCCCTATTTTAAAAGTAACTGCCGTACAATGAAAGCTAATATGTAATGAGTGCACACTGTGTGCAAAATCTGGCATCACGGGTATACAGCACGTCACATGAAATGTGAAGTTTGAACCGTGCGTGTCCGACACTAGACTCCCTCTGCACGGTCCTCATGCTACACTTTTTTGTCATATCACTGCCTTCCATTTATTTTTCCCCACTGCCTTGGTTCAAAACGTCCTTAGCTGTTCATTGAATCACTGAAAGAACAGCCTTTTGGAATGTTTTCTCCGATTTCTGTTTTAAACTCTCTATTGGAGCTCTTAGGAGTTTGCTAAAATGTACATTTGATCATGTCGATTCCTTCACCACAACTTTTTAAATGGCTTTTCAAGTTAAACTCTTTTTTCTTTTTTTTTTATCTCTTCTTCTGAAGCTGGAAACGGAGAGACAGAGAGACTCCCGCATGCGCCCGACTGGGATCCACCCGGCACACCCACCAGGGGCGACGCTCTGCCCACCAGGGGGCGATGCTCTGCTGTGACCAGAGCCACTCTAGCGCCTGGGGCAGAGGCCAAGGAGCCATCCCCAGCGCCCGGGGCCATCTTTGCTCCAATGGAGCCTCGGCTGCGGGAGGGGAAGAGAGAGACAGAGAGGAAGGAGAGGGGGAGGGGTGGAGAAGCAGATGGGCGCTTCTCCTTTGTGCCCTGGCTGAGAATCGAACCCGGGTCCCCCGCACGCCAGACCAACGCTCTACCGCTGAGCCAACTGGCCAGGGCCTAAACTCTCTTCTTAACATGATTGTAAACGTTTAGAATTAGGTCTCTGCTTGTATTTCTAGGCTCATCACAGACGTTTCTGCAGCCAAACTGCCCTACACACACAGCGGAATGTCTAAATCATCCACGTCCATTCTGCTTGAAAATCTCTACCGGGCACCCTGTTGCTCCCTTAGCCGTTTCTTATTCCTGCCTTCAAACACCTACAGCTCGTGTGGTGTCAGCCGCAGACTCGCTCAGGTGAAAAGTTTCTCCCGCTCCGCTTACACTGGGTCACCCTCCCAAGGGCTCCCGTCTGGGAGGCCTCAGAAGAGGGCATCAGGTGCTCCTGAGGGATGCTTGAACCGATGACCTCCTCTCCGACACTGGGTCACCCTCCCAAGGGCTCCCGTCTGGGAGGCCTCAGAAGAGGGCATCAGGTGCTCCTGAGGGATGCTTGAACCGATGACCTCCTCTCCGAAAGGCACGCGGCAGTTTTTTTTTTTTTATTTATATAAAATAGGCTACACTGTCTTAATTGGATTTTAACATGTCACTTATTAAAAAACAATAATAATAATTTGGTTGGATTTAAGAGACAGCGTCCTTGACCTGCCTACCGACAACCTCATAGATCTCTAACATAAAAGCCAGGCAGTTGGAGGAGGTCAAAAATCAATCACTCAAAAGAAGCAACGGGGGTTATGGTGTGACCAGTAAAACTGTTAGCACAAATTGTAGTATATCATATTACAATGAACTGGCAAAGAAAGTGACAGTCGGTCCTACAAATGCTAAGCACTATTTCCTTAACCCTGTCACTGCCAGGACTGTGGCTACCTCTCATCCTGAACAGGTAGAATCCCAAATAGCTGAGCGCAGTCTTCTACTCTGTTTCTTCCTTTCTTTGTATTTTATTTTAAAGTCTCTTCCTGCAGCCCTAAGTGGCTGTGGTTGGCAGCCCTGCGGTGACCCCAGGGGGAGCTCCAGCTTCAGGATGAAACGGAGCCTATGAGCACTAAGGGGAAAAAAAAAAAAAAAATCTGAGTTCTTGATGACATAACTGGACAAATCAATCCTGAAGACGAAGCTAAATTAGCTTTCTAGTTATGTGCTCCAAATACGTTCTCTTTCATATTTCGGCCAGTTGAAATCGAATTTCCCCTTTCCACTGAAAGCTCCCCACTGAGAAGCGGTATTTTTTCCTGAAGTTTCAACGACTGGAAAGACCAAATAAATCCAAAGAGGGAATCATCATTCACCACAGACTATTATATTTGGTGCAATCAAACGAAATATGGTCAGAACGGGGCGGGACAGACACCAGTTATAAAGAGGCCATAAAACCGGATATTTAGGGAAGAAGTCGTCAGTGGTTTTTCTAAGGTACAGAAGGGGGAGGGAAGAAAAATCACTCGGTGGGGAGTCATCCTGCTCCCGCTGTGAACGCTGGCACGGGGACATCTCTGCTGCATGCTGACAATTCCAAAATAAATGAGAAGCTCTCTCCCAGCACCCCCACGACGGTTCTCTGTGCAGGCAGGTTCACTCAGCTGTGATCCAGATAAACCAGTGGCAGGGAAGCGGAGCCTGTGGATAAACAAGGATGCCCCATGACTCGTTCATTTTCAAGTCACAGCTTTGTGCGAAGCTTGGTATTCCGCGGGGAACGAAACACACAAACACAAACACTGGGCTCCCGCGAGAGGAGCGGCCAGCTCCGCGCTGCAGCCGAGCCTTTATTCTCGAAGGCTTTTTTTTTTAGCCCTAGTCCGTCCTCACCCACAATATCATCTCAAGTCCCGCTGACCGTGCCAAATCTCCCTTCATGTTTTCCATTAATGTTTACAGCCTGCTGAAGGATTCTTAGGAATCACATGGAAACATCGCGCTCTCTGTAATTCGTAGCCGTAACCTCTGTAATATGCATATGTTCTCCTTGGGGACCCAGTACTGAGATCATTCATAAACTCTTGGATCGCATGTTAGCCCCGCAATACTGGTGACATCTGACCAAGGCAGGCTCCAAGCCTGTCCCTGGCAATCATCGCCTTTGGTCTGAATTAAGGAGCCAGCAGTTGGCACACTGTCAACACTTGGAAGTCCTATTTTAGGCAAAGCCTAGCTAGCATCTGATATTTGACAGGGATCTGCATACTCTATCCATTAGTTTAGAAGGAAGTTGGGGATTGAGGTTAATTAATGTTTAATCAGTTTCTTTTTTTTTTTCTTTCTTTCTTAAAGGGCCACTGTCCACAAAATTGTTGATGTGAGATTGATGTGCCCAGAATCAGAGAGAGCCCAACACAGTGAGAGCAACTTAGAGGTTGTGCCCAAACACAGTCTATGAGGAGGAGGATGGCGTCTAGAATGCGGGTTTTACCCTGAACATGTTCAAGGCACTGCTTTTGTCTTCTGCAGAACAAAACCCTGTTCTCCACAACCCCCCAAATGTTCTGTTCTGCTGTCCACACCACCCTGGAGCACCTGCACATTTAGGGCTAATTCCAGTCTTGGTCCCAGGGATGTCTATAAATCTGGATAGTAGAAGAAATAATAAAAATTGGATTTGAAATTCAGAACAATACAGGCTACCATTTTTTTTAAAGCATCAATTAATGCTTCTCACAATGATTTCAAAGGGGAAACACCAATTATTTCAAGCTTATAATACTATACTCTCCTTTCTCTAGATCTGGGTTTGGCTATACGTAAATACATTAATTAATGCATAAATAATTACAACATCTTTGTAGAATTTACATATACAGGATGACTACAAACATCCACACGTCTGCTTCTAGCTTTCCAATCTGGTTCACAGCCTCTGAGCCTCAAGATTTCTGCCATTACAGGGTGGCTGCGAGGCATGGGGAAGCCTTTCTCCAAGTGTGGACAAAGCCTTTTTTTGCCCCTTTCCCACTTTTCTCCCACGGCCTTCCCTTTCTCGCCCTCCTCATCTGGCCCTCATTGTTCCACACACACACACACAAAAAAAAAATATATTGAGGACACCAAATATCATTTCTATATATTTGTAAAAAAAATTTAACTCAACATATTTATATATGTAAGAGCACATTTAAACGTAAAATATACATAAGTATGCATTTAAAATTCAAACTTCAGAATTCATTTCTGCTTGATCGTTACATCTGTCAGTTTGAATAAAGAATAAAGAGCGTTATCAAGTAAATCTTAATGTGCTGCTTTACTCTGGATTCCAGTCGATCACCCCTGGCTTCTGGCCTTGTAAGTACTTATCAGAAAGCACTGGCTGTTGGTTCCAGCATCCTCACCTGCAAGGGCTTGCAGACGTGAGGTCTCGGCAGCATCCTCTCCAAGTCTCACCTGGCCATTGCTCTGGGACTTCTCTCCCACGGCCTATTCCACGGTGCACGATCAACACGGATTTCAATGCCAAGTAACTGCCAGATGTCATGAGTTATAAACTCAACAGTCTAAAGATTATTACACATTAGGGCACCCTACAGTGAGTGCAAGGGTGTCCTGGAATTTACGTGTTATTTATTACCTATTGGCAGGGTCTCAAAGTAATCTCACCCCTGCTGATGAAATGATGGTTGGGAGACAAAGAAGGTCAAGGTCAACCTTCCTTGTCAAGAATTCTAGTTACTTCTAAACTACGGGTGCTTTTCCCCTCTCTTCTTCTTTACCAGAAACTGAACAAATATCTGACTGGGGGGGGGGGGGAATGTACATTATAATGTATTTATGGGCTTTCAAATTAATTCTGCAGATTTCACAATTTCCATTATTTCCCCGATTTTAACAACACATTTCTTAACCATAATGGCTAGAGGTCCGGTTTAAGAGGGGACTCATAAATCCACCATAATCCACGAACTTAAAAATGACCGCTTTGCAAGGACACCATTTCTTTTCCTCTTTTGCCTCAAAAGTTTGGCCAAAGTCAAACTTTATGAGACTTATTTGGCTTTTTAATACGACAGTGAGAGCATTTTTAAAAAAAATGCGTCCAACATGCCTGCAGACTCTTCATTCTTACCCATCCAATATTAAGATTTTTATGCATTCACACAAAAACTATGAGCCATAAGCTGTCATGAATTTGCTGCAATAAATGTAATTTGACATCCTATATTCTTTAAGAAGCATTCTATTTAATTTCCACATGACAAAAGCTTGAAATGTCCCTTAATCCAGAATATAATATACTTCGTTTTTAAAAAAAATATTTGATTAGAGAAAAGCTCTGCCAACTCTGTACTCTATCCCAAATACCCAGTAACCTTCTTTCCTTTGCCAGCAAATGAATTCTGAATGCTGTAGTTAGCTTTCAGCTATCTCATTACCCATCTACCATAAATCACCATTTTTTGACAGTCTAGCAAGAGAAGAGGAATCAAGGAGCATATCCAAGTATTTTTTTGATATGCAAATATGCAAAACACAACAGTTAAATTATTTTAGAAAACTCCAATCACACCACTGATAACAACTGAAAACCTGTTTGACAACTTTTGTTTATCTATGAGAAGCACAATTTCTTTCATCCCTGATGTTAAGTCCACACACCTTTACCCCACCCAGCTAACTTGGCCATATACTCTATGAAAACAAACTAATACCAAAGAACAAATAATATATATATATATATATATATATATATATATATATATATATATATATATATATTTTTTTTTTTTTTTTTTTTAGGTGCTAGAAATATTGAGTTCTCATGATGAAAATTTACAGAGATATGTTTGCCCCCAAATTATTTAAAGCCAAAATGTCATTTAATTTTTTTTAAAAATTCTCCTACTCTCTATTACAGAAATGTAAATAAAAAATACAGTGAGGTACCGCCTCATACCTGTTAGATCAGCTGTTATCAACAAGACAGGGAATAACAAGTGTTGGAGAGGCTGTGGAGAAAAAGCAACCCTCATTCACTACAGGTAGGAATGTAAATTGGGACAGCCATTATGGAAGATAGTATGGTGGTTCCCCAAAATATTAAGAATAGAATTACCATATAACCCAGATATACTTTAACTGGGTATCTACCCAAAAAACTTGAACACATTAATACACAATGACACATGCTCCACTATGTTCATCGCAGCATTATTCATGGTGGCCAAGGCACAGAAACAACCAAAGTGTTCCTTGATAGAGGACGGGGTAAAGAAGATGTGGTACATATATACAATGGAATACTACAGCCATAAGAAATAATGACACAATGACATTTACAACAACATGGATGAAACTTAACATAATATCGAGTGAAATATATAAGAAAAAGCTGAGAACTGTGTGATTTCACACATAGGTGGGATATAAAACTGAGACTCATGGACATAGACAAAAGTTAAGTGGTTATCAGGGAGAGGAGAGTGGAAGGGACAAATATATGGCGATGGAAAGCGATTTGTCTTTGGGTGATGGACATAATGCAACCAAAAATTCAAATGCTATATACATACAGCTATTCACTTGAAACCTGTGTATTCTTATTGATCAATGTCACCCCATTAAATTTAATTTCTAAATTAAAATAGTTCATCTTTCTCACATTATAAATTGTGAGTTTATAATCTCACTTTAAATATGTGAACCAAGAGAGTTAAAATGATTTTTCCTTTAAAAAATATATGTCCGTTTGAAGGTTTTTTCATTGAGTTTTCTTTAAATAAAAAGTTCTTGTTTATAAAAATTGTTTATTTTCTGCCTGACCAGGCAGTGGTGCAGTGGATAGATCATCAGACTGGGATGCAGAAGACCCAGGTTCGAAACCCCGAGGTTGCCAGCTTGAGCGCAGGCTCATCTGGTTTGAGCAAGGCTCACCAGCTTGAGCCCATGGTCACTAGCTTGAGCAAGGGGTCACTTGGTCTGCTGTAGCCTCCTGGTCAAGGCACATATGAGAAAGCAATCAATGAACTAAGGTACTGCAACAAAGAACTGATGCTTCTTATCTCTCTCCCTTCCTGTCTGTCCCTATCTGTCCCTCTCTCTGTTTTTCTCTGTCTCTGTCACATACACACAGAAAAGGTTTATTTTCTGTGACGTCTTTTTAACTTTTATATAAAACATCACTAGTTTTTATTTTAAAAATGAGGAAAAGGGATACATGTATGTACCAGTTAAGCATGCTGATGTTATTCAATCTGTTAATATACTTTTTATTTTAGGATGATCATTGGTGATATATCATCAAATAAATTATATTTTATCTTAAACAATATAATTAACTCTTGAGGAACCTTCTTTTTTCTATACCAGTAAATTAAATTTTATCTAATCCTTAGGTTTATGATAATGTCAGCAATTAAAATGTTAGATGAAATTCATTAAAATGCATACTGAGATGTAACAGCTTCATTACTGTAATATGATACAAAGAAAAAGAAAATGCTTTACATCATTTAATTGTTTTTATAATCAAATGTATTTGCATAATAAAAGGGTCACTATATATTTTCAATAATTCTCAAAAACTAAGCAGATCAATAAAAACAAATTTTCTAAAAATAATTTTGTGTCTGCAGTCCTGGTTGTTTTTGTCATTACAATTTAAAAATTGGCCTTAGAAGATCATTTGAAATCATACTAAAATATACTAATCTAGTTTATTTCTTTTTCAATATATATAATATTTAGTTAGCATAGTATTTCCATATAACAGTAGGTGGTTTAATCAAATTAGATTTAATTATCTTCACTAGCTATTATATTGGTACCTTGAATGAAGAAATATAAATACTTTGAAAAGAGTTAGGTGGGAATAGTATAGGGAATTAGCTATATAGCCAATGTATATGTAACTATTTCATGTTTCTCTCCTGTAGAAGCTTCGCCATAGTAGGTGCTCGGAAATACTGCTAAGTTAAGATGTGGACAGTTCTTATGGTGATTTTTTTTTTTTGCATTTTCCCTTAAATCCTACATGGAACAATTACCATCAAAGCACTGCCTATATATATATTTAATTTAAATATGTATACAGTATCTTATTTTGTGTTTGAGATACTCTCATTTTCCACACGCTAGCCATTATGCTTGCAAGTACTTTGCCAAAAACTTCCTGTCCATAAAACATAGTTAATACCACTAAGAAACGGAGTGCCCCTGGACACACATTCGTCATAAGTTATCTCTGCCAGTCCAGTCCTGCCCTCAAGCCAATAATTCTAAAATGAGAGCCTTGGACGTGAGGTCCCCGGAACTCCAGACTCGCAGCTATCTGCCTGCATGATACCAACACTTGAATATTTAGGAGTACCTTACACTTAACACGGTCCAAATTAAATTCTTAAATTTTTCATACAAATCTTCATCTTCCCAATCCTCTACGGAACTACTGAGTACAAATTACTCAAGGAGTTATCGTTTTCTCCATTTCTCCCATGGACACACACACACACACACACACACACACACACATACACACATTATGTTGTCCATCAGGATGGCCCAATGACTATAAGCTTATTCAGAATCTATTTTTCTTCAGCAGGTTCACTCCTGTCACGTGATCTGACATCATCCTCTCAAAGAATACTGCAACTGACTGAACAACCGCACGTTTACTCACGCCCTTCAGTCAATGCTCCACATGGCAGCCAGAGCAACCTCTTCAAAATTATAAGAGCAATCTCGTCTTTCTGCTTAAAATTTCCAAAGGACCCCTTGCAGCTACAAGCACTCCCAGTCCTTACTGTGGCCGACCAGGCATATAGAGATCTGGCCTCTCATTGCGTGGTTCCGGCTCGTCTGGCTCCACGGCCCTCCCCCAGCCACAGGGGCCCCTCCTTCCTCCAGCTAGGCAAACGGCTTCCTACGCCCCCGTTTCTACACCGTACCCTGTGACATGTTCTTCCCCTAGAACGTCCTCTTGACTCTATTCTTGTCTGTCAGATTTCAGTTCACATGCCCCTTACTGTATGTGCCCCTCTGTGAGCACCCAATCTAAAGAAGCAATAGGACCACACCTGTCACACCTCTCTGGTGTTTTCTCCCTGCATCTCACATACCACTGTGAGATTATTCTCACTTGCTTGTTTTTTTTTTTATTATCTATCTGCCGTCAACAGAACGTAAGCTAGCTCCTCCACGAAAGCAGGGAACAAGTTCATTTTGTTTATTGCTGTCTCTCTAGGGTCTAGGATGGTATTCATGGCACATAACAAGTGCACAGTAAATATTTACTGAATGAAGAGTCAAGAATTCAAATTTTCGTCATTGACTAAACAGGATATAGTTGATTATTACATAAGGATTTTTAATAGAATGTTCCCTAAAATGGCTTAATAGTTTTCTAAATAAATAAATAACAAGGTATTTATTAGTCTTTTTTTTTAATTAGTAACAAATAAGGTAGACTTTAAGAGGCATTATTGTGGTATTATCTTTACAAACTGGCAGTTCTTTTAATTTTCTAAGTTAAAAACAAACTCAAAATTTGTATTATTGAACTGTTCAGGAAAAAAAAATTATATTGCTGTCCTGTTCAAGATTATGTTCTGAATGTTAAATTAAAATATCTCAGTTGTCTATAGGGTAGAATATAACAGTGTTTAATAATGGTCACAATTTCTTGCCTGCCAGGTCAGAGGAAGCCCCCCAATAACCGCGTGAGGAATGGAGGTTTAAGAAGAAAAAGACCATTTCCAAGATACCAACAACATCTAATTAATAAAATGATGGGCCTGCATTTAAAAATAAATCTTTTTTTATTTCCTTTTAATCTAAAGCCCACACTGAGATGACTGTGATAGAAATTTAGACATAACAGACATTTTAAAACCCTCACCCTAATAAAGTATACTAAAAATAATTTAACTTGGTAACTAAGGTCTTCATTTTAATCCATTATTATATCATGCTGTGAGATGGTGATTGTGAACATTAGGGCCAATCTGTATTTAATTCAAAATTCACAATGCAACTTGCTCCTTTGAATAAATCTCTAATAGGAGCTTGATTCTGAACACTTGCTTTTTTAATAAAAAACAAAAAACTGGAGAACAAAAGCTAATAATGGGTGAATGGCCAATAAATTACACTGCTGGCTTTCTGTGTAATGAATGTTAGCGCTTTCCCAACGGTAGGCTTAAGCTCCCAGGATTTCAGTCTTCATTTTATTTTACTTCTATTCTACAAATCAATCTCTTTTTTTCTTTCAATAAAGGTAAACCTTTAGTCTGCTTCAATCTTTTTATTCTCATTATTTATTTATTTTATTTTTTTAGTGTTTGAACTTTTATTAGCAATTGTTTTCAACTAGTATGTTATTTGTCTTCCACAGAACCATCAACATTTTGCCCATGTCCAAGATAGTCCGTTAATCAAAGATGCCGAAAGAAGCTTTGTTCAGCACCAATCTGCCACGAACATGTCTGCAGCCCTAAAAGGACCTACGTTCCACTTAGCAAAAGTTCATCCTGAATTGTATGTACAGTATCTTTAAAATAGCGAATCTTGTGGTATATGGGTTATATCTCAATTAGACATCCAATGAAGACTTTCTGTTCAGATGACCCTTAAGCAGATACTTAATGTCTACCGTAGTTAGTGAGCCACATGGAAATAAGGAATGTCCCAGACATTGAAAACAGCAAGTGCAAATGCCCTAAGACGGCAGCTTCCTGGCACGTCTGATATCCCGTAAGGAGGCCGCCATGATTAGATTGCAGAGCAAAGTTTCAGAGCGAGGAGATGAGCTCGGAGAGGCTGCAGGAGCTGGGCCACTCAGGGTTGTGAGGGCCATGGGGAGGACGATGGGGGGTGTTCTCAGTGAAACAGAAAGTCACTCTCAGAAGGAGGACCCTGATATGACTTATCGTTTGGCAGACAAAAGGCCTTTAAGGAGCGAAGGGCAGAAGCAGGAAGATGAATGTTCTGGTTCAGGTTCCAGATGGCAGTGGCTTGGGGCAAGATGCTAGAATAAGAGAGGCGACAAGATACTTTCAGAAGGTGGAGAAAACTGCCCTCGTGGGTTCCTATTACTCTCATATACGTTTAACAGGATGTCAGCAAATACATGTAATCAACTTGGTGATGGTTTATTTCCAAGAGAAAGATGCTCATTGTGAGATTATACTGTATTTTTTTTATAGTGACAAGAACAGAGAGAAGCGGGCATCTTCAGCTATTCCTTGCCCTTTGCAGGTGAGGCCAGTAGGTTTTGGTGCATGGGAGACTTCAGTATAATCCCTGGCATTAGTGCTTATCAGCTATGGGCTTTGGAGCAAGTTACCAAACCTTTCTGAGCTCTGCTTCTTCATCTGTAAAATGGGGATATCATCTAGGGTGGCAATGAGCATTAAATAAAAGCATTTTGGGCATATAGCACATACCTAGCAAAGAGAAAACATTCATTTATTATCATGGTATTGTATAATGAAATAGACAGTGATATTTAAAGGTATATCATCTCCCTTACAAAGTACAGACCTCCCTTCAATGAGAGTTCTCCTGATTAAGTACATATATGTATATAACAAAGTCACAGGTAAAAAAATAACAAAGTAAAAATATCTCTCTTATTTTGCTAACCTAACAATGTACCATCTAATAAGTAATATTAAGTGATGTTTTGCTTAAGCAAAATAATATTTATTGAGCAGAAATAACCATTTAAATCTTTATATTAATTAGTTTTGATGTAAAGTTGCAACACTTTAATTTTGCTTTATATTAATGGAGTAACTATTAAACGTTCAATTTTGGGGTAGCCTTTCTTGGTATAATCACACACAAAGAGTGAGTCAAGATTTTGAGAAGAACCTCAGCGCGTAGCAAGCGGGTACAAAGAATGATGACTAGAATGCCAACCGATTGCATGCCTAATTCTTAACGAACAATTACTTGATTGTAGTTCAAATGTAGATATTCTAACGCAAATATTAGCTCCTTCTCAAATCACGTTATCACTACACTCAAATCTATAAGGCATTTTCTCCCTCCTCATATATTTTTAATGGCTGAACAAATATTTTCATTTATTTGATTTGGTGCCCGATCCTCACCATGATGTAGCTCTTGCTAAGATTAAAGATGGAAACCGATCACTTATTTCCAGATCACATAAAGAAAAAAGTAAGGTTAAAATACTGAGAGGAGTCAATAAAACACATCAGGGGTCTCTTAGTTTCTGGGAAACTAAAAAATCACCTGTTCTTGTCAGTTCCACCTTCCTGCTCTCCAAATGCCTGGTAGTGAAAGAAAAAAGGTCCAGCCCACCTCCTGACATCTTTAATTGACTTCCTGGAGGGTGTTAGCAAGAGCTACTCAAGCGGGGCTAATAGTGCCTGCAGATTGCTCAGACATGGCAAATCTGGGTGTGTTGGACTTTAAAAGGGCTGGAGGTAAAACAATCTCTCCTCCAAGAGGGAGCAAGAACCAACGGTTATCTAAAAAGCAACAAGTAATCCCTTCAGCACTTTTGAAAGAGAAGGGAGATGTAATAGGGAGCCAGAGAAACGGGGTACCTAAATGCAGACTTCCCAAAGGCGCTTTGCATCACCAACTTCAGACTGTGAGCTGGAGACTGGCGTTTTGTTATATGACTGGGTTCTGAATGACAGAGAAAAAAATACACCGGCCACACCCAGCCTCCTTTTTGACATCAAATGTAGCGTCTTTGGAGAGCACATGCTACTGGGAAGAGCCGTCTTCTATGCTGCTGAGATGAAGCAAAAAGGACCTGGCAGAATTCCAACAAACCCAGTCATTTCGGTGAAGTCGAGGACGTCAACCCCACGGGGAGGGCAGCCCAGCCCAGATGGCGCCTCCGCTCTACGGCTTGGATGGCTGCCTGCGTGAATCAGGGTAGAAACGAAGTTGGTTTTGTTTTCTCTTCATTCTCTGTGTTGCCACTGAATTTCTCACTTCTGTGCATTAGAACTCGATATTCATTTGGAAGAGAGTGGAAGTTTTGGATACAAAATCCAGCATGTTATGTATCTCTTAGCTTTTATTAGAACATCATATTTTCACATGAGTGTCTGCCCATTGAGCCCAGACTGTCCCCTACCTCCTCTCCACTACGCAAAGATTCTTTCCTTTGAAGCAGGGCCAAGCCTTGAGGTTTCTTCTATCCCCAACAAAACATATGTAATTATGTTTCATGTTCTCCGCAACTCCTGTTCACTTACGGTTGGATCTTCAATGACTAATTGCTTACCCTGTCTGACTATAAAAGAGTTCACAGTACAAGTTATACAAGGTAGCTTTTTTATAAATCGAATTTATTGGCTGACACAGGTTAACATAATGATACGAGTTTCTGGTGCCCAATTCTACAACACATCTCTACACTATAGTTATTGTTTTATCTCGTAGACATGAAATTGCATTCTATTTACTTGTGGTTCTATATACAATGTGCTGTGTTATTATAACATACTTTTACACTAGGGTACAGAAGAACGTGTTCAGAATTCAAGGGGCTATAGAAATACTAATATGTTATGAATAATTCCTCTATCATTCTACCACAAGACATGAACACACATGATATCTTTTTTATAGGTGAAATAAAATAAAAATTTGAATTCACTTTGTAGATTCCTTCCACATTGAGATACACTTTATTGACAAGGTTCCTTCCTCACCATTAACCTCAAAGGACCTTCCAATAAAGTGAAATATTATGTGAAAACTGCTCTGCAAATGAGATGATGTATATGATGATGATATTTGATTTTTGTTAATGAATGAATAAAAAGGGCATATTGGCTATTATCATCCACATTATATTATTAAAAGGGAGGAAAAAAAGATTTTTATTCCATCTTACATGTAGATTCACCATTTTTGTCTTAATGTCAACTGCTCTAGGAATCTTTTGCCATACTTTTTAAATGTTCTATACATTCTTTTCCCAAGCTAATATAACCTTTAAAAAGTTTTTCATTCATGACCATAACTGTTCAAACATTTTTTCAAGTTTTATTCAATAATTTAGTATTCTCAAAGGTGTAAAAGATATTGTCATTAATCAAAAAATATGCAAATGATAACAGTTGAGTTCACTTTAGAGATAGTTAAATTGGTTGTTTTTGAGTGGTCAGCATTATAGTCTTATTTTGCTATTTGTTATTGCATGATAAATTTTTATCTTTTGAAGTAGTAAGCTGTAAAATAAAAAACTCTTCTTTACCTTAACAACAGTAAACTACTCAAGCGATCTCTCTCACCATCTCCTAGTATTAAGTCACCTTCACTCACCTGCAAGATGGTAGACTAAATTACAGGTACAGCCTAAGTGAAGGATTGATTATACTACAAGGCAAAACTCACTTTTCCCAACCGTGATGACTCATAAGACATCCCAACAAACTGAATTAGCAGCATGTCAACTTCTATTGTTAACAAATGGATATAAATAAATAATATAAATAGCATATGTAATTAGAGTGGGAGAAAAATTAGACCAAATAAAACTAGGTCTAATGAATATTAATAATAATCCTAAAATTTTCAAAGATATAGGACAGGTTCTTATGAACTTTGAAGAATGTCAAGGAAATAGCCAAAGAACAACCTTTCAATATGTCATACTGTGACATATTGATGTTACAGGTCAGATACACTATGGGTTTAATAATTTTCTGTACAGATAAGCCCAGTATATTTAAAGGGAGGTCACAGAAATTGTTGCAGTCTAGAATATGAAAGTATTTCCATCTTCCTCCCTCAAGATGTATTAGTATAAGTAACAACTAAATAAAAAAGTCCCTAAATAAGAAACCCGGTACGAACCAGGAGAGTTGCAATGGCAGAGCAGTCTGGAGTTCAACGGAAGTGCCTGACCTCTGTGAAGACAGTGGAGGCAGAAATTAAAGAGGCCAACTGGACACTCTGCTGCATTTCACAAGGGAGGACATCAGAAGATGCAAAAGCAGGCAAACTACATTGAATGATTGTATTTATTTTTCAAAGACAATCATGTCTATATGATAAACAACAGACTATCAATCAAAATAAACAATGTCCTGCCCCATTTTTAATTTTTTTTAGAGAGAGATAGAGAAGGGGGGAGGAGCAGGAAGCATCAACTCCCATACGTGCTTGACAGGCAAGCCCAGGGTTGCGATCCAGTGACCTCAGTGTTCCAGGTCAACGTTTTATCCACTGCGCCACCACAGGTCAGCACCCCCCCACACACACACACTTTAAAAAAAATGCGCTGGCAGATAGCTGTGCCATGATAGACAAGACAAGACAGTTCCAGAGGGTGCCATAAAACCACAGAATACAAAGATCTTGAAGGAGAGCTTGTCTCCAAAAAGGCTGCACACAAGTGCTATATTTCAGATTCCAGTGAGGGTGCTGATCAATCCGGGTCTAATCATGGATGAGAAATAAAGACTGAGGACAATTGTCCTGATTTAATAGAAGGAGGGATAGGAAGAGCATGTACTTCGAGACACTTCATACACTTCAGAAATGTTTCCCATCTCCCAACGATCCATCTTCTTCTTCATAGAAGCTCACAGTATAAAAGGTCAGCTTGCTATCTGCCTTGGGTTGGATAGTTAATTGAAGAAAATTAATTCAATATGTGTTAAATTACAACTCCATGCCATGCACTCCAATGAGGTCTGGAAAATCACAGGTAATAAGATACAGTTTCTGTCCTCACTGTTCTAGGGATCTAATGAAAACTATATTTACAAAATTTAATAATTAAAAAAATAATCTGGAATATTAGTTAAATGTTATATACTCATTATTTCAGCTGATTGACAAGGGAAAAAAATTCATTTTTTTAAAGAGACTAGATTATCCCAATTTCTTTTAGCTCTAACATTCTATAACATAAATAAAACAATAATGGAAACAAGTAAGTATTGTCAGTGAATATGAAATTAAAAGTTCCAAAGATAAGATATGAGTAACATTTAGATTAAAGTGTAAAAAAAACCCAAAAACAGTCTTCAAAATTGTAACTTGTCAGAGTGAATCCACACGGATGAGTGTTTGGGGAGAAACCATCTGTTATTAAACTTTGCACTCCCAAATTCTAAGACAGTGACTAGGGAGGTGCTCTGTAAACGGTTACTGAATTAAAAAGATGACATGGGGGAGGGAGATCATTTATGAAGCAGATACAATATTTTTCTTTTGTTTAATAAATATTTTCCAAAATTTTGAAAGAATGGATTTACTGGATAAGGTGGTGCATTTAGATTGGGACAAATGAGAAAACTGAGTAAGATGTGTGTAAATGTAAGAACGGTGACATTAAGTAAGCTTAGTTATGCAGATCTGTGATAGCGAGGCTGTCCATAGACACTTGAGAAAAGTCGGAACCCATGTAGTAAACTAAGAACATGAGACTAAAAGGTTTCACTCAAGGATCTAGGAAAAGTTCTGGAAGAGAACTCAAGAGACACCAACTTCACAGAGCAAGCTGAAGAAACAGAAAATGTACAATACTGTTATTTGATTCACATTGTCTTAACTGTGTGCTCTTGATATTCAAACTTATTTCTACAAACTGAATAAGCTTTTCAATGATTTTTTTTAATATAATTAACTTATGTTTGTATAGAAAAACATGTTTTGTTATTAGGGTAAATAAAATTACACTCATCATATTCATCATTTTAAAACTAATGTTGCCCCTCTCAGCTGGATCTAGTGATAACAGCTAACATTTATTAAGCACTTATTATATACTGGTTACAGTTTTAAATGCTTTGCAGGCATTATTTGTTTTAATCTAAAAAAATAGTCTAAAAATAGATATTGTTAAATTGTCATCTTGCAAGTGAGAGTATCTAGCCACACACACACACACACACACACACGGTAATTATTTTGCCCACTGTTCCCATGTTAGCAAAAGATAACTGGCTATTAAAATTGATGTCCGCTTTATCCAACAACAGGGTCTTTGCATTACTACACAAGATGAAAACATAAACACATTTAAATTATCTGAACTATAGATGGTTAAAACCTGTATAAGTTTGGCGAACCATGTCATACCAATAATTTAAAAATAAATTTTTAAAAGTATTTTGATAGCTCTGAACTCGAGCATCAGCCCCAGATGAGTTGACAGGTGGATCCCCGTTGGGGCGCATGCGGGAGTCTATCTCCCCTCTGTTCACCTAAAAAAAAAATAAAGAAAAGAGAAAGACATAGAGAAAGATTGAAAAATATTTTTTGAAAAAATTGAAAAGCAATAAAATAAAATTTAAAAAAGCAAGTTGAAAGAATGAGAGAAAGAGACTCTATTTCCACAATTCAGTCAGTTTCAAACACTGTTCCTATTAAATAGGATGTAGAAATCTGTCCTCTTTGTCTCTAATTCCATAGGTACTGTGAACATCACACTATTCACACTGTGAACATCTGTTGTGTGAATCAGTAAGAGACAGACTCTAGCATGTTCAGTGACCAGGATCCACCTGGCAATTTCCATCTGGGGCTGATGCTCTGCCCAACCGGGGCTGCTGCTCTGTTGCTTGTCAAACAAGCTATTTTAGTGCCCGAGGCAAGGTGATGGAGTCATCCTCAGTGCCTGGGGCCAACTTGCTCATTTGAGCCATGGCTGTGGGAGAAGAAGAGTGATGGGAGGCGGTGTGGTGGACAAGAAGATGGTTGCTTCTCCTGTATGCCCGAATTGGAAATCGAACCTGGGACTTCCACATGCTGGACCAACACTCTACCACTGAGCCAACCAGCCAGGGCCAAAATTATTTTCTATAAAATGTAATTCAGTGAACTGTTTACTGTGTTACTAGAAAGAAAAGATAGAAGGTAGGAAGAAAGAGGAGGAAAGAGGGAACAAGTGAGAAAGGCACAACGAATGGGGAGGAATGAGGAGGAAATCAACTTTCAAAGAGTGAGATCTTGTGATGATTTTCTCATTTATTCATTTAATAAATAGTAAATAAACCCAACTTCATGCAAGCACCATATTAGAAGATGAAATGCTCAGCAAAGACATACACACACCCGGTAAGCTCTCAATGAAACAGCTACACCCTCTTGTCATGGAGACATTATGACAAGACCCATTCGCAGGAGGTAGAGAGTGAAAAGCATAGGAAAGCACAGAAGAGCATTATGAGATCATACTTCAGAAAAGAGGTAGGAATGGAACATGATATATATATATATATATATTTAAGTTTGAAGGATTCTTTTAAAATATTAATTGAAAATTTCAGTTTTTATAAATAGGAATTGTTTTCTAAACTTCATAATTCAATTCAAAGGAATAAAATGGAAAAAACTTGGAAATTACAAATGTTGCTTAGGGAAACTTTTCTACACTAAATTTTAAGTTCTTGAGGATAATTGTGATGGAACTGGGAATTAAGAACATATAGAAATCCACTGACATGGGATCTGTTGTAATTTCCTTTGAAAATCAGAACTGTTCTCAAATGCAATTGGATGTTTGAAAAAAATTATATACATTACATTAAACATATAGCTGTTGAAACTGATTGATGAATGTAATAGGAAAGAAACTATGGGGTTTGGAGCGTCCTTTCTTACTGAAGAATTTCAAATACAGTGTGTCGTAAAATCATGGTGCACTTTTGACCGGTCACAGGAAAGCAACAAAAGACGGTAGAAATGTGAAATCTGCACCAAATAAAAGGAAAACTCTCTCAGTTTCATACCTATTCAGTGCAGTTCGATGTGGGTTCACGCACAGATTTTTCAGGGCTCCTTAGGTAGCTATCCCGTATAACCTCTACAGCAGGGGTCCCCAAACTATGGCCTGCGGGCCGCATGCGGCCCCCTGAGGCCATTTATCCGGCCCCCACCGCACTTCCAGAAGGGGCACCTCTTTCATTGGTGGCCAGTGAGAGGAGCATAGTTCCCATTGAAATACTGGTCAGTTTGTTGATTTAAATTTACTCGTTCTTTATTTTAAATATTGTATTTGTTCCCATTTTGTTTTTTTACTTTAAAATAAGATATGTGCAACGTGCACAGGGATTTGTTCATATTTTTTTTATAGTCTGGCCCTCCAACAGTCTGAGGGACAATGAACTGGCCCCCTGTGTAAAAATTTTGGGGACCCCTGCTCTACAGACTCGTCACTGACTGGTGGCCTACCAGAACGGGGTTTCTCCACCAAACTGCCAGTTTCCTTCAACTGCTTATACCACTGAGTAATGTGGTTCCTATGTGGTGGCGCTTCATTATAAACGTGCCGATATTCACGTTGCACTTTGGTCACGGATTCGAATTTAGCGAGCCACAGAACACACTGAACTTTCCTCTGTACCGTCCACGTCTTGACTGGCATGGCCATGGGCTGCTGCGCTCTATACACGGTGTTACGTCATCATCTGTGCATGCGCACATGCTGCCACATCATCCTACAGAAACTGGGAGGGTTTTCCTTTTATTTGGTGCAGATTTCACATTTCTATCATCTTTTGTTGCTTTCCTGTGACCGGTCAAAGTGCACCATGACTTTACGGACACACTGTAGTATTCAACAATTAATATTGTTCACAAAATTCTGTTTTAATTAATAAGAGTCAAAAATAAGTTCTTTAATTACTCAGTTCAAATATCATCATTATCTCAAAAATGATTCTAAATATGTAACATATAACATTCTTCCAGTATATTCATCTGTACCTTGTATGAATATCACAAGGGAATCTCTAGTCTCTCTAAAAGATAAAACTTTTAGACTTATTCTACGTATTCTATCATCTTTGATATTGAAAACCTAATGTCACATATATACATATACACAATTATATAAAATTCTCGTGTTAGTTGTTGAGATCTAAGGAATAAAAATTAAAAATCATTTTATACACCTGTTCTAAAATAATAATTTGGGTATATCTATTGTCCAACAGGCACCATACTAGGTATATAATCTTTGAAACTCACATCACTCTTCAGTAGATTATCTTCAATTCAAAGATGTATGTTTCTGAGTTTAAGAAGTTGTCTTTCCAAATGTCATGAAGCTTAGAGTTAGAAACCTAGAGCTCTTCTTCCATAAAGCATGTACTCTTTTCACCTCCCTCACAAAAAAATGGCTTATATTAGTTTAAGTTATACGACTAATATTTCATGTTAACAATAAGGTGTGAAGTGTTTCATTCAACAACAAAGTATAAAAAGTCAATTTAAATACTTTAACACCTGAATTCTCAATTCTAGATTAAAACAAACAAACAAAAAAACCAGACAAAGAAACAGATGACACTTCAATACAATTATCCTAAATACGCACAGAGAAAAGTGTCTAGAAAAGTATCTAAAGATTAGCAACCAGATATTTCTCATATTTAAAGAAAAAAGTTTTTGACACACATTACAAATTTAGAATATGTCTTTTACATTTACAGGAGACTTGAAGATTTTTCCTTCCCTAGAGCTGAACTAATAGAAGCTGAAACACACACACACACACACACACACACACACAAAATTACTTCATCAAATGGTGGGATACATTATTTTAATTTTCACGTCAGTTGAAAATAAAAAGCCCATTGTGCTTCCCGAGAAGGCCTGTGCCTTCCTGTTTAGCAGAGCTGGAAGGGCTCTCTTGATCGTGTCAGGTTAGCCAATCCCCGACGGTCCCTTTCGGGGTCTGACTTTGCTCACATTGGAGACACCATTTTTTCACTTGAATAATTTTGTATAAATAAACTCAGATTTTTGCTAGCTAAGCACGTGGAAGTCACAGAAAGCACACCTAATCACACGGTGTAAGCATTCAGAATGGAGCGTATCGCACAAACTGCCGGGCTGCTTCTGTCAAAACCTGTCGCCTGATGCATAAAATTGTTGGTTTTATGAGTCATTTTTCGGTGAACTCTAATGGAAACATGGCTAATGGAGATTTTAATGAAAGATGCAGGTTTCTTTCTTCCTTTTTTGAATGAAACTCAGTCCATTACTTTTATTTATTTATTTATTTTTGGTAAATGAAGAACAAAAATCCTTGCTAATATGTTTCAAGCTTAGAAACTTTACAGTACACATAGTCTGCCTTTACCTCTCTAAAAATGTATTTGACAGTCTAATTTAATATCTAACAGCATAAATATCAATTCACCTTCATATGCATTTCCTTATTCAAAAATAAAAATTAAAAATATATATCTTTTCTTCATTATCATTTTCTTTTTATAATTCCTAATCATTACTTCTGTGACTAAAGCGATTATTTCATACTATGAAATTCAAGCTCAAGTTTTTTTTTATACCTTAAATAATACTGAGTTATAGAATAGCATATTTAATAAATATGAATTATAAAACAATAAATTTAATTGAACTTTTTTCTGTGAAAGAGAGACAGACAGACAGGAAGGGAAAGGGATGAGAATCATCAGTTCTTTGTTGAGGCACCTTAACTGTTCATTGATTGCTTTCTCATAGGTGCCTTGACAGGGGTGAGGAGAGGCTGGGGGGCCACCAAGCCAGTGACCCCTTGTCCAAGACAGTGACCCTGGGATTTAAGGCAGTAACCTTTAGCTCAAGCCAGCGACCATGGGGTCATGTTTATGATCCCATGCTCAAGCCAGTGACCCTGCACTCAAGACTGTGACCTTTGGGTTTTTAACCTGGGTTCTCAACGTCCCAGGCTGATGCTCTATCCAACTGAGTCACCACCTTGTCTTAACTGCACTTTTTATGATTATTATTTTACCTTCATATTAAATCAACTGACATATATGACTGAATGCCCAGTATTCTTAAAACTGTTTGTCTTCCATTTGATGACCAGTAAAACCACAAAACTTAGCTTATATATTTATAAACATTTTATAGATCTCTATAAATAGCTATAAATAATTTACTACCTTAAATAAAACAATATATGCCTAATAAATAAAATATGTTATAGATTAATTTTATTCACATTTCCTCTGTTTATTTTCACATAGATTTGCATATAAACAGGTAAAAAGCTGACAGTTATAGTGATTTTATGAAGTTAAAACTATGTCTCAAGCCCAAAACTCAAGAGTACAGAAATTACTCTCATAGGGTAAATAAAGCAAATGATGGAGTGTCCACTGCCCAGCTGCCCAGTGGTGTATCACTCTCTTGAACCAAAGTTTTCAATGAATTTAATTTTAATTGATTAACTTTATTATCTACTTCGTGTAAGGTCCATAAATGTCATCCATACTTGACCTTTACATAAAGAGGTATGTACATCAATTAACATTTGCTGACTCATCACCTCAAAACTTGATGGCTTAAAAGTAAAGTCAACTTATTGTCTTACAACTACTTCACTGGCTTATAGTTGTGAGGGTCAGCAATTAGGGCTGAGCTTTATTGAGCGGACTTCTGACCTTGTTTGGGGCTTTACTAGGGCTAGATGGTCAAAGATGGCCTCATCTACATTTCCAGGGAGTTGATGCTGGCTGTGGTCACTGGATGGCTGAACAACTGTCACCACTTGGTCTCTCGTCCTCAGCAGGTCTAGGCCAGCAATTTTAAACCTTTTTTAGCTCATGGCACACATAAACTAATTACTTAAATTCCCTGACACACCAAATACATATATATTTGCCAATCTGACAAAAAAAAATAGGTATATAGTTTTGATTCATTCATACCAGATGGTTATTATTGTGTTGGCTCTTAGTAATTTTTTTTTTAATTTGACAATCTTAGGGAAAACAGGTCAATGCCCCCTACTAAATAGTCAGATATCCCATATTTCAAAAATTCTTGCAGCACACTGGTTGAAAATCACTGGCTTAGGTCATGATACTTCACATGGTGGCATCAATGTTCTAAAAAGGCAATGTTACAACAGCAAGGCCCTCAGGAAGTGTTGGTTTGGCCTATCAGTTCTACTGCCATCTATTGGCAAATACAAGTCACAGGGCTATCCCCTATTCAAGTAGTAGATAAATAATTTCCTCTTCTTGATAGAAGTGACAGCCACATTGTAAGGAGCATCAATACAGGGATGGAAGGAATTATTGCACCCATCTTTCCAAACACGCTATCATAGCTTAAAAATCAATGTGACTTTTTAATCTTTTTGTACAATAAGCAAGAGTTTATATGCAATAGAGTATTTCTCACATACTTGATTTAAATAGTTCAATACCACAGGTACTTTTCTCCACTTTTTACAATCTTTCAGGGCAAAAAAACCCTAAAAAAAATTAAAAACAAGACAATCAAAACATAAATGTATAACAACAGAGGTTCTCTCTTTCTTTATTGGGTTGTTCACTAGAACTGTTCAATTATGAACTTAAATTTTGGAACTAACAGGTCTCAATTATACTCTTAATTTCAAGAAAATAAGTTCAAAGGGATACTATCCATGATCCAAACTCTCCATCCCAAGTGAGGTAATGCTCATTTTAAAAAAAATATAATTTACATGGTCCACATCATGACCTACCCATCACTCCATAGATATCCATAAGCAGACTATGTTGGTTTTTATGGCAAAGTAGTAGAATTAACCAAAGCCTGTCACGTGAAGCTTTATTTTAGTGTATGAAAATATTAAGTTTTAACAGTTTATTTTATCTGAGGTTCCCAGAACTTAACAGATGTTAACATTTTGACAATAATGCTGAAGAACCTCATCATTATTAATGGTCAGAGAGAAAAGAACAAATGTTGACTATTCAAACATATGGCAATCAGAACACCATGCTTCTTAGTACCACAAGCTTCATCCAACAAGTTAACGGTGCCTTCATCTTTATATACAAGAACAGTTTCATGGACTATCCGGCCATATTGGTAAGTAACTTTAATAGTCTATGCTATTGTTATGACGCATTTCTGGGCAGAGTATCAATTTCATTCTCAATATACTTGAGAGGAATTCCCTCATATAGCAATGGATTATAAGCAGGTTTTCCATTATTGTAGTCTGATCTCACTTTTCTTTGAGAAAATTGGCTGTCCAGAAAATTAAAGGGCATCTGATTGGCTTGTTTATATTTCCCCATTTCTCCAAACCATTTTTGCTTCATTTACTACAAATATGTCACAGGGAAGATTATTTGGGGATTTAAAATGGATTCATTCTGCTTAAACAGATGTCAAGTTGAGGTACATTGGTTTTAACAACTATTTAGGGGCCATGAGAAGAATAGCTTTTCCCATGTAAAAGCGTATCATGAGCATCCGAAGAATTGTTGTCTATTTTTTTTGACAGCATATATATTCCACTAAATTTAGTAAAATTTATTGAGTGATTGTTTAGTGTATCAGTGCAGAGAAATGCATTTTAATTTAAAACCCTGTGCTAATGTATTGTAAAAATTATTACACATGGGAATAGTTTTGTTTTACTAAAAACCACATTGAGCATTTGAACAGTGAAATAAAAATTTTCAATGCCTATTTTTACATTAATAAAGTGACTTTACAAACAAAAAAACTCCACAAAAGTTATGCTTCTTACATTATACTTCAACAGATGAAACAATGTAATGAATATATTTGGATGTGCATTTATTTTTTGTACATTTTGTTGTAGCAGCAGTAGGGTGCAATGGGAAATTAATAATTGCCTAGCAATTAAATCAGGCCTCATTAGAGCTTAGTGATACAGAGGCACAAATACCATTTAGAATTATTATCATTTCCAATTATATAACACACATTGTAAAACATTATCAAATGAGGTAGAGAAAAAATATTAACTTTCTGTATCAGCATTTTCTTTGTATAAGCATAAGTCTGTGTGTGTGTGTGTGTGTGTGTGTGTCTTTGATGTCTACAATTTTGTCTTAGTAAGTGATTCTTTGACAATTGAATGGTGCTGAAAGTCTTTAGTGGCTGAAGTATGATGCTATTAACATCAACTAGAGAGACAGAAAAAAAGAATCAATACAAATTTTGCTCACAATTAGCAAATAACCCAGTGATTTCTTGCTGGTTCTCCAGAGGGGAGGGTGTGTAGAATCCTTGAGTTCAAAGAAAGATACTTTGGCTTTATTTCTACAGAAAAGCTTATCTCACAAACCTGATGAATAAAGGCATAAGTCTAAATGAGTCAATGCCTCAGGGTAATTGGAGTTACAGACCCAATTACTACATGTCATCCTCAGTAATTATTTTACCTATATAGTATATTAGCTGTAGTTTCACACGTTCCTGTGGTTGATATTTAAAAGAAAAGTTAGTTTTGCTATTTTAAAATCTGCGAAAGCACTCTTTTAAATTATTGTAAAGCAACTGTTACCTTTTTATTCTAATGCAAATAATTAAACATAAACACGATTTTATATATCTTTCTTTTTTCTAAGAAGCTACCTTGAAGATTCTGGAATCCCAGTTACTAAGGTTATGTGTGTACTTAGACTGTCCAACCATCTTACTGAAAGTCTCGGGACAAACTTAGGAAATACCCAACCTTGTTTTACAAAATTATTTATTATTACAAGACTCATTTTTTTCTTTTCCTTTTGTGAGTTTTGGTCCAAAGTCACTTTTTGGTATTATACATGAACATTTTTGTATGAATATGTCAGGTTGAGAGTAAAAATAATTATATATAATTATTAGAGGGAGGAGGAATCTTTTGTGGGTAGTTAACATGCTCACATTACACCAAGTAAGCTTTCTGTGTATTTTAATTGAACTGGCTTAGAGAGATATGATAATCAGCGAATATTAGAATCGTTCAACTGGTTGTTAGTGATCTTGAAACAGTCTCAATTTGTAATATATGTTTTACATAACAAATTATAATTTTTAAAAAAATATGTCTCTTTCATAGTAGCTCAGAGTGACTAATGATGCTGGCAGCCAGGTCCCCGCCTTCCTGCTCTCCTGTCAATCATCCTGGTAAGTCACCTGAATTCCTTGAGTCCTTGAAAAAGCTGTATCTAAGGAAGAAGCAAAACATGCCAGCGGGACAGCAGGAGATGTCATCAGGCCAGTGTGCCCCATCAATCACTTCTTGAATTTTATTCACCAAGAAAGGGCAACGTACCACTTAAAGCACAAACAGACTGGACCAGATCAGGAGGCGCAACGACGAAGTGTGCGCGGCAGACACGGGGCCTATCCTGATGATGTCACAGCAATTAGGCAGGATCTCCTGACACTGCAAGCATCCATGACGATTCTAATGACAACTCCCACCTGGAGGTCCCGACTAAACACACGTGGGATCCAGGCACTTCCTCTACACCAGGGGTCCCCAAACTACGGCCAGCGGGCCGCATGCGGCCCCCTGAGGCCATTTATCCGGCCCCCGCCGCACTTCCAGAAGGAGCACTTCTTTCATTGGTGGTCAGTGAGAGCATAGTTCCCATTGAAATACTGGTCAGTTTGTTGATTTAAATTTACTTGTTCTTTATTTTAAATATTGTATTTGTTCCCGTTTTGTTTTTTTACTTTAAAATAAGATATGTGCAGTGTGCATAGGGATTTGTTCATAGTTTTTTTTATAGTCCGGCCCTCCAACGGTCTGAGGGACAGTGAACTGGCCCCCTGTGTAAAAAGTTTGGGGACCCCTGCTCTACACATTACGTATCTTGAGTGAAGCTCTTCCCTGATTCCCGAAGCGACCCGATGCCCTCCCCTTCAGAGGGACGACCACCCCGTTTCCATGTAGGATTTTATATTTGCTTCACTCAGAGACTTCACTATACAAGCAGTAGCTGTTCTTTGTGGGACAGAAATGCTGTTAAATTCCAACTTCCCATAAACTTTTTTTTTTCCCTTAAAATTTCTCAGAGTACCTGAATGTTAGTTTCAATGAACTGAATATAGCAAAATATAATTTACCTGTCAAAGGGCAGACTAATAAACACCAGCAGGCAAAAACTGGTATAAGATGACATTTGACGAAGCTATTAAGGATGTTTATATGGAGACATAAGTTAATGTGTACAGAAGGTCCATTAAAACATGAAAGTTGGGGCCCTGACTGGTTTGCTCAGTGGTTAGAGTATCAGCCCGGTGTGCAGATATCCTGGTTTAGATTCCCAGTCAGGGCACATGGGAGAAGCGACCATCTGCTTCTCTTCCCCTTTCTCTTCCCTGTCTCTCTCTTTCTCTCTCATAGCTAGTGGCTCGATTGGACACTGAGGATAGCTCCGTAGGTCTGAGTATCAGCCCCAGATTGGGGTACCCAGGTGGACCCTGGCCCGGGTGCATGTGGGAGTCTATCTCTCTATCTCCCCTCCTTTCATTAAAAAAAAAAAAGCATGAAAGTTTTGAAGACGTCAGAAGAATGGCAGAGTGAGGGACCCTTTGATCTCTCCCCTTGAAATGTCAACAATTTGAAGAGATATGACTCAGTGAGGGAACCCCAGCTGGGCGCACAGACACACCTGAAAGATTCATGCATCAAAGCAACTAAAAGGGGGCAGGAGTGATCAGAAGGCGAAAGAGAAGGATGCAACCCCAGCCCTGAGTGCTCACAGCAGGGCTCCTGAGAGAGGAGAGACCCAGTGTGTCTGGGACTCCTCCTGTCTGGAGGAGTAGAAAGATTGGAGGGGCACCCTCAGCAGTGAGAGACGAGAGCAGCAGCTGAGTGTGGGGACAGAGGAGAAGATGAAACTCTGGGACCCTGTTGGTGCTACCGACAGGCTGCACTTATGACACAGAGCAAGGAAAACACACACTCCTGCACACACCCAGCCTTCCAGATGCTGCCTCTTGCATACTTAGTGTCGCGCTGCAGACAGTCTCAGTGGCATAGGTTAGAACTAACTCTGCAGAACCGCTGTTTCTCCTGAAGAGTAGGGGAGCTTTCTGTCTGGTCCTCAGTCTGTCAGGGCACCGGGAAACAGGCAAAGGCCCGAGATCGCCATTGTGGGAAGAAGAACCAAGAAGACAATAAAATTTTCCACAGCTCATCCCATGTTCCAACATTACTGTTACTATAACAGCTAGGCTATTTCACACAGCTAAAATTTATAATCCAGTGCCACCTACTAGAAAATATTAGAAAAACCTCTTGGAAGTAAACAACTAAGAAAGAGCCACTCACAAATGCCTACTACACAGAGTCCAGCAAATATCATGAATAACCAAGAAAGAGACGCAGTTCAGAAAGAAAATGGAAAATCTCCAGAAAGCAATCTTAATCACATGGATATTTGGGATTTAAATGATGGAGAATTCAAAATTGAAGTTCTGAAAATAATCAATGAGATGTGAGAAAACAGCAATAGGCAATTTAATGCACTCAGAAAACAAATGAACAATTTGTTAACAACGATTGTTAACATAACAAATACTTCACCAAAGAGATTGAAACTTAAAAAAAAAAAAGAACCCGTCAGAAGTTCTGAAAATGATGAACCCAATACACTAGTTGAAGAAAAACAAATAAGCATAGCTAATAGAACTGGCCAGAGAGAGGACAGAATAAATGACACCAAAAACAGGTATCTAGAGTCGATGCAGGAAGAAGAGAGACTCAGAAAAAACTTTTAACAAAATGATAGAGCTTTATGAGAATTATCTGCCTCCACCAGAAAGAGCAATGCAGGAAGAATAGTTATACCAGAAGAAGAGAGGAAGAAAGGAACAAGGAGCCTATTCAAACAAATACTTGATGAGAACTTCCCAAACCTATGGAAAGAGCTAGATCCTCAAATCCAAGAAGCAAACAAAACACCTAGTTATCTCAAACCAAAGAGGCCTTCTCATAGACACATTGTGTTAAAACAGTAAAAAAAAATAATGGCAAACAACTCTAGCTGGTTGACTCAGTAGTAGAGCGTCAGCCCAGTGTGTGGACATCCTGGGTTTGATTCCAAGTCAGGGAACACAGGAGAGGAAAGCATCTGTTTCTTTACCCTCCCCCTCCCCTTCTTTCTCTCACCCCTTCCTGCAGCCATGTCTCAATTGATTTGAGAGAGTTGGCTCCAGGGGCTGAGATAGTCAATGACACCAGGGACTCCACCTCAGGTGTTAAAAATAGCTCAGTCGCTGAGCAACGGAGTAGCGCCCCAGATGGGCAGAGCAGTGCCCCTAGGGGGCTTGCCAGGTCTGGCTGGAGCACATGCAAGAGTCTGTCTTTTTGCCGCCCCTGTTCTCACTTAATTAAAAAAATAACGGCAAAGAAAGAATCTTCAGGGCAGTCAAGGAAAAGAATAAAAATAACATATAAAGGAAAACCCACCAGTTTATCAATGAACTTTTCAGCAGAAACTCTTCAAAGACAAAGAGAGTGGACCCAAACACAAAATAATAGAAATTCCAGATATACAGAGCTGAGGAAATTTATCATGAGAAAACCACTACTGCAGGCAATACTTAAGGAGATAATTCTACCTGATTCAAAGGACAAAATATCACAAAACTACAAGTAGAAGTTCCAACAAGCTTATAATATAAACAGTGATAATTTGTGACAACAAATACTTAAAAGAAGAGGGGATAAAAGTCTGAATTAGCAAAAGAAGATGGAGAACAGGAGCATCCATAAGACTACTGTATATATTATATAATATAAAACTTTTTTCTTCCAATAACAATGGTAATCATTACTGGACAAATGAGAATGCACCTGAACTCTTGTGGGGCTGGTTGACACTTAGAGATATCATTACACGACATAAAAGCACCTCACAGTGCTATCTATACTCATTTTACCAAAAGAAATTATGTAACATGGCATATGAATATGGAATTGGGCTGTAGACTATTTGGATATTAATTGGTTTTGGACGCTTATTACCAGAACTTGCAATCATGATATCTTTTTTAAAATACTGTTTAATTTATTTTATATGTTGCAGTTCTGCTTTTGTAAAGGTCTTATTGGTTTAAAACATGTAAAACTTACTTATATTATATGTTGGTCTTCCATAATAGCCATACTCTATTTTTAAAATGGAAATAGCAGCCTGCAACAGCATGATTTTATATTTTATATTATTTGTATATTTTAACTAATACTTAGAAATAATTCTAATTTTTTTGTGTTTAAACCTTAATAAATACTAAATTTTGAAATACTTGAAAGCTTTTCTTACCCTATAAACAATATATTAATAAGTATCAGCAAAAATAATCATTCTAAATTGTTTTCTTTTCAGTAGCTTTAAGCTGTTCAGCAAAGTTGATGATAAAAGTTTAGAAAACTAGCAGGTAGTTTTATACAATAGTCAAGAAATGTCACTTTGAAAACATCTACAAACACATTTATTTGTAACTTTTACTTTTGGTGTTGATTTTTTTCTTCAGTTTGATTCCAAGGGCCTTGATCACACAGATGGTTTTGGAATACAGTGCAATTCATTTTACAAAGGAATTCTTTTTTAATTTAAATTCAGACATAAAGTTATATATTGTCTTAGTATCTCCAAAGTGCTTTTTAAGTACTGTATGGCAACAAATATTACATAAAAAGTGTTGGCATCTTTAACACAAAAATTGCTACCTTATTTTTACTTTATGTATTCCTGAATGCAACACACACCCACACACATTCCTATGATGCCAGAAAACATTACATGTTTTGCACATCAGTTCTCAAAACATGTTTCCTGAATTAAAGAATACAATTCTCAAACCAAAGAAAATAATTGAAAAGAGCTGCTCTATTGTAAAACTAGTTGAACAATGAGTCAAGTCTGGAAATGAAAGCAAAAATGTTCACCAAGACAGAGTGATGTGTAGAATAAGCCTGTATCCATTACTCTACACCTCCCACTGGTGTCTTCTCCATTGATCATTGTCCTTCCAGACTCATTGTGAAATCTTTGCCAGGAAGAATTGCACAGACTTTGGAAAATGTAAAAAAATAAAATAAAACTTAGGGCCGGAAAAAAGAAGAATGGGGTGTAAAAGAAGAAAAGAAGGTAGGCTTAGAGCTCTTCCTGGATCTGGGAGCTTAGTTTGAGACCCACCCCTCCCATCTGATCTCCTCACCTCAAATACTTCTCAAGTGGGTGTTCCCAGACAGTTCACAATGGTGCAAATGAAAAAAGGTACCTGGCAGAAACTTATCAGTATCAGCAATTGTACACTAAGCTTTCCTTCTTTCCCTGCAAGAATTAATGGAGACAAATACAATTGAGTTTTCACATTAGTAATGAGATTTAGGAAACATTTAAGACATTTTCTCCAAGGAGAGAGTACAGGAATCTGTCAGATGTTTACATTAGTAATACACAGGGAATATGTCCTTTTATTGTTCATACTGCTTCTAATAGAATAGAAAGAAAGTTTCTATTTATCATGTCATGACCCATTTATAGTGGCTGAGATATTTATTCAGTGCACATTATAACTACTAAAACCATATGCACAGCTCATTATAAAAAGAAATATTTAATGCAAAATTGTCATTTATGTGAAGAACAGCCAATAGGCATTGCTGATATTTAACTTTTATTTAGATCAGAGAATCCCAAGTCACCAGTGAATTTTGCTACTCAATGCAAATAAAAATGTAAAATGGCATATGAAAATAATCATATTCAATAAGTATATTATAGCCATCACTATGAAAAATTAGGATTTTTTATTGACCAAATGTTTTTAAAATGTGTCATATGTAAAGACAATATTAAAAAATAACAAAAAGTTAAAGGTATTATTAGCAATGGCCATTTTATAGACTTTCTTTTATTGTTACAGCAAACACACAGTTGTTATAGAAAACATAAAATAGAAACAACTTGTGTGTTTTAGTTACATTTATATTCTTTGTCTCTCACATTGAACCCCAGTATAAGAAGTATCTATTTTAAAATCATAGATTAAGTAAAAACTTTATTTCGATTTGCACATCTTTTTGCTACATCATTTCTTCAAAAACATTACCCATCTATTTCTTGGACCATTACCAGACCAAAGTGTGTTTAACTTGGGTAAAAGCCATTGAGTGTATATCAGATCATTATGCTGCACACTTTAAATATTTTATAATATTTTTTTCTTAATGATATGTCAAGAAAGCTGGGAGGGGGAGCCATTTAGAGAACAAAGTATGGCATGTAAAAGAGTGTCTAAAAGATCTAAAACATGTTCAAATGTAAAATGTTCTATGAAAACGTTTCTCTAGGAAAGAAGAGAAGGAAAGAATGAATATGAGAGGAAAAGGGTGAGGGCAGGAAGAAGCAGAAAATGTTGAAGGGAATTGAATTTCCCAAACTGACTGGCATTCCTGCCTTAAATAGTTGCCTTGCACTTCTGAATGGGGATGGTGAAGATGTTATCTTCTCTGGAATTGCATTAATGCGAGGGACCTTCATGCTCTACCAAGAAATTCTTCTGTGGATCTTCTTGATCATGAATATCATAAAGACTTTTTTCAGTATATACCAGAGGACAAAAGAAGAGGAAAATTCAGTCCATCTTTTCCAGAGCTCATTTGGGTATCAAAATTAGTAATTTATATGACAAGAGGTCACAAAACTATGCAACTTGAAAAAACACAGATTCAATGCAATGGGAAAACCATCTATCCCCTTTTACAAATGACATATTCTTAACATTTTAACATATTTCCTTGATCATCAAGTTCAAATCCTGAGCAAAGCAGATGAAGTAGAGTGCTGATTCAATAAAATGATGAGTCCAGATTCTGGAAATCTTAAGATGTAGATTGCTTCTTAATGACTTACATGGTATTATTCATTCTTTTGCTATGTACTGAATGGTTAACAGATAATAATAAAAATAAGATTATATTGTATTTAATTAAGATTAAAAAATAGCTGCCAAAGCTAATTGCAATTGCAATAATTAAAAATATATATATTTATAATATTTTATGGTATTTTATATTTTTTTATCCTCCCCAATTATGTTTATGGTTTTGTCTTTCCCATTAACTAGTGAGGTTGCTTTTATTTTAAATGACTTTGACAACACAGAATACTACTGATTTAATATCTCTACATGTAATACCACTATAAGAAACTATTTCAATTTTTCTTAAAAACCAATACTAGTCAGTTTGTTTCCTAGTATAATCACATAGTAACACATGGTCCACAGAAGAAATATACTTCCTTTTTTATGTATTTTTTATCAGTATGGATTAGCACAGGTGTCTGTAAATAATAGTCTGTGAGTCAAACTGGGATGCTAAGCATTTTTAAAGAATTGGTGGAGTATAGATGGAATTTTTAAATAGTTACAATGTAAATGGTTAAATACATACATAATATAATTGATTTATATATAATAGACATATCTATTACTGCTAAGGTTATATATATTATATGTTATATATAATATATTCACATGTGTTCTTTTTTTGGGGGGTATATATACATTCTTTTTCAGATATACACTTTTGAACCTAAACAGCCTTAAGTGTTCTAGCAAAGTAAGGTTGCACTCTTTTGGAGCATATTATAGATAGATAGATGATAGATAGATAGATAGATAGATAGATAATAGATAAATAATAGAAAAATATAAATATGGAGATATATATATAATATGTATATATAAATATAAATATGGAGATATTATATATATATATATATATAATGTTATACATCTGAAATACTAGGAAATCAGTCTAGTAGACAACAGAGTTTGGATAATTGCTAACCCTACTTGTTCATCCTGTCACTGTTGTCATTTGCCCAACCCCTTCAGAGCCCATCACTGACACAGACAATATACTTGATGTCCCAGACCATTTTACGCTGAAAAGCTTGTATCTGAAATTGACTGTATATCAAAAAGGAGGAGGTAATCTAAAACGGTGCTAATCTCCCAGACATGGATGTTATACCAAGTCATGTATGTTATACTAAGTCTTGAAAATATTTTAAATTGCTCTAAGACATAGATTTTCATTTCTAAACCAGTACATTTCATTTATTATCCCCATGCACATAATGTAGTCACTAGGCTTCCAACAGATACAAGTTCTGGCATCCAAATACAAAGATCAAGAACAAACTGGTCTGAAGACAGAGTATTCATAGAACGTTGCCATATTTCACCACAGACATTTTCAAAGGAGATTTTATTGATCAACGAATAAAAATAATCAACCATTTTTCTATGCTAGGTTATGAAAACAATGTCAAATACTCTCACTTATTTGTAAGGTAGTAATGGAGAATTGTAATTATAATTAATAAAAATGTTTTTAAAATTCATGTCACTTGAAAGCTTAGACATGCTTCAGTCCTAGGCAAATACTTTTAAAGTATAATATACAAAAACATAAACTAAAAGTAATGCTTTAATGAGAAATGCTTAAGACTATGTATTTCTTTTGCTAACAAAAAGTAAGCTATTAATTATATTATGTAGATTTTTTATAACAATACAAATCACCATATCTATTTAAATGCAATAGCTTATCTTTTTGATTATTATCTATCTACCTACCTACCTATTTATTTTTTAGCAAGGGGGGGGGCAGACAGGGATAGAAAAAAAAAGAAAGTTAGAGACATGAGAAGCATCTACTCATAGTTGTGGCACCTCAGTTGTTCATTAATTGCTTTCTCATGTGTGCCTTGACTGGGGGGCTCCAGCTGAGCCAGTGACCCCTTACTCAAGCCAGCGACCTTGGGTTTTATTCCAATGACCTTTGGGCTCAAACATGTGACTATAGGGTGATGTCTATGATCTCATGCTCAAGCTGGTGACATCACATCAAACCAGCAACCTTGGGGTTTTGAACCTGGGTCCTCAACATCCCAGGCCTACACTCTATATCCACTACACCACCACCCAGTCAGGCATGATTACTATTTAAAATAATAAATGTATGATCCTTGTCAAATTATAGTTTCAGTTGTTGATTACAAATTTACAAAATGAAATAAAAATATGCTACAATAACATCTTGAGCTTATTTGAAATGGTTTCCAATAAAAACTGAATCTTCATATTATGAACAAAAGCTTAGAAATCACAAATTTGAAATAATACTGATTTGTCAATTTTTCAAAGAATTTCAGTGTCACAGGCCAAATCACTGGCAAACTGGGTTTATGCTATTGCCAAAGGTGAGCCATGTTAGCAGTTAATAATAAAAATCTGCCATCCTTTATGAATTGTGAATGGCAGAAAATTTGGATTATGTAAGGTATCCAAGAACATATGTCTTTGCATGAATTACAATTACAATGCACTAGTATTTCTTTAGAGATGAATGAAAAGGTATGTAAAAGTAGAAAATCCTACATATAAATCATCCAAGGATTCTCAGTATGGAAGACTCACACTTCTTAAGGGCCAAGTAAGTTGCATAAATCAAGAGGGTGGACACGGTTACTGTCCAGGTCCTGAACTTCAGTGTCCGCTGACATTTCTTTTGGATATAATCCATCAGAGTTTCTTTTTTCTCATTCCTTAGGTTTTATATCAAAATGGACATTCAAATAAGTTTTAAAAACAAAACTAAAGTCTAAATAAGAAAACTCCCAAGTTACATATACTTTTTTGGACATAATGTTCTGATTATTTTATATATTATTTTAGTCTGAAAACCAGTATTTCCACATATACACTAGTTTCTGTGTTCCTTTTGAATCATCTCAGAAGGTCACATCTGACTATATATTAGAATCTCTAAAATTCCCAAAGATGTGCTAACTTGAATAATTCATAAACTGTAGGATTTTTTTCCTTAAAGTAACAATGTTGGTATAGGCTGACACCTAGTTTTGCTAGTAAATGTAAAAGGTCCCAGAAAATAAAATCTTCCAGGGTGGAGGGTGGACGAAGAAAGTTTGTCTTAAACTGTTTTTTTTCCCCCAAATTTATCATGTTGCAGGTAGCCGTCTTGATTTCTATAATACATAGTGGTTAAGACTATGTAATGAGAATTTTTTCATATTCATATATTTCACTACAGCATATTAAATTTCATCCCACAGGGGAAATGCTGGCAATCTGATGAATTACTACTCTATGATCATGTTAGGAAGTATTGCTTCCATCTCTCCACCTTTCATCAACAGAGCATGATATATGTGATTTTTAAAAAAAAAACCTGAAACTTAAGAAAATTTGAAGGTAATATATAAAAACATGGGCTGGCAAACTGAGGAAGCCACTGCATTGCAAATCATCTTTGGCTCTCTCTAAAATCAAGCATAGCTATAAGGTAACAAGTAACTGGGAAATTAAATCCAAAGTCACAAGAGAGGTATATGCTTACATTAAAAATAAAAGATATTTTGGGAGGAATGAATCAAGATTCCACAGTTAAAGGTCCATATAGAGCTAATCAGATTATAAGCTAAATAAACGGTTCTGCTTGGGAAGGAGTCAACCTCGTGGTACTGAAATAGCACACAAGATAGACACGTACTAAACAATAGGCTAGTATATGTTCCGCATTAAATTTTGTTGTCAGTTTGAAAGAATGTATGCCTAGTCTAATAAAAGTTAAAACAACCAAAAGATAAAAAGTCCTTTTCTTTCCAGAGGATTTTTTTTTTTTTTTGAGAGTGAGAGAAAGAGATAGAAACAGACAGGAAGAGAAAGAAATGAGAAGCATCAACTCATTGGTTGCGACACTTTAGTTGTTCATTGATTGCTTCTCATATGTGCCTTGACCAAGGGGCTACAGCTGAGGCAGTGACCCCTTTGCTCAAAGTGCGACCTCGGGGTTTCGAACCTGGGTCTTCAGCGTTTCAGGCTGTTGCTCTATCCACTGTGCCATCACCTGGACAGGGTATCGGTCAACCATTAAGATCTAAAGGAAGGACGGATCAGGGAATTCTGGACTTGAGGACATCTGAATATGACAAGTGTTTGATACACGGAACTGGGAAAAGATTTTTTAAAAGAAAGGATATGGTGAAGTGAGAGCAAGACTGGGTTTGGATAATATCTTTATCTCACAAACTCGTTACAAAGTAATTTTTGATTGAGAGGTGAGTCTTAATTTCTTCAAAGTGGCTCCTATATTTTGGTGTGGTATATTTAAGTCATTAAATATTTCAGTTGTGAATTATTTGCTCAGTAAACCTCATGCATTCCTTTACAAACACCTCTCAGATGAGCTTATAGATACACTCATTTTATGGTCTCCAATAATCTCAGATACCCCAGTTTTTTATGACCTTCGCCCACCGCTTTTCATTCGGAACCGGTCTAGGCCACACGTACGCATTGCTCTGTGGACAAAGCGTTGTCAGATGGAATCAATACATCATTCCTTTGGTATCGAAACTGGCTTTTCCTTAGTTTACTTTCATTTTTTAGCAGATCAATAGTGCTAAACTGATGCATTACAAATTGGACATACAATTAATATCTGTCTTCAAGCTAGTTAACATGGGAATACAACCCAATAGCTAGACTTTAGGAGAAAAAACATCTTTTAAAACGGTAACGTCTGTTATTTATAATTGCCTCGAAATATGAATGTTTTTGTAAAAATTAATTTCTTTTAAAAAAAGCTACTTTTTTACATTTCTCAGTATTCATTGCTTTAAAAAGATGTTTGTCAGCTTTTTAATAAATTACTTGAAATACAGTATTTTCTATTAGTATATCAGGAAAAAGAGTTCTTCTTAGTCTCTCATCTCCGAGTTAGAAAAAAAATGAACAGATTCGGGGAATATTTTAAAATATTTAAAATAAATACTAATTCAAATTAATTTTCTGAGAGAACTCATTCATTTTATTATCTGTATAAAAATGAATATTTCTGATTTGTTTTGTTTTTTTTTAAATAGCGTTAAATTTTTATACTTGGTTACTTTAATGCCTTCCTTTTACTTACTTTGTAGTCTGTGTTGCAGGGTTCCTCTGACTAGTGACAAAAGACTATTGAGCCCATTTTCCTTCCATCTCATCAATATATTCATTAGCTGGACTTCATCAATCTCACTGCACTAAGAAAATATTAAATCTTCCAAGCATATTAAAATTGATTTCATGATTTGGGGATCAAGTATTCATCATTAGGCCATTTCTTCATTTCATATGTGCGTGCATTAAAAATAATAATACTCTGACGAAGGGGCCTTCACATAGAAGAATGATATCCAGTGAAGTCATTAGCTATGTAAGGGGTAATAAGGAACACAATTTATTCGGTTTGACCCTTAGCACCCAAAACACTGTTCCATATTGATTTTCCCTTCGTTTACCTGGGACCCGGTCGCCGTCGCTCATCCCGTTTTCATTACACATGGCGATGGAAAACCAGGAGGAAGACAAACAAACGAATCCTTCTCGGCCGTGTGTTACAGGGCACGGTTTGAGCGTCTCAGAGCTGAGAGTTCAGACCTGGTGCGACTTAGTTACTGTGCAGGGTGATAACAATAAGCATTCTACTTGAGGTTGCATGTGTTAAATAAGCTCATTCACTCGATCAGTCCGTCCTTAGATGAATCCCTTTCGACATTTACAGAGCAGTGTCAGGACATGAAACACAGCCCTAAGTCAGGAGCTCATATAATAACCCTTGTGCTCCTAGCGACTACATTTTAACGCAGCCGTCAGAGTTTTACACATTATGTACTAATTCACTTCATTACAATGGTGATTAGGGCTGCCCGTGGAAAACTTGGGGTACCTCACCTAGTGTCTGAGCTTTCTTGAAACATTCACAGTAGAGATATGACTTCACTGCGGCCACCAGAACTGTCTGGAGATTGTGGAGGCTGAGAACAGGAAATGGGGGACTTCTCAGGATAGGGACCGACGTGAGCAAAGATAGAAGAGTGACACGTAGGAGGAAGTGAAAAAGTTTGTACGAAGATCATGTAGGGCAGGGGTCCCCAAACTACCGCCCGCGGGCCACATGCGGCCCCCTGAGGCCATTTATCCGGCCCCCGCCGCACTTCTGGAAGGAGCACCTCTTTCATTGGTGGTCAGTGAGAGGAGCACATTGACCATCTCATTAGCCAAAAGCAGGCCCATAGTTCCCATTGAAATACTGGTCAGTTTGTTGATTTAAATTTACTTTTCTTTATTGTAAATATTGTATTTGTTCCCGTTTTGTTTTTTTTACTTTAAAATAAGATATGTGCAGTGTGCATAGGGATTTGTTCATAGTTTTTTTTTTTATAGTCTGGCCCTCCAATGGTCTGAGGGACAGTGAACTGGCCCCCTGTGTAAAAAGTTTGGGGACCCCTGATGTAGGGCCTGGTAGGTGACATTAATGATATTGGACTTAAAAAAAAAAACAAAACAAAAAAGAGGTCGTTGAAAAGTCTCCAGTGGAAGAACGACTGGAGTAGGGCTGAGAGTGTTTTCAGGTGGACGAGGTAAGACGCTGTCACACTCCCAGCGAGAAATGCCGCTGCTGGGACTAGGCCGGCGGCGGTGTGGAGAGAAAGTTGTCGATGAACCAACAATGATACTGAGGAGAGGAAACCCACTGGACCTCATGATTGGATACAGGGGACACGGGGCAGGGCAGGGGTAAGGCCGACACAGAATTCCCTGGCCTGAGAAGTTTCCTCATGATGGGGACATTCACTAAGAGAGGTTGGGAGGGAGGAGCAGGGTGAAAAACCACGGTCGGCCAAAGGAAATGTCTCCAAGTCAGCGGCTGGATACCCAGGTCCGCAGTTCAGAGGATAGGTCCTGGCGAGACTTGGACACTGAGTTAGGAGTCTAGAGCAGGGGTCCCCAAACTTTTTACACAGGGGGCCAGTTCACTGTCCCTCAGACCGTTGGAGGGCCGGACTATAAAAAAAACTATGAACAAATCCCTATGCACATTACACATATCTTATTTTAAAGTAAAAAAAAACAAAATGGGAACGAATACAATATTTAAAATAGAGAACAAGTAAATTTAAATCAACAAACTGACCAGTATTTCAATGGGAACTATGCTCTTCTCACTGACCACCAATGAAAGAGGTGCCCTTTCTGGGTGTGTGGTGGGGGCCAGATAAATGGCCTCAGGGGGCTGCATGCGGCCCGCGGGCCGTAGTTTGGGGACCCCTGGTCTAGAGAGAGCAGGCTGTGGAAACCATGATGTAGATGTAATTGTCTAGGCCCGGGAGATAATCCAGAATGAGAGGTATACGAACACACACAATTAAATCTAGGGGAACTTGATCATGGAAAGATTAGATGTTGAGGATTATATTAAGAATAAGGAGCGTTGGCCTGGCGTGTGGAGGTCCCAGGTTCGATTCCCGGCCAGGGCACACAGGAGAGGCGCCCATCTGCTTCTCCACCCCTCCCCCTCTCCTTCCTCTCTGTCTCTCTCTTCCCCTCCCGCAGCCAAGGCTCCATTGGAGCAAAGATGACCGGGGCTCTGGGGATGGCTCCGTGGCCTCTGCCCCAGGTGCTAGGGTGGCTCTGGTCGTGACAGAGCGACACCCCGAATGGGCAGAGCATCGCCCCTGGTGGGCATGCCGGGTGGATCCCGGTCGGGCGCATGCAGGAGTCTGTCTGACTGCCTCCCCGTTTCCAGCTTCAGAAAAATACAAAAAAAAAAAAAAAAAAAAAAAAAAAAAAAAAAAAGAATAAGGAGGCATGGGTGCCCGAGGGGGAGAAGGAAGCTCCCTGGAGTATAGTGCTGGAGAATGCCACCTCCCTGCCTGGCTACAGCAAACTAGACCCAGGGTCAGGGCTTGGCGGTGATGTAGCCAGTGTAGCCAGCATAACATAGACCAACAGACACAACAGAATAGCTCACACATGTATACTACAGGCTGCCTATACCCATTTAGGCTTATCTCTCCTACCTAATAAACGGAGATGCCCAGTGGTTCAGGAACCCCCCTTCTTCTCCCTACAGCCGCCCACAGCACCCTCTCCCTCCCTCCCATTCTCGCTCTACTGGTTCCTGCATAAGACAAGATCTTTCAACTTTCAACTCCAGCCCACATGGGACTTCACCACAAGACCTATTGTAAGCAGGGTCTGCGATGCCAAGAGACTAATAGAGGGAGGAGTGGTAATGAGAAGGGAGGAAGAAGCAAGGGTGTTTCACCCCTGCAGGTGACTCCTTTATCACTAGCCCTCAATAGAAGGCAACATCCCCAGTTCAGCCAAATGTCCTGACTCCTCCCATGGACTTGAAATAACAGGAGTTATAACCCCGCTTGACTCTCTGATGTCTCAGGCCTGTGATCTGCTAGAGTCTCCTCCGGAGACTTTGTGAGCTGATGCCCGCCCCAGGCAGTTGTACCAGTCACAGACCGGTGGGGCAGGAAAATACAAGAGGAAAGTATAAACCACAATATGCCAGCAAACTGCTCTGGTAGAGGAAGATCCATTTCTCATCTTCAGAGTCAAAACTCTGAATGAAATTCCTCACAATTGACTCTTCCTTGTGGAAGACAAATTAAGGGCCATCCAAGAATAGGCAATCATTGTCTCTGAAATCTTAAGCTGTGTAGGCCCAAAGATCTCTGTTGCAACTTCTCAGTTTTGCCATTGTAGCTCTAAAATAGCCATAGACAATACATTAATGCATGATTCTGGCTGTGTTCTAATAAAATAATATAGATACTTAAAAATTTAAGAAAGATAGACTGGACTTAACTCACATACCATAGTCAGCCATGTTCTTGGTGGATAATATAGTTAGTGCCTTCATAGACCTCAGGTACTAAGCTAAATCAGGTTCTGTACATGGGTATGGGGTAATTAAAAACTACATCCAAGATGATGCAAAACTATCTACCATACTGCAAATGATGGTTAACAAATGAATTTTGGGGTCACGATCAATTCACAAAAGGTATCTTGCATTCCTCATACAGAATTTCCTTTATACATATATAATTAAATAAAAAAATAAGCAGTCTATAACAATGTCATTCCTTACATTTCTTATCAAATTCTATAAATGCCACCACACTAGAAAATCTACAAATGTTTTTTTATAATCCCCTTTATTGCTATTCTGACTACATTCATTTATAAAAATGGGAGAATCAAGCCACATCCCAAAGATGTTTATTCCAAACTGCTAAAAAAAAAAAAAGTAGGAAGCATATCGTGTGTGCACTGTCTGTACAGAGGAAATTGTTCTGCCTAGCTTTGCTCAATATTTATAGCTATATCAATGTCCAACACAAGTCTCTTAATCCTTATCCTTAGTTCCAGGGTTTGGAACTCAAAGGTATCTCTATAGCCAATGGCTGCTGGAGTTTTCACTGTGGGAGACAAGGAAACATTAGTATCAAGCCACATAGTTTTGTTATTGAATTCTCCCTATACACTTCCCTATAGACTGACAGACTTTCCTGGGATTGAACAGTAACAATAAATCCCCTCTCTATATTCAGCCATGGTCACCATCTTCTGACTTCTTGAAGTCAACCTGTTTGCCACTTTTCATCACCTTTTTCTTTTATAGGGCCAATTATAGATTCTCTGTTCCTTAACGCAACCCACATTTATTGAACAGTGCAGGCCAAACACTGAGCTCGAGGCTGAGAACACAGGGTGAAAGGGAAACAGTTTCCGCATCGGGATGGTCCGCAGTCCAGGGAACGTGCCGCTTCAGGACGAATGCGCAAGTAAGGTCGTCACTACAAGCTGAGCAGTAGCCATTAATGGAATCGAAGTCAGTAATTATTTACATCTACTTTTGAACTGTAGGTGACTACAACAATTACTTGGAAAATTAGCCTGTAGAGTGTGAAAAACGTTTAGCTTTTTGTTCTTAGTAGATATTTACTCTTCCATAGATAACTTGTTGAGTCAATGGATTTTTTAAAAAGTACCACATGTGAACTGATTACGCAATGGGAGCTCCATGAATAGATTTGTGTATCTTTTCTCTGTTACAGTATCACCGTAACCCCTTCAGCCAAGCATCAATTCTTGAAATCCTCTTTAGCTCCCACTTGCTCCCATGCTTAATAAAACCTGACGGATTCTTTCTCGGAGTTTCCCAAGGGCAGCCTTCCTTTCCGTTGATGCTGAGATCACCATCACACTCACAGGACTAAGCAGCTGTTTGCAGTGGTCAGCTCTCCCTGGGTCACAAGAGCCAACTGCTTAATTTTCAGGAACTTTTAGGTCTGTCAATAAATTATATACATTTACAACTGGTAGAGATGCTGAAAAAGTTTTCAGTTCATGACTGTAGTTGATATGAGAGTAAAAAAGTAAAATTTAACTGTCAATTATATATTAAATCTAATTACAATAAATATATTGGGAAAAGAAGTAGCAGATCGGTATAAAACTCCATCTGGCAAATCATGCTTGAAACATAACCAAGGTACCTGACTAGGCGGTGGCGCAGTGGATAGAGCATCGGACTGGGATGCGGAGGACCCAGGTTCAAGACCCCGAGGTCGCCAGCTTGAGCGCGGGCTCATCTAGTTTGAGCAAGGCTCACCAGCTTGAGCCCAAGGTCGCTGGCTCGAGCAAGGGGTCACTCGGTCTGCTGTAGCCCCCTGGTCAAGGCACATATGAGAAAGCAATCAATGAACAACTGAGGAACCGCAACAAAGAATTGGTGCTTAAATAAAAAAATAAAATAGCAATACTACTTTAAAAAAATAAAGAAACATAACCAAGGCTTAAAAATATTTATACTAAGGTTTGGCAAAAATCAATGAAAACATTCTGAGATATAAGATTTAGCATACAGGGTAATAAATATTTTTATTATTATTTATAAATTGAGGGTTCCACATCTTTTGCATAATGACTAAACACGCACACACTTTTATTTTGGACCGCTGTCTATTAAACACTTGCAGGCACATCTGAGATTAACAGCTACTCCCTGCTAATATACACATGTACATGCAAAAGCAATAACGACAACCAAACTTCAAAGATGTCCTTGCAGATCGTGAGAACATCATAGCTTACCCTCCAAGGCTTTCCACAAAACCTTCCTCTCTGAGCTTCCACAATACCTTCATAGAGACCCTCGCTCCTCTCTCTCTTGTATCGTCATTCTGTGAAGTTCCCTTACACGTTCCAGCCTGGCCTTTGCTCTTACGACGCCCCCGGTCTGAATTAATCTGTCTTCCTTCCCAAGCGCCGCTTCCTGCCCAGCCTTCAAGAATTGATTGAAGCCCTTCTTTCTCTTGAATTTATTCGGAACTATTGTACTAATCAACCCTAGCATAGACCGCAAGCTATTCTTCAGTGCCTATGGCACGCTCGCAGATGCAGAGGGTAGGATTACATGAAACACCCACTACTAGGCCCGCTGAAGACACGACCTAACCCCAATGTCACAGAGAGTGGTCCTAGGCAGGCTCTCGCTCCTGGGCTTTGCCATGCTAATTCAGATGTGTCTTCTCTCTCTTCCCTCTCTCCCTCCGCCTCCCTCCCTCTCCAGAAACTGTGGAAACTTTGTAGTCATTTGTGGACCCTGGAGGTAAGATGTCATAAAGTTGTGACTTGCACGGGGCCATTTCCAACCACTGGTAAGATGTAGACAAAGAGAGAGCAAAGAAGCGCCAACATGTGGAGAAAAACTGGTTGCAGGGAGAACACTGTGCTTTTTACAGAAGACGGACAACCTTGTTTTTCAACTTTGCTGCTTTCAATTTAATGCTCTGTCCATGAAATTCCTGAAATATAGAAGCATCTTTGCAACAAACCAGCTTGTTCCATGAATGATTTGAGCTGATTTATATTACTTGCAACCAAAAGAAACCTGGACAGTCCTGGCCGGTTGTCTGAGTGGTAGAGCATCGGCCTGGCGTGCAGGAGTCCCGGGTTCGATTCCCGGCCAGGGCACACAGGAGAAGCGCCCATCTGCTTCTCCACCCCTCCCCCTCTCCTTCCTCTCTGTCTCTCTCTTCCCCTCCTGCAGCTAAGGCTCCATTGGAGCAAGGATGGCCCGGGCACTGAGGATGGCTCTGTGGCCTCTGCCTCAGGTACTAGAGTGGCTCTGGTTGCGACAGAGTGACGCCCCAGATGGGCAGAGCATCGTCCCCTGGTGGGCATGCCGGGTGGATCCCGGTTGGGTGCATGCGGGAGTCTGTCTGACTGCTTCCCCATTTCCATCTTCAGAAAAATACAAAAAAAGAAAAAGATACCTGGACAGAAACAAGCAGTAATGTCCTCGCCTCTCTCTACTTGGTTAGATTCCCCTTTGAGGAGCGAGTAGGATTTCACTAGTTGCTTGATTGCATAAAAGAAGAATTTCCCATTAGGCTTCAGGAAGGAGGGAAATAGCAATTCACTACCCTTCACTTTCATTCTGCGCTTTCTGACGGGTTAGGTACCTGGTGGCACCAAAGTGACAGCTGAAAAATATGTGGAAAAACCCAGTAAAACAAGTCCAATTCATTTATGAAGCAGTAGTAAAATGTAGCGTCTGGACTATTTCCAGAATCAGTGAATGGACAAAGAAAACAGGAAAGGGATGATATCTGTCCTATCCATTCTCTCAAATTCAAGAGCACTGGAGGATACTTTGAAACTCACACTCCGGGTTTAAATAGCGCGTTTCCTCCATGATAGGATAAAATTCTAAAATTTGCCTGACCTGTGGTGGCGCAGTGGATAAAGCATCAACCTGGAATGCTGAGGTCGCCGGTTCAAAACCCTGGGCTTGCCTGGTCAAGGCACATATGGGAATTGATGCTTCCTGCTCCTCCCCCCTTCTCTCTCTCTCTCTCTCTCTCTCTGTCTCTTTTCTGAAATGAATAAATAAATAAAAATAATTTTAAAATATTTCTAAAATTTGTTTGTTGTATTGTCATATATATATTTCTAATGTTCAGGTCAGGCAAAACAAAGTATTCTCCTAGTTAAAAAAATACTCAGCTGATGTAACTTTAGATTAGCATTCATTATTCATCTGGTTCCAATCTTAAAATATGACACAATTCTATAGTACAACTCTAACTTCCTCTTCCACAGATATGAATTTTGACACCAAATGCACTGTTCTTATGATACTGTTAAAATGAAAATATTTGCATTAAAATTTCTTGATTTCATGCACATATGGATTCTACAACATAATCCTGGCATACAACGAGCTGTCATGACTAGAAATATTTCTTGTTATGTAACATTAACTGACCATAACAAAAACATAAAAATGAATTAAAAGCTACAGAAAATGAGCACTGTTCTGAGGACATTCAAATGGACCTTACCACTAAAACAATAGCTAAGCTTTGACGTGAATGCCTGAAACATAAAATGTTGCCATTGTTAAGTATTATATACACATCAGATAATTTTGATACTGTATCCCCATTAAATTTCACCCACTTCCCTCAGTTTTAAGAGAAAAAGAGATTGATCTCAATTCCCAGGAATAAACAGTATGAGTACCTGGGTAGATGAAAAAAGATTAAAACTCAGTACTACGAATAAAACTGCATGAATCTCAAAGCTATGCGGCAACGATTTTTATTAAAAAGGTAACATTTGTCTTGTTGTGCTTTCTTGGTAAGTCACAATATTTTTCCATTCCTGGAATGAGATATCACAGCCAGAATTCAATGATAAGATAAATGCCAAGTTTTTAATGAAAAACCAGCTCAGCTCAACTCTGCCAAAAAAAAAAAAAAAAAAGGCTAATGGTTGCCTGTAAGGTTAAAAATAGAACATAAAATTAATCTTTTTATATTGACGATCAATGCAAGCTGAATAGTCAAAATTATTTCTCCTTATTAACCATTATCTTTAATGATTTATTGCATTCTTTATTGATAGCTGAAATTATTCCAGTGAGGTAATTAGCGGTCCTTGCAAACACAATGAAGCTGACTAAATGATTCAGGTGAGATGAGTCAGCAACGCGCCAGGTGCAGAAACTGCAAGGCTTGCAGTTGGGAAAATGATGGTTTATGAATTAACAACTTACTGTTTCCTTCTCCTTCCCTTTCTGCCACTGGGAACGGGCAGGCCACCCACTCCAAGCTGTGCCCAGCCTTTTTTATTCCTTTGAGACTAAAAATACCCCCCTCCCCGACCAACACACACACACACACTTAGCCCCATCGATAAGCATTTATTCATGCACACAAGGAACTGAAATTCTATCTCTACCACGTATGAGCTACGTGAATTGAAGCAAATTGTTTAAGCTCACCTCAGTTCCTTTATGGATGAAATAGAGATAATTACATCCATCTCAGGGAAATTGTAAGGATTAAATGAGGTCACAGGGCAAGTGCTTACAACACAACACTGCATAGCACATGATAAATGCAACACGGATTAGGTATTTTTCCCCTAGTTTCAATACTTCCTTTTTAATTTTTTTTTTTATTTTTCAATTACAGTTGACATAAAATATTATCAGTTCAGGTGTATGCCCCAGTGATTAGACATTATATAACTAACTAAGTGATCATACCAATAAATATCGTACCCATATATAGCTCCATACATAGTATTTGTAATATTATTGATTATATTTCCTATGGGGTAATTCGCATCCTCGTGACTATTTTGTCTCTACCCATTTGTACTTCTTTTTTTTTTTTTTTTTTTTTTTTCATTTTTCTGAAGCTGGAAACAGGGAGAGACAGTCAGACAGACTCCCGCATGCGCCCAACCGGGATCCACCCGGCACGCCCACCAGGGGCGAAGCTCTGCCCACCAGGGGGCGATGCTCTGCCCATCCTGGGCGTCGCCATGTCGTGACCAGAGCCACTCTAGCGCCTGGGGCAGAGGCCACAGAGCCATGCCCAGCGCCCGGGCCATCTTTGCTCCAATGGAGCCTTGGCTGCGGGAGGGGAAGAGAGAGACAGAGAGGAAAGCGCGGCGGAGGGGTGGAGAAGCAAATGGGCGCTTCTCCTGTGTGCCCTGGCCGGGAATCGAACCCGGGTCCTCCGCACGCTAGGCCGACGCTCTACCGCTGAGCCAACCGGCCAGGGCCCATTTGTACTTCTTAATCCCTTCATCCTTTTTACCCAGCCCTCCAAACTCCTTCTCAACCGGCAACCACCAAAATGCTCTCTGTGTCTATAAGTTTCTGTTCTGCGTATTCATTTATTTATTTATTTATTTATTTTTTTAGATTCGATTGCTAAAAGATATGTACCTATTGCAATTTTATTGTTATAGCCACATATTTTTTGTTTTTCTTCTTTTTCTTAATAAGATCCTTTAACATTTCATGCAGTACTGGTTTGGTGGTGATAAACTCGTTTAGCTAATTCTTGTCTGAAAAGCTTTTTTTCTGTCCTTTGTTAGTAAATGATAGCTGTGCTAGACAGAGCAATCTTTGTTGTAGGTCCTTGCTTTTCATCACTTTGAATATTTCTTGCCACTCCCTTCTAGCCTGAAAAGTTTCTGTTGAAAAAATTAGCGGACAGTCTTATGGGAGCTCCCTTGTAGATTAACTAACAGCTTCTCTCTCACTGCTTTTAAGGTGAAGGTATTAAGCGATATAACATATAGACACAGACAACAGTGTGGTGATAGCCAGAGAGAAAGGGGGATTTTTCCTTCTTTTTGCTGTTCTGATTTGGTATTTTTTTGCTTTCTTATAATTCAATCACTGTTTTGATATTTGATGTCATCTATTCTACTGTTAATTACATATAAATTATTCTTCACTTCAGATAGCGTATTCTTCATTTCTGACTGTTTTTTTTTTTTAATGCTTTCCATGACCGTTTCTTAGGCTGTCAAAGTTTTCTCTAAGTTCATCTACTCTTCCCCTGAGTCCACTGAGCATCCTTATAACCAGTGTTTTGAACTCTGCATCTAGTAGATTGCTTCTCTCCATATTGTATAGTTCTGTTTCTGGAGTTTTGTCCTGTTCTTTCATTTGCGACATGTTTCTTTTTCTTCTTTTTGGCTGCCTTCCTGTGGTGTTTCCATGTTTTACGTGGAGCTGCTGTGTCTCTCAGTAAAGAGGACGAGTGCTATAGGTGTCCAGCAGGGTCCAGTGGCCTAGTTCCCCTGTCCACCCAAGCCAGCTCTGCTTCCCACCCACCCACCATGTGGGCTGGGTACTGTGTACACCTTCTTGTTGAAGCTGAGTCTTGACTATTGTTTGAACATCCATGGGAGGTATTTACTCCCAAGTCAACCAGGTGCCAGGACTGATATGACCACCATGAAGGACCAGCTATGCAAAGACCCACTCTATAGTGAAGTACTTACTTTAGCCTGGCTCTGGTGTCTAATGAATGTCACCCTCCTTGAGTGTGTCACTTGTGGAGGTGTTTGGATGGTTCCTTGGCATGGCCTGAGCAGTTCACAGGGTGGTCTGGTCCTGGGGACCCCCAGGAGGCTCCATCGGAGGTCAGCCTTTGTTTGTGTTCTGCCTAGGGCCGCTTGGCATGCACCACAAAACAATCTGCAGATGTCTGTTAATTGTGCTGGGTTTGGAGGCACTCAGGAGAGGCCAAGCTGAAACCAAGGCTGGCTGCTGCTAGCACTGGGCCTGATGCCACTTAGCAAGTGGTAGAGGGCACACCAAGGCCAGCTGCTGCTTGTTTGAGAGATTTTAGGAAAATCTGAAACATGAGCCAAGACAGGCTATTTGTATAGAACAGCTTGAGTGGGCCCAGAATTTGCATGGCACAGTATCTCAGAGAATCACCAGGGCGGGGCCAACGGTTTTAGCAAGATTGATAAGAGACTCAGATCTGGTGCCCTTCTGTAGGCTCTGAGGGGAGATGGCTCGGAAAAGGATCCGTGGTGTCTGCCAGCATTTCTGTCTTGAGAAAGTGGCTCCACCAGCTCTCACTTTGTTGCCAGACAGTTCAGTTCCTCCTTGTATGTTCCCGGTGCTTTCTGAGCTGGCACCACAACTCCAGAACTGACAACAGGTGAGTCCAAGCAAATCCACATGTCCTGTGAAGTGGAATGCCTGGAGCCTAGCAGTCCTTTGTCTCACTCAGTCACAATCCCCGCTGGTTTTTACACCTAGAAGTTATGGCAACTTCTCTTCCTTCCTGACACTGGAACCCAGGGCCAGGAGTCCTGGTGTCGTGCTGAGACCACTCGCTCCTCAGGGGGGACTCCTGGCTTTTATCAACCACATGTGGGTGTAGGACCAACCCCTTCCAAGTCTCTGTCCCTCTTATCAATCTTGATGTGGCTTATTCTTTATATCCTTAGTTATAGGACTTCTGTTCAGCTAAATCTCAGGTAGTTCTGAGTGATGGTTGTAATTCTGATGTGGTTGGGGGAGGATTTGAGAACTGCATTTATCTACACCACCCCCTGGACTGGAAGTAGTTATTTTTATTTTATTAATTTGGCCCTGTATTTTCAGTAGGAAACATTCTGTAGTCTGGCAACGTTTCTATAAGATTGACACTTACAAACAATGGCAGGGGTCAGTCAGACACCGTGGCTAATCTCAAATCCAGAGTTTTGTAGAGTTAATTTCATCCCACATACCTAAAAATTGGTCCTACATATCCCACATAGTCTATATGACCTGTCCAGTAATCCACTTTTTTTTTGTAGCAATTGCCTTTCTAGAGGCATTAGGTCAGGGTTAGGTTAAAATGTGAAGTTGATTGTTAGCAAATAATGAAAAGAGTAAGATTCTAATGAAAGAACGTTTGTCAGATTTTCAGCTCAAACTCTTATTCTATATGAACATTGGATTCTGAGTTCTTCTTATTCATATTTGTATTACTTTTTACATTCATATACAGCTTTGTTGGAAAAGAATAAATTAAATTAGTAAATTATTTGAATTTTTAAAGTTGGTTTGAACACAGCTTTCTTCAGGCAAGTAAAATTTCCCTCTTTCCTTCTTTTCCTCTTTTACTTATCCTTCCTTCCTATTCAAATAATATCAGTTATTCCATTTATTCCATAGGAATATGTGTATATATATTTACATTTTATATATACAAATATTAGATTTTATATGCATTCAAATATTTGATTTTTTCTTTTTATGTTCAAGAATAACAGAAATTTCATTACTTCACTTATCTATATATTCCAGTTGTTCAAATACATATCTGCCATCTAAATCTCACTCCTGATTTCTAAACACTATGAAGTGTCAATAAGGCTGACAATCAGGCACCTCAAAGAAAGCACACATAGTCGAATTCTCCTTCTGCCTCCCAAACCTGCCAGCCATCTTGGTCCCCATTTCTGTTCATGGCTCCTCCATCCACTCTGCTGCTGAAGTTAGAAACCCTTAAGCTTGGATCAACCCCTTTCCCTTACATCACAAAGATGTATCAGTCCCTTTCCTTACATTTTCATCAAGGTCTCACATCTCTTTCTTTCATAAATTTCTAGAATCTGCTCATTTCATTTTCACTGTCATTACACTAGCCCAATGCATCACTATTCCTTGTCTGGACAACTAAATGGCCTCTTAACTGGCTTTCCTATTGCTTATTTCTTTTCTTTTCTTTTTTTTTTAAAGTAAGAGGTGGAGAGATAGAGAGACAGACTCCCACATGCGCCTGGACAGAGATCCACCCCGCAACCCCCATCTGGGGCCGATGCTCGAATCAACTGAGCTATCCTCAGTGCCTGAGTCTGACGCCTGGACCAATTGAGCCACTGGCTGCAAGAGTGGAAGAGAGAGAGAAGGGGGAGAAGGAGAGTAAGAGAAACAGATGATCACTTCTCATGTGTGTCCTGACCAAGGATTGAACCTGGGACGTCCACGTGCCAGGGCCAATGTTCTATCCACTGAGCCAGCTGGCCAGGGCCAAAATATCTACTTCTTATATAAGAATGTCATTAAATTAGACACAGCAGCTACTCAATAAATATGTAACTAATGCCATGCTAACTCATTTAGACTTTAAAAGTAATTTATCTGCATAGCATTGTAGAGACTAAATAGTAAGGTTAAAAAAACTCTTGCTTCATAAACTGATTAAAGGTGTTATGTTCTCATTTCTGAATTACCACACATTTTCATGATGATGATGATGACGATGATTTTTTTGCTTAATAAGTAATGGAAACAAAGTTATTTATATCAGCATAGTATTATATTGCATCTAATTCCAGGAAATCTGCTATTTTAATCACTTGACTTCTAGATTGTACCATTCTGGCTGCCACAGAGAATATAATTACACTATATACGGTGCAAGTGGGAATTGGTAAATAATGAAAAATAGTAATTTACATAAAAGACCCAATGATTGCCTTCCATTGGTATATCATATCTCTAAAAGTGAACAGAGTGTTTTATTCATAGGGTACTTGAGTATTCATAAAACGAGGACACATTATTTCCTAAGCTTTCTACGCTTCTATAAAAAGTCATATAATTATATAATCATAGGCTGACACAGCCATGAAAAATAGGTGCAAATCACCGTGAGTGGCCGGGCAATGCTGCGTGCTTCAGCAATAAAGATGGAGTAATTCAATGAGAGGAGGTCAGGTAAGTGTAAAGAAACATATTAGCTATGTTTGCAGAAAAATATTAAGGTGATAATTTTTAAAGCCATGCTTGAAGTAAAGTTCTATGGAAATAATTCCAGGGTTCAATATCATTGAGCTGACTGCAATTTTTGACGTAGCAGTCAGGGATCAGACAGATGCAAGAGTCACACTTGTATCTTAGAAGGACATGGCAAAGACATTTAAGAAAAAAACGTGTGCTGAATGCTCACCCTATGCAATGATTAATGCCAGAAACAGTTTGAAATGGGAAGATCACTACAACATCACCACCTTTTAGGGCAGAAAGGTGTGCATTACCTATAAGTGTCTTCTTAGCTTCCGTGTCTATTTCTTGGAAGACTGTCTTGGCACCAAAGGTAGAGTAGAGGAGTGAGAGGTTAAAATGTCAAATACAGGAATCCGCCAATCCCTTATCTAATTTTATAGCAACCTGATTTCACCTTCGGAAAGCAGTGCCACTAAGCTGCCTAAGACACGGAGCAGTTAAGACTGACACTACAATTAGGTAAATGGTATCTTGACATTTGTGACTAGTCAGCCATGTTGGTATTTTTTTCTCCGGAGCCGCCTCAGCATTCAGAATCGCCACAAGCATATAAGGCAAAGTATCTATTAAATGTAAGGATACAAATCAGCATATATATCAAATTTCTCATGATATTATTTCTAATTCATTCAAATTGGTGGTGATGAATTCCAAGTGAAAGAAGTCTATAGAAATGGCATTAATTTATAAGGTAAGACAATATTTTTACCAGCAGCTGTTCTTTTTAAACTTAAAATTGTTTAAAGTTTACATACTTTATTTGTTCATCAGAATAAAAATTTTACTTCAATTGCCAAAAATAAGACAATCAATGGATCCACTTTCATTTTTCCATTTCTGCTTGTCACTTTCTTCTTTTATACCTACTTTATTTACTTCTATATAGAGTCTAACAGTATTATGCTCACCAAAGATGCTCACTAGTTTCCTAATTTTTCTGATTATTTAATTTTTTGTTATTAAATGTATTGGATTAACATTGGTTGATAACATTATATAAATTTCACGTGTACAAACCCACCATATGACATCGTGTGCTCTATTTTATGCTCACCACCAAAAGTCTAGTTTCCTTCTGGCATTTTGATCTTTAATACCTGAGTCCCAATAAAAAAAAGTGCAAACACAGAGCTTTTTCTTGAAACTATTAAGCAAAATTTTGTGGGCTCTTTTTTCCCCCACTTAGTCTTATGAACTTATATGAGCTGATCCTTACAAAGCATGAATCCCCTATCATTATGAAAATTTACTTATATACGAATGCACAGTGCTATTGCATCATTCTCTGTCAAACAATACTACAGCATAATTTTGAAAATGGTGACAGAAAATAAAAGATGCTACAACATGGTCAGATTGAGGTGACAACCTGAAACTTCTCTGGGTATTTTTCATAACATATCACTACGATAGGTAATTACAGAAACACAGATTTATATAGAAATAACATACACATTTAAAAAAAACAGGTAATACTAAATATTTACATAAAAACAGATGCCGCATAATATTTCCAGACATGTCTAGTTCCCCAAATAACTCCGTTTTACAGATGACAAAAACCAAGGCTCCGGAGGGGAAAGAGAACGTGCCCACAATGCATTTCTGCGGTTAGAAAGCCTGTGGATTTTTCTTTTCTATATTACAGTGTCTTGTCATATAAACTATTTCAAGGAAAGAGATCAGGGTGAGGAAAGGGGTGATTTGAAAATCCTAACAGGAGTCTGACATTTAGTTTGTAGGACTGGAGAGAGGTATCATCACGTATCAAAGGTAAATTGTCCATGGGGAAAAGGGTAAATGAAGCTCTTTAGAGTCGCCAAAGGCATCAGGGTAGCTCCGTAGAGTACAACAATGTGGCACGCGACAAGGAAAACATCCCAGAATGCCTCAATTTCCACACGGATCTTTCCAAACGATTCCCCTCCACTCTTCCATTTAGAAGGGCATCTCCTCCAAAGCCGGGGGCTGGTAGCTTGAAACAAACCGTACGCACCACGGGAGGTAACTAATGGCGCATGCTCTCTATACAGGACTATCTGACCAGTTCAATTTCCTTTTCAAAACGGAATCAGAGTGACAGACAACACATTTGGTCAGGCTTCAATCCCTCCTCCTTGGCTGAAATCATTAGAGGAGCAGGTGGCTTTCATTCTGTTGGACGTTTCCCAGTTGTACAGCTGCTAAATGGGCAGTAAAGCGAGCAGACACTCCCAGAAGGATTTGTGCCCGGGAAATTCGGCCCCATTGGTAGATCCAGCCCCATAAAATGTGACGGTGTTTTTCTGAATAGCAAGAGACAGCCCCAAATCTACCTTTTGATTTAATTTAGTTTAATTTTCAGAGACATGCGATAATACCCTATACAGAAAATTTCAGGCTTATTAAAAAGCATTTTAAAATAATGAATTTTCAAACATATCAATTTGGTTAGCATAAAGTAGGCTACGAGACAGTTCCCTTTAATATTTACTGAATACAACTCTCTGAAACTGCAAACTGATGAGGCCACTGAAGACTGAGGCCATTCTCTCATTTCATCCACCTTACTAAGGATATGTCTTAATAAAAGTAAATAAAGAAATAAAAATAGCTGTTTTGCGGGGGGTGATATTTTGAATACCCATTTAACTTAGTTCAATGATTCTTAGATTTTTAGTACTAAAGAATCCTCCTGGATAATTATTTAAAATGAAGGTTGCCAGGCCTGACCTGTGGTGGCATAGTGGATAAAGTGTCGACCTGGAAATGCTGAGGTCGCCGGTTCGAAACCCTGGGCTTGCCTGGTCAAGGCACATATGGGAGTTGATGCTTCCAGCTCCTCCCCCCCCTTCTTTCTCTCTGTCTTTCTCTCTCCTCTCTAAAAATGAATAAATTAAAAATAAAATAAAATAAAATAAAATGAAGGTTGCCTCAGCCTGTTCACTGACATGTTCAGAAGGGGTGCAATTGGGCACAGTGACCTTATTTAATTTTTTACTATTCCTCCAACCCCTATTTTTAGGAATACTTTATGCTTTATGGAGATTAGGCTACAAAACTGACAAGGCAACTAAAAACCTTTAGCCTTAGAATAGAAATAAAGTTATTTTAGAGGGATACTTGATTTTATTTACATTTAACAAATATTAATTTATTTATAATGGGATTTCATATTAAACTCTATCCCAAAAAAGCTTTCAATTCCAAAGAGTAGGATTCCTAAGATATGTGTACTACGGTTTTTACTTCATAGTGAATGGCTGCATAATATTTTTATATTGTGTGATGGGTTTTGTTGCTGAAGGCAGAAGCTGAAAATGCAAAAAAATTAGGTTGCTTATAATACAGAGTTCTATTTCCTCTGGCACATACACACTGTCATTACAATATCAATACCCATGTATTATTTCTGTTTCTTTTTCCAGTTTACATAGTAATATATGTTCTCCTGTTCAACTTATTCTAGCATTTATTCTGTTTATCACATGTGCGTGTTTGCAGATACCATCATTCATGAAGCTCAGTTTTCTTATCCTGACCAAGAGCATGCTAGTCGTATCATGAAGGTGAGGATTCAGTGAGATACTGCATATAAAACACCTATCTGCATTAGCAATTGTTAATAATATTTATTTATTTATTATTCTGTTAGACAGGTCAATAAAGCTCTGCAAGCTAACCATAGTGTGATTTAAACTTTTCGGTGAGAGGACATTTCTGAAATGACACATATGAGTTTATGTTGCCTTAGAAGACCTGTACAGTACCTGCCTCTTTCTCTTCCAGAAACAAATAAAAATAATCAATAGTGAGAAATTGTTTTTTTTTTGTTTGTTTTAGAATAGGCATGGACCAGTTCCTCTCTTAGAGCCTCCAGATGGAATCCAATCTTGATCTCGGACTTTTGACCTCCTGACGGAGAGGAAATAAATTTCTGTTTCAAGCCCCGGGTTTACTGTCGTTGTTACGGTGGCTCTAGGAAAAAAGCATAACCATTTTTCCTTTCTTCCAACCCTCTTTTTTCACCTATAAACAGCTCCTCTTTTGTCCTTCAGGGCATATGTGACAGGCCACCATTCACAAACTTTTCTTGATTTCTTAACTATTTTTTCTTGGCATCCTCACAGCCTATACAAAAAGTTATACAATAGAAAGTATTATATTCTTTCATGTTCCAGAGCTTAAATGTTTCACTCTATCATATTACTAGCTCCTGTAAAAGGCATTTTGTGCCTTTTTATTCTAAATCTTATAACTTCTAATAAAGTGGTATCATACATAGAAATGTCTGTCATATGAATGTATAAGTCCAATACTTTTTTTATGGCATTTTAAGAGATTTGGGGTCAAACTATATGTGGAATTGTGATTCTCCAAGAAAAACAAACATTGAGAAATATAAATTAAAATAATAGAAAAAATTATAAATTTTAGAATTTAGCAGAATTAAGTTGAAGGTATTAGAAAATAGAGACACAAGTAATTAAGACATCTTATAATTAAAAAGCTTACTCTTTTTATCTGCAATAAAAATATACACTTGCTTGGGATAGGGACATACCAAATAAGTTGTAAAGTTATGGTGGCATTAGAAGAATACAGTCTAAAAAATAAAAAGTTGATGCAAAAAGCATCAACAAAACTGCTCAAGTCCTATACCCATTCCATGCTGGGCCAAGCTGGCATTGCTTCGGAGACAACAGAGGTGCCGAAAAGGCTGCTGTGACTTCTTCACGTACCTCTCCACAGGTGAGAAAATCACACAGTTATCACAATGTGCCAAGGTCGCGAGTTTGATCCCCGTCAGGTCAGAGCACATACCAGAGTCAACCGATGAATGCATAAATAAGTGGGACAACAAATCAATGTTTCTCTTTCTTGCCCTTCCTTTCTATAATCAATAAATTAAAAATAGTTTTTTTTTAAACTTCAGGTAGCAACAGGACTTATTTGTTAGTTCAGTTTGTACATTCATTCATTCTTTCTTTTATTTTTATTTTGCCCAAAAATCACTTTAAAAAAATAATGGTCACCTGACCTGTGATGGGACCGTAGATAGTACGTCAGCCTGGAGTGTGAGGTCACCAGTTCAAGGCTCTGGGCTTTCCTAGTCAAGGTATGTACAAGAGACAGCTACTAAGAGTTGATGCTTCCTGCTTCTCAATCCCCTGTCTCTCTCTCTCCTCTCTCTAAAATCAATAAATAAAATCTTTAAAAAAAAAGAAAAGAGTGGTAATTTATTTAATCAAACTATTAAGACTAAACAAAAAGAAAATTTTATAAAAGAACCTAAAGTGAAAAAAATTTAAATAACAGTAAATGCAATTACTGTATTTATCATGATGACACAATTAATTTAGCTCAAAGTATTCAGGAGAATAAAAGGTAATGCATTGACTATGTATTACCTCACAATAAAAATTAATAATAACAAATTCATGTTATAATCTACCTGCTGTTACCATTTTCTGAGTATGAAAATATTGTAATAGTATAATTAGGAAACAGGAAAAATATCATCATGGTATATCATGGCATCAAGTTAGAATGAATGTACTAATTTTTGAAGGTTACAACATGAAATCCAGAGACTAGAAAGAATCAATGTTGTCTTTGTGGATTGGTCAAATAGCATTCTATTCTGTCCTTAAATATTTGTATATAACTAATGACTTGGACAATGCAATAGGGAACTTGATGCATTTATTACGTATGTTTTCTTGAAGTTCTTGGAAATCTTTACATTATACCCCAAAGCATTTTCCACTGGACACACAACTTAAGAAGGAAAAATGTTAACGTTGAGTAAGGTATTTCTTTTCTTTATGGTATATCACTCTCTCACTTCCTTTTAACCATCTTCCCAGCTTTTTTCATCAATGGATTGATTAAACATTAATATATAAAAGCAAAGAAGAAAGTAAAATATTTCTGGCAAATCTTACAATTTAGAAAAAAAATTCTTTAATCAAGAAAGTGTGGTTACCCTGGACTAAAAATATTGGTGATTTTCTATTTTGCTTAGTATGTAATAAATCTGTGCTTCAGCATTGATAAACGCAATGTCCACTAAAAGAAATGCTGTCATAGAAACAAATCCCAGGCTTTGCGGCTGCTTGGAATTATCTAATACTCAATGTGTACATAGTGAACTCACTATGTTTTTTCACCTCTTGACCCGAACTACTCGTCCTCAGTATGTTCTATCAAGACTAGTGACATCAACTTGTCACTTTTACCCCGAATAGAACCTCGTAGTCATCGTTATATATTCTCTTACCTTCTTAGCCCATCTCAGAGTTCTGTTTTTCTTTCACTAAGAGAACGTATGAGAATCTACCACCTCCTCTCAGTCTCTATGACCATTCCTTTATCACATTTTTATTATATTTTACTTAAGCTGTTGCAGAGGACACAATGTTTTATGAACTCCAATCCTGGCCAATCTCTGTTCCACAGAGCTACCAGATGTTGCTTTCCGTATTACAGACATGATTATGTCATTGTTGATGTTTATAAAATAACAACCACACTCTTCGGAAAGAGATTATTCACTATGACTCTAATCTACCTGTCCAGGCTTAACTCCTGCCACTCCCTTTGTCTCAGTACTTGTCAAAAGCTTAACACCTCCCAGGCGAGGTGGAGCATTCCCCTCTTCTGTTTTTCTGTAACCGTGTTGTCCCCTCTCCAATCTCTCCCCCCCCCCACCCCACCCCGGGTTCAGCAGTTATAAACATCTGAGAATAATTACAGTAATAGCTAACATATGCCCCTGCATATTCCTGGATGGTCTTCATGTTGAATATTCTCTCCTGTTGTCAGCCCATGGGTGGGGTGAACTGTCCTGATTTTTATTTAGAAAATATTGTCACCATACCTTGAGGCTTGTCCTACCAGAGAGGCAGCTCTCTGAAGGCAGGGGTGGGGTCTTGGTAGTCATTGTTTAATTGAACCAAACTGGAAAAGGCATCCTCTGTTTACACAAGTTGACTATAAAAGAAGCCAGATGTAATAAATTACCTGAAATCTCAACACTGTCTGGAAATCTGGTCTCTTTCAACACAATGTGCTGTTCTTTTACAAAACAATGTAAGCCAGTGTTCACATCCATCTGAAAAAGGAATCTTGCATCATGAACTTCACTCAACAAAAATCAAAGATCTATGCTTGCCTACCTCCTTGACCCATATGACTGTATCTGGGCCCTAATTTGCCTTCTCAAATGACGAGGCAGGAATATGTGTCTAGACTAGAGCAACTTCTCTTGTGTCTCTCTCATATTTCTTCTTGCCTATTCAAGGACATTGTTTCAACAATTTTCCCTCTCTTGTATTATTAATTTTCCCCTCCTTACTAGAATTTATAAAAAGATTCCTTGAATTTATTAAAAAAACCCACGAACATGATTTTTAAATCCCATTTTAAAATAAACAAAAACAAATTTGTTCTATTACCCTCACTTTCCTCTCCAGACATTCATTTCTCTCTTCTCTGGACTGCAGGTAAGAGTAACCCCTTACCTGCTGTCTCTAATTTCTCTTCTCCCATTCTCTCCTAAACCTCTTGCAATAAAGACTCCCCAAGATACTTCTACTTCAGCGAAATTGCTCTGACAATGGTTGCCAGTGACCTCCACTTTGCCAGATCCACTGGTCAGTTCTTGCGGCTCTTCTTCTTTGACCCTTCAGTAGAAGCTAACACAGCTGACTGTTTTCTCCACCTTTAAATGCTACTGTCATATACGCATTCGGCGCTCTGCCTATTGTCCAACAGTCTTTCTCAGTCTGCTCCTTGATATGACTTCAAGTCTAATTGTTTATGAGAAGAAATGAAGCTGTTTTTAAAAGTGAAGCTCTTCTGATATAAGAACAAAGTAAGGCCCTGGCCGGTTGGCTCAGCGGTAGAGCGTCCGCCTGGCGTGCGGGGGACCCGGGTTTGATTCCTGGCCAGGGCACATAGGAGAAGCGCCCATTTGCTTCTCCACCCCCTTCCCCTCCTTCCTCTCTGTCTCTCTCTTCCCCTCCCGCAGCCAAGGCTCCATTGGAGCAAAGATGGCCCGGGCACTGGGGATGGCTCCTTGGCCTCTGCCCCAGGCGCTAGAGTGGCTCTGGTCGTGGCAGAGCATCGCCCCCTGGTGGATCGCCCCCTGGTGGGCAGAGCGTCGCCCCTGGTGGGCAGAGCGTCGCCCCTGGTGGGCGTGCCAGGTGGATCCCAGTCGGGCGCATGCGGGAGTCTGTCTGACTGTCTCTCCCCGTTTCCAGCTTCAGGAAAAAAAAATACAAAAAAAAAAAAAAAAAAAAAAAGAACAAAATAAGATACGTCAGGATGTCATCACTGCAACAAAGCCATGTGTTGGGGTTGAAAAACACCCAGCAAGTTGGCATCTGAGCAGTGCCGCCGGGAGCTGCTCAACGCAGCCACATCTGAAGAAGCAACTATGGCAAAGGGACGTCCTGACTGTGAACCACGAGTGTGTAAGGACGACTTCAGTGTTTCAGACTGAGAAAGTGATACTGCTAATGTAGATAGTTCTCCAAAGACCTTTGGGGCATTAGGTCCTGGCAGGGCAAAGACTACTATAGGGCAGTGGGGGGGTGACACCCTGCAGGGTCTCTGAAATGAGATCAGCTTGCCCACCAATCAAATACCCCTACTGGCCGGGCTAGGTGGGGACGTCTGCTTTCGCCCGGACAGCTGGAATTCTGCTCCTGGCTGATTAAGCTCTCTCTCCTGAGAACCAACGTCATACCAAATGTACACCTCAGCTAAATTTGGACTTTATTCATTTTATCTCTTCTTGTTTGGGATAATAGTTTAATTAATCTATCATAGCTTTGGAATATGTTCTATCTTTAGAGGAAAAACATTATACTGTATGTTGTTGGCATGTGAAATTCCTGCAGTGAACCTGTGTTAAATAAATTATTGGCAAAAAAAAAAAACAAAAACAAAACCTCAGTCTCTGAGCATAATTTTATCTCCAAAAGCAAAACTAAGGTCTTCTTAATATTCTCATCTTAAAAAAAAAATAAAATAACTCAAAGCTCAGTCTTAGGATTTCTTGTGTCCTCATATACTCCATTTATAGTTTACCAAATCTCATGACTTTAATTTAATTAGTACATGTATGGTAGAATTTCAAATTGATACATCCAAGCCTGACCTCTCCATCGTACATCCAATTACCTATTTGAAGTCTCCGTTTTCAGGTGTTAACTCGATGTGTCACATGTGACTTGTCCATAAATCTTTCACCTTCCAAAGTCTTCCCATCTCAGTAAATGATAAACCCATTCTTCCACTTAGACCAATAAAAGTTGTATCATCTTTGACTCTAGTCTTTTTGTCGTTACCTCCAGTAAAGTAATCTAATCATAATGATTTTAGTTTCAAAATATTAGAGATTCTAATCACTGGTTAGTTCTTCCCTGGATCATTGTAACTTCTTTATTACTTTTATTTTATTAATTTTAGTGAGAGAGACAGAGACAGAGCAAGTGAGAGGGACAATAGGGACCAACAGGCAGGAAGAAAGGAAGATGAGAAGCATCAATTCTTTTTTGTGGCACCTTAGCTGTTCATTGATTGCTTTCTCACGTGCCTTGACCTAGGGGCTACAACAGAGCGCATAACCCCTTGCTCAAGCCAGCGACCTTGGGCTCAAGCCAGTGACCATAGGTCATATCTATGATCCCAGGTTCAATCCAGCGACCCCCATGCTTAAGCCAGTGAGCCCCTGATCAAACTGGTGACCTCGGGGTTTTGAACAAGGGTTCTCTGCATCCCAGTCTGACACTCTATCCCAGGGGTCAGGAAACTTTTTGACTGAGAGAGCCATGAACGCCACATATTTTAAAATGTTATTCCGTGAGAGCCATACAACGACCCATGTACGTTACGCATTATCCAATAAAAATTTGGTGTTGTCCCGGAGGACAGCTGTGATTGGCTCCAGCCACCCTCAACCATGAACATGAGCAGTAGGAAATGAATGGATTGTAATACATGAGAATGTTTTATATTTTCAACGTTATTATTATTTTTTTTATTAAAGATTTGTCTGCGAGCCAGATGCAGCCATCCAAAGAGCCACATCTGGCTCGCAAGCCATAGGTTCCCGACCCCTGCTCTATCCATTGTGCCACCACCTGGTCAGGCTGTTGTTGTTTTGTTCTGAATTCCTCTTGGGGCTTCACTAAAACTTCACTGTCTCTATCTAGAAGGCGGCCACTTCACCGAATACTGCCACCCGCCCCGCTGCCCCCACCCACCTGAACACACATACACTATCTTTTTCTGTCTTTTCCTTGCCTTTTCTCTTGTTATGCAACTTGATCGCCTGATGCATATATATATATATATATATATATATATATATATATATATATATATTTCCTTTATTTGCTTTGTTTATTGTCTATATCCACTTCAAAGAAGGAAGCTCATTATATCAATTTTTTTCCCCCTTTTGTTCCCCTTCTGAATTCCCAGTGTCCAGAAAAGTGCTGGGCCCAGTCATGCTCTGCAGTTTTTCTGTTTGTTTGTTTTTTTGTTTTTAATAAATGAATAGACTTTAGAAAATCCTATGCACTGACTCATTTCCAAAAGCCAAAAGGCCTTCAATAGGGTGGGGAAAGAGCCCATGTCACTACTCCAGCACCTCAGGGCAGATGCTAGCTTTCTCTGGAACAGCAGTGTGCAGGGAGCCCCAGGAAACAGCTTAAGAAAGCATTTCAGGGATCAGTCCTGGCAGGATGCAGCTTTTAAGTTCTTTCAAAAACTTGTAGCTTAGAGAATCCCCAGCTCGGCTGCTGATAGATTGCCCAGGGCTTGGGTGTTCCAGGAACAAACATTTCTGGTTTGGGAACCCACTCTCACCACTTAACAGGGATCAGGGAAGCAGCGGACCAGGAGAATTAGTCATGGAAACGCCGTGCTCAAACTTGGGTTCTGCTCTACAAAGTCCAATTCAGTCGATTTTGGTCAGAAAGGGGGCTCCAGAGTCTCCATTTTGAACACTCATCCCAGCATGAAGCCAGTGTCGTATGTTGTGGGTCTTTATAAAATGTGTCACAGCCACAGTGTAGGCTACTCCACCTTAAAGTTCAGCGAGTCTGTCCTTTCTTATAGGGGAATTGTCCCTTCTCACTTTTTCCAACACGCAGTCCCCAGGGAGACCCTGAGAATCAATTTCCATGTGAAAGTTTGATGTGACTGGTGTGGCCTCTTCTTCCTTTTGTCAGAAATATGGATTAAAGCACCTACAGCTGTCTTTGGGCTTATTCAACTCACTTTAATCAAATTGATCATGTACATACTATGTGGAAAGTCTTTTCAGAACTGCCTGAAACTTAACCATGAGAGTTAATGAGTCTCCTCTTCAAAATCCGAAACATCCGCGGGAGGTACAAGGCTATATCAGTCAACCACATATTAGTATAAATTTAGGTTGTTTTTCTAACAGCCAATCAAAATCGACATCACCAGAGTGGGGAGGAGGAAAACATAATGAGAACATTTAAATGTGATATATCAGGTTGTGGAGAAAAAAAAATTTTTTTTTTGTTAATTTTTTAAATTAAATGTATTGGGATGATACTGGTTAAAAAGATCACATAGGAGTCAAGTGTATATTCCCCTGGTACATGGTGCGTCCATTGCATTGTGTGTCCAGCACCCAAAGTCAATTCATCTTCCGTCACCATGTATTTCACCCCGATTACACTTTACTATCCCCCCCCACTCCTCTTCCCTCTGGTGACCTTCATACTGTTCTCTGGGTCTATCAGTTTTTGTTTGTTTGACATTCCCAGACTTGTCCTTCAGCTACACCCAGTTCTCATCCCCATAAGCAAACAATGTTAATTTCTTGCATGTCCTTTCAGATACAGTGTATGCAGATGTGAGCTAATATGCATACATAGGTGTGTACATAAACCTATTTATTCATTTTCCTATTTTAAACAATAGGTTAAAGTTGCAAAGTACCAATAAGCACATTTATTTTTCTTGCTTAATAAAGTATTAAAGTATCTTGCTGTATCAATGCTTAGAAGACTTTCTCATTTCTTTTTTTATTATTATTACTAAGTGAGAGGCAGGGAGGCCAAGAGACAGACTCCAACATGCACCCCACTGGGATCCACATGGCAAGCCCCCTATTGGGCAATGCTCTCCCCATCTGGGGTTGCTGCTCTGTTTCTCAGCAACCACGCTATTTTTAGCACCCAAGGCAAGGCCTCAGAGCCATCCTCAGTGCCCTGGGCCAATTTTGCTCAAACTATTTGAGCCATGGCTACATGAGCAGAAGAGAGAAAGCGATAGAGAGAGAAAAGGGGAAAGGGGAGAGTTGGAAAAACAGATGGTCACTTCTCCTGTGTGCTCTGACCTGGAATCGAACCTGGGACATCCACATGCTGGACCAAGGCTCTACCACTGACAAACATCAGGGTTTCTCATTCCTTTTTATGGCTCAAAATAAGATCTACCATAATTCATTTAGCGTCTCCTATTGATTTGATCCAATTTAAGTTGATGCCCATCTTCTGCTATTTAAAACAAAGCTATAATGCATAAATTTAAACATATAATCCTATTTTGTGCACTCTCGCGTGCGCACGCACGCACACACACACACACCAATGACCTGAAATGTTTGTTTACACAAGTGGAATTGATGGGTCTAAGACTACAGGTATTTTAAAATTTTAATCCAAGTTGTTAAATTGTCTTCAATAAAGGTGGTAATTTACACCCACACTAGGAATTTGGGAGAGCTTCTGGATTGACTTTGGGCAAACATGGAGATAACCTGACAGCATTTCTTTCCTTGGGAGACAGGGGTATATAGGCAACAGGAGTTAGTAGACCCCCCAAAAGTGTTGCTAACTATTTTTATTTCTGCTCTGTGCATATGAGAAATACAAATTACTAAACACTTTACTAGATTATATGTAATATGTTCATGTTTGTGAGTCAGTCCATATCACAACCAACACAGGCCAAGAATATGAACTATGGATTTTTCTAACACGCTTCTAAATGGAAATTTAAGAGTAATAATAATTTTTAAAATGAAAACCTTATATTAAGGGTAGGTAATTTAAATATTAACACATATACTAAAAACTTTAATATACAGAAACAGATTCCACAGACAGATGCATTATTTCATTTATCTGCCATATCTCCAGATTTTTTGGAGATTTCTGCCTTCAGTGTTACAGTAATTCAAAAGCAATTTTGGTGCACTAGCAGGAACTTATACCGAAAATCATCAGGCAGCTACAGTTTCTAACAGGGCATGTAAATTAGGTATTGCACGCAATTTACTGATCACTTAGAAGATAACCCAATTAAGGAAGTGAAAATTAACAGATATAAATGTAATTACATAAGGAGTCACTTCAGTTAACATGCCTTTTTTTTTTTGCACTGTTTCTAGAACTGAACATCATCTCTAGATTTCAATTTAAATCTTTATACAGAAAAATTATGTGATCAGAATGTGTGTGTGTGTGTGTGTGTGTGTGTGTGTGTGTCCCTTCCTTGGCTTGATAATTGGAAATATTAACTAGACACATTGTAATCGGGCTCCACCGCTTTGTTAGAATCAATTGAGCTGCCAGGACATTTTTAATGGTATTTGAAACCATTAATGACAAAGAGTCATTTGCTTACCCACAGTCCAGTCCTTCTCCAGTGAAAATTACTGGTCATGAATCTGGTGAACATTTACAGGAATCTGCAAATGAAATAGCTAAATCCTTGATGACAAGGAGCCTCATAAAGGCGGCTCATTTATTCTCTCCGGCACTCATCCCCGCCACGGGGATCAATAGAAAATCTCATCTGATATATTCTTAAATGTCATGGTGCAAATGCTCTCTCTGCAATCTTGCAGAAGAGAAGACCCTGCTTCCATTTTAAGGAACTGACGTCAAATTCACTAAGTAAACACAAACAATCTTACCCTGAGTTTCAGGTCATCTTACAGCCTGTAGGATAAAAGCAATGCTTTTTGTAAGAGAGATTCAGATATTTGCGGGGGTTTTGAAATTGACTATGTACTGAATAAGATTTGGCCCCCTATCTAATAACATGAATATTATTAACTGCTACAGCGTCTCAAACAGAAGATATGAATTGCCACCTTGTTGCAGGATAGCTGTTCTGTTATCCTTGCTTCCTTAACTCCACAGAAGTGATTTCAATCTCAGGAAAGGACATTGATATATACTGTTTCAAGATGCTACTACAAACAATTCTTCTAAAGCACATGCCATGTAACACTGTAGAAAAGAAGAAATTAGTGTAGGCAAAACAGAAGTTTAAAGGCCGATAGCAGTTGGAAAAACAAACGAAAAAATAAAATTTACAGTGATAGTTTTTTTGTAGGTTTTCTTAACCTGATAGGATACAATAAAATATGACAGAAGAGATTTTACTCCTTTCTATAAGTGTCCTCTTTTATAAATGTCATGACTGCTTACTAGCAATTTGCTGTTGAATTAATATAGGAAGCCTGTCAATTCTAAACGCTGAACATCCTAAAAAAAAATGCCCTTTGGCAAGACTATAGATTCTATTATGGTTGGTAAATTAGAAAGCTAGGGTGTCTATAGTGTGGCATACTTTCAACCGAGGGAAGTTTAACAAGCATGTTAAATCTTTTTAGTCTTTTCTTCATTGAAAAAATAAAAATAAAGACAACACACACCTACACACACACACAACAACAACAACAACTTATGGAACCAACATACTAAAACACATAGAGGTGTATTTATTCTATCGAATGGAAGTTACGACCTAGCAGATCTATTTATCGCATAATAAAGGGCAAAATGTCCAAGGATTAAAAACTGCACTCTGTTCAGAGAGGATTTTTGCTTTTGTTCCCGTCCTCCCAACCCAATTTATTTTATACATTTATAAATGCATGATTCACTGAAAAAATCTGTCTATGGAATATAATTTTGGAAGGAAGGGCATAACTTTCTAGCATAATAGAGATGAATGTTTTAAACGACAACACATTTCATTTAATCTGTTAGTAACCTGTAAAGTGAACAAACCTAACTTCACAATCCTGTCAGTGAACAAGCATGTATTAATATCACGGTCTTGTCTCTCATTTTAAATCAAATTTTCAGAAAAGCATGATCATTTTCACATTTTTTTCCAAGCAGAAACCTTATTAAAAAAAAAAAAAAAAGAATAGCCTTAAAGATTAGATATCATGTCTAAAAAGAGCAAGAGCATCACTTACCAAAATCAGCTTTTCTTTCTTAAATTGTGAACATACCTCGGCTTAGGTTATGGCCTAGGAGGCCACAGGCCAGCAGGAGGCCAGGAGGATTAGCCCTAATTACCTCATGTTTCACCTTAATTAACTCCTCATACAAAAAGTAAACGCTGCAGGAATGATGGGCAGACCTTAGGCCAGTCGGCAAGATATCTAAACTCTCATTGTTTGCACGTGATAATCTTTCTTTTGAATTCCCCCTAATTCCTCCCAAAGATCAACCAATTGACACGCACTGCACTGCGCTTGGCTGTGCTCCGGAGATGTAATGAGGGATTTCATATCTGTACTTGGCAAGAAGACCAGATTCTCAACAAGGCAGTGATGTGTCCGTGAACTGTCCGCGGACTTCTACTGCATTTATTCTGAAGGCCATGTGCATAGCTAAAAAGTTCTTCGGAGAGTCTCAGGACAGACTATTCTGTGGTTGGTGTAATATTTATTTCACAGAACTGTCTGCCCAGCCCACTAATAACTGTTTTCTTTACTTGACAAAAAATAAATAAATAAATAATAATAAAAAATATATGTATACATAAAATAAAACAAGAAATCTTCCCAGATGTTTCTGGGCTATATCTACGTCCAGAGCAGGAGGCAACGTGAACCTTTCCTGTTCCTTCAACACTGAGGGTTGATGAATAATCTACACACATAAAAGGGGTTGGAGCCTGACCAGGCGGTGGCGCAGTGGATAGAGCATCAGGCTGGGATGTGGTGGACCCAGGTTCGAGACCCCGAAGTTGCCAGCTTGAGCGTGGGCTCATATGGTTTGAGCAAAGCTCACCAGTTTGGACCCAGGGTCGCTGGCTTGAGCAAGGGGTTACTCGGTCTGCTGAAGGCCCACGGTCAAGGCACATATGAGAAAGCAATCAATGAACAACTAAGGTACTGCAACAAAAAACTAATGATTGATGCTTCTCATCTCTCTCCATTCCTGTCTGTCTGTCCCTATTTGTCCCTCTCTCTGACTCTCTCTGTCTCTGTAAAAAAAAGGGGGGGTTGGAAGTATTAAAAGCAATAAAGCCGCCTGGCCTTCCTCGTACAGGTGTGTCATTGCTGAGAACTCATCGCTTTGCGACATAAACTTGACATAGGTTCCACATATTTGCTAAGTTTAAAATTTCAACTTGGAGAAAGGCAGTGCTTTGCATTTTCATCTCAGAGATCTCAAGATGCTGCAAAGAAGCATAAAATAACTTACAGAACAAAAATAACTACAAATTGTCACTCGGTTTTAAAAATAGAAAAGTGTGGAGTAGGAAAAGGAAGTGACGTTGAACCCTAGAACTTAAAAAATGTGTGAAAACCAAACAAACTATATGCTTATAGTCAGACTTTTTGCTCTTCAACTCACAGATGATTAGATTCTAAAATCCTGGAAAGTATTAATAAATACAATAAGCCCTATGCTTAGCATCAAATTAGTTATTATTACTATTCGTAACCATTTCCCAATCAGTATCCCACTGATATGAAACTTGTAGAAATAATATAAGCCCTACTTTATAAAAAACTTTAACTCTGTTGCCTTATAACCCTCATGTAAGAACCAAATAATAAGAATTGCTTCAATTGGTATTGAATCTGTCAATTTAACTTTAATTTTCATTTCAAAGGTAAAAGTCAGTATATAGAAAAGCAACTTTAGAGGCCGCTAACTTTTGCCATTTGGCAAACTTTTCCTGTAAGAGGCCAGATAGTAAATACTTTCAGCTCCAGCCGAGGCTGGATTTGGCTCCAGGGACCTTTTCGCTGACCTTAGAACCATTAAATTGTATTCCTGTGTTCCAACAATATTTGTGTTTTTTCCCTCTTGCCCCTTAAATTCCCAAACTCTAAAAAAGTCTCTAAACCTGAAGTAGATTTGGAAGAAATAATATTTGGCAGGAGCCTGTACTTTTTTTTTCTTTTTCTTTCTGTATTTTTCTGAAGTGAGAAGCAGGGAGGCAGAGAGAGACAGACTCCCGCATGTGCCTAACTGGGATACACATGGCATGCCCACCAGGGGGCGATGCTCTGCCCATCTGGGGCGTTGCTCTGTTGCGCCCAGAGCCATTCTAGTGCCTGAGGCAGAAGCCATAGAACCGTCCTCAGTGCCTGGGGCCAACTTTGCTCCAGTGGAGCCTTGGCTGTGGTGGGGACGAGAGACACAGAGAGGAAGGAATGGGGGAAGGGTGGAGAAGCAGACAGGTTCTTCTCCTGTGTGCTCTGACCGGGAATCAAACCTGGGACTTCCACATGCCAGACCGATGCTCTATCACTGAGCCAACCAGCCAGGGCAGGAACTTGTACTTTTAAAAATTAACATTTATACTAAACTGAGTAATTGCAATCTTGCCTTCTGCACACTCCCAGTTGTTGCCTAATTTTACCTGCAATGTTAACATATTTTTAGGGCAGAACACTGCCACACACCCACTATGAAAATTTAAGTGCTAGAAAGGTTTAACTGGACAGATAATAAGAGAATATAAAAAGTATTATGGCCATCTTAATTTTTTTGTTAATATCTCCATCTGTAATGTTGAAGTGAATTATATACATATTTTTTTAGGTGGGAGGATGGGAGATAGTGAGGCAGACTCCCACATGCTCCCCAGTGGGAATCCACTTGGCAAGCCCATCCGGGGCCAATGCTCAAGTGCTGAGTTATTTTTAGCACCTGAGGCAGATGCACTTGGGCCACATATTTTTATAAAAATGTTTTAAAATATTATTTTATTTCTCTAAAAGTTATGATTTCTACATTCTTTAGTGATAAAAAGGGAAAGTCTTAAAACAAGTAAATAGGCCCTGGCCGCCTGGCTCTGTACATAGCATCAGCCCCTGCATGGACACCCCCGGTTCAATCCCCGGTCAGGGTGCCCAGAAGAAACGACCATCTGCTTCTCCACCCTTTGCCCTCCCTATTCCGTCTCTCTTCCCTTCCTGCAACCAGTGGCTTGATTGCTTTGAGCATCTCCCCAGGCACTGAGGATCACACAGTTGATTCGAGCATGGGCCCCAAATGGGGTTGCCAGGTGGATCCTGGTTGGGGAGCATGTGGGAGTCTGTCTCACTATCTTCCTCTCCTCTCACTTAAAAACTAAGTATCTGTGTGACATTTATGAAGTAACACATTCATTTATTCGTTCACTTAGTTATTAACTTACAAGTTCTTGTCCTTTACTTATTGTGCACTCTCAGTCCTGACGTATCAGCGTACAAAACAGGACAAACTAGGAAGAACCTGAGACATCATAAATAACGGGACGCAAAGATATACTATAATAATGAAGGACACTGCTTTCAAGAAGTTCCGTCTGGTGGGATAGATGAGTAAACAAACAATTCTGTAAATTTTGCCCTTAGAAAAGCATGAGGATGTCTGTGGATCGAAGAACCACAAGACCTGTGAGAAACAGCATCGCTCGTGGAGGGGTGGAGAGAATTTCCGGGCAGAGACAATGCCAGTGCTTACGCTTTCCTCCACATACATTGAAACCTGTCCTTTCAGATCACCTCCAAAAACAGAGGATATCCTTACTGTCACACAATTACTTGAATACAATTAATTCCCATTGACTAAAATTATTCTTCATCTTATTCTTTGGGATTTAAAAAAAAAAATCTTATAACACATGTTAAGTAATTGTAACAAGAAGAGTGAATAAATATTTTACTTCCATTTTTCCAAATTTCTCATAATTGATTCCAGGTAAGTTCCCCTTCCCCCCTTAAATTCTAAGAATATCCATATGTCCTTGTAAAATGTTACATTAATCATTTGGAGAAAGCTTTTTTTTTTTCTCCATATGTCATTGAACATATGCAAAGAATGACATGCTTTGAACTGCAGAACGTTTTTATATTAGAAGCCAGCACTGGGATTCTGTGTTTATGTCATGCCATCTTACTGACCTTTATGATCACTTGCTGTTTATGTGTTTACTTTTAGACTGATTACTAAGTTTAATTATGACATCTGCAGACTCTTAAAATGTCAAAGCTTGTTGTCCAACAACTGCAAGAAGAAACACTGTAAGTGACACACAGAATAAGAACTGTAATTATGAAATTATCTGTTTTAAATAAACCCAACTAGAAAACAGCTTTGACTCCTTACATCTTTTAGATGTACACACAGTGACTGTTTATGTAGAGGCACTATGTGCGGACATTTACACATCAGATATTACACTTCATAAACTTTGCTCTCTGGTAATGATTTCCCCAGGCCCAATGTTTCTTTTAGAGCCAAGGACCCATGAGTAATGGTATTTTGTATAGACACTGTCACAAGAAACTTTGTCAGTCCCAATGTATGAAGAAATTATGATCTCCCTATTTTTTTATCGTTTTAAAGACAGTGTGGTTCTGGACACTTTTAATGGGATGGACCTATTGGTTAGTGTTGTTTTATTTCAGCAAATGCCAAAGTGAAAAGCCAACCAGTTTTTTGTTGTTGTTGTTTGTTTGTTTGTTTGTTTTTTGTATTTTTCCAAAGCTGGAAACGGGGAGGCAGTCAGACAGACTCCCGCATGCGCCCGACCGGTATCCACCCGACATGCCCACCAGGGGGTGATGCTCTGCCCTTCCGGGGCATTGCTCTGTTGCAACCAGAGCCAGTCTAGCACCTAAGGCAGAGGCCCGGGTCATCTTTGCTCCAATGGAGCCTTGGCTGCAGGAGGGGAAGAGAGAGACAGAGAGGAAGGAGAGGGGGAGGGGTGGAGAAGCAGATGGGCACTTCTGTGTGCCCCGGCCAGGAATCGAACCTGGGACTCTGCATGCCAGGCTGACGCTCTACCACTGAGCCAACCGGCCAGGGCAAAAGCCAACCAGTTTTAAGCATAGCACTTAAACTGAACACTGAACTGCTACAGGCCATCGAGCTCTGATATCCAAACTAAGATCAAGAAAGCTTGTTTCCTTGGTCTGATTCAAACTCCAATGTTTTTATTAGCACCACGCTCTTACCAATTGAGCTAACCAGCCGCTCCAAACTCCAATGTTTTTAGACTTATTTCATTTAATTGTTTGGTACATCGCTGCTTACTGGTACCACAGAATGTGTCCCTTTTAGCTTAACTTGCAATATCTCAAAGCTGTGTAAAGGGCACCAGGACACCAAGTTTTCAAGGACATATACCTTTTACATGTCCAATAGGTTTAATTCTGCCCGTTCTGTATAAAGAAACAGGATAGTCTTCAAAATGAAGTGTAAAATCTAATCCAAGAAGTATTTCAAAGACACAATGAGTTATCACCTCATATCTGTTATAATGGATTATCAAAATAAAGTAAAAAATAGCCAGTGTGGGTGGATATGTAGAGAAAAGGAAATCTTTGTGCATTGTTGGTGGGAATGGAAATTGGTTCAGCTACTATGGAAAACAGTACCCACGTTCCTCAAAAAATTAAAAAGTGAGCTACCATATGACCCAGCAGTCTTACTTCTCGGAATGTACCATAAAGAAAAAGAAAACTCTTAACTCAAAATATACCACATGTTCACTGCAGCATTATTTACAATAGCCAAGATGTGGAAACAACTGAAGTTGTTTGGACAAATGAATGAATAAAGAAAATGTGAGGATGGGATATACGGAATATATAAAAGATAATGGAATATTATTCAACCATAAAAAGGAGAAAATCATGCCATTTACAACAACATGGATAGACCTTCAGAGCATTAGGCTAAGTAAAATAAGTCATACAGAAAAAGACAAATATATGATATCACTTTTATGTGGAATCTAAAATAAAACAAACAAAGCAAAACGATAAATATCCTCCAAAATACAACAACAACAACAACAAAAAGCAACCTCATCAATACAGAGTATGGATTGGTTTTTGTCAAAGGAAGGGAGGTGTGGTGTGTTGAAATGGGTGAAGGTGGTTAAAAGGTACAAACTTCCAGTTATAAAATAAGTCCAGGGGTTAAAAAGTATTGCACAATGACTAAATGAATACAGTTTAAAATACTGTAGTATATGTTTGAAAATTAAAAGAGTAGATTTAAAATTTTTTCATCACAAGAAAAAAAAAATGTAAGTGCATGATGATGGATGATGTTAGCTTGACTTCTTGTGGTAATTATTTCACAATACATACATTACATTGAATCATTCTGTTGTATACCTGAAATTAATATTGATATATTGTTATTTGTCAACTATAATTAAAAATAAATAAAAAACTAGCCTGACCAGGTGGTAGCCAAGTGGATAGAACACCAGACTGGCACAAGGAGAAACCAGGTTCAAAACTCCAAGGTTGTCTGCTTGAGTGGGGGCTCACCAGCTTGAGCGCGGGGTTGCTGGCTTGAGCATGAGATCATAGACATGACCCCATGGTTGCTGGCTTGAGCCTAAAGGTCACTGGCTTGAGCAAGGGGTCATTTGCTCTGCTGTAGCCCCCTGGTTAAGGCACATATGAAAAAAGCAATCACTGAACAACTAAGGAGATGCAATGAAAAACTGATGCTTCTCATCTGTCTCCCTCTCTGTCTGTTTGTCCCTATCTGTCCCTCTCTCTGTGTCTCTCTCAGTCTCTCTCAAAAAAAATCGATTTTACTGCTTTTGCTTTTAATTCCATCCTTTTCTCAAACTGATTTATCCATTTTCCTTGTCATGTCTATCCACGCACTCCCCCCCAACTGTCTTTCCGATCTGATGTCACCCAGCGACAAAACTTCTAGCCCAGGAAAACCCAGCCCAAGGAAGTACACTGTAGTGATGTCAACCTACACCCTAGTGCCAGGCTGCTTGGATGCCATTTTTAGCACTGTGACTCCTAGAGTTATATGACTTTGGCAGGATACTTGGGATTCTGTTTTTTGGGAAGATAAGTTTCTTCTTTTGATAGATGTATAAAGAATTTAAAGGATAGATGGATAGCTATGGATGTGCACATGTGCACACGCACACACAAACAAATTGTATCTATTCACACCCTTAAAAGCAGAAACTATATTTAGTACCATCAAATACCATATAAGTGTCAGCCATTATTACAGCCACTGAGTCCATTGATATTTGGACACATGGCTGTTTCAGTCATTTGAACTGCTAAACAAATTACCATTGACTGGGTAGCTCCAAAAACAAGCATTCGATTCTCACAGTTCTGAATGCTGGGAAGTCCACAATCCAGCTGCCAGCAAATCTCCTGGCGAAGGCAAATGGGCATCTTCTTTGAGATGTCTCACAGCAGAGAAGCAAACTTTCTCCTGTTTTATTCCTACAAAGGCATTAAGCTCATCAGGAGGGCTCCACTCTCACAACCTAATAACCTCAGAGGGTCCCAAATCCAAATACCATCCTAGTTGGCGATTAGAGTTTCAACATAGGAATTGAGGGGAACACAAATATTCAGTGGCTGGAGAGAGTCTAATTCTCGTTAAGGTACGGTTTACTTCTCAAGGAACTTTGAAGGCTAGGAACTTAGGACTTGCTTGGAGTTTGGCTTTCAAAGGCACAATTTGAAATTTGTGCCAAAGAGTATGGATTTCAGATTGCTGATTTACCAGCTAAATTATTGAATTGTAATTTGAAAATAAACATACCCACAATATTGGTTTGTCAAGCCATGCATTCTTTGCAAAGAAATCACTAAGAGATTTCTAGAAAACTCTTATTAAAAAGCCATTGTCCTGGCCCTGGCCAGTTGGCTCAGCGGTAGAGCGTCGGCCCAGTGTGCAGAAGTCCCAGGTTCGATTCCCGGCCAGGGCACACAGGAGAAGCGCCCATTTGATTTTCCACCCCTCCCCTTCTCCTTCCTCTCTGTCTCTCTCTTCCCCTCCCGCAGCGAGGCTCCATTGGAACAAAGATGGCCCGGGCGCTGGGGATGGCTCCTTGGCCTCTGCCCCAGGCGCTAGAGTGGCTCTGGTCGCAGCAGAGCATCGCCCCCTGGTGCGCAGAGCGTCGCCCCTGGTGGGCGTGGCGGCTGGATCCCGGTCGGACGCATGCGGGAGTCTGTCTGACTGTCTCTCCCCGTTTCCAGCTTCAGAAAAAAAAAAAAGAGAAAAAAAAAAGCCATTGTCCTGACTATGACACTAAAATAAAAATATCTGTCACCAAAAACTATTTCTATGAGCCATCCTGTCTGTTGAGTTTTGCTTTGTAACACTAGATATCAAGGGAATTATTGTGCCAAAATAAATTTACTGTCTTTATCATTCATCCAAAGTATTCAACTAGGTGATTCTAGCAGCTGACAGTCTTAAGTACCTTCTTACAACCACGCATTGGAGTTTATTTAAGTATTTTCTATACCTAATGAGAACTAGAAGAAGAAAAATATAAAAAACGAGCAAACAGCAATTTAACTTATCTTTTTAAAGACACTCTCAAAGGTACCTCTTAATAACCAACTACTAAGACATAATATCCGGTCTTTAATAGTTTTTTTTTAAAATAGGAACTTGAATCTTACCACTTTTAGAAAGGCTGGAAAAAATGCCTATTAACACTAGGTAATTTTACAAACCTTGGATTTAATAAATTCATTAAAAAGAGGCCTAGTCAAAACCCATGTTATCTATAAACTTGACCCAGAAAAAGGTCTTTTCCAAAGTAAAGGATAATTTTTCACATAGATGATCTTACATTGCACTTTATATATATTCTGCTATATTTAATCTATCTTTTTTCTGTTTGTCTCTCTTAAAATTTCAAGAACAGAAAAATAACACTGACACACTCACAAAAATTAAGAATAAAATCTTCAACTTAGTATTAAAATCTCTGAATACTTACTTCTCTCCACCTCATATTCCAAACTAAGTGCCTCTTCCCTGAAAATCCTCTCTCTTGGTTCCCCTGAGTTGAAAGAGCTTGCTTAGATGTATAAAGACCAGCTAAGTGTGAAGAGAAAGTCATATAATTGGCTTAAAAATGTAAGTACCTTCCTACAACCATATATTGGAGTTTATCATTATTCCATCGTTGAAGTAAATATTACTGTATGTAATTTATATTTAAAATGTATTATATATATAAATAAAATGCTTATAATATACTGTATAATTTCACATGCTTAGAAAATATAAAGAAGGCTCCACACCTAAATGTTAAAAACATTATTTTGGTACTAGGATTATAAATATTTAAATGTTTTTCTTTCTATTTCTCTTTCTTTCTATGTTTATCTGTCTTTCTACTGCCTAAGCTTGTCTGTTCTTACTGCCTAAGCTTTCCAAAAATAGGATATATTAATAAAATAAAGTAATTAAATGTTTTTCAGATAAATTAAGAACCCAACACAAGTTAGAAAGAGCTTTTAACAGTTTTCTCTATTCAAGACAATTTGAAGACCTATAATTTTATATATTGCATTGGGTTCAAAAATAAAGTTTCAACAAAATTGTAATTTATAAACCACAATTATTGCAAGTAAATATTTCATGAATAATATTGAAAATTTATAGGCATTTCTTTGTAGATAAAAATTATTCACATATGCATTGCCTAAATGAACATATACATATCTGCCAAATGGTGTGTCCACTAAATTCACAGAGGTATATGAAGAGATTTCTTAGGACGTTTTAGTCAAAGTAACTGATTGTATTCTCACTTATAAAGCCCATCTCCAATGGGGGCTGTCAGCTAGAAGACAGAGCCTTCTAGACAAGAAGAGATGCTATGATGAAACTCTTAAAGATGAGATTGATATAAAGAATGCATTTCTACATCTCTATAGAAACTATGACTTATTTAAATGTATTTTCATAAAGAGTTTCCATTCTGTAGATTTGTATGCAGTCTGAATTCACAGAATCTCTTGATAGGGACAGAGTAACAAATGAACCGGCCGAGCTCAGTCTCACTGACTAGGCCTCATGGTTCCCTACAAGTTCCACACTATGCGTAGATGCGGTCTCTTTTGGATGAAGAGACAAATAACTTTTTCCCAAATGCATGATTTCTATCTATGCATATTTTCTTTGAGAAACAAGATACTGTAATAATCTGGATTCTATTCATGCAGTTAGATCTTTTCTGAAATTCAAATATGCCATACCTATAAATATTTTTTTGAGTATTTCTAATCAAGAAATTTTAACTGATATTTATATTTAATCTTAATTTGCCACAGCTTTCTTAAAGAATTCACTTTTATTGTATAACTCAAAGAAAGATCCCTCTATTCTGTACACAAATAAGAGCTAAATATTGTTTTATTCGTAGGTCCAACAGTATTACAGAATAATTTGACCAGACAAGTGTGTTGTTTTTCATTGTTTACATAATGATATAAAGTGAAGTTGACAATATTAAGACAAATGGCATGGTATACTTTTGCTAATTGACTAATTGCAATATTGAAACTATTCTCATTGGCAGTTGGCAGACTACTATAACTGAGACACTGAACAACAGCAATCTAGTCATGGGAGAATCTAACAGAATGGTTGTGTTCAGAAGACAGTTTGCATTGTGGAGGGAAAAAAAAAGCACCTAATAGATATCAACCACTGCAAGTAGTGTTTAAAGAAAATTAAATTAAAAATGAATGATTTTTGCCCAATTATGCTCAATTAGTATCTACTGGCCATAGTGAGTACAATAGTAATACAGTAATGCGTAATAATATTAAAAATCAAAGTGTTTCATGTAGTTAACCTTGACACTACAGTATCATTGGAAGGTGATGAATAGCCTCTTAGTAATTTGATTATTTCAAAGATGAAACAATTCAGGAACATAGCAAAAAATAAATTTATTCAAAGTAAATAACAGACTACCTCAGTTTAAAATTTTGATTCATTCCTCTATAATTTTCCTACAAATTATTCATCTTTCCTGTTTGAATGGTATTTGAAAAAGTGTGTGACCTAACATCATCATTTAGGATGTAGAAAGGTAAACACTAACCCAGAAAGCATATGAGACAAATATCCTCAGGATTTTAATTTGGGAATGAATGAATGATATTAAGGATGGGAAGACACTTTTTTTAAAAGTTTCTGATGTAATTTTTAAACCTCCTTGCTAAATTTGAAATACATAAATTCAAAGATGAGTTATTGCAGAAGGATTTCCTCGCAGCTGAAATTTTCAACAAGCTTCCTAATGAATTGGAGAGAACAAAAGGTTCTGAATAATGAAAAAAATTACAGCACTTTCAAAACTATGGCTTGTTCATACTTTGAAGAGGTTAAAACAGTCTCTTCAAAATGTAATCAAACAAAATTATAGTGAAACAAACTTAAAAAATAGTTTAATGTATCATAAAAATGCATGTTTAATTTCTGTATAAATTCTAATAATTAAATATTTTAGTGAATCTTTATTAACAAACTCTAATTAGAGAGGAACTGTATTATATTATATGTGCTCTATTACAATTAAATCCTTTACAGAACTTATCCTGATGTCATTTCATGGTAAGACTCCAGAAAAACCTGTTGGGTCGGTTAATAATATATGATAACAACAATTATCAGGTTAGACCTTGGACATTTTGTTAGTTTACATATATTTAAATATAATTAAAATCCATATGGTAATAAGATGTAAGCAAAATTTGAATAGCTGAATTAGACCATCTCGTATTATTTTTTTCTCAATTTGCTGCTCTCCTAAAGCATAAATCTGCTTCTACTTCTTCCAAAACACTCAATTTTTAATAAAGTAACATCTGGTTTGAGGATGAGGCTATGCTACCTGCTGTTCCCCAACCCTCTGGGAAACTGGAAAAGTAAGCAGTTATTCAACATAGTTTTTGTTATCCTAGTCACAGCTGTGGTTTTTATAAGGAAAAAAGCAGGAGAAATTAGAAACAAAAGTGCTTGAACAGTATGTGTAGAAAGTACTGTGATATGTATTAAATTACATTAAAATTAACTGATCTTAATGGAAAATTAGACTGTGAGAATCTTACATGGTAGGGGGGGTGTAGAAAAGGCAAATGTTGCATTATGTGGTTAACTATTTCCTATATATACAAATAAATTAAAATAGCAAGAGAAACCATGAAGCAAATTAATGACTCCATAGTTTGATTTTGTACATGTATGCAAGCTGTTAACACAAGGAATAGAGAAATACTGGGCCCAACTATGTAAGCAGGACCTCACATAAATTCTAAATGAAGCAACAGTTATTACTGAGAAATTAGCATTTGATTTTAAAGATGGTGTAATACAGTTACAAGTTTGTTGATATCTTGATGTCAATACAGTTGCTGCTATTCAAACCAACAGATAATTTTGTATATGAAAGTTTACTTAAGGCTATAAAAGGTATAATGATCGTTATTAGAAACATTAACAATCGAAGCATTATGGGTATTTCTATGGTTAAAGACACTTTAATATTTTCAGTGTTATTCTACCTGAAGACTTGAGTATTTAGTCACATGAAGTAAAACTGACTCACCAAGGTAAAATGAGTTAGATTCACTTACTCTTTGCATTCTTGAAACACACATTTCTAAAATATTGCAAGAAAAAAAAGAAGTAGAATTGTAACTCTTCTGAACACAAAGTAGCAAGCTCTGATGCTGACTGTGTTATCGTCTTAACAATCAGTACAGAAAGATGTTTCTATTAGATTTTTTTAATAATAGTTCAATATCTCAACTGCCTTTTAACTGATGTCTCTCCTTTATTATCCTTAATATATTCCATTGAGACTTTTCTTTCACTTCCAGACTAGAGAGGTGACCAGGCAACGGCATCTCCCTCCCAGAAGCCATTGCCATGAAAACCTGCACACTAATCAGGAGTGGGTCAAATGGTCTTCACATGAAAGCATCTAACAAGGTCCCTGAGGAAGCCTCTCTAAGTGGCAGCAGGAAAATGCACGATTGCTTTTTTTCATGGAAGACAGATGCTCACTTCCATTGGCCCACCTTAAAATACAGACACTTGCTTCTTTGAAGTTACTATAATCACGGTTGCTTTTGAAAGACTATTATGTTCTTCGAAACAAAGTCCCTGAGATTTGGGATCAGAAGCAGTTATACGAGCTCACGGCATAGTGAAATACGGCAGACATAAAAACAACAATTTTTTTTTTTTTTGCCACTTTGGGCAAATAAACACTTAGAACCTTCCACACTGCTCAGCTTTTAATTGTAAATATTCAAATTAACTCTAAATTTAATAAACTTCTCTGTAGATATGAATAAATTAAAAATAAGGTAAATATAATTATATTCTCTGTATTATAAACATAAATTTATATTCTATAAGCTTACTGTTATAAGAGAAAAACTCCAGATTTGCTTGCAATGAACAACTAAAGAGATCAAGTTAAATATTTCACAGTTTGTATGTTTGAATAACAATATTATGACATTTTGATCAGTATGAGCTTTAATAAATTTTCTCCAAATGTAAATATTCTGAACTATGTGACAATCTTTTGGCTAAAGAGCTGCCATCATCAAACATCATTGTGAAATTTGCCAAAGAACATGGTAGTTAATTCATTCACAAATTAATCCATATATTTGTAAGTAATTTACTTACATGCAAGTTGTTGTGTAATACTCTAGATATAGGCAATTTTTCTTCTATCCTTGAGAAAAAAAATTTTTGAGCATGTAAAATGAGACAATTATTTGTGCTTATTTTCTGCTAGAAGTTTTAGTTCTTTTTCTGGAATGGCTTACCAAGTTCCAAACTATATTAAAGAAAATAGACAAACCAGACTGAATATAAGATTCTAATCAAAACCAATCTTGCCACCGTGGTTAGCATACATTTTACAAGTAAGAGGAGATATTATGTCAACGAACAAAAGAAAATTCAAAATGAATTTTTTTTAATAAATCCACATGTTAGCAAACAAGGTTTGAAATATAACTAGAAAAAAAGGGCTCTTTCTAACACAGAAAAAAAAAAACCCCACAAAAAAGCTCTGTTAATAAATGGGCTTCAATTTAAATTAAAAATGGTATTAAAGTCTTCTGCTCCTACCATCTTAGAAGCATCCACGGTAAAATTACTAGTATCAGCACAAAATAATAAGAAAGGTCAAATTTTAGTGGCATCGCGAACTTGTTTCGTACAAGATTTACTTTGTATGTATAACATGAAACAGACGAAGTTCATAATACTTCTGCAAATTCAGAGGGAAAAAGACAATGGAGTAGCCTCCTTTAGGAATAAAAACATAGTACTATGTTTAAATCCCGCAAAATTAATGTTTAGCTCAAGGATTTGCTGTTCATCTCAGCACCCCTCAAGCCCGAGGCAGGATTAGGTCAGACTCATGTTCGAACAACTGGAGGAAATCAATGGATTTCACTTTATTAATAATTAAAAGGCTAATACCGACTGGCAAGTGATTAAAATGTGTGTAGAACATATATTTATTTCTGCAATTTTAAATACCTCCATAATATATAATTTCAAATTGGGACACACACAAGAGAAAGAAGTAATGTCAGATATGAGCAAGTAACAGAAAGGAGAGGCAAGTATCTCTGTGTCCACTGAAGTTGTAGCCAAGTTTCTACCTGGAGCAGGAAAAGCAAAACTCGTCACTTATTTGGATCCTGGAGGCAGGCAGGATTGCCTTTGCAGCTCATTCTGTCACCTATAATTAAATTAATCCCCATTAAGATTTGTTAGGGGTGACGGAAACAAATTTGGCACAGGGAAGGCCATTAAAGATCTTCTGACAGAGTCAAGTAAGCTGAACTTTATTTTATTTTTATTATTTTTGGTTTATTTATTTTAATTGAATTCACTGGGTGACATTGGCTCATAAGTTGATATCGGCTTCAGGTGTGCGCTTCGTTAACACATCGTCTGTACACTGTACTGCGTGGTCACCACCCCAAGTCAGTCTCCCTTCCTCACCATTCATCCCCCTTGACCCTCTCCTACCTCCCCCCGCCCCCTTTCCATCTGGTGATCACTATTTGTGTCTGTGAGGGTTTTTTTGTTTTCTTAATCCCTTCACCTTTTCCAGCCAGCCCCTCAACATCCTCCCCTCCGACAAATGCCAGCCTGTTCTCTGTATCTATGAGTCTGTTTCTATTTTGTTTGCTAGTTTATTTTGTTCCTTCAATGCCACATATAAACAAAATTATATGATATTTGTCTTTCTCTGACCGGCTTATTTCACATAGCATAATGATCTCCAGGTCCATCCTTGCTGTTTGTAAAAGGTAAGGGTTCCTTTCTTTTTATGGCTGAGTAGTATTCCCTTCTGTTAATGGACCACCGCATTTTAATCTGCTCATCTGCTGATGGGCGTTGGGGCTGCTTCCAAGTCTTGTTTGTTGTAAATAACGCTACAGAGAACATAGCGGTGGATTTATTCTTTTGATTTCGTGTTTCGGGTTTTTTAGATATATTCTCAGTTGTGGGAATTTTAGCAATTCTAAAACAGACTCTATTGAAGATACACCTTACACCACACTAGAAATACCTAAATTCTAGAATCCATAGTACCTCCACTACTGTGGCCACTAATAGTTTATATACATATGATTTATGAAGTCAAAGAATAGAAGAATACACTTCTCGTCTAAAATGCCAACTTTCAGTTTGGTATCAAAGCTTTTTTATCACTGTTTTGACAGTTCCTATCTCACATTATAATTCCTTTCTTAGACAAAAACCTGTTATGCTAAAATCGTAGCTAAAATTAAGTTTTTGAAATAGTAAATCTTAAGGAATTAGAAAAGATATCGACAACAGATCTTAGAAAGAATAGAGATGGAGATGGTCCAATCATACTAAGGTGTAGATGTGTTTCACCTTATAAAAAAAAGAATGTGTTTCATTTCACTATTTACATAGTATATTGTACTACAAATTCAGGGAATTATAATGGAAACTGAAATTTCAACAAATACTTGAGCTCATGAGCAATTTTCTAGGAAGATGTTATGTCTTATACTTCCTGTTTCCTCAACATACTATACAATACTCGGCACCATTAATAAATTCATTAATATAACAGACAAAAAAATAATATTCTCCTTCAAATCACCAACCGCCAGGCTCCAAGAGAAAGGCTCTGGAAAGCAAAACACAGTGGACTTGACACGATGAGACTCCGAACTCAGGAGAGTGTCTACGTGGAGGTGGACATGAAATCCAAAGGCAATGGAACGCATTTGCAAGTTGGAAGGGATGTTCTAATAAGAGATGGAGACTAGAAAGATAGCCAGAATTGTTGAGCTGTTGGGAACACAGCAATACAATCATCTCAGTAAGATCGTGGTTTTTTTTTTAACACTGTGAACAGTAAATGTAATTCTTGTAGAAATAATAGATAGTCTGGATTGCATGTCTTTAAAATGTAAACGTTTCAAGTGTTACAGAAAAGTAAGGTGTTCACTCTTTTCACAACACACCTTGATTTAGATGTCAGACCAAAAAGAAAACCAAAGTATTTAACTGGAACTTTTTCTTATACAACAATTTTAGATTTTCCAAGAGGAAATCTGGGAGGCTCTCAAAAGCTACATACTTGGTGTAGAAGGAGGGGCACAGAGACTGGCCTGAGGACCTGACTTTTTTCTTTGTTGGTGAGAGAGTCAGAAAGAAGGACAGACAGGGAAAGACGGACAGGGAGGGAGAGGGATGAGAAGCATCAATTCTTTATTGGGGCTCCTTAGTCTCCTTAGTTGCTCATTAATTGCTTTCTCATATGTGCCTTGACCGGGGGCTACAGCAGAGCCAGTGACCCCTTGTTCAATCCAGTGACCTTGGGCTCAAGCCAGTGACCTTTTGGCTCAAGCTAGAGATCATAGGGTCATGTCTATGATCCCACCTCAAGCCAGTGACCCAGCATTCAAACTGGTGAGCCCATGCTCAAGCTGGTGACCTCGGGGTTTCGAACCTGGGTCCTCTGCATTTGAGTCTGATGCTCTATCCACTGTGTCACTGCCTGCTCAGACAGGATCTGACTCTTAACCATCTACTGACCATCATTCTCTCATTGGTGGCCCAATCCCAAGACAGAGAGTTAAGAAAGCCTATTTCCTCTCTTCTAGATACAGATAGTTGTATTTAAAGTACCCTATCAGGTAAAATTATAAGGTTATAATCTTCTTTTTATTCTTTTCTTGAGTTTTCCATTATGAAATTTATGGCAATGGTACAGCCTAGTCATTCTATGCCCTGGAAGAGCTCTTCTTTGCAAGTGATGTCATAAACATACACCCGAGTGGATATAAAATGGCTAAGCCAACGTGATCATGCTGCAACATCAAAAAATGGTAATGGCTTAGGTCAAAATTAAAATTATTCAGAGACAGAAAGTAAAAAGAAAAGAGAAAGAAAGGAAGAAAGGATGTTCTAAATATCAGAATGGTTATTATAATACTGTCTGACTTTCTAGAATGATTCAATTTCCAAATATGCTGAGCAGTGCTTTCCAACAGAACTTTCTATGTGACGGAAACATTCTGCCCCTCTGCTACCTAGCAATAGCCAACAACCACATGTGGCTCTTGAGCAGTTATAGTGTGGCTAGCGCAAAGGAGGGTTTGAGTTTTAAATTTTACTTCATTTTAAATAATTTAAATGTAAATAGGCACATGGAGTTAGTGGTTATTGAAGTGGTAATGTACATCTGGGGTTAGAGGGATAGATAATTTTTTTTCTTAAGTAAAAGACCTTTGCAACAAACTCTGAATTTGCTGTACATGCTATACTAAAAAATCCTAAACCCTCTTTTTATTTAATAATTGTTTCTAAAGAACATTTCTCTTTAAGACAAACTTTATAGATTTTATTGACATATTTTCTCCCTGATTCACAGTCAATTCACTATGAAAGTAAAAGGCCACAGATCGAGGAGTATCATAAAGTACTCAATGCATATCACTTCTTCCCAGCACAAACTAGAACTTGTCATTAATTGAGAAAAAGAAGAGAAGGAGGAGAAACAAGAGGAGGATGTGGAGAATGATGGTGGACAAGAACCCAAAAACATTTTCATGTGTTCAATAGAAATGGAGAATGGAACCCCACATCTTTTAACACTTCAGTAAAATGTTACTTTTACAGGAAACTGAGTGTATGTTTTAAGAGTTAAGGAACCATGTTAAATAAAACATCTTGTGACCCTCAAGTGCTACTAAAAAAGTATCTGACATAAAACTAAAATAAAAGATGCTGCAATATTTGTATAACTCAAATTTTTTTAGTGTAAATTATAATTGAATGTATTAAAGAATCCTCTGTTTGCTTTAGAAAGTCTTCCATGATATCTTTTTTTTCTTTTCTTTTTTAAGGAAGAGACAGTTCTTTGGTAAACATTCACTGCTGTTCCAGCTATGAGACCAAGTTCTGATGTCAGATAGGATTTGGATAGAGTCCAGTTAGGATATTAGTTATGCAAAGTTGGGGAAATTATTTCTTTCTTCCAAGTCTTGATTCTTCTACTTATAAAATGAGGATGATATTAATTTTCACTGCTGAGGGTGTCCGTAAAGATAAATCAGCAAATTCAAATAAAATGCTCTGCATGGTACACAGTGCCTGGCACTAGAAAGCACTCAATGAATAGTATCATGAAAAAATAAAATGAAAATGACATTACAAATTTACTTTATAAAAAGTATTTTATATTTCTATGTCTCCTTGTTGCATTGTTGTTGCTGTATGATTTTACATTTAGATTTAGGAGTAGAAGTGATTTATAGGAAATTCCTAGACTGTGAGTAGCATTCCTGAGGGTTAGGCTCTATCAATCGTGTCTTTGAGGTTTGGGGATAAATCATCTAAACTCTTCAGTAAAGTGTCGTCACCATTACTTGAGACAAGAGAACACAGCAAGGTCCTCTTTCATGGAAATTACTTCAGATACTAATGATAAGACTGGGAATGGAGGTGAGTTATTTCATTTGAGGAATGATCCCAAATTCTCACGGAATAGAAAATTTTTTATCTCCATTTTCTTATAAGAACAGAATGTATTAAATGTAAATGTAAAAGATATCTGGAGGAGGGTCCTTCTCAGTTATATCCAAGGGGATAGCTAGGTTTCTTCATAGTTTTATCATTGCTAACTTCTGTCCAGTTTCTTACCGCCAGAGGCATTTTCTAGATCTGTGTACTACCACTAAAAGGTCACATGGGTGATATGACAATGAAGAGTCTAAAGATTTAAAACTGTGATAATTGTGAATGTTAAAAGAACAGCATGGTACTAGTAAAATCACTGAGATAATCTCATAAATGTTAAAAAAAAAATTTAAAAAAGGGCATTTGATACCACAGAGCCTGGATTCTTGCAAAACATAGAAGGCATTTTTATTTACCAGAAAACCAAAACTGCCTCTTAGAAAAAGTTAAGAATTAAATGATGCCTGACTGGTGGTGGTGCAGTGGAATCAGCATTGGCCTAAGACACTGAGGGTTCTGGTCTGAAACCTCCAAGGTGGAAGTTTAGAACACAGTCTTGCCAGGTTGAGCATGGGCTCATCAGCTTGAGTGCCGGCTTGCCAGCTTGAGTGTGGAGTTATCAACAAGCTCCCAAGATCTCTGGTTAGAGCCCAAGGTCACTGGCTTGAGCAAGGGATCACGGCTCAGCTTGAGGCCCCACCCTTAAGGCACCTGTGAGAAGCAACCACAGTAAAGCTACTATGAGTTAATGCTGCTCATCTTTCTCCTCCCCCTTTCTCTCTCCCTTCTTGTCTGTAAGTGAAATCTATAGCCATTTTCTACATCTCAATATTTTGAATTCTCTTCACTCAAATTCTACTTGTATCTTATCTGTGGTTCAAAAATTTTGTAAGAAACATGCAAATTATGTTGCAGGGTTTTAAAAGGGCTATATTTTTCATTCATTAGTTTTTGCATTAAAATGGCATTTATTAAGTATCACTTGTTTCAGGTAGAGTCCTGGGTCACAGAGACTGATAAGGCACTATCTTATTACAGTCTTCTCAGTAATTGTGACTACAAGGCTTTCATTGATTCAACCAGTCCCAAAGTTGAAGAGAGGTATTTTTTCTTCCTGCTTAAATAGAAGGTTAATATATCTATCTGGGAAATGGGCCTCTGGAGTACTTTACAGTCTTGGAATTTTTGTGGATTTTTTTTTTTTTTTTTGTATTTTTCTGAAGCTGGAAACGGGGAGAGACAGTCAGACAGACTCCCGCATGCGCCCGACCGAGATCCACCTGGCACGCCCACCAGGGGCGATGCTCTGCCCACCAGGGGGCGATGCTCTGCCCATCCGGGGCATCGCTCTGTCATGACCAGAGCCACTCTAGCGCCTGGGGCAGAGGCCAAGGAGCCATCCCCAGCGCCCGGGCCACCTTTGCTCCAATGGAGCCTTGGCTGCGGGAGGGGAAGTGGAGAAGTAAATGGGCGCTTCTCCTATGTGCCCTGACCGGGAATCAAACCCGGGTCCCCCGCACGCCAGGCCGATGCTCTACCACTGAGCCAACCGGCCAGGGCCTGGAATTTTGTTTTTTTTTTAGAAAAAAGTTTGAATCAAGTAAGTAGTGATAGCTCCACAGATTGCAACACCAGGAAAGAGATGGATTTGCTGGAAAGAGCGTTAGATTAATAACTGTGGTGTGTGCCACGCATCCTAACTGAGGCCCACATATTGTCAGCACGTCTGGGAAATATTAATTACTACACTTCAGTTTGACATAAAGATACCTTATGTCAAGAATTTCATCTGATATTTATTTAGATATTGGTACCCTGGGACAGTGATTTTCAACCGGTGTGCCTCCCCCCCCAAATTTTTAAAACACAAACTACCTGACTAACTCGTCAGGGGCACTGACGCCTTTTCTCTTAGATTGTCAAATAAAACAAAACGACCACAGCCAACACAATAACAGCTGTCCAGTGTGAATATATCAAAATTATATCTATTAATTTGTTCTGACATGCCAAAAATTAATATATTATAAATATTTGGTGTGCCACCAAATTTTAGTTTATGTGCACCATGCGATTTTAAAAAAAGTGACAATTGTTTCTATGGGAGATAACTTGGCACTAATCTCCACTCAAATAGCCCATAGATTTGTGAGAACTGCATGTATAGTGAGGGCAGATGAAAAAGTAGCACCAATCCTGATTCATTTTTTTGGCAAACATTTCACACGTGAAAACACTCAGCAGAAAATATTTTGTGTTTGTCAACAGGCTAATCCATTCTAGAATACCACTCAAATTTTTGACAGAATTCACTTAGAAGTCTAAATATAAGCTCTTCCTTCCCCAGACACATACAGATAAAAGATTTTTAGTTATTTTCTTTGAACTCATCTATGTAAGCTTATGAAACTGAAATAATAAATATCTATGATATATTTCAGATTATAAAATAAGTGAAAAGAATCATGGGTAGACAAAGGGAAAGAAATTATCTCAAATCTTAAATTTACTGTATGTAGATGGTAAATCATCCTTTCCTTTGTGGCCAAATGTAGACAAAAGTTTCTGAGTTAAAAACTTCTAGATCAAAATCAATGTAACTACCTTTAGAAACCTAAGTGAAAAGGTGGTTAACTTTCAGCTGAACTTTAAGTTGTCCTAATAATAAGCTTTGAAATTCAATATTGTTCAGTATAGGATTAAGTAAAAAAAAAAAAGATTTTACAGATGATTAATTTTAAAAAATGGGAAAAACTAAAATAGAAATGTCTACTTTGTCTAATCTAAAATTTTAACTATTTTTACACATCCATTTCCAAGTTAAAACTTATCACACACTACTTCATACTCTGTCGGCATCCTTGTCATTTACTCTTCCACTTAGAAAATAATGTAAAGAACAAACAGGTCTTTATTTTAATGTGTTTATTTGTTGGTATCTCCCTGAAACATCTGACTGCACCAGGAATTTTGAGTTCTTTACAAAGCATCGAGGACCAGCTCAGCTTGGGCTTTTAGTGCATATTAGCCAAGGGGAGATGAACTAAAAGTAAAATTACTTAGACACATCAAACTTCTTTCTAAATAGAAAAATAAATATAATGTCAAAATGGCATCAAGTTTTCCATCATCTCCAACAAACCAGAAAATTTCACTGATGCATTAATTCTGGTTTAAAAATAAATATACAGAGAGGGATATCCCAAGCAAAACAAAATAACAACAGCAAAAAATAAAAGAAGAAGAAAGAATCAGATGGGGGAGAAATGAAGGAAGTACTTATATATGTAAATATATGCAAATTAAACTTTCAGAGATTTTTCTATGATTGTGTTGACAAGTATCTTTGCCCAAAGTTATTTTTCTTCCTCAGAACCTAAACATTCACAAATATCTAAAATTGTGATTATCTAAGCATGGGTAGTATGTGCACTGTAATATATGCCTCAAGGGAACTGCAAATGTCAGGAAGATGCAAAAATAGAGTGTGAAATCATCAAAGAAACACCAAAAGTTTAGAAGCTATCATTTAAAAGGCCCTGCATGCAGACTTTCTCTACTGAAAACAGCCCTGCATTATATTTCTGAAGATCTAAGTTAAGCTCAAGAGTGTGGAAATCTGATAATGGTTTTATGGACTAACAGCGCATCCTGGAAACTTTAGACCTACAGATTCCATGGAAATGGGAAATGTAAGAACTCTGTCTTGATTATCCTAAATGTCTGCTGTAAGAAGAAATGGGAAGAAATGCCATTTTCTTTAAAAAAGAGGAAAGAAAGAAACACTCTGATCTTATTGTTTTTGAGTCTGGTGCTGTGGTGGGGATACAGGAATGGCATCAAAAGATTGGGTTTAACACATTTGCCATTTGAGATTGTACTAGTCAGTGGAGAGAATGAGAGAAACATTATTTTTCACAGATTCACCACTACAATAATCTCTGTAATACCCACTTCTCTGAAGAAAAAAAGAAGAAGGAAGGAAGGAAGGGAGGGAGGAAGGGAGGGAGGGAGGGAGGGAGGAAGGGAGGGAGGGAGGGAGGGAAGAAATAAGAGGGGAAAAAGAAAGAGGGAAGAAGAGAGAAAGAAAAGGGAAAATTAAATTTTTTGTTTTTTAATTCAATTTATTGGTGTAACAGAACGTTTTATCTTAAGAACTCAAAGAAAGTGTTTATAAAATATAAAGCACAACTAGTTCTATTAATTATTATTATTATTATTATTATTATTATTATATTTTTCTGAAGTGAGAAGCAGGGAGGCAGAGAGACAGACTCCCCCATGCTCCCAACCAGGATCCACCTAGTATGCTCACTAGGGGGCGATGCTTTGCCCATCTGGGGCATTGTTCCGTTGCAACCGGAGCCATTCTAGCCATGGAGCCATCTTCAGTGTCCGGGCTAACTTTGCTCCAGTGGAGCCTTGGCTGCAGGAGGGAAAGAGAGAGATAAAGAGAAAAGAGGGGAGGAAGGGTGGAGAAGCAGATGGGCGCTTCTCTTGTGTGCCCTCGCCAGGAATCGAACCCAGGACATCCACACGTGGGGTTGATGCTCTACCACTGAGTCAACCAGCCAGAGCCTGTATTAAAACTTTTAATCAAGTCTAGAATGTACAAGTATATTGGATAATTTACTTTATCTAACAATATCACACTTCTTCAAGTTATTTATATACCTCAAATTCATTACAGTTAAGCAAATATTAAGTCAGACAAATTTAGGACAGTGTAAGAGTCATCAATGGTTCAATGCTCTTATTGTTTGTCTAACAGTGCCAGACAACATGCCACATGTTTTGTTTAAAAAAATCAACTCACCATACTCCACTTAAAAAGGTATCACATTGAACCCAAAGATACACATGTGTAATCAAATATAAATAATAAAATTTTGGTAAACACATTAACTAAGCAATAAAAAAGGACAAAGAAGTGACCACAAGGACAGAATGACCGTGACTGGGTCTGTTTACTGGGTTGGGAGAGGAATGACAAGAGAAGGCTTCACATAAGACACAATAATGGAACCAATTTTAGGAAGTGACTGTACAGACATCTATGCAGATGCAACTACATAGTTGAGCGTGACGTGAAATTATGAAACAATTCAAAAACCCTTGATAGGTTCCATGAAGGCAAAAAGAAAATTCACTCACCTCAGTAACACACAGCCTGTTTCAACTATCTTTACCTGAATCTATATATATTTACCGTTTATATACATTTGTATTTCTCTGTATCCATTCATGAATAAGAATATATAGATTTTGGCGTCAGACTTGGGTACCAACCCTGGTTTTCCATTTAGTAAGATACATGACTTTGAGTTTTTACAACAGTTCCCTCATTTCAGAGGCTACAAAAGGTCAGTGGTAGAAAGTGTTGGTTCTGGACCTGTATGTTCCGATGTTATCTTCATTTCAGCTCTACTGGGTCCCAGTTCTGCTATTCTCTGGTGCAAGTTAATGCCCCTCCCTCACTTTTCCTGGTTCTTTAAAATGAGGATCATAATATGACCCACCTCATATGGGTTCACAGAGTTATTACATCTGGGGCTCCTAACATGAGACCTGGTAAAGAGAAAATTCTCAATACAGTACTTACGTATTTGCATTAAGATTATGGTAATAATCAAACTGTTCCTTCCCTTCTAACTTCCAATAAGAAAAGACAAGTCTTATGTATGCCAATCTTAAAAACAAACAAACAAACAAAGTCCTAAGATTTGTTCATCTTTCTCAAGTCCTGTTGCTAATAATGCGATTTAGTTGGCGCCAACATTTAAAGCATGCAACAGATGAAGCTTTCTTCCCATAAATGTAGACCTAACCTAAATTACTGCAGGGGGAAAACTCCGGAGAGCCAGAGCAAGGAAAATACCTAAAAAGTAGCCCTCACCTCTGGCATACACTTGATTGTATCTTTCTCATTAGTTCTGAACGGCTTTGTTTCGCCGCCAGGCTGAAGAAGCACTGCCATTAGTCACTGATATTAAGTATTGTTTATGTCCAACCTAATGGCAAAGGGTTAAGGTAATGTACACAAAGGATTAAATACCAAAAATCCCAGGTTTTCTTTTTTTTGAAATGGATATACCCAACTCAATCAGATATCTGACTCCAATTACAGTAAGTCAATAACCTTTAGTCACTTGAACAACGTGGTACAATGGCCAGACTCACTCGCCATGGATTATAGTCTCCTATCTTTCACATGGTCTTGGAGACATAAGTGACATGTGTAAATGCCTACTGGATTTATATTCCATAAATGGAATGGAATACTTATCTCATCATAGAAATGAATGAGGATACTCTCTGGTACGGATATAGAAGGATCACCATAACCTACTGAGTAAAAAAATTCAAGGATCCAAAGAATCGTAGAGAATATTTTATTATTGCATAACAAAAGGGAGGAACTAATGAATCTTTCATAGGTGTTTACTTATCTATTCACAAGATATTTTAGGAAGAACAACCAGGAAATCTGGGAAGAGCAACTGAGTGGGCTCACAAGATAGTTTTTGCTGTTTATCCCTTTATACTTTTGAATCATGTCAACCTATTTTATATTCGAAAATAAAAGCAAAAGTGATTTAAGATTAATTATTTTTTTAAAGAAAATAAGATATACATTACACATCAACACAGTCAACAGTGTGGTGACACCCAGAGAGAAAGGGGGGTAGAGGTCGGGAAGGTGGGGGAAGCGAGGGATGGGGACAGAAAGAGACACTGCCAGGTGTAGAGGGCCCGTGATGCAGTGGGCATTTGGGCAGATGGTGGTTTGTTCAGTTATGTATGCACTTGAAACCTGTATGGTTTGGCAAACCAATGTCATCCTGATAAATTCAATAAAAAGACAAAAGAAAGGATAAAAACATCAGCTTCTGGTCAAGCTCATAAATCACTACCTAAAATTATGATTTAAGAAAACAAGAACTTTTATCCTAAATATATGTATTAGATTTATAAATGAATAAACCTAATTCAGGAATTCCAGCTTAATGAGACTAAGGGATTAATTCAGGGTGACACATTCTCAAAAATAGAGCAAGGTTATTTTCAGGAAAGAATCGCATGGATCTTGTGTCAAGTCGTATTATATCAACTGAACAGCAGAATTGGCAAGTGAGAGGTCGCTGAATATTACAAGAGCCAAAGTCAATATGTGTTTATAGAAATTCCGCTCCACACCCTGCAAGCACTATGTTAGCACTGAGAATGTGCCTTCCAGGTACTTACTGTCCAGTGGTGGGGCAGCAGAGAGGGAGTAGAAGGTGCATACAATCTGCAGGTAGCTCAAATTCAGCAGTATTAAGGGCAGGTTAAATGTTGGGTGTTCTGGGTATACATAGCAAGGATATGCAACCAGCCTAGAGAGAGAAGGGCAAGGCATTCTGGGAAAGTGGCTTTAGAGTGGCTTTCAGGACTCACATGCATATACTTCTTCATAAACCCTTCTTCTTGGGATAGTTCACCCTTCACACAAAATCAGAAGGAGCTGTAGTTTGTGCACATAAACTTGATAAAATGCAAGTTAGAGGCACTGCTGTCCTGGTGCACTGAGGTCGCAGGTTCGACCCCCGGTCAGGGCATGTATGAGAAGCAATCAATGCGTACACAACTAAATGGAACAACTAAGTGGAAAAAGTTAGTGCTTTTATTTCTCTCTCTCTCTCCCTTCTTCTCTCTCTTTCTCTTACTCTCTCCTCCTTTTTTTCTCTTTCAAATCAACAAAATTTTTTTTAAATTAAAATGAAAGTCCTTATTTAATGCTAATTTTCTTTCTACAGTAGTATCTGTTTGTAAGAGGACCCACTACCAAAGGCTATATGAAATATTTTTAAGGGGATATTTCCTGGACTGTGTCTAAATCCTTCAGAATGGGTGTCACAGGGCCTTAGGACATTCAGAAACAAAGATAGCCTACTTGAAGCCCATCTGCTTCTCCACCTCTCCCCCTCTCCTTCCTCTCTGTCTCTCTCTTCCCCTCCCGCAGCCGAGGCTCCATTGGAGCAAAAGATGGCCCGGGCACTGAGGATGGCTCCTTGGCCTCTGCCCCAGGCGCTAGAGTGGCTCTGGTCACGACAGAGCGATGCCCCGGATAGGCAGAGCATCGCCCCCTGGTGGGCATGCCAGGTGGACCCCGGTAGGGCACATGCCAGAGTCTGTCTGACTGCCTCCCCATTTCCAGCTCCAGAAAAGTACAAAAAAAAAAAAAAAAACCCTACTTGAGACAGGAATCTCTTGGTTCAAATTGGTTTCCCAGGCGATCTCTGGTCTCCCCAGGCTAGAATAATTATTACAGTCTGGTATTTACTGAGCACTCCCTAAAGGTGATTAGCTACTATGGAGTACTTCAGTGTGTGACCCCTGTGTGTGCTGAGGGTGAAGGAGTGCTAGTAGTTGAGAAAAGGGGTGACTATAGTCCATTCTACACCACATTTCTAGATCAATGCGTGGAAACAGCTCACATATAAATATGTGTTCTTTTTTGTAATTCATTTTACAGAGGAGAAAGAGACAGAGAAGAAAAAAGAGAGAGAAGGGGGGGAAGAGCAGGAAGCATCAACTCCCATATGTGCTTTGATCTGGCAAGCCCAAGGTTTCAAACTGGTGACCTCAGCATCCCAGGTCGATATTTTGTTCACTACACCACCATAAGTCAAGGTATAAATATGTGTTCTTAAAGAAGAAGAAAAAAGAAAATAGGTGAGAATCTATAGTTTTCATATTTAATACCTAATGACTCTTCAGTATAATTAGCAAAGCTTGATGCCAAGCATGTTCCCAGTTTAAATACCTTCATAGCAAAGGTCTAGATTAAAGGGTTGAACCAGAAATTACTAGTGATCACACATGACACCATGAGTAGAGAAACTCAAATCAGCATCAGCATCATCTAGAAAAGAAGAAAAGACTAAGTTGTACTCTATGCTAAAATTATCATCTAAAATTTTTAAAAAGTGCATCCTTTTAATGTTTTGCTCTTATTTATGTGACAGCTGCTTGATATGACAGAAAGGAAAACTAAAAAGAAGAAAGACATCTCATTGCCATTGGAATCTAAATGAAGGTTGAATATATCTTCTACTCAATGACAAGAGGCTCCAAGAAGACATTTTAGTTCCATTCATAGTTTTTTGTTTTGTTTTGTTTTGTTTTTGACAGAGACAGAGAGAGTCATAGAGAGGAACAGACAGTCAGGGAGAGAGATCAGAAGCATCAATTTTTCATTGTGGCTTCTTAGTTGTTCATTGATTGCTTTCTCATATGTGCCTGACGGCAAGGGGCGAGGGTGTCTACAGCAGAGTGAGTGACCCCTTGCTCAAGCCAGCAACCTTGGGCTTCAAGCTAGTGACCTTTGGGTCAAGCTAGTGCCCATGGGGTCATGTCTATGATCCCACACTCAAGCCAGTAAGCCCACACTCAAGCGGGTGAGCCCCTGCTCAAGCTGGCGACCTCAGGTTTTTGAAGCTGGGTCCTCTGAATCTCAGTGCAGTGCTCTAACCACTGCACCACTGCCTGGTCAGGCCCATCCATACGTCTGACCATACTGAAAGCAAAGGTGATCTCAAAGAAATTTGTGAAATATTCTTTTATAACGAAATATAAAGATTTAATCAAGAAGACAAAAAGTTGCTGAGTCACATGCATGTTGTTGAATTATTTTTGGATACGTAAAGAATTCTGTAGTTAGGATACAAGCAATATTTACAGTACGAAGTAATAATGACAGTCCTCATTCAGTCAGTACATCTCAGCTATTCTATTAATAAACTGGCACCTCAGTATATTTAAACCAATAGAGTAAAATTTGTAAGAGCAGCAGAAAACAATAGCCTAAATAGAGAAACAGGTTAGACAGAAAAGTTTCAGAAAATAAACCCAAAGATACTCTAAGCACAGAGATTTATACCAAAGAAAGCAGGAATATACACAGAGGTTTAAATGACAGTACAGTGGTACCTTGAGATACGAACAGACCAAAATATGAATTTTTTAAAATATGAGGTACGACTCAATCCGTACTTTTCGAAATCGGAGCGAAATTCCGAGACACCAGTCGTGATTCGGGAAGCTGCCGCTAGTTGGCGCTTAGGCACACAGGTCCAGTATCTGCAGTTTGATATACGAGTTGACTGACTTACGAGCTCAGCTACGGAACGAATTAAATTCATATCTCAAGGTACCACTGTATTTTCAATTGAAGACAGGTCTTTCAGATTCCAAAGAAGTTGACAGACTCTTAATTAAAACTGAATCCCTGATGTTGCCATCATGTATATTTGAATAACTCTTTAGTTTTTAAAAACAGTATTTCCCAAGAAAAATCTTCCAATTCCTTTCTTTCCCAGAATTAATTCTAGTGATTCTAATATATTATTTCTTTCTTAATTCAAACCCAAATTTTGAATCTTCTCATATTTGGCTAAAAACACCTAGAGAACTGACAGGTGAATCGCACAGTTGGACTCAGAACACTGAAGGAGGTATTCAGATTCTTTGTTTGGCCTTTTCAGCCCAACTTTTTCTCATCTATGGTGTTAAGGCTGATGCAATGATTCGTGAGAGAATGAGAAATCCAAGTGCAGGCCCAGACAAGAGCAAGACAGGGGAGGTGACCCTCTCTCCTTCCTGTCAATAAACTCACACTGGGAATGTTCTCCCTGCATTGAGGGATGCTGGCAGCATAACTTCTCTAATACACATAATCAAAACACATTTTTTTTTCTTTTTTCAATGATTTTATTTATTTATAAATTGTCCTGAATGTTCAGATTTTTTCTCTTTACATTTATTTTAACTTATTGTGTTTACATAGATTTTAGTGTCCCCCGAATGCATCTCCCCACCCCCTTATTCCCCTTAACATCCCCCCTGCCTCCCTCCCCCCACGTCCTCCCCGTTTCCCTCCAGGATTTGCTGTCCTGCTCTCTATAACACTGTCTTATGTGTATATAATTTCACCAGTCTTTTTCCCTTCTCTGATCCCATCCTCTCATCCCCTTTCCCTCTGTTCTCTTTCCCTCTGGTCCCTTTGATCCCGCTTCTGCCTCTATTCCATTCCTCAGTTCACATTGTTCGTTGGATTCCTCAAATGAGTGAGGTCATATGATATTTTTCTTTCTCTGCCTAGTTTATTTCACTTAGCATAATAGTTTCCAGGTCCATCCATGTTGTTGCAAAAGGTAAGATTTCCTTCTTTTTCATGGCCCCATTGTATTCCATTGTGTATATGTACCACAGCTTTTTTTTTTTTTTAATAATTTTATTTTTTTAATGAGGCGACATCAATAAATCAGGATACATATATTCAAAGATAACAAGTCCAGGTTATCTTGTCGTTCAATTATGTTGCATACCTATCACACAAAGTCAGATTGTCCTCTGTCACCTTTTATCTAGTTTTCTTTGTGCCCCTCCCCCTCCCCCTTTCCCATTCCCTTTCCCCCCTCCCCCAGTAACCACCACACTCTTATCAATGTCTCTTAGTTTCACTTTTATGTCCCACCTACGTATGGAATAATGCAGTTCCTGTTTTTTTCTGATTTACTTATTTCACTTCGTATAATGTTATCAAGATCCCACCATTTTGCTGTAAATGAACAGACACTTCTCCCAGGAAGAAATACAAATGGCCAACAGATATATGAAAAGATGCTCATCTTCTTTAGTTATTAGAGAAATGCAAATCAAAACGGCAATGAGATACCACCTCACACCTGTTCGATTAGCTATTATTAACAAGACAGGTAATAGCAAATGTTGGAGAGGCTGTGGAGAAAAAGGAACCCTCATACACTGTTGGTGGGAATGTAAAGTAGTACAACCATTATGGAAGAAAGTATGGTGGTTCCTCAAAAAACTGAAAATAGAACTACCTTATGACCCAGAAATCCCTCTACTGGGTATATAACCCCAAAACTCAGAAACATTGATACGTAAAGACACATGCAGCCCCATGTTCATTGCAGCATTGTTCACAGTGGCCAGGACATGGAAACAACCAAAAAACTCGTCAATAGATGACTGGATAAAGAAGATGTGGCACATATACACTATGGAATACTACTCAGCCATGTACCACAGTTTTTTAATCCACTCATCCACTGATGGACACTTAGGCTGTTTCCAGATCTTAGCTATTGTAAACATTGTTGCCATAAACATAGGGATGCGTTTCTTCTTTTGAATCAGTGATTTGGTATTCTCAGGATATATTCCTAAAAGTGGGATGGCTGGGTCAAAACACATTTCTATTTTTAATTTCTTGAGGAATCTCCATACTGTTTTCCACAGTGGCTGCACCAGTCTGCATTCCCACCAGCACTGCAAGAGGGTTCTCCATTTCACCAGGGGGAAGGTAAGTAATTCACTTGACATGATGATCTTTTAACTTGATATTCATTTTGACATTAATACTATTATTCTAAAGAGTGTAACTTCTTTATATGTAAACAGAAAGTAGAGGCCAAGACATTTTTTCATAGAAGAGTAAACTAATTAGATAGAAAGATAGAAAGATATGGAGATACAAATCAACAGAGAACTCTTTAAGTGCAATAGACATTAAAAAACTCCAGAGGCAATATCATTTGCATCTAGTAGACGTTAATACAAACATAAATCATTAAGATGAAATAATACTGGAAAGAGTATAATTAAATATAATTTGAGAGTCTGAAGTTTTTTCCTCTAATGAATACAGCCACATCCTTCCAAATTAAAAAAAAAAAAATCTAAAATTATAAGCGTGCCTCGCTTTAATGATGACTTGATTGCAATACATTCATTTCTCACCCAGGATTTTGACATCAGTTTTCAGGTCAGCAGTAAAGTGTATGCCAACTCGACTTTATCTAAACAGTGAACTTTAATAGTTACTACAGCGGCATGTGCACCTCTTAAACCCTCAGCTGTCAAAAGCACCCTTATTAAACAGGGGAGTAGATATTATTCATGAGAAGAAGAAGTTTGATTTAGAACTCCTGTAATAATAAAGCCTTAATCTCTGCCAATCATCCTATCTTAAGAGGAAGAAACTGCATTTAATGCAAATCCAGTGATAACAGTGCTCAGTCAACCTACAAGCAACAAGCAAGATTTGCCTCTAGAGAGAGCTCCGCTGATTCTGAGAGAGAACTGCATGTTTCCGTTCAAGGCAGATAAAAACTCAACTTTCCTTTACATTTTCTCTAAGAAGAGCGTATGTCCCTTTGCAAATTTGTAAGAAGCCATGATTTTATAGTTTTGAGCAATTTAGCCTTATAAATTCACTATTGATAGTTATGTTTTATGCACAATGAGAACGTAATCTGTTGTCCAAGAGATAACCACTTTTCAGCTTTAGAAATGAGGCTCTATCATTTACTTTCTTCCTGCCCACAAACTATACATGACAGAAATTCAGTCAATATGTAATACTCAGGAAGGAATCTTACCATCAAACTCCGAGCTGGAAAGAGACTTCTTTTAGTAATTTTAACATTGCCTTCTGCCTTTCTTTTCTGTTTAATATCTTCCTCTCATGTAGAAATGGATTGCATAAATCTGGCACTTTTTAATAATGCTATTTTCATTTCCTTTCTTCTTCCCTCCCTCCACCCATTCTCTTTTGACTCTCTCTCTCCATTACTCTCTTCCTACTTCCCTCATTCTCTATTTCCGTCCCTTTCTTTTCTTCCTATCTCCTTTCATAAAGCTTGTTCTGTCTACATCCTTTCTCTAGCTGTGGACATGTAGAATATAGTGTCAGTGAAATGGTCCACTTATACACCCAACCCAGACCTTAAAATGGAAACTGGCAAGGAAATATTAACCACTTGGAATTGTTAGTTATGTAATGTTCTGTTATTACAAGTGACTTCTGGAGTAAGTTGGGTGGTTTAGCATTAAACTAGCTTAATTTAGTTGGTTAGCCAATGATGAATGGAAGCGTTCGAGAGTAAATCACGTGTGGTCCAAGGTACAAACTATGACTCAAATGGCCAAACAGATGTCTAGTTTGTTAACTAAAATAGTTACCAGGTCCTCATTCCATTTCTAAATGAACAGAATATTATGTGGCTATAAAAATAAATAGTATTTTGAGCTTCTTTCTTTTTTTCTTCATTACAGTTGCACTCTTAAATAATTTTCATCTTGGATTGTTTCTTAAGAAGACATATCATAAGAACCAAAGTCTGACTGTGTTGTCTATCTATGCTATGTATAGATAGTACTATATCATCTCGTATACGTTTCCAAAATCTAGCAGGTAAAGACTACAAATTAGAACAGCAGTCCCCCCTTCGACACACAGAAAGATGTCTCATCAGTGGATACCTGAAACCGATGCTGGTACCAAACCCTATATATGCTATTTCTTTCTGTACATGCATAAGTATGAGAAAGTTTAATTTACAAAGTAGGCTCGGTAATAAATTAGCATAACGATTAGTAATAAAATGGAACAATTATAACCATAGACTGTAATAAAAAACTATTTGATTGTGATCTCTCTCCCCAAACACCTTATTGTACTATACTCACCATTCTTCTTGTGATTTTGTGAGATGATGCAATGCCTACAAGATGAGGTGGAGTGAGGTGAATGGATCAAGCACTGTGAAGTAGCCTGAGCTTATTACTGACTTTCAGGTGATAAAGGTTACTGAAACTCAGGCATGGCCGTGTGATAACCAGGATGGCTACTAGTGACGAGCGGAGGGTGGTATACGTAGCACAGACATGTTGGACAAAGGGACCATTCGTGTCCCAGGTGGGAAAGAACAGGACAGCACAAGGTCATCAGGCTGGTCAGAACAGTGTACGAGTGAAAACTTAGGAACTGTTTTTATCCCTGAAGTTGGAAATTTAATATTTTCAGAGCACAGTTGAATAACTGAAGCCGTGGAAAGGGAAACCACGGGTAAGGAGGGATCTACTGCACAGTCGTTAAACAACCTGCCCAATTTTACACACTTTGTATGAGAAAAGTCCAGATTGAAAACCAAAAACATCTGATTCCAGTGTCTGTTCTTCAACATTATACTCTAATATTTGTACAACAATAGGGAAGAGAGACAAACAGAGACAGAAAGAGAAAGAGAGAAAAGAGAGAATGAGAGAGGATCGATTTGAACTTAGAATATAGGTGTCATCCTACAATACCTAAAAAAGTAGTTGTAGAGAAGACACAACCCTTGAAAAGATAAAATAATCATTTGACAAAGTACAGGGTTCTATTTTGAGCTGAATTTTGTGAACAGATTTGTGCTATCAATATCCATAATATCAATCTCATATGACACTGTGTATATGAAATCTCCAAGCTTAAAACACGGAACATGGCCCTGGCCAGTTTGCTCAGTGTTATAGCATCAGCCTGGCTTGTGAATGTCCCAGGTTCTGCAATAATATTACCGGTCAGGGCATACTGGAGAAGCGTCCATCTGCTTCTTCACCTCTCCCCCTCTCGCTTCTCTCTTTCTCCCCCTCCTGCAGCCATGGCTTGATTGAAGCGAGTTGGCCCTGTGTGCTGAGGACGGCTGCATGACCTCTGCCTCAGGTGCTGAGATGACTTCCATTGCTGAGCAAAAGAGCAACACCCCAGATGGGCAGAGCATCATCCCCAAGTGGGCTTGCTGGGAGGATACTGGTTGGGGTGCATACAGGAGTCTGTCTTTCTGCCTCTCTGCTTCTTACTTAATAAAAAACAAGATGATAGATAAATAGATAGATAGATAGATAGATAGATAGATAGATAGATAGAAAGAAAGAACAGGGAACATAAACTGATTTGAAGAGCTGTTAAGTTAATTAGAATTTTGAAGCTTAATTCCTGATTACTTTTACCGCCATCAGTACAGAGCAGAGAGTAACATCATCTCCCCCTCTTCCCTTCACTTTCTCGTGCTGCCTGTTCTTGTTGCAGGACTCAGCGCTACCCCACAACTCCGACACGTGCTGCCTGAGACACTGCAGCTGCCACCGGGCAGGAAGCCCCCGAACAATCCCAGCCCATCTTCCTGGACCGTCTAGGGCAGAGATCCACCAACTTCTCCCCCGCCCCCCAGGTCTAGAGAGCAAATATCTCAGGGTCTGCAGGCCACACACTCTCTGTTATCAAATATTGTCTCTGCTCAACTCCATCGTAGCAAAAACGTCAGAAGTGAAAGAGTGCGTCTGTGTTCCCGTAAAACTTTATATATGAACCCTGACACTTGACTTTCAACAAATTTGTCTGCATCCCAGATATCATTCTTTTTTTTTTTTTAATCTTTTTTTTTCTTTTTTTCTTTATTCATTTTTAAAGAGGAGAGAGAGAGGGAGAGACAGAGAGAGAGAAGGGGGGAGGAGCTGGAAGCATCAACTCCCATATGTGCCTTGACCAGGCAAGCCCAGGGTTTCAAACCGGCGACCTTAGCATTTCCAGGTCGATGTGTTATCCACTGCGCCACCACAGGTCAGGCCCAAATATCATTCTTTTAATGTTCATTTACCCATCTAAAAAAACATTTATAGCTCACAGGTCATATACAAAAATGGCAGTGAGCTGGATGGCCATGTGACTATTGTATTGTTGACTGACCCCTGATCTAAACCACAGACTTCCACAAGAACCCAGCTAGAATGAGTCCAGTGGGCCATCCAGTACAACAAACCTGAAAGGAATCCAGCTTCAATGAGCCAGAAGAGGGAGGTGGAGGGAAAAAAAACCAAACCCAACTCTGTAGAAACAGAAACAAAACAGAGAGAGGATAGCAACTATGAAGGGTTTCAGTATCTCGGTAGGTCGAATTCAGAAACTTCATTTATGCACACGTGGCAATTTCTTGCATTGGCGTGCTGCGAGGTGATCAGTCTCATCATCCTGCCAGCAGACCTCTAGTGTAATGTGAGATGTACCAGAAACTGGAACTCAGTTTTCTGCGTGACGTAGGATGAGGGTTCCCATCCCTCTATACAAAGGCTAAACCTGTCTGAAGATGACAAAATAATTATCTAGAGCTACCAAAACCCTTACAGATTTCTTGAATATGCGAAACCAACTTTAAAATTTGGCTCTCCTTTTGGTGCCTTTATCAGGTCATCGCCATTCTGTTACGACAAGACGTCCATTATTTCAGATGTGTTACAAGCTTACAGCGCTCTAAAAAAATAGCATGGTCTTCTAATCTGATTTGTATCTGTATACGTGCACCAGAAAGAGATTCAAACAGAAAATTTTAGGCAATTCTGCAGATGCCTGAATTCATTCATTAAATGTCAATTATTAATGGTTTCACGACATGTGGATGACCATTTTCAAATATTACTGTTATCCAACACAAACCCCAATTTATTACCCACAGTTGTCCATCTTTTCAGCTATGTAAATCGGTTAGTGAACAACTCCTTGCTCACGAATGTAACTCTTGGGGCTGACCGGGAGGTGGTAACAGTGAATAGACTATCAGACTGGGATACCAAAGACCCAGGTTTAAAACCCCAAGGTCACCGGCTTGAGTGCAGAGCCACCGGGTTGAGCATGGGATCACAGACATGACCCTATGATCGCTGGCTTGAGTGCAGAGCCACCAGGTTGAGCATGGGATCACAGACATGACCCTATGATCGCTGGCTTGAGTGCAGAGCCACCAGGTTGAGCATGGGATCACAGACATGACCCTATGGTCGCTGGCTTGAGTGCAGAGCCACCGGGTTGAGCATGGGATCACAGACATGACCCTATGATCGCCGGCTTGAGTGCAGAGCCACCGGGTTGAGCATGGGATCACAGACATGACCCTATGATCGCTGGCTTGAGTGCAGAGCCACCGGGTTGAGCATGGGATCACAGACATGACCCTATGATCGCTGGCTTGAGTGCAGAGCCACCGGGTTGAGCATGGGATCACAGACATGACCCTATGATTGCTGGCTTGAGCAAGGGGTCACGTGTTCTGCTGGAGCCTCCCAGTCAAGGCACACCTGAGAAAGCAATCAATGAACAACTAAGATGCCACAATGAAGAACTGATGCTTCTCATCTCTCTCCCTTTAAGCCTGTCGGACCCTGTCTGTCTGTCTCTCTCTCTCTTAAAAAACAACAACAACAACAACAACAAAAACAAGAATGTAACTCTTGGGTGAAAAAAAATCCCTACACTACTTGATAACTGGACAATGTCCTACTTTGTTTGGCGTAAAGTTATCTATGGAAACCTAATCAGTCCAGCATCCTCTTTTAAGGAATCAACACCAAAATTCCTAACAAACTTAATTAGGAATTCAGGTTAGCCCCTCCGTTCCCACACGTGAGCAGAGCTCTATGGGATCTCGTAGTATTGAGCACGCGGCTTCTCTGTGGCCTTAAGATCTGGCTGTCTCAGGTCAGGTATTCTGGAAGTACTGGCCCTTGTTTCTGTCCTCCTGTGACTTCTGTCAAACCCTCTTCTTTCAATCTATAAATAGTTCATAGTTATCCCTAGAAAGGTAAACAGAAAAAGGCCCACACTTGCAGGAAAATATGCAACTCCCTCAGTTATGGCCAATACCCACACATCGACTAGAATCACTTCAAGTTTTCTATGACTATCTCTTGGTTTTCAAAAGGCTCTCTCATTCATTTCCAGAATACTTGCATTACCTCTGAAGGCAGCTCAGTGGCTCCGGGTGGGGCGGCACCTCCATTGGAACGCAGTTTGTGAAAACCTGCTGTAGAGCAGGACCTGAAGTCAGGCAGCTAGGGTCCTCGGAGGCTGTGAGAGCGGCTCTTGCAGTCCACTTTGCACCCTTGACACCGTACTTTGAAGAAGGTGCTCGCCTTCAGAGCTATCCAAGAATACCACCGGTACCCAGAGGACTCGGGGCGTAAACGGCTCTTTAAAACTGCATTCCAGGCACTGCACTTCCTTCCCTGTGGTCCTAGCCCTGCCACGGTCATACTTAAGGAGGCGCCTTAGACGGCATCGCTCTAGCTACTCTTCCCGGAGAAACAGTATGCTATCTAAATCTTTTATATATTAAATTATATTATCACCAGTGTGTTAGGAACTTGCAGCCAGAATCTATCACCCCCAATGTAAGACAAAATTTTACAGTCTGTCGGTACTAACTACCTGCTTTTTGAAGTAATGAAAAAATGTAAAGTGATTTGTGGGCGTTCCGTGATAGAAGATTATATGTATTCATAAAAATGAATATTGTTCACTGTAAGATAACGCCCTGACTTTAATATCAGTAGTGAACACTGAAAATCTTTTGTCATATTAAATAATTGCTTCTGGAAAGAAAAGAGGATCTTCATATTTTAAATATAAGTAGGCAAAGGTATTAAAATTATCACAAAAGATACAGGACACAAGAGGTAAGTAAAGTATAAACATCCATGCATAAATATGAAAGTATGCACAGGAATATGTAAAAATGTGCTTGCACCTTAAGTGAGCATATTACCTACTATTTTGAAGTAATGCCTTTGTTGGACATTAATATATTCACACAGTATAAGAGTAAGTCTAGTATATCCAGACAAGTATCAGCTAACAGGCAAACAATCCTTGGAATTCCGTGTAGCTGCTGCTGAGTAGATACAATGCTTGTGTTTTTTTATTATTGTTTGTATCTCATGTCAGGGACAAATTCAATTCAGATTCCCAAAGCCTGTCATTATATAATAAACAAAGTTTCAATAATGGGTTTATATTGAGTTTCTATATTATACATATCCATGCACACATAATCACATAAGAAAGAATAATATATCTTATATGTGCTTTTGGATGATTATTTTTTAAAATAATAAGGACTAAAATTTATTTGACCCAAAAAGGGTTGCAATAAAAAAAAAGGTGAAAATTTAGTATGACTAGGAGCAAAACATAAATAAAGAATCAAGGCACTTGAGTGTTATAAGCTATGCCCTTTAAAGACTTAGAAGCAGAATCCATTGATTCTTGATACATGAGACATGATAGTTGATACAAGTATCATGAATGATCTAAGGAAATGTTTACAGGAAGGGAAATATCAGACAAGGTAGACGGCATGAAAACATCTAGCTTTTCATAAAATGTACACATGTTGCCTCTTGTAATTTCATAGGTTAATAGTTTTATTTTCCTTTCTGTTTAATTTATTGAGGTGACACTGGTTAACAAAATTATTCAGGTTTCAGGTGCACAATTCACGGCACGTCATCGGTACACTGTATTGCGTGTTCACCACCCCAAGTCAAGTCTATATCCATCATCACTTATCTCCTCTCTATCCTGCACCATCTTCCCTACCCAGCTCCCTCCAGTGTATGTTAATATTCTTATTGGGAAGCAATATTAAGTCTTCTATAAAACTATATTATGAAACCAATATTCAATTTCCACAAATGACTTATAAAATTCTGAAGGTCACTATCAAATATTCACATAAAGAACCAAAAATGGTGTACTAGAGGTGTCGGACATTGGTAAGTCTTAGCCCTTTAAGAGTTAATTTTAAAGCAGAATCCCTTTGAGAGGATAAACAGAATCAAGTTCTGCAAGCTAGAGGTAATATTTCAACCGCAGAGTTTATTACACAGTTTCATTGCTAAGCATAGTGTGTCCCATGGAACCACAGAAAATTACTATTGCTGTTCTTAAAGGTTGAGACTCCATCTCTTCCTGATAAATCCATAGTAAAATGAAGAAAGTGTTTCTTGGCATCTTCACAACACCTTTAATTTTTCATGTTTAATGTCTTTTTCTTATTACTCATCTAAGGAAAGTATGAAGAGTTATTATTATTTCCAAAGTGAGAGATGATTCTCTGAGTGCTCATTAGAACCCAACCATCACTTACTGAGTTGGAGGGAGGGGAAGAGGGCAGGGGAGGAGAGCTCCTCTCCAAGGATACAGATATAAGGAATAACACTAGTCAACTTCTTAGAAAATAGACTCTTGTGAATGATTAACTTTTCACTTTGGTTAATCACCATTTCAATAAGTATTGTGTGCAGATCTCTTGCTTGTAGTTTTTATGGTACATATCCATACAGAGACATGATAAAACAGCACCCTCGCAATCTTTGAACTCCAGAGTGCGATGTGTACACAGAATCAACAGCTGTCAACACGATTATAATCAGAAAAGTGCCCGAGTTTCAAGGTGAGGAAGGACCCTGATCAGAAATCCTCACACTAGATGAACTGTATTTTCTAGAAGCCTTGTAACTTTCTTCAAACTATGTTTAAAGGTCCCTGGGTGAATGAGGAAATTCGTTACAATAAACTAAACAGAGAGAAATTGCTTTGGTTGTACTTTCATTTTAGATATCATAACAATAGCAGAACTCAGTCATTTAAACTGTGGCATTATCTGACTGCCTCAGGCAGAGCTATTCTTTTAAAAGGGGCAGAGAGAAAAAAAAAACACAATAATTTCTTTCTCACTCAAAAATATCCTTCTAGTTCTTGTAACTTCCTTGGATTTCAGATGCTTAAAATTTTGCTAATCAATACTTTTCTCTCGCCCTGGCCGGTTGGCTCAGCGGTAGAGCATCGGCCTGGCGTGCAAGAGTCCTGGGTTCAATTCCTGGCCAGGGCACACAGGAGAAGTGCCCATCTGCTTCTCCACCCCTCCCCCTTTCCTTCCTCTCTGTCTCTCTCTTCCTCTCCCGCAGCCAAAGCTCCACTGGAGCAAAGTTGGCCCGGGTGCTGAGAATAGCTCCATGGCCTCTGCCTCAGGCGCTAGAATGGCCCCGGTTGCAACAGAGCAACGCCCCAGATGGGCAGAGCATCGCCCCCTGGTGGGCATGCCAGGTGGATCCCGGTAGGGCGCATGTGGGAGTCTGTCTGACTCCCCCCCCCCCCCGTTTCCAACTTCAGAAAAATACACACACAAAAAAATACTTTTCTTTCCTCCCCAATGAAATACATTGTTTAATATTTGGTCCATAGCTTCTCCCTACATATCCATGCCTTTGGGTTGACTAAAATCATTCACTGAACGTATTTTAATTGAGTCTGGGCTATACTGTGAGAACATTCACATATTAGCCCACACACAAAATATGTGAATGTGGAGTCACACGTCACTATGAGTGGCTGGCATGTAGCCCAGGGGTCTGGATACCTTTCTACACCTACCCTGTGTGCTGAACCTCATAGGTGTGACACACAGTGCGTGGACACAGAGCAATGGGTCACTCTAAGGATAAAGGACAGTCCTTTCCGGTCTAGTCGTAGGGATGTGATCACGACTTAGAGGTTTATTGCAGCCATTGAAGGGACCAACTCAACAGAATAGTACAAAGATTATTTTTAACTGAAAACGTCTGCGCACACCACAGTTGCAAAAAGAAACCTTATTTAAACTTAAACAAAGCTTCTGAAAAAAAACCCTCATAGATACAGATAAAAGCATGGTTATTACCAGGAGGAAAAGTGTTGGGAGGAGGTAGAAGAGGGTAAATTGGACGTAAATGGTGATGAAAAGAGACTTGATTTTGGTACTGAACATACATTATAATATACAGATGATATATTATAGAATTTTATAATATACCTGAAACCTATATAATTTTATTAAGCATTGTCACCCCAATAAAATGAACAAAAATTTTTTTAAAAAATAGGATAAAATGAAATGAGGGAGGCTAAGGTGTGTGGCAAAAACATATTAGAAGATACATACATAATATTTTAAAAAATGAGACTTCTGAGAGGAGAGGTGAAATAAGGACAGAGAGTACCCAGAATGGGAGATGTTGGACAGACTTCAGAATTCAAGTGTTACAGAAAAGAAGTCAGTCCCTGCAGGCTTCTGTCGCCTAGGATGTCCTCGTGATTATCGATCTTTAATTCTAGCTAAGATATTTTCTCATTCATTTTCATATCTCCGTATGGATGTTTCAGAAACACGAAGAAACTCCAGTCCTGTAAGTCTCCTGACTAATATGATTTATGATACTTTCCTTCACACTTCTTTGCCTCTTTCAGGAACTGGCACTACCATTCATCTGCCCACCTACTCAGGTCAGAAACTTAAGACTGTCGGAAACTTGTCTCTTTTTCTTTTTTTTTTTTTTTTTTTTTTTCTGAAGCTGGAAACAGGGAGTGACAGTCAGACAGACTCCCGCATGCGCCCGACCGGGATCCACCCGGCACGCCCACCAGGGGCGGTGCTCTGCCCCCCAGGGGGGGATGCTCTGCCCATCCTGGGCGTCGCCATATTGCGACCAGAGCCACTCTAGCGCCTGAGGCAGAGGCCACAGAGCCATGCCCAGCGCCCGGGCCATCTTTGCTCCAATGGAGCCTTGGCTGCGGGAGGGGAAGAGAGAGACAGAGAGGAAGGCGCGGCGGAGGGGTGGAGAAGCAAATGGGCGCTTCTCCTATGTGCCCTGGCCGGGAATCGAACCCGGGTCCTCTGCACGCTAGGCCGACGCTCTACCGCTGAGCCAACCGGCCAGGGCAACTTGTCTCTTTTTCAACCTCCAAACTTAAGTCATTAACATTTTTCTTAATTTTCCCTACCTAATAGACTTCAAAACCTTCTAACTCTCCCTTAAAACACCTCCAGCAACTAAAACATGGATGAGGGCTGTCTCTTTTTGTATTGCTTGCAAGCCAATAATACTTTTTCCATATTGATATGGTTTTATTTTTATTTATTTATTTATTTTTGTGACAGGGATACAGAGAGACAGAGAGAGGGACCGATAGGTACAGACAGACAGGAAGGGAGAGCGATGAGAAGCATCAATTTTTCATTGCAGCACCTTAGTTGTTCGTTGATTGCTTTCTCATATGTGCCTTGACCTGGGGACTACAGCAGACCAAGTGACCCCTTGCTCGAGCCAGCGACCTTGGACTCAAGCTGGTGAGCCTTGCTCAAACCAGATAAGCCCACACTCAAGCTGGCAACCTTGGGGTTTCAAACCTGGATCCTCCGTGTCCCAGTCTGATGCTCTATCCACTGTGCCACTGCCTAGTTAGGCCATATTGATATGGTTTTAAAGTATCAAAAGATGACTATATCACGATACATCAAAATTATATGAAATTCAAACACTGGTATCAATAAATCAAGATTTTTTGAAACACAGCCATACTTACATATCATCGATGACTGCCTTTGCAGTACAATGGAAGTGGTGAGTACTGTAATATGCAACAGAGACCATGTGGCCTGTAAAACCTAAATTACTTATTAAATAGCCCTTTACAGAAAAATGTACAAACCTGTTATAGACTATTATGATTTTTGGCAGGACCTGTATTCCTGGCCACCTAGGAAATGGTTTACAAACCTAGTCCACTCGAAGCCTTCTCATTCATTCAATCAGCAGGATTCATCATTCAAGTGTGAATCTTAAGTTATTCTCTTGGAGCCTTGGAAAGTCTTCCCACTGTTATTTATAATAAAGATCGAAATGGTTTCCTGGGGTCTCACTGTATCTAGTCAGTGACTTCCTCTGCCACCCTGGGAGCGACCCTTTCCCTGCTCACTGGGTCTCAACCAAGATGCCAGCTTTCAATTCTTTGTGCCTGATGTTCCCAACTACGGGGGAAAAACACCTCCTTTCCTTACCTGATCTTTGGCCAAGCTGGTCCCATTTTGGGTTCGGTTTTAGCTCAAATTTCACTTCTATAGGGAAATCCTACCTGACCCTCCCTCTCTGACTCACTGCTTCCCTGTCTTATGAATAAATGGTATCCCTTTTCCTTTACTGGACTTATGACAGTTTACTATATATTTGTTGGGTCATTTTACTAACGTTCTTCATTAAGAGATAAATTCCATGAAGGAAGGGACATATTTGTTTTGTTCATCCCATAGGGCGTGACGTTTTAGGTACTCAGTGAACATTTGTAAAATGAATTAATGAACAAGTGACCACTTTCATTATGAATTATATTAGTGAATGAGCACTTTCAAGATCCTAATATTATGTTACCTCAGCCCCCCACCAGAAGAAGCAGTTACACACATTTTTAAAAATGATTTAATGTGCAGAACTTTTAAACTCATAACCTTTCCAATAGTTCTTTCCTTTAAAGCAGTGTTGCCAGAAGAAAATAAAACATACAAATAAAACAAAATGGCCTGTGAAATTTAATTCAAGATAAACAGATAAAAAAAAAAAAATATATATATATATATTTTTTTTCCTTTTCTGAAGTTGGAAACGGGGAGGCAGTCAGACAGACTCCCGTATGCGCCTGACCGGGATCCACCCAGCACGCCCACCAGGGGGCGATGCTCTGTAGCAATCAGAGCTATTCTAGTGCCTGAGGCAGAGGCCACAGAGCCTTCCTCAGCATCTGGGCAAACTGCTCCAATGGAGCCTTGGCTGCGGGAGGGGAAGAGAGAGACAGAGAGGAAGAAGAGGGGGAGGGGTGGAGAAGCAGATGGGTGCTTCTCCTGTGTGCCCTGGCTGGGAATTGAACCTGGGACTCCTGCACACCAGGCCAATGCTCTACCACTGAGGCAACCGGCCAGGGCTGCAAATATATTTTTTAATGTAGGCATGCTCTATACAAAAAAGTAAAAATTGTTCCAGTACCAAGAAAAAGAAAACTATTTGTTGTTTCTCTGAATTTCAAATTCAACCAGGTATCCTGTATTTAATATGGCAATCCTACTTTAAAGAGAACTCTAATAAAAAGTAAGCTTAATTTGGCTATTGAGGATGTAACTAGTTATTAGCATAAAGAGATTATAAAATTATCAAAGAAGGTGCCTATAAGAAACAAAGGGATATTGCATGTTTAAGTAATGCTTGCCTATGGAATTGAAAAGGCTATCATTTTAGAAACATGAAAATCACCAAAATTAGAAGAAGAAAAAAAACCCCACTAACAACATAATCAGAAAAAAAAAAAATGCAAGCCAAGCAACATGCAGATAAAAATAGTTTAGCAACTAGTTCCAAGTCCCTCTAAAAATGTTTTGGATCTTTCTGAAAATATAAAAGGTAGCAAAATAGAACTGCAAACATTTCAGTTGAGCAAAGATGAGGATGGACACAGGTAAGACAATAAGGTCAGGGAGGTGTCTTCATGTCCCTGTGATTGTAAACATCCCTTTGCTTCTTAGAATATGTGTTTCGCTTAGCCCTGGCGGGTGGCTCAGTGGATAAGAGTTTTGTCCACATGCACCGAGGTCATGAGTTCCAGCCCCAGTCAGAGCCCATAGGAGAGGCAATCAGTGACTGCCCAGTATATGGAACAACTGAGGGGAACAACCAATTGATGCTTCTCTCTCTCTCTCGCTCTCTCCCTCTCCTTTCTTCTCTCTCTCTCTCTCTCTCTCAAATCTAAATGTGTTTAGCTTAAAATGAAAGCTTATAGCAGCTCACCTGTCAAGGTTTCTGTCTATCACTTAAAAATAGATGTCTAGCCTTCTCAAAGCTTATGCAAAACTTACATTAAACTATCGCAAAGGAATTTACTGATAAAACGCAGACATTTGTATTATCTGTACTAGTCCAAGGCAACCTAGTTAGTCCTTAATAATAACACAATCTCACAACGTTCACTGACTTTAATTACCTAGACAAATATATTTTTTACCTACTAACCACACTCTCTCTCTATCCTCCAACTGGAAACATTCAAAATGTGTAATCAATACACTTTTGCTTTATTCATACTAATTTTATACATGTATCAAACTCATGGCTATTTAGGGATAAAATAAATACTTCTAAAACTTCTAAATATAGGTGGGGTTTAATAACTTTTAATTCTTGCAAATTAGCACAGTTGCAAACAAAATATCTAAGCCCCCAAAACACACACCAACACTCCGCTCCCTGCCCTTGACAACGTAGGAAGAATCAGTCTGGCCATCGAATGCTAGTGAATATTACCTTAAGTCCTCAGGTGGAAACTGGGGATTTTATCCCTACCAATGCTGGGACTTCAGCCATTTATACACCTAGCACCGACATATCCTCCTAATCCTGGATTAAGGACTGAATTAAGAAAGCTATATTTAAAATGTCTGTGTTTCCTTTTTCTGAGTAGTCTACATTCTCCGTTCTGGTGGGCAAGTTCTCACAGGTAATGGTGTTGTCTCGCAAACCTTGCTTTCTAAAGGCTCACTGGACGGAGATAATTGCAGTCGTCTGGGTAGGCACATTTGAGGTCTCTAAATCAGCACAGGTAAATTTTGTTTTTCCAAAACAGATGCTTTTTCTGCCTGAAAGGACAGGCACACGCATTCAACTGTCGTCTACATTTTTATTGTTATGCTATAAAGGTTCTGAAACAATCTCTTTTGAATTTCACTTGATCACAGTCCAACCAGAGTGTGTAATAGTTCCCAGCCCTTTACGCTGACACAAAAAATGCATTTTCTAATACTGCGCACGCCCCTGCCTGACTGCCCAGGCAGATTTTCCCAGGCGCTTCGGCTCCTGCAGTTCAATGAACTGATCCCCGAGAAGAGAATCAACTCCAGTTGTTGTCTTGTTTCTTGTGCATCCGTTTGCAAGCACATTTGCTTCCCATTTAGATATTTGTGCATTGCATTCCCAGTCAGGACGAGGCAGAGAGTCAGAGTGAGAAAAACCACTAATCATTCAGCCCGAGAAAAACAATTTTGTCTCCATGAGTCTTTCAGCCAGAGAAGCAAACAATACAGAAACAAAACAAAACGGAACAACTAAAGAAGAAGGAACACATAACACACTCAGCTTTGGCGATGGTTTCTCCTCCAATGACTTTGCTCATCTCGCAGGCTTACTCTACGAATGGAACCTCACCAGAAGGTGATTGATGCAGTGACTGGTTCGACTTGAATATTATATAAGCTATTCTGAGTAAGAAATTTAAGGGGCAGTACTACAGTTTTATGCCATGGTTTTTGTTTTGTTCTGTTTTGTTTTTATTTGGGTGATATGTCAAAAATTTCTTTTTCTAAAGTGATTGTTGTTACCTGGGTATATAAATTCTCAGTACATAGTAAGAAGTGCGAGTGACGTAACTTGTGTGTATGATACGGAAATAAAGCATAGTATATCCAGATTCATGTGGATATATACACCTAGTCATTTATATTTTAACATTATCTTAACTTTTTTAATGCCGATATCTATAAAGACCAAAAATGAACACCTGAGACTTTCACATTTGGCCTTATTTGTTTTCATGTTGCTAGGGGTTGAACTGCGTCCTAACTCCCAGGATTTCAGAATGCACCCTTATACGGAAGTAGGTTTGCAGCAGAGGCAGTTTGTAAAGATGGGGTCGGAGGGGAGCACGTTGTTTCTTAATCCAGTGCTGTGACGATACCAGGACAGACGGACGTGTGGAGATGAAACCTGGGAGTGCCACCAGCATGGAAAGCCAGCTCCGGAAGCTCGGAGGAGGCAAGGAAGGGTTCTCGCAGTCTCCGAGCGAGCATGGCCCTCCTGTCACCTTGATCTCAGACTTCTAGACTCCAGAATTATTTGCGGAAAATAAATTTCTGTTCTACGCCAACCCTGTCTGTTGCATTTTGTTATGACAGCCCTTGAAAATGAATACTCCTGTTCATTCTTCATCATCTCCAGTGGGGATAAAATCTGTAATTGGATCTTTTTGAGAATACTATTTCTTTCTAATTCTTGAACTAGCAGTTCAAAAGTGGAAATACACGTATTTTACATACAAACCTTATTAAATCGTTCAGGGGTTTAATTCTCTGGTGATTTTCTTTTCAGAAGGAAAGGCTGGTTTTAGGCTAGACCTCTTCTCTATTTTTTCTTCTCTCTTGCTGTCCCCTTCCCTACCTCATCTCATGACGACTCATCTGAGTAAAGGCAAGCGCCATCCTCCTGCACATTCCCACAGCCAAAACAAAAAAAGTATCTGATGACAGAACAGGGTGGTTCAGAGTCGGGGCTTTGGAGGGAGTCAGAATCCATGGGTTAAAATCTTGGTAACATCACTTGATTACAGGTTGACCATGAGTAAGGTTCTAAACCCATCTGGGTCTGTTTCCACATCTGTGATTCATGGAGTTGTGTGAATGCCAAGGATAAAATACACATGACACATTTTCAAAGTGTTTAGGATACGATAACTTCTCAATAAACGTAATTTATATGGATAATTCAAGGGGGATTACGACTGTAGTAAGCGGTTATTAACAAAAGGAAGGGAGTCAAGGGGGCCAGCTTGATTAGGTAGTGAGAGGCAGCTTTGCAGTCCGCCCAGGGAGAATGCCTCATTAATAGGGAAGGGAGAAACGGCTCCGAGTGTTGTCTTTTTACTAAATGCATGCACAGGAGAAGTCAAATAACAAAACCGAACTGTGAAGCATGCGCAGTAAAAGCCAAAATGGTGACCATCAAGGGGAGGAGACTATTGTGGGAAAATCTGGGATAAAGACCTGATAGGATAAAGGTACAAAACCCCAGAAGACCCAGGAAAGAGATTGGTTAGGCCATTAGGAAGCAGTCACTAGCACCGCCCGGAAAAAGCCAAGAAAGAGACCGGATAGTTTGAAAGAAAGCCTGCTCTTTTATTCCAAGCCCAAGGAAATGTAGTGAGACGCGAAGAGAGGCCTGTCGCCAGCATGGCAACCGTAAGGGATGGAGTGGTGGATGCACAGATGGGAAACTGAAGCGCAGAAAAGGGAAGTGACTTGCCCAAGGCCACACCTAAGAATTTTGATGCAGGCCTGGCGCAGAGACTGAGCTGGGACTACCGGAGCTCCCGGAGCGGGGCTGCTGGCGCCGCAGTTCTGGGCCCTGGTCCTCCCGGGCCTGGTGGGGGAGGGGGCGGGGCTGCAGCCGGAAGCTGAACACCTTCTGCAGCCCGATGGAGCTACGCCACCTGGTCATGCAGAAGACGTCAGGAGTGGTGTATCTGCAGCACATGGACAACGTCAACCAGCTTCCGCTGCTGAGCCCGCTGAAGAGGACCGCATGGAGTGCAGTAGCCCCTTCAAAGGCATCGATGTGCCCTCAATGCCCTTTCTTCTCTCAGGCCGTACTTTTGTGCTCTGATAAATCTTGCCGCCATCACACAAAGCCTCCTTTGTGAGTTTCCCTGAAATGCTTTCCCCAGACTCCTCAAGAAGCTATTTCTAGACTGGCCCATCTTCAGGAACAGTATCACCGCATTCTACACCCAACATGGCTCTCCCCACCGCCGATTTCCAGCAATATTTATCATATTTTTGATAAGCATTTTACTAAAACAATATATACAATTATTTGTGTTTTTTTAAAATGTTCATTAATGGTATACTATGAAACTTTACTTTTCTCACCAACATGTTTTTGTGATTTTTCTACATTGATACATGTCTCTAGTTTATGTTAACAGTTGAAAAGTATCCCACTGTATTGTTATTCCAACTGTTTATGCATTTCTTCACTGTTAATATCCAATAAATAAGAACAAGTATATATTTAAAACAATGATTTCACTGTTTGATAAATATCTTCATGCATACTAACAAGGGTAAATCAATAAGAATAATGATTGCAACAATGTTTGCAAGAGCATTATTTTAAATCTTGAAAATAGTTAAGACTTGCATATGAAGACAAAAGTGGACGATTGTCTTTAATCCCATGTCTTCTGTGGAAGTGAACTGCTATTAACAGCTTGGTGTGCATTTAGGTGCTTTTCTTGGTATTACCTCTCCCCGCACCTTCCTCTCTTCCTCTTCCTTTCTTCCCTCCTTCCTCTTCCTTTCTTTCCTCCTTCCTCTTCCTTTCTTCCCTCCTTCCTCTCTTCCTCTTTCTTTCTTCCCTCCTTCTATCTCTATTTCTTTCTCACTCACAATTACAAAAGTTTTTTTAGTCAGCTATCAATGAAATCATGATGAACAAACTATTTTACAAGTTCTTCATTTAACATAGACTTTTCCATGACCCTATACAGCTCTAACTCATTCTTTTTAATGGTTGCATATTATTTTATTGTGCTAATGAACCAAAATTTAGATATTTATTTCCTATTGATGTAAAACAATCTATGCCCACGTACATAAGTATTACTATATAATAGAGACCCAGATGTGGAATTGCTGAATCAAGTAATCAGAATAAACATCTTTTTATATGTATATTGACACTGTATTTCTCCAGTAATTCTTTTGTGCTTTGCATACATCTCCTCTGGGTTGTCTCAGAGATTGGTAGCTGCTCATTATATATATCATGTGTATCAATATTTGGTTATATATGCTAGTAAAGTTTCTCCCACACCGGTATTTGTTTTACAGCTTTGATTGCTTCTTTCAGCTTACACAAATTTTAATTTTTTGGGGGGGTATTTTTCTGAAGCTGGAAACGGGAGGCAGTCAGACAGACTCTCACATGCACCCTACCTGGATCCACCTGGATGCCCACAAGGGGGCGATGCTCTGCCCACCTGGGGCGTTGCTCTGTTGTGACCAGAGCCATTCTAGCGCCTGAGGCAGAGGCCATGGAGCCATCCTCAGCACCCAGGCCAACTTTGCTCCAATGGAGTCTCGGCTGCGGGAGGGGAAGAGAGAGAGACAGAGAAGAAGGAGAGGAGGAGGGGTGGAGAAGCAGATGGGCGCTTCTCCTGTGTGCCCTGGCCGGGAATCGAATCCGGGACTTCTGCATGCCAGGCCGACGCTCTACCACTGAGCCAACCGGCCAGGGCCACAAATTTTAATTTTTTATACTGTAAATTTTCCCTAAGTTTTGTTACCCTTTTGTTTTGCTTAAGAAGTTATTCTTTATTCTAAGATTATATTAAATATAATCTCCTAAAAATTCTTTTAGTATTTTCTTTGTGTTTTACATTTAAAATTTTAATGTATCTATCTAAAATTATTTTTTCCAAGTAGTTACTTCTCCTTTCTGCTCATATATAAATCACTAGGTCTCCTGTCAATTCAACTTTCAGAAAGTTTTCCAAATCAACAATTTCTCAAGGCCTCCATTGCTACCACCCATGGAAGCTATCACCACTTTTGCCTAACCTTCAATAATCACCTGTTAATAAGCATGATACTGTAACTCTCTTCATAGCAACTGAAGTATATATTATATTTCCATAAAATATAAAGGAGTTTGTATCACCTCCATGCTCAAAACCATCCATCAATACACACAACCACATGAATGAATAGCAAACAAAAAAGTCAGACTCCAAAGGTTACGTATAGTATGATCTCATTTATAATACATTTTGAAAAAGACAAAACTACAGATACAGAGAGTGCAGCCATCACTGCAGGAAATGGGGTGGGGCAAGGGGCTGACTCCAAAGGGACATGCTGAAACTTTTCGAAGTGATAGAAATTTTCTTTGAATAGTGAAGATGATTTCATGATTCCACGTGTTTATAAAAACTCATAGAAATAGGTATCGCATTATTGGTATTAGCTCTTACTGAAACAACCCAGAGTCCATCTCAGAAGTAGAATGGGTAAATAAATTATGTTTCAGCCAGAAAAAGGAACACAATACAGTCATAAGAAATATTAAAACCACAGCTGTATGCAAAAGCATAGGTGAATTTCACAATGTTGAGCAAAAGAAAACCACAAAAGCATGCACACTGTAGGATCTCGTTCACAAAAAGTCAAAAAACTATTAACGCATAATCTATGGAGTCAGAAGTGAGGATACTGGTTACTTTGGAGAAGACCAGAAAAGATTGTGGTTGGGAAGGGTCATGACGGAGGCTTCTGGAATGTGGTCAGTGTTCCATTTCCTGACTTGTGTGATGGTTAGAAAAGTGACCCTTTTGTGTAGGTGTGATGTTTCACAGTAAAAAGTCATTGGCTTAAAAAAAAAAACCTCACAGAGCTATACACTACAAAGAGTGAATTTTACCGTATGTCAACTATATCACAATAAACTTGACTAAATTCCCTGTTATATTTGAAATGAAATTCAACGTCTCATCATAACAGATAAGGATTTGCCTGAAATCAGATCTGTCTACCTCTGAGCTTTATCTCCCACACCGTTCCTTTTAACGCCTTCTGACCCAAGCGCCCACGTGGCTTTGGACTCTCTTCTGAATCAGGCTAAGGGGGTTCCCTTTCCTGGGCCCTGCACTTGCTCTTTTCTAGGCCGAATACCTTTTTTTATGTGTGACTATATAAGTTAAAATTACAAGCTTTTAAAAAGTACCTATGCTGAGGCATTGGCCTCAGGGATTCGGATTCAAACAAGGCCCTTATTCAACATCCATCCACACTAGGAGACGCGCTGGAGGTCTGGCTGTTTTAATTGACAATCAAGTCAGTCCCTCCTCGGAGACCAGGCCTTTGGCTTTGCAGAGGTACCTTGGCCTCACAACACAGCATAAAGGTTGTTTGCTTATTTATACTCTGCCTTTCAACAGAGAAGATTTTATATGGTTTACAAAATCAAACAAAACTAAGTAGATGGATGCATTTTGGTGAAGGAAAATTAACATAGGTAAATAAAACCCGTAGGGAGACCAGAACGTAGAAGCAGCAATATGTTGTACTAGGGCCCTAAGTTTTTCTAGGACCTAGTGTAACCTGACAAACAATCATTTTATAACTCTCAGTATCCATGAGACCAACAAACACTTGTTCAGGAAAATGACTGTTCTTGGGAGTGACCCTAAAGATATATTTCTCCTGGGGGTTCTCCGAAGATATGCAATGGGCAATGCTAAGAACAATATCCTCAAAAAAAAAAAAAAATTCTTACAGTAAATAAAGTAATGAGTTTCTCATGGCTCTTTCTTCTAATGATCCTCCATGTGGCCCAAGGGCATCATTCCAAAATACAACTCAGGAATAACAACTCAGGCATGAAGTTGCAGGAGAGATGGGCGGTCCTAACAGACAGGGATGGATATAATTCATCTACACATTTTCCTATGCTTCTAGTCGAATCTAAGAAGAGATTTCAGGTTATCTAAAGCAATGTTTACCAATGTTCTGTTCTCAGCAATGCTAGTAGTTATTGACGTTTTTAAAGTTTGTATCATGAATTGCCCTAGACATAAAATATTGATACTTATTTGGAAGCCTACGAAAGAATCTGATGCCAAGCCCTCCCTTTCTGAGCACTTTTGCTTCAGCACACTGTCAATACTTTTTTAAGTTAAATATATATATTTTGGGGGAACAATGTTTAATAAATAACATTATATAAAGTTCAAGTATACAAGACAACCTCGGCACACTCCATAGTCTGCTCACCATCCAAAGTTCCTTCTCTTTTCATCAACAAAGCACATTTTTGGCCTCTTTGTCCTCTCCAAAATAAAAAAAAAATAAAAAATAAAAAAAATATATAAGGACTTAAACCATGCACTTTCTGGTTCTTGACTGTGTCCAAAAATATGTTCTGTCCCCATTCAAATGAGGACTTGTGTTAAAGCCACATTCTCAGAACTAGAGGCTATTGGTTTAGCCTTTCATGTCATTAATGGGACCCCAAAAGTGTGTGTCTCACACTTGAACTGTATCATCTTGCCGTAGGAGTTTTACAGAGGACAAATGGCAACAGCTACACCATACACTTGAGCACAGAGTTCATAAAAGGGGATTTATAGGATAGTCTTTTTCTCTTAAAGAAAAATAAACCTTAATAATGATCAATACAAAAGCCTGAGCCAAGAAGAATTTTTGGCCTTCATCACAGAATTCAAAAGGGCAGTTCTGTCAAGAAGTGTGTTGATAAGCTGTCATCAAGGAGATTCGATCAAATACAGGCAATGTAAGACCCCAAAAGAATATTAGATCTGTTGAGACAAACACAAACTATTTTATTCACGGGATTTTGTGACGGACCGTATAATCAATGAGCTGTTTAAATTCAGATACTCTGCATCCTCATTACCTGACCTCGCAAAGTAGTCATCTTATCACAGCAAGAAATAGCTTACAACAGACAGCATCTATAGTGAATTAATGTAAGATCCACTTAACAAAACAACTTTATTCCCACTGAGGCCTTCTTGGCTGCCACATTGATGCTACTATGTTGATCCCACGAAAAGTAAGATGAGGGTAAAATCCAATGACTTTCTCATTTTAAAAAAGCAAGAGTTTTGCAGTTTTCTACATTGTTTATTTTGTATCATACTTTTCTTCAGTTAAAAAATAGTGTGTGTCTCTTATTTTCTTCACAGCTTATTAAATGAATGGACAAAGCACATGTGCGCCTTGCATTTTAACCATAGGGATGTCATTAACTTTAGATTTTGGGAGAAAAATACCACTGTTTCCTGTAAATTATGTTTCTCATTTTGGTGACATTGCTGCGCATAGACCCACACCGTCAAAGAGCTTATATGAGAATAACTTCTACAACACAGAACGATTTGAAAAATATGATGAACCCTTTGTCATTACCCCCAAAGTCAAGAAGTTTGACAATGTGTCTGTAGCACAGGTTTGTAGACAATGTTTGTGCACAGGTTCAAATAAATACTTTAAAAAGCCTAAATCTCCCCTGGCTGGTTGGCTCAGCAGTAGAGCATTGGCCTGGCATGTGGAAGTCCTGGGTTGGATTCCCGGCCAGGGCACCCAGGAGAAGCGCCCATCTGCTTCTCCACCCCTCCCCCTCTCCTTCCTCTCTGTCTCTCTTTTCCCCTCCCACAGCCAAGGCTCCATTGGAGCAAAGTTGGCCCACGCTCTAAGGATGACTCCATGGCCTCTGCCTCATGTGCTAGAATGGCTCCTATTGCAGCCGAACAACACCCCAGATGGGCAGAGCATCACCCCCTAGTGGGCATGCCACGTGGACCCCTATTGGGCGCATGCGGGAGTCTGTCTCTCTGCCTCCCTGTTTCTCAATTCAAAAAAAAAAAAAAAAAAGACTAAATCTTTCATTACTGTCCCAGTAGAGCCCAAGCTCTACGTTGACCAGGCATCCCTGATGCAGTGGGACACTCCTGCTGCTTATCAGCAAGGCTGGCAGCCTCTTCAAGACGACTCTTGAGGCGGCGGTGAGGATTCTACTTATCAGTGCAGACACTAACTGCCGGCAGAGGAAAGACACGAGACCGACACACAAAGTTAGTTGCAAGAATCACACAAGCAATTTATTACTCGCAAATCGTTTTGGCCTTGCCGGGGTACAGCTAAAGGGGGCCCCGTGGGCATGCTCCTCTAGGCTGTCTTTGTTCAGAGCTCAGAACTGCGTGGAGACAGTTCACGTTCAGGTTGGAGTCTGGGCGACTCCCACAGCAGAGGCCCCCTCAGCTTCAGTACATTTTCTGGCCAAAGCCTTCTAACAGGTGTCAATCTACAGGATTATCACCTCAAACCACCTTTTTGAAAGTTCCTCACAGAAAGCCCTTTTTATGTTAATCTACTGAAATGTTACATCAAGCCACTTTTAAGATGTTCCTAGGGAAGCAAGCTTCTTGTTTATGTTAACTTACAGAGTTATAACATCAGGCTACTTCTTATCGATGTATAACTTCACACACACACTAACTGGGCCGTGCTCGAAAGTCAGAGTCTGTTTATCACATCTGCACACACTATATTAATTCCTATCCAAATGACATAACATTATTTAATTTCCTTAATTAATTTTAATATTATATCTTCATTACTTTCATATATCTCCCATATTTTTTATATGACTATATATTTAATTACTATAACATTATATTACTACAACACTTATACAGCCCTGTTGTGTTTTGGATCGAGTTTAAAACACGCTGGTCTAGAAAGCCCGTGGGAAACGCTGACACCGGCCACTTTTGCTGCAGGAGATCCCAGATTACTTTGCGCTCTTTTACTTGTAATGTTGACATAACATGTATCCTTCCTGACTCCCTCTTAACAACTTTAGCTGAATGAGGAAACAATGGTTAGGTATTAGAGGGATCTTCCTCTTGACTTGCAGAAAAATGCAACCTTCCTGATGTTTAATGTATTTCCACCTCCTTGTATTGCAGCCCAGATGACTCCACCAGCTTGTCGAGAAAAACCTCCAGGACGACTAAGGAAGTGCCTTAATATTCTTCAACTGCATCGCTCTTGGTTCAGCCCCGCCCCCCACCGTTTCTAGTCCCAGATCCATCCGGGGCCTGGAGGTAACCTTCCTTCTCCACACCATTAATCCCTTCACCTGCTGTCACCAGTCACGGCATGCCCCCTCCATCAAAGTCACGTCCCTTTTCTCCTCCTCACTTCCCACTGCTCATTTTTCACTCCCGTGGTAACTGAACCTGTGCCTCGACTCCATAGAGAATTTTTACCTCGGAGACTAAAAATTCAGGTGTTCTTAATTGAAAACGATGCCAGCATGTTTTGATATGTTTATGTTGCTCTTTGTTCCCTCAGATTAATTATTTATTCAAGATCTGGCTATGGTATAATAGAAATTTCAAACTGTCACAATAAACCTCCCTAAGACGTATCTTCTACAATGAAATAAATTAAAAAAGGCACGTGAGGAATAAAACAAACAAATAAAAGGGAGGAAGTTGCCTTGCTAGAAATAAAATACTTTCCCCACCTGCTCTGTTAGCTATTATTTAACACTCTAAAGGGGAGAAAACTACCAAAGTGTAACTTATTGGGACAGATATAAATGTAATTATGAAAATTAAAAACAATGTCTGGCCTAACTTCGTAAGTCAGGGGGTTGGCGCGTGTGCTTAGCGCTCGGCCTGACCTACGGAGAAAGCTGGCTCCCTTGCATAAGGAACACAGAAAGACAGAATTTTCCAGTGGGCTCTCTTGGGTCTGGTTTCCGGTCGCTCTCCCTCCCCACGCCCTCCTGCAGGTAACCTGAGCCACACACACTGTCCTTCCTCACCCCTTCTGATAAACATTCAAGCTGCCCAAACAATGGCTGCAAAAGCTGCAAGAGCAATTCCTCCCTCTTCGGAGAACTAGAAGGGTCCCTTAATCAGCTATTCCCAGAAGTAGCTGAACTTCAGCGGACACTTCCTGCTAGAGCCCCGCCCCGCGGAGACGGCGTTCTCCTCTCTCAGTGTCTCCTCTCGCCCGCATTACAGGTAGAGGCTGGCCAAGGAATCTCTGGTTGACTTTCTTTCACAGCTGAGAGAGGTTAACAGCAACTCTGTACTCAGCAGAAGTGGGCCAAGGTGAAGAGATATGTAAAATTGCAACCTGATTTTTTTCTTTTTAATTCTTAGGATAAAATGGTCAGGTAAATCAGAATATGTGTATCAGTAGGATCAGCTTGTCTTTTCTCCCAAAAGGAAACTTCCCGGGAGCCAAATCATAATCCACAGGTCAGTTTATGAACTTTCAGTAAGAAATGGGTAACACTGGAACAAGTTTGCAGGGAGCACATCATGCCAAGAACTTTCTTCTATTGGAAAATCATTTATTAAGCATAAGGTTGTTTGGGAATAATGGAATCAGAAATAAAAAATAAGTTAGTGAAATGAACGGCCTTTGGCATTGACTAAGAGAGTCTGACTCATCCACAGACACAGGGGTCTGGAATTATAGTTCCCTGACTCAGTGAGCCTCCCCCGCCCCTTGGATGTATTTTACTAACATTTGTTTTTGAGTAACCTTTTAAAGTTTCTAAAGCCAGTTGCCATGGCCACCATCACAGCAGCCTGGCCCGTGCAGGTTCGCATTGGATTCGGACAGACGGTAATAAAACAATGGAGCCAAGAACTGGTGGGCCATCATCTTTAATCCTAGCTTGCACCCAGTGGGCAAGTAAAAACACACACTGGGCTCCAAAACCCACTCACATTCAGCGCTCACAAAGCTACTGACTTATCCGAGTTTCCTAGAATCAAAGGTTTCTAGCTCACCAGACTTAATCACCTCTGTTCCCCATCTCCTTCCTTCTCCCTGCACAAACTCTGCACAAACTGGCTTCTCCTTCAGCACTCCGCCATCTTGGCTGCTTCTCCTGGCCTCCTCCATGTGGCCTTTCTCTGCTCTCCCCTCTAATGCTAATCTCAGGAACCGAGAGAGCAAGCTTCCGTTCTGCTCCCATTTTATAGTGTAGAAATCAAAACTTTTAATCCAATATACAAACAAGGAAGTCTCTAGTACAAAGTCACTTATCTGAGGCATGATGGGATTGCACCATTCCACATCAAAAAGGTGGGAAAGGCTTAGTCCTAAAACTAAGCCCCAGGCGACAAGGATCCTGCCTGTCCACAGCCCGCCCCCAACACACATTAATATCACCTGGGCAACGGGCCTCCACGTGGGCAGTGCCATCTTTAACAAAGTGAGCATAATATATTTTATCCGCCCACTAAAATCCCTCTGGGTCTGCCTTTCCTCAGTACAACTTTCTTTCTGTAGAGATGTGAAGCCTTTCCACCAGGAAGGGTCCCTTCGGTTCAAAAGCAATTCTAGTTCTTTACGATAACTGACTCATTATCTGTTGATTTCACAGTGTTAACTCTCAGAAGGCAATCTTATTTTTGATATGTTGAGGTTCTAGGGGGACACCGCACTGTGGCTCCCAAGCCCAGGCAACACTATATTTTTAGTACCTATTGTAGCAGGAAGAAAACCAGGTTAGGAGTCAAGAGAGTTGAGTTTTGGTTTAATCTCTGACACTTAACTAGCTTTGTGACCTTGGGCAAGACACGTAATTGCCTTCATTTTGAAAATAAAGAAAATAAGACCCGCTCTATCCACCTCAGAGGGCGGTAGCTGGCACCAAAGAGTACTACTGTATATACCGACAGGGCTTGCACGTCTAACCACCTCTTCCCCCCGGTTAAACACTTACCGGCCAGCCGCGCTACTTGCTCCCAGCTCTGCTCTAGGCCCTGAAGTCGTGGGGAAAACAGAGAAAAGAATAACTCCCCACAGGAAGTGTGTAATCTAGGGCAATGGCAAGTAAGTGGGGTAAGAGGAAAACAAAAACAAGACAGGAAAAGGGAACACAATAAATGTCAAGCCGTGATAGGTGGTCACTAAAGTTACCAGGAAAGGGCCTCCTGGAGAAGAAGCTTTTTGAAGTATGTCTAAGACTTGGAGAAAGGGGAAGCTGGCCAAACAGGTCTCTGTTGGAAAGGCTAGCTAGGCACAGCCAACAGCTTGGGCACAGATTCGGGGGAAAACCCAGTCACCAGCAAGAATAAAAGAAGGGAGCGTGTGAGGACTTGGCCGGGGAGAAACTACGACAGAGATCAGAGATGTGGAGGAGACTGGTGCTGATCTGAGGGCAGACTGAATGGAAGGCAAGGGCAGACCAGAGCTGAGCTGGACTCCTGACCTCCAGAACTGGGAAATAAGGAATAGTTGTTATTATAAAGCCACTAAATTGGTGCTACTCTGTGATGCAGCAATAGGAAATTAACATAAACTGCATTTTCCACATGCTGCTCCACTGGCCTTAAAAAATGGCTGATGTTGAGGGTGAAATGAGAAATAATGAATCTCGATCCGAGAAGTAAGTTGACTTTCCATTCTATTACTAGCACAATTGAAGGATAATCAAAATTGTATCAAAATTGAAGGATAATCAAAGTTGTAGTATGAAACTAAAATATACATTTAACTTAAAATTATGACTGTCATTTGTTGTAAAGGAGATTTTGCTTCGACCTACAAATACAGGATTGGGAAAACAAAGGTTGAGAGCTGTTTGTATAGAAAGGAATACAATAATTAATAAATAGTAATACAAGAATAATCTCTGCCTGACCAGGCGGTGGTGCAGTGGATAGAGCATCGAACTGGGATGCCAAGGACCCAGGTTTGAGACCCCGAAGTCACCAACTTGAACTCAGGCTCATCTGGTTTGAGCAAAAGCTCACCAGCTTGGACTTAAGGTCACTGGCTCGAGCAAGGGGTTACTCTCGGTCTGCTGAAGGCCCGCGGTCAAGGCACATATGAGAAAGCAATCAATGAACAACTAAGGTGTCGCAATGCGAAACAAAAAACTAATGCTTGATGCTTCTCATCTCTCCGTTCCTGTCTGTCTGTCCCTGTCTATCCCTCTCTCCAACTCTCTCTCTGTCTCTAGAAAAATAAATAAATAAACTCTATTTCTCATACGACTGTAAAGCTACTTTGGCTTCACCCTGTGTTTAAAATATATTGAGCAATCCACTTTAAATGTGACAAAGGAAAGCTAAGATTTTTTTCTTTCTTTTTCCATGTGAGAGGAGGAGACATAGAGACAAACTTCTCCCACATGCGCCCCGACCAGGATCAACCCGGCAACCCCTACCTGGGGCCGATGCTCTGCCCATTTCGGGCCATGCTCGCAACTGAGCTATTTTTAGTTCCTGAGTCAAAGGCTCCATGGAGCCATCTCAGCACACATGGCTGATGCACTTGAATCAATCGAGCCAGGGCTGCGGGAGGAGTAAAGAGAGAGAAGGGGGAGAGGGAAGGGTGAGAAGCAGAGGGTCACTTCCCCTGTGTGCCCTGACCCAGAATCCAACCCTGGACATTTACATGCCAGGCTGATGCTCTGCCACTGAGCCAACCAGCCAAGACTGAAAGCTAAGATTTAAAAAAGATCACTACTTGTTTAGTCATGTAAACTACTCCTAAACACAAAATACAGTACTTAATGTTTTGTTGAAAGCCCTGTAAGACTGGTGGTTTTGATGTAATGACACAGAAAATGACATGATTGGTACTAAAATTAGCACAAAAATAATGAGGCACATTAATATGTGACAACCAAAGAACCAACCAATATATGTGCAATTTCAGGATGTACCACGTTAGCCACTACAGAACAGCACAATTAACATTTAACCTACATGAACAGGCAAATAATGTGGCTAACATTGTAACATAACAGACCTAATTTACCGTTAATTGGTTGCAAAAATTATTATAGTAATGAATTGAATAGCAGACTGGAAAATAATCATCATCAATTATGTCGGACGAAGTCTTGATAATTTATTCTCGGCATACATTTTCACTTTTTCATTTACAAAGTTACTTAATGTCATTATTCCATTAAAAAAAAAAACTAATTTAAGTACCTGATCATAAGAAAGACATCATTATATAAGCCAAATATGGATATTCCAGGTTCAAAGATAATTATGTCAGTTACTGATTGAAAATGACAAATTAAATGGGGCTTTTTTTTTTCCTGGCATCAATTCTGTGAGCACAATAGCAAGATCATTTGTTTAAATACGAAAAATACTGTTTCTCCTAATAGTAGTCAGCCTCCAAGATGACCACCAAATATCTTTGTATCTAGGTATTCATATCCGTATAGATCAGCTCCCATGAGGTGATCTATAATCACCTCTAAATCAACTGACCTGTATGACCAATAGATATGGTAGAAGTGACAGTGCGTGACTTCCAGTCCTAAGTCATACATAAATGACAATGCTCTTTCCTCCTTATTTAGGATTACTCCAGGAAAAGCCAGATGTAATACAGTGAAGAGAAAGTGAGGACTCCTGCCAACAACCTGCATACACTTGCCAGTTAAGTGAGTAAATCCTTTTGGGCACTGACCCTTTGGAAGACCACAGTCCTGACTGATACTTTGAGTAAAACCTCATAAAAGTTGTTATGTCTTTTTTGTTTGTTTATTTGTTTGGGGGCGGGGCAGGTCTCCCATGCCAGAATCCCAAATTTTCGACACATATACACTTTTTTTAAAAAAATATTTTTTTGTTTATTCATTTTAGAGAGGAGAGAGAGAGAGAGAAAAGGGGGCAGGAGCAGGAAGCATCAACTCCCACATGCGCCTTGACCAAGCAAGCCCAGGGTTTCAAACCGGCGACCTCAGTGTTTCCAGGTCGACGCTCCATCCACTGCGCCACCAACTGGTCAGGCATATACACTTTTAAGAACAATGAATGCTATTGCCCCTTAAAGCCTCTAGGTTTAGGCGTATTTGTCAAGTGGCTATAGATAACAAATGCACTGTCACTCAAAAACAGATGAGCATAATGGTCTCCACGTTAGTTTTATGTGCAAGAAATAATAACAAAATATTAGTAAATCACATAAGGGGTTCCCGAGAACCTGCCACCCATCTTTAGCATCTGCCCCATTTCTTTCTGAGCTAGCAGCCCCTCCCCCCATCACACGCACTGATATTGTTTCTTTTGCTTCCCCCTTCTCTCGTGTATTTTACAGCAAAGCCCACATATTCTATCGTGTTTTAAGGAAGAACATTTTTGAGATATGAAGAACAGCTCTACGTGCTGGGCTCTCTCGGGCTGACTCTTGCCTTGTCTCTCCAATGCTATGTCGGAAATCATTGTATTCCTCAATCCAAGTCCTTCTCCTCTGTTTTGCATTCACACCTCTAGATCACTTATATACTTAATTTTTTATTTGTTATTTCAATTGCCCTAGAAAACCAGCTCAAGAACAGATTTTTTTTTCTTGTTTTCCACTCCACATAAAACTACCTAACCTGGGCCATGAAAACCTAATAGAAGCTCAATAATAAACCTTACAAGCATGTCACTGTCCTCACCGCCTTCAGCAGGTTGGTTTGCAGACTGTGATGATACACTTATTCACCCATATATTATATTGTCTTTGGACTCCCTGCCCCTGGTGTTTATTTCTTCTCTCTCTAACTGCAAATCCACCCCCATGATCAGATGTCAACACCGCTGAAAAGTAGCTCATTTACAAAGGATTATTTTTTATTTTGATAGAAAATATGTTAAGTACTTAAAATATTGCTCTGAAAAAGCATCTTTCTTGAACAACTATGAGTTCCTAAATGGCAGAAAATTGTCAGGTTACCCTTTAGATCTGATGCACCTTGAATAGTGCCCCTCGTGCGTATGGTTGGCACTTTATGTCATGGTAAATATGCCAACAAGTGGATTCACAAATGATGAAGAAAATCAGGATTCAATCTGTTGTATATATTTTTAAGATAATAAAAGAAGAGATTATAGCTAACATATAGAACATCCTTTAATATTTTAAACACATTTTTATAATTTATTAGCTTTAATATGAGCGTATGACGACGATTTAAAAAAATACTCCGACTTATAGATAATAACCACACAGCCAAGGACAACAGACGAGCACCTCTTATAGCATCACTTGAAGAGAAAATTTCAGTCTTCCTCCCTCTTCCTTATATAAGTCAATTTGTGTCAAAGGCAGTTTTTGTGGTCTGAATCATATTCCTCCCAAATCTGTGTGTTGAAGCAATAAGACTCCCCTACCAATGTCACTGTGTCTGGATATAAGCTTTCAAGGGGTTAATTTTAAATAAAGTCATAAGGGTGGGGTCCTCATCCAACAGGACTATGTGAGCACACAGGGAAACGGGGCTGGCTGGCACCCTCATCTCTGATGTCCAGCACCCAGAATGTTGAGGAAATACTTTTCTGTTGTTTATCCCACCTTGACCAAGGTAACCTGAGTCTAAGGCAGCCTGAGCACACTAATACAGAACTTTAAAGGGAACCACCATAAGAGGAACACAGTGAAGAACTTTCTGGAATAGATATACGGGAGAATGGTCCCCAACATAAAGCCGCTTACAAAGAAGAACACAAGGACTACACCAATAAGAATAAAGTATGTGGGTGTGGGGGGCAGATTCAACAATAAAGATCCAACACAAGGGGCCAAATATAGAATCAAGGAGAAACATTCATCACAAGTGTGACTGCATTAGAACCAGCACATGGACAGTCCAAGGAGCCTCCCGGTGTCCCTCAGCATAGAGCAAAGAGAAATCCAGGGACAATAATATAGAAAACACGATCGAGCAGATACATAAATTTATATCCATACATGGAACTGCCTAGTTCCAAAGGAATAAATTCCTCTGCAACATATGCACTATTTTATTTTAAAAAATCAACTCTTAAAATTCCAACTGGAGCAGAAGGTCTGCTTTTGTTTTCCGGTGACCTCACACGGTGCTTCCAATCCAGGTGTTGAGAGAACAGAGCTGACACATCCTATGCTTTCCAGACTTTAATGATGCCCAGAGCTTTCATTTTCTTTTACACACTGACAATGGAAAACATGGTCTCCTTATGTACAACATAAAACCTATTAAAGTACCCAGCTGTTCTTTCCCGGGTGATTCCTGCTGCTTCTAGCGGAGGTACGGTAATGTCAGATTTTTATGAAAAGGGTTAGAAAACACTGTTTAATTGTACCATACCAGAATGTCCATAGGACGCTTGCCTTTTTCTCTGTGCCTGTCTTTATGTTTCAAATACACGCACAGAAGCTTTATTTCCCAGTGGCCTAAACCTAGACCATAATGCATACTCTTAATATGCAGCAATTTCTACAGTGAACTCTCTTGCAGGATTCCAAGAATATTCCTTCTTTGTTCTCTTTCATTTGTTTTTTTTTTGTTTGTTTCAAAATGACAAATGCACCCGTTTCTGAGAAATGCAAAGATGAAAAGAACTAGAAATATATTTACAATTATTTTAAGATGGTCTTCATCACCAGAAGCAGATAACCACTCAGATTCCACACTGCATCTGAAAATTCTACAAAACGCTCATCACAAGTCACAGCCATGCTTACTTGTATTGTCTTAGGTGCTAAGCTAGACTGCAATCATCAATGCTGTGCTTTTCCAATGCTGGAATATGTAACTCAGGAAAGCCAGTATCAATAAAATTTTAGTTTTCTGTTAAGTAAAACAGGTCCTTGAGAAATATTTAAAAGTTTGAAGAAATGATTTTTTATTATGTGAAGTGCTGCTGGTTCGTTCATCAGCCACAAAATGCCAATTCTTCATTTCTTACCAGGCACTGGGCTTCGAATGACCCACCGGTAGTAAAAATAAATCAGACTTAATGTGTTGAATATTTTAGGGCTTAAAAGGTACAAGAAATAGAACTATGTGAAGGGCTGTTTCAGAGAAATTTAAATCTACAATCAAGATTTGCTGTTCCGTTTTAGGTATGGTAAATTCCCTTGTGACTGAAGGAAAGGCCAAATGTGTAATAAGTTCGCTTCTTATCAGTACCCTCAAAGTGAGAGGCTTTGAGAATTAACCCCTTGTATGCTGATGCTCAAGCAATAAAAACAGAAAACTTTCTTTTAGGCATCAGAGAGTAAATGTTTTAGGATTTGGGGGTCATCTGGTTGTAGCATGGAAGTAATCATAAACATTATGTGAAGTAATGAGTGTCGCTGTGTTTCAACAAAACTTTAATTTTTGGACACTAAAATTTAAATGTTATGTGATTTATTTTATTTTATTTTATTTTTGGTCAATGATTTAAAAATGTAAAAAACAATCTTAACTCGTGGTTGGCCCGATTTGGTCCACAGTGTTGTTTGCTGATCCGAGCAGCTCTAACACCGAATAAGGACAATGCCTCAGAATCTAAAGGTGAATTGTTTATAGCTTAGAAATCTTTGGGATCATCAGAGTACTTTACTACTGAATGCTAGTCAAACTGTCACTGTCTACTATGTGGCCTGTGTTCATAAACTGCGTAACTAGTATTATGATTAGACACTAGTCTGGTATGGCCTGGAACTCTCTGGCCAAGATGTGATAGCTTGCTTAAAAACAAAAGGCATCCAACAGAAAGGATATAAATAAAGTTGAACATATGGTTTCTGTGAACAGGAACAACCTGAATTGGATCTTCTAATTAGTGTCCTATGCCAGTGAATGAAATAGACCTAAAACAATGCATTTCTGAGAATGGTAATTTGTCTTCTTAAGTCTATTTTTTACCTTGTTTTATTAGAGAACTCAACAGTCCGTACTGTCAACAAACAATGATTTAAAAAATATAGCCACAGACTCCTAAAAGGATCAAAGAATTAAATGCACTTACCTAATTGGGAAACAAAGAAACAAGTCATTTGGAACCAATCAGCAATCATCATTTGCAAATCCAGGTTAGAAGACATGAAAGAAAAGGAAACAATAATTCATTAAGATATTTTCTTCAGAAAGTGACTTCCACACAGTCATATTCCTAATTCTACCGCTAATAATATACGACTATTTGGAAAACCAACTGAAGGCATTCTTTTATTGTTCTCATCACCGCTCATGACAAACATATGGTTTTAGAAATATCTGATAAAAACCTGCACAGCACTTGTATAGCTAATATGAATTCAGTAATCTTACCACTTATGCTAGTAAGCGACGTAGGACAGTTTTGAAAATGACTTGAATGCAATCTTTATCTGAATATCAGCAGGCAAAGGGCCAGGGTTGGAAATTATACAATAAGAAGGAAATTGAACAATTCAGATATGTTTATGGAAAGCCTGCATCTTGGGGCACCTCATTTGCCATCGAATAAAGCTGTTATTCATGATGTGCAGCAACAATAAAAAGTAGCTGTCTGCTATAAAATTTTTGCCAGCAGGGCAAATTCAGGCAAAGAAGCAGTTTTCAAATAAATGCACTGGAGAGGAAAGAAAAAAATAAACCTATAAAATGTTTGCATGTTGCTTGCTTGCCTCTCCAACTTTCTTTAATATATATTATAATGCCTAAAGCCAGCAATTCACAAGCAGGCCGTCATTCCATATATGTGTGTGCGTGTGTGTGTCTGTATATATTTATATCTGTGTGTGTATATACATATACAGATATATGTATTTTCATTCTTTGTAAAGGTCATTATAATAATAGTTTCTTCTTGCAGACCTAAAATTAACATGGATTTTAAAAGACTCGCCAAACATCAAAGAAAACTCCGAGCATTTTTCTTTCTTCTTTTTCTTTCTCTCTCATTTCAATGGATTACTTTTTATGCTATTTTACCTAAGATCATTTCTTGCCTTTTGAGGCATTCTGATATTATCCCCAAAATGTAGTTTTCACTAACAATTCCTATTCCAAATATTAACACTGCTCCAAAATTATATTTTTAAGAGGGCTGAGATTCAAGTACCTAATGTTGTCTCCACATGAGACAGTGAAACACATCTGGAACTTTCAAGCTCACCAGATTTTTCATCATTATATGAAAACTTCAATGTTGTTTTTGTTAAAATGAGCTGTGTGGTCAAGTTTTCAGGATAACACATTCATGCTCAAATTTTCTTTGTTCCTATCATCACAGTCAAAGTCTATGCAGGTTATCTTTTGACCCTAATCTAATTCTGGGTATGCCTACTTTAACAATATGGACCATGTCCACGTTTAAAATATAAGATGATTTTAAATGGCCTTACGTTTTTGTTTTTAATCCTTTGCGAAAACAAAAAATATAAAGTACAACAAAGCTGTGTTTGTGTCTGTATCCCCTTCAGGAGAAAGGATATACATTATAAATAATGAAATAACTGATAAATGATTAAGTAAATACATTATAAATGATTAAATAACCTGTTATTCTTTCTACCAATTACACTTCTAAAATGGAAAATCACACAAACTTTTGGGACGGGACTAAGGACTCCCCTCCGTGTCTATTATTAAATAGGCAATTCCAAAATAAACTTTTTCAATGCACTAGTTTTGTTATCTTAGCTTTTCTTATCAGTGAAATATATAGACTCAAGCAATTATTAAAATAATTTGTTAAGTAGAAAAGCAACAATTTAGAAAAAACAAACAAACAGCATTGCTTTGTTATTACCAAACAATTAATTGGACTAATTTTCTAGACCGATAACTATATATATTAGTATTTTTAAAAATATATATATACTGGAGATGACGTCAGCGTAAAATGGCGTGGTAGGAAGCGATACCAATAAATCTCCCCCAAAACTCAACAAGATCTTCAACCAGAAACAGAAAAACCTATCCTTGGAGCCTCCAGATGTTTCGCAATACACCCAAAGGTATGGTTGAGCGAAAATTGGCTAAATATATAATTAAACCCTGAAGGAAATAGGAAGTAAGAAATGCTCCGCTTTCCTCACTAACCTAAACAGGGCGGCTTTCACTGGGAACTGAGAATATAGAAACTAAGATGGGCAAAGGGGGTGAATAGAACCAGGCCGCGGCACAAATGGCCGAACCAGGCTGTGTCACGGAGATCCAAGCCGAGGAAAAACTGTTCCTGTGGCAACCCGGGCAATACAAGCTAAGACTCACGCCAAACCCAGACAAAGAAAGACAAGCAGGGCAGCCATTTTCCCCAATCCCCTGGTCGGCACGTGCAAATAGTGGGCGAGAGATTCCTCCGAGTGTCTCAACAGTGGGTGCCCGTATTATCCCACAGAGAGGCAAAGTCAGGGGCCTTTGTGTGGGCCAAAAGCAGAATCTCGGAATGCCCCAGCACCCTGAAAAAGGCACGCATGGTGAAGGAGCAAGAGCCAATTCCAACGCTGGAACTTTTCCGTGTGGGCGGGGGTTTCACTCAGAGGGTGAGATTTCCGGTCTGATATCCTGGTCTGCGCACAGATAGTGAGCGAGAGATTCCTCCGAGTGCCTCAGCAGTGCGCGCCCGTGTTATCCCACAGAGGGGCAGAGTCAGGGGCCTTTGTGTGGGCCAAAAGCGGAATCTCGGGCCGCCCCAGCGCCCTAAAAAAGCCACGCACGGGGAGGGAGCGAGAGCCAATTCCAACGCTGGAACTTTTCCGTGTGGGTGGGGGTTTCACTCAGAGGGTGAGACTTCCGGCCTGATATCCTGGTCTGCACACAGATAGTGAGCGAGAGTTTCCTCCAAGCGCCCCAGGAGTGGGTACCCACCCGTGTTACCGGACAGAGTGGCAGAGCCAGAGGTCTTTGAGTGGGTGGAAGCCCCACCTGATTATGCTAGCAGCTCTGACTGACTGAGCCTTACCCAGAGCCCTGTGCTGAGTGGAAATAGAGTGGGAAGTGGCCAGCTCTTTGAGCCTCTTACTATCCAGGCAGAGGCAGCAGCAACCCCATAGCTGGATTATCAGGCTACTAATTGAGGAAGGAAAGACTAGGAGAGAGGCTCCAGGAACACAGACTCTCTCACTGTCGGAGCCTATAAATGTTAATGAGCCTCGATTGCCAACGAGACTGAAGCACAATACATGACATCGCCATAGAGACTTATCAACTGCAAACCTCTACCTGAGCGTGCCAAAGGGGCAGAACCCAGGGTACAGAGTCACCGACCAGGAAGAGGGAGAGAAAAGAAAAATCAAGAAGATAACCTCTCAAAATCAAGAATAATCCGCAGACTTTATAACCTATCCCATTTTATTATATTTGTTCGTTTCTTTCTCTTTTCTTCATTCTTGATTTTTTTTTCTTTTTTTCTCCTCCAATTTGGTTGTTTAACTCTCTGCCGGTCTTACTCTCTCCTCTCCTTGAACTACACTACCCATAAGTGTTACATCTCCCATTATCTTTTCTTTCCTCTTCCTTTCTCTCTATGAGGGTTGCACTCCAAAACCCTTAACTCTTCTCTCTCTCTCTCTCTCTCTCTCTCCTCTTTTTTCTTTTTTCTTCTTTTAGTGGTTACCTCTTTTTTTCTCTCTCTCTTTCTCTCTCTCTCTCTCTCTTTCTTTTCTTCCTCTATATTAGTTTCTTCCTTTCTCCTTTACGTCTCCTCTCATTCAAACCTCAATAACGAACAAATTATCTTATCTGGGACTCAAATTTATATTTCTGGCATTTTGGGGGGTTTTTACTTCACCTTTTTAACTCACTAGCAGTGCTCCCATCCCTGGCTCTCCATTTTATCTAGTTATTGTTCCACTAAATACAATAGTAATTTTTTAATTTGTCCCCCATTTTCCTGTTTCCCTCTTATTCCTCTCATCATAACTCTTAGTTAACCAACACCTAAAAGTAAATCATTTTATTCTTGACCCAAATTTTTTCCTTATTTGCTTTTTGTGGGTCCATACCCCCTTTTTTCCATTTTTTTTGTCCCTTTATTACATCTCACCAATTCAGGCCCTCCAGTACAGGCATTGTTTGTTCTAGTCAGTACAATATAATTCACAGTTCACCACAAGATTTTCTCAAGAAAGAGGGGAGAGGAGAGGAGAAGAAAAAAGGAGGGGGGGAATAATTTCCTTTTTTATTTATTTTTATTTTTTTTTATTTTATTTTTCTTTATTTAATGATTAATTTTAAAAAAACTTTTCAATTTTTTATTTTTATTTTTTTAACTTTTTATTCTTTATGAAATCTCATTAATACTATCAACAAAACCACCCTCAGATGCCATTAAGGAAGAGAAAATCTAATATCATGGATACAAAAGAAAGAGAGGTAACACAGCTAGATGAGGAAAAATCTATGGAGAAAAAATTTAATATATTGGAAACCTTGGAGTTAAACGACAGAGAATTTAAAAGAGAAATCCTAAAAATACTCAGAGATATACAAGAAAACACAGAAAGGCAATTTAGGGAGCTCAGAAAACAACTCAATGAACACAAAGAATATATTTCCAAGGAAATTGAAACTATAAAAACAAATAAAACAGAGATGAAAAACTCAATACACGAGCTGAAAAACGAGGTAACAAGCTTAGCTAATAGAACATGCCAGATAGAAGGCAGGATTAGTGAAATAGAAGATAAGCAACTTGAGGCACAACAGAGAGAAGAAAAAGAGACTCAAAAATTAAAAAAAATGAGATAGCCCTACAGGAATTATCTGACTCCATCAAAAATAATAACATAAGAATAATAGGTATATCAGAGGGAGAAGTGAGAAAAAATGGAATGGAGAACATACTCAAACGAATAATAGATGAGAACTTCCCAAGCCTGTGGAAAGAACTAAAGCCTCAAATTCAAGAAGCAAACAGAACTCCTAGTTTTCTTAACCCCAACAAACCTACTCCAAGGCACATCATAATGAAATTGGCACAAACCAATGGCAAAGAAAAAATTCTCAAGGCAGCCAGGGAAAAGAAGAATACAACATATAAAGGAAGGCCCATTAGATTATCATCAGATTTCTCAACAGAAACTCTACAAGCTAGAAGAGAGTGGACCCCAATATTTAAAGTCCTGAAAGAGAGGAACTTTCAGCCACGGATACTATACCCATCAGAGCTATCCTCAAAATATGAAGGAGAAATAAAAACATTCACAGATACAGAAAAGATGAGGGAATTTATCATCAGAAAACCCCCACTCCAGGAATTACTAAAGGGGGTTCTCCAGTCAGATACAAAGAAAAAAAAAACAAAAACAAAGCCACAAGTAAAAGCTCCAAGAAGAACACAATAAAACCAAATTTAAACTGTGACAACAACAGAAAGAAAGGGGGAGGAGAGGATGGAGATTAACAGTAGCAAAGTACAATGGAGTGCAAAAGTACTCACCAAATAGTGCACTACAATGAACAGGGTAGGAACCCTTTTCATTACTTAAAGGTAACCACCATTGAAAAAACCACCACAGAAGCAAATGATTTAAAAAAGATAGCAACAGAGGAAAGATGTATGGAATACAACCAAATAAAAACAAAAGATAGAAAGATGAAAGAGAAGGATCAAACAAGACACAAAACTAACAGAAAGCAATCTATAAAATGGCAATAGGGAACTCACAAGTGTCAATAATTACACTAAATGTAAACGGATTAAACTCACCAATAAAAAGGCACAGAGTAGCAGAATGGATTAAAAAAGAAAATCCAACTGTATGCTGCCTACAAGAAACTCATCTAAGTAACAAGGATAAAAACAAATTCAAAGTGAAAAGCTGGAAAACAATACTCCAAGCAAATAACATTAAAAAAAAGCAGGCGTAGCAATACTCATCTGATAATGCTGATTACAAGACAGCAAAAATACTCAGAGACAAAAATGGCCATTTCATAATGGCTAAGGGGACACTGAATCAAGAAGACATAACAATTCTTAATATATATGCACCAAACCAAGGAGCACCAAAATATATAAGACAGCTACTTATTGACCTTAACACAAAAACTGACAAAAATACAATCATACTTGGAGACCTCAATACACTGCTGATGGCTCTAGATCAGTCATCCAAACAGAGAATCAACAAAGAAAGAAAACTACAGACCAATATCTCTAATGAATACAGATGCTAAAATACTAAACAAAATACTAGCAAATCGAATACAACAACATATTAAAAAAATAATACATCATGATCAAGTGGGATTCATCCCAGAATCTCAAGGATGGTTCAACATACGTAAAACGGTTAACGTAATACACCATATCAACAAAACAAAGAACAAAAACCACATGATCTTATCAATAGATGCAGAAAAGGCTTTCGATAAAATACAGCACAATTTTATGTTTAAGACTCTCAACAAAATGGGAATAGAAGGAAAATATCTCAACATGATAAAGGCCATATATGATAAACCATCAGCTAACATCATATTAAATGGCACTAAACTGAAGGCTTTCCCCCTTAAATCAGGAACAAGACAGGGTTGTCCACTCTCTCCACTTTTATTTAATGTGGTACTAGAGGTTCTAGCCAGAGCAATCAGACAAGACAAAGAAATAAAAGGCATCCATATCGGAAAAGAAGAAGTAAAGGTATCACTTTTTGCAGATGATATGATCCTATACATCGAAAACCCCAAAGAATCCACAAAAAGACTACTAGAAACAATAATCCAATACAGTAAGGTCGCAGGATACAAAATTAACATACAGAAGTCAATAGCCTTTCTATATGCCAACAATGAAACATTTGAGAAAGAACTCAAAAGAATAATCCCCTTCACGATTGCAACAAAAAAAATAAAATACCTTGGAAAAAACATAACAAAGAATGTAAAGGACTTATATAATAAAAACTATAAACCATTGTGAAGGGAAATCGAAAAAGATATAATGAGATGGAAGAATATTCCTTGTTCTTGGTTAGGAAGAATAAATATAATCAAGATGGCCATATTACCCAAAGCAATATACAAATTTAATGCAATTCCCATCAAAATTCCAATGACATTTTTTAAAGAAATGGAGCAAAAAATCATCAGATTTATATGGAACTATAAAAAACCCCAAATAGCCAAAGCAATCCTAAAGAAAAAGAATGAAGCTGGGGGCATTACAATACCTGACTTCAAACTATATTATAGGGCCACAACAATCAAAACAGCATGGTATTGGCAGAAAAATAGACACTCAGACCAAGGGAACAGAATAGAAAACCCAGAAATAAAACCACATATATACAGTCAAATAATTTTTGATAAAGGGGCCAACAACACACAATGGAGAAAAGAAAGCCTCTTCAATAAATGGTGCTGGGAAAACTGGAAAGCCACATGCAAAAGAATGAAACTGGACTATAGTTTGTCCCCCTGTATTAAAATTAACTCAAAATGGATCAAAGATTTAAACATAAGACCTGAAACAATTAAGTACATAGAAGAAGACATAGGTACTAAACTCATGGACCTGGGTTTTAAAGAGGATTTTATGAATTTGACTCCAAAGGCAAGAGAAGTGAAGGCAAAAATTAATGAATGGGACTACATCAGACTAAGAAGTTTTTGCTCAGCAAGAGAAACTGATAACAAAATAAACAGACAGCCAACTAAATGAGAAATGATATTTTCAAACAACAGCTCAGATAAGGGCCTAATATCCAAAATATACAAAGAACTCATAAAACTCTACAACAAACAAACAAACAATCCAATAAAAAAAATGGGAAAAGGACATGAACAGACACTTCTTCCAGGAAGAAATACAAATGGCCAACAGATATATGAAAAGATGCTCATCTTCTTTAGCTATTAGAGAAATGCAAATCAAAACGGCAATGAGATACCACCTCACACCTGTTCGATTAGCTATTATTAACAAGACAGGTAATAGCAAATATTAGAGAGGCTGTGGGGAAAAAGGAACCTTCATACACTGTTGGTGGGAATGTAAAGTAGTACAACCATTATGGAAGAAAGTATGGTGGTTCCTCAAAAAACTGAAAATAGAATTACCTTATGACCCAGCAATCCCTCTACTGGGTATATACCCCAAAAACTCAGAAACATTGATACGTAAAGACAGATATGCAGCCCCATGTTCATTGCAGCATTGTTCACAGTGGCCAGGACATGGAAACAACCAAAAAGCCCATCAATAGATGACTGGATAAAGAAGATGTGGCACATATACACTATGGAATACTACTCAGCCATAAGAAATGATGACATCGGATCATTTACAGCAAAATGGTGGGATCTTGATAACATTATACGAAGTGAAATAAGTAAAACAGAAAAAACCAGGAACTGCATTATTCCATACGTAGGTGGGACATAAAAATGAGACTAAGAGACATTGATAAGAGTGTGGTGGTTACGGGGGGATGGGGGAGAGGGAGAGGGAAAGGGGAGGGGGAGGGGCACAAAGAAAACTAGATAGAAGGTGACAGAGGACAATCTGACTTTGGGTGATGGGTATGCAACATAATTGAATGACAAGATAACCTGGACATGTTATCTTTGAATATATGTATCCTAAGTTATTGATGTCACCTCATTAAAAAAAAATTATTATTAAAAAAATAAAATTAAAACATTAAAAAAAATAAAAAAAAATATACTGGCCTGACTCAGCGGTGGAGCAGTGGATAGAGCATTCGACTGGGATAAAGAGGGCCCAGGTTTAAAACCCAAAGGTTGCCGGTTTGAGCGTGAGCTCATTCAGCTTGAGCATGGGCTCACCAGCTTGAGCTGGGTTGCTGGCTTGAGTGTGGGATCACAGACATGACCCCATGGTCACTGGCTTGAAGCCCAACGATGCTGGATTGAGCCCAAGGTTGCTGGCTTGAGCAAGGGGTCACTTGTTTTGCTGTAGTTCCCCAGTCAAGGCACAAATGAGAAAGGAATCAATGAACAACTGAGGTGCCACAATGAAGAACTGATGCTTCTCATCTCTCCCCATTCTGTCTGTCTGTCCCTATATGACCTTCTGTCTCTCTCCTGTCTCTGTCACACACACACAAAAAATAATACTGAATATTTATAATTGCTGATACTTAGTTTTATCTTTATTTTTTTTTAATTTTATTTATTCATTTTAGAAAGGAGAGACAGAGAGGAGAGAGAGACAGAGAGAGAGAAGGGGGGAGGAGCAGGAAGCATCAACTCCCATATGTGCCTTGACCAGGCAGGCCCAGGGTTTTGAACCAGTGACCTCAGCATTTCCAGTTCGACGCTTTATCTACTGCGCCACCACAGGTCAGATGATACTTAGTGTTGAAGCATGTTCAAATCAGTACTGCATTTTAATTGAATTGTTGTATTCTGTTGTTTCTTAAAGATCTCTGTCTGCTTTTTCCTCCTCTTTTCTTTTTCCAAAACATAATAACTTGTTTAAAAATCATCAGCACCACATTGCCTCACTGCCCTGCATCAACCATGTCCGTGTGTTCTGCTCTCTGCGTTTCATCCTTGGAGTCATTTATCTGGAAAACACGAGCTGAATCATCCTGATGTTCATCTGCTCCTGGTGCAGCCACTCTGCGGTGAGGGCATGAGGGTCCTGGCTGAGATCTCCCGAACGACTCCAGGACAAGCAGATGGACCCAAACCAGGGAGCAGCGGAGCGGAGCTCACAACCCATGTGCATTTCCATAAAAACCTCCCAAACAATGCGACATAGAAGGGACCCAACTTGGGAGTGCTTGTTAATACTTCCTTCCAACGTTTTTTGTTAATCCTCCTGATCAAAATAAAACCGGAGCTCTGGCGCATTTTAATATTAAAAGTAGGCCATCTTCTTTCTCCTCTGATGCTTGTTCTGTAAAACTTAGCTGTACAGCCTGACCAGGAGGTGGCGCAGTGGATAGAGCGTCGGACTGGGATGCAGAAGGACCCAGGTTCGAGACCCCGAGGTCGCCAGCTTGAGTGCAGACTCATCTGGTTTGAGCAAAGCTCACCAGCTTGGACCCAAGGTCGCTGGCTCAAGCAAGGGGTTACTCGGTCTGCTGAAGGCCCACGGTCAAGGCACATATGAGAAAGCAATCAATGAACAACTAAGGTGTTGCAACGTGCAATGAAAAACTAATGATTGATGCTTCTCATCTCTCTCAGTTCCTGTCTGTCCCTGTCTATCCCTCTCTCTGACTCACTCTCTGTCTCTGTAAAAAATAAAAAAATAAAAAAATAAAAAACTTAGCTGTACAATAGTAAATAACGATATTTTCTTTGTTTTATCCAGGAATAATATATATTTTTTAATTTTATTTATTGATTCTTAGAGAAAGAGGAGTGAGAGAGAGAGAGAAGGGGGAGGAGCAGGAAGCATCAACTCCCATATATGCCTTGACCAGGCAAGCCCAAGGTTTCGAACCGGCAACCTCAGTGTTCCAGGTCAACGCTTTATCCCACTGTGCCACCACAGGTCAGGCAGAATAGTATTATTGACTACAGTTGTATATTGGATTTCTGAAAGTTCAGTGGCATGTTTCAAGGACACTGGAATTAAAACTCAACCAAGCCTGACCAGTTGGTGGCGCAGTGGACAGAGCGTCGGACTGGGACGAGGAAGACCCAGGTTCGAAACCCTGAGGTCACCAGCATGAGCTCATCTGGTTTGAACAAGGCTCACCAGCTTGAGCTCAAGGTGGCTGGCTTGAGCAAGGGGTCACTCGGTCTGCTGTAGCCGCCCACCCCCGTCAAGGCACATATGAGAAAGCAATCAATGAATAACTAAGGTGCTACAACGAAGAACTGATGCTTCTCATCTCTCTCCCTTCCTGTCTGTTTATCCCTCTCTCTGTTTCTGTCACACACACACACACACACACACACACACACATACACACACAAACTCAACCAATACTAGATTTATTTTTAGTAAAACAAATTTAATGACATTTTTTTGTGATCAAGTTTTAAAGTTTTTCTGGAAAGAAAATGAAAACTTGACTTACAAGATTATTTTGAGATAAACATTTTTTTACTGACCATGCATACATTTAAAAGAGTCTGTCATTTCATACTGGAAAGTAACACACAGATTCCCTGCCCTGCCTCCCCCCCTCCAGTTTTTGCAATGTGTCTCAAATGAAATGAATTTAGCAATACGATTGGTAAATGTTTGTGTGATCCAAGAATCAATTTGCTTTGTAATGTTCATTTTTATTTAATGTTTTGTGTGGACCGAAAGGGATAGCTTATTTGGACAGCCTAGGCAATTTTGTAAGTTAATTATTAAGTTCAACTGAAATAAAGTAACAATACATGAAGCATAATGAATGGGAAATTCGAACTCCCATAAGGTAATTTGTTGTTAGAATATTTTTAAAGTAGTTTAAAAAAAAAAAGTGCTGTGAACTTAAGTTAAATTCAGGTAACATAATACATTTCAGCATAAAAATAAATTTTGTGGTTCAAATTCACAAACATTAGAACATGGATAGTCTTTGTCCATGAAAAAAAAAAAAAAGCTCTCTAATTTCCTTTTTGGTCATAAGCATAAACAGAATTGGCTCCTCACTCCCAACTTAATATTTTGGGGACGACTTCTGGGGAAGATATATCATTTTTCTTACAGCAAAGTTTTTCCTTCCAAGAAATAAACTAATGTACCTTACGATACTTTTTTATGCCCTATGGATGCAAAAGGCAAATTGCTCATGTTTGAAAAAATACATGGGATGACATTTTAAGGCTCCCAAATTTATTTGTGTGACAGTGTCTCTTTAGAAATAGTACTTGGCATTCAAATAGCTAGAAATTGCTCATGTTGATTTTGAAAGTGAACCTGAAGGCTCTTGTGAGTTTGGCTGAAACTTGGGTGGGGGGGGTGGGGGGGCTTTGATTCTAGGAAAACCTGGAGAAGATTCTCCTGGTTGTGGAACCAGAGAATGTGTTGCTGGGTTTTGGAGCCCTGTGTGTTTGTGTTTACTCGTCAGCCCTTGCAAGGCTAGAATAAAGGGATGGCCCTCCAGTTTTTGGCTCCACTCTTTCTTTACCATCTGTCCGAATCTACTATGAACCTGCATGTGAATGGCCATGAGGGCGGCGGCCCCTGGCTTCAGACCTTCGTAAAATGCATCACCAACTCATCTGGTATCACCAGATAGCCATGTTTATATTCACTATTATTGTCCAGCAATAACCCTTCACAGACCACCTACGTTGTGTAAGGCAGTGGTGTGATATAGCACTGAAAGCTTCCCCTCTTTGCTCTCCGAGGTTGCCAAGGAAATGGCCCCCTTACCCTATCGGCTGCATTCTGTGCAAAACTCTCATTAGTTTCCTGATGGACTATTGCTGATTTTTCTAATTGTTTCCCATACAACAGTCTCTTCCGATCTTAGTTCATCCACCATACTGCTACTAGAAGGATTCTTCTAACATTGAAAACAAAAGGAAAAAATAAAAAGAGAAAAAGAAAGAGGAACAGGAGAAAGGAAGAAGAAAAAAAATGAAGAAGTTTAGAAGAGAAGAGGAACAGAAAAGAAACGTTGACAATAAGTTTCCCTTGACTTCTTGTTACTCATATAATAAAATCCAAAAATTGTTTTTTCCTTAAAAGAAGGGGTCCTTTGCCATCTGCCCTTTCTCTGTTCAGTCTCAGCCTCCACAAGGTCTCACTCTGAACACAGCGTTCCGGACAGTCTGGCTCTGTGTTCGCCTGCAGAGCCCACTGAGACCTTCCAGAAACTGCATTTGTAGAAGTAGGATCTGTGTGCCTCCCTCACTTCGTTTTCCCACCAGCCATACTCCCACTCATTCAGTAACCCATCTCAATTGCCTTTACTCTGAGGCCACTCTCATTTTTCTCAAGGACCCACCAGAACCCCCATGCTTTGTATTCAGTCCTCCTCTTGATAGGCTATTAGTAGAGCTTTTGTTTTGTAATTCCCTGGTATCTTGTATATAGCTCAATTAAAACAATTTCCCCTTTTTTAGTTTATGAGGTCATTTTTCCCTTCAAAGCATGAGGGCTAATTAACTGAATATTAGCACTTAGTGTTGCATTCTCTCTGGTGTATGTCTCTCCCCTCTTGTGGTCAGCCCTTTAAAGCCACAGCTGCATATGTGGCATAGAGCTAGGCTCAGTTACAGGTGAAGAAATGATTGTGAAATATTTTCTTTGTTTCTTCCTACATTTCAGTGTCTACCTGTAGGCAAACAATGCCCTGGCACTTAGTACATTTATGTGTAATAATCACTGAGCAAATATGATCACTCTGATCCTTTATAGAACCAATGAGGAGGCAAGTGAGTTATGCATGAGATTGGACTGTGGAGTAAAGAAGCTAATCTAAGTACATATAGAGGTAGAAAACCTTCATGTCCCAGTACGAAACTAAATGTCATCATGTTTGCTTTGCAATTAAAGAGCATAGAAATAGACAAAGAGAGAATATTGTTTAGCCTCTAGTTTATGAGATGTCCATGTAAAATATGAGCAATGAAAAGCACAGTGTAAGATAATATTAATCATACGTGTAGCTAACAACCTTTGAAGAGACGAGCATATTGTCTCTTTAACTTTTAACTCCTTTTTGTTTGTGTGATCAGTAGCTTTCTCACTTCCTGCAGTAGACTTGAAAACGTCACATGTAATGGAAGAGATGACCTTACAAAGTAGAGATGTGTCTTGCTCTCACTAACCTACAGGGAATTTTCTTAGGGGCTGTGCCGAGTTTTCAGGACCATCAGTAGAGGTGAGTTATAGGGTTTAATAACCGCCACCTTTGTTGCAGGTTTCTATCTCACTAGGGCAAACACCATCAGAGAACAATTCCTGAAAAATGGCGTGTGTCAATTTTTTTTTTCCCTCCAGGCTTAAGGTATATGTTACTCCTCTAAGCACTACCAAAGAGCTGCTGCCTCTTCTGCCAGGAACTTGTTATGTCACAAGGAATGTCCGATAGCTTTAGCAGAGCTTGAGTATGTTGAGGAAAGAGGAAGGGAGGGTGGGAGAGGAGCATATTTGTGACATCTGAATGAATGAAGTAGTTCTCGTTTCATCTTATTCAGGGGTTGGGTCAAATTAAACACACACACACACACACACACACACATACACACACACACACACTATCCCCCTTCAGGCCTGAAAACCTACAGCAGACATTCAATGGATTGTATTAGATGAGGAAAGAAAGTGAGTGCCCAAGGCTAAGCTCGGGCAATCCAGGACGGGTCCAGCCAAGACGTCACAGAAGATGATGCTCAGCTCCACGCGGGTCCACAGCACCCCAGGCAGAGCCACAGAGCGGACGGGTCTCCTCTACCTCCCCCCACTTCTGGGCGACCTCTGTCTTCCCAAGATCTCTGGTCACACTTCTTTCACCCCTCAATCCCAATGTTCTTACTTTTCTCTTTTATTGCCTGAAGAATCGAAGATCTTTTTTTTTAAAGACTTTTTTTTTTTAATTTTTTTATGTTTTATTATTATTTTTTTTTTATGAAGCCGAAAACGGGGAGAGACAGACAGACTCCCGCATGCGCCCCACCGGGATCCACCCGGCACGCCCACCAGGGGGCGACGCTCTGCCCACCAGGGGACGATGCTTTGCCCCTCCGGGGCGTTGCTCTGTTGCTACCAGAGCCACTCTAGCTCCTGGGGCAGAGGCCGAGGAGCCATCCCCAGCGCCCGGGTCAACTTTGCTCCAGTGGAGTCTCGGCTGCGGGAGGGGAAGAGAGAGACAGAGAGGAATGAGAGGGGGAGGGGTGGAGAAGCAGATGGGTGCTTCTCCTGTGTGCCCTGGCCGGGAATCAAACCCGGGACTTCTGCACACCAGGCCGACGCTCTACCACTGAGCCAACCGGCCAGGGCCAGAATCGAAGATCTGAGGTTATCACTTCCTGCCTACCAATCACATCTTTCATTCTTTCTGGGTAACTGAGCTCATCTCGGCAATAGGGAAAAGGTAGCTCTAATTTTTACCAAGACCATTCACCAGAACGTATAGGTATGGACAACAGAATGGATGTTTGACTCTACCTTTTTTTTTAAAAAAAAGAAGAGATTCATAAATCTGAATGAATTCATCAGTAGAGTGGGACAGAGGCTTGCTGTTGCTTCTTGCCTATGCTGGATTCGAAGGCTTTGCACATATACAGTGTGTCCGTAAAGTCATGGTGCACTTTTGACCGGTCACAGGAAAGCAACAAAAGACGACAGAAATGTGAAATCTGCACCAAATAAAAGGAAAACTCTCCCAGTTTCATACCTATTCAGTGCAGTTCGATGTGGGCTCACACACAGATTTTTTAGGGCTCCTTAGGTAGCTATCCCATATAGCCTCTACAGACTCATCACTGACTGATGGCCTACCAGAACGGGGTTTCTCCACCAAACTGTGGGTTTCCTTCAACTGCTTATCCCACCGAGTAATGTTATTTCTATGTGGTGGTGTTTCATTATAAACACGCCGATATTCACGTTGCACTTTGATCACGGATTCAAATTTAGCGAGCCACAGAACACACTGAACTTTTCTCTGTACCGTCCACATCTCGACTGGCATGGCCGTGGGCTGCTCCGCTGTATACACGGTGTTACATCATCATCTGCGCATGCGCACATGCTGCCATATCATCCTACAGAAACTGGGAGGGTTTTCTTTTTATTTAGTGCAGATTTCACATTTCTGTCATCTTTTGTTGCTTTCCTGTGACCAGTCAAAAGTGCACCATGACTTTACGGACACACTGTATTATATAAAAAGTCCCTAAAGTACACACTTTGATTTGTTGATTCAATTTGCTGAACGTGTCTACTTCTTCCTAAATTTTGGGTAATTACTCTAAAAAACATAATGTGATAGTTGTCACTATTGAAGCATGGGACATAGTTATACAAATCAAGCTTTGCTTTACATAACATATTTGATTACAGATGGTCATAACAACCTAGTAAGCAGACATTTGTACTATTGTAGGCATATGAGATCGTGGGTCCTGAACACATGAGTAAAACTCATAGCCAGGTTTATTTGCAAGAGTCATGTGGTAATGGTTTGTCATTGTTTGTTACAACGTATATACTTCTCTTCATAAGCATATGCTCTAAAAATAAAATCACCAATTTATAATAAAAACATAAGTATCAATTTTTCTCATGTAGCTCTTTTCACTTGAAAGCTTCCATACTTCTGTTCTGTCATAGTAATCAGAGTACTAAAACAGCTTGGATTCTTTACGTTTTTAATTGTATAAAAGCAGACAGCTTCCCTTCTAAAAGTAAAGTTAGAAATATAGTGGAAAAAGTGGCCGAAGAGATTTAGGAACAGCCAAGTTTAATTAAGGTGTCTGAAATACTATCTGAAGAATGCAAGATTGAATCAACAAATCTAAAGCTATATAACCTCTTCACGGCTAATAAAATGGCTGACACTAGAATATAATTGAAAAAAGACTCAACTGAATTAATTATAATAAACTGGCTTAAGCTAGCAGAACTGTAATCACATGCTTTGTTATCCTGTCAAATAATTCTTTTTGGGGAAAGAGAGGAGTCTGTACAGAATACAGAAAAAAAGGAGCCCAGGAGAACAAATTTAGTAGATTTCCCTGAATGCCAAGTAGAAACAGGGAGGTACAAATCAACAGACGCATTTCCTGATTAAAGCAAGGAAGTTTTCTATGGCCTGGGTGAGACTGGCCTTAAGACTCACCCTTTGTTTTGATTCAGTATTCAACAATTACATTTCTGATGACAAAACTGTTAGATCACTAACAATAATTATAGACCCTACTACTTATGATTCATTTTGTGCCATACTTTGAGGGCTAAAGATATTCTCACTGCACAAACCCTTAGCATAGAAGACTTATAGCTTTAGATTTGTTGATGCAATCACATACTTTTTTTTTTTTTAATCATTATGATAATCCAAGTAGGTAGAATAAGAAGGGACTGCTTATTTTTATAGGTAAGGACTAGGAAGGGCACATAACCAGGTCAAGGACACACAGGAAGAAGTTGATGGGGTCAGCATTCAAGGCCAGAAAAGTTCCATTCCAGAACTTTTATCTGCACACTCCGTCGCATCACGCCTGAAATAGCCACCTTTGTGGTTGAAGACCAGCCCAGGTAGACGAAGCCACATCACCGTTCCAGCCGGACAGACTCACCTGCTCATCATCCACCATATCTTTGTGCCATAGCCCATAACATGGACAAGGACAAGTTGCTCAGAAAAAGTTCAAATGAAAACCAAGGCGAGAACAAAATAAATGACCTTATTTCTTCTTCACTTAAAAGTATGAGGCAATCGTTGTGAATATACATTATTGTACATCTATAAATACAAAATAAAAAAGGTGTATTCAACACTAGAGGTGTTCTCTGAATAGCAGTGGCAAGTGAACTGTATTGTCAGAATGATATAGGGAACGGAGCACATCAACCATGATAACGATACCAGATCTATGCAGAACATCAGCCTGGAAAAACTGAGAGCAACCTCAAATTCAATTAAATCACTCTTAATGTTGTGATCCTTTGAATATCAAAAAAATCTAGATGTCAGGTTTGCCATAGTTTTCTTTTTTTTTTTTTTTTTTACTTTAATATTTGAATTTAGTTGCTAAAAGGAATTTCTTTTATTGCTATCAAGTAGAAATTTGATTACTGGCAAAATTTGATATAACACTCTGGGGCACATAAACCACATCTAAGAACACGCCTGGCTTTATTGCTTTTCAGTCTACTCACTGCAACTGCAAGTGTCCTCAAAATGTCAGCAACGATAAACTGCAAACGGCTTCACATCCACTCGTTAAACAGCCTCCCTATGGCAGTGGGCTGTAAACAGACATTGCCTGGTTTCGAAGACGGTGTTTATGAATTCAGACACAGATGCTGGTTCTTTCCCTACACGGAGAAGTTTACACTTTGCATCCTGTTTATGTAGCAATCACTGTAGGGTGTATGAAAGCAAAGGAATACTCCATATAGTTACCATATTAATGGTCTTAATATTTTTTGTCATAACCCAAATATCGACTGTGCACTTGAAATCTAGATTAGAGAAAGTGTATTTCCGATCCCCTGGGGCTTTTTTCTTGTCAGCTTCAACTGCACACGCTCCGATGACAGAAGACGCGGCTAATTCTTTCACCCTGAGTGATAAAGTCTACATCATATAGAGTACTGTATAATCTATTTTTAATGGATTAAACAAATTGATCAAATTTTGAGAGACAATGTCACGTGACTTCTTATTGCAAGTTGGAATTTAGAATTGGCAACACAGAAGTCACTGATAATTTATAAAATAAACAAAACACATGACTAAAGAGGAAAGAGGCAGTGTTCAGTAAATGTATCTCAGTGAAAAACCAGCAAGTTTACAACAGGTATTCAGACCAAAGCCTAAATTTCTTTGGTTGCCTTTCAAGGCCTTGTATGAATCCCCACCAAATTTTTTTCATTTTTTACTTTTGTGCCTGAGTCCTGTACTTTGAAATGATATTCTGAATACACTCTATAAATGTCCACTTTTATTCATGTGCATAGATGTACATTTTACTGCAAATCCTAAACTCAATCATAATTGACTGACACATCTAAATATGATCCTTAACAATGTACTAGCCTTGGCCAGTTGGCTCAGTGGTAAAGCATTGGCCCAGTGACTGGATATCCCGGGTTTGATTCCCAGTCAGGGCACACAGGAAGAGGCGCCTGTTTCTCCACTCCTCCCCCTCTCACTTCTCTCTCTCTCTCTCTTCTCCTCCTGTAGCCATGGTTCAAATGGTTTGAGCAAGTTGGTCCCAGGTGCTGAGGATGGCTCTATGGCTTCTCCTCAGGTGCTAAAATAGCTCAGTTGTCAAGCAACGGAGCAGCAGCTCCAGATGGGCAGAGCATCACCCAATAGAGGGATTGCTAATTGGATCCTGTTTGGGGCACATGCACAGTCTTTCTCCCTGCCTCCCTGACTCTCATAATAATAATAATAATAATAATAATAATAATAATAATAATAAGTCCTAAGTGATTATTAGACATAGAGCAAGCCCAGTGCTAGGTCATTCCCTGACACAATATAGACACCGAATCACAAAATAAGTGGTAGCTATAACATGCCTTACTCTTGGGCTTTGAGGTGAAGTAGTGGTCTCATTTATGTTAAGAGAGGTAAACAAAAATTGAGAAAGTAGCAAAATTACTAAATGGAAGAAGAGATTCGGTTTGAGTTTGATGATGAAGTTCACGGACTTCAGCTTAACTGAATTTTCATCATCCCTATAAATCCTTCCTTCATAACCTTAGCTCTCAAGTTGTAAGAATATACAGGATAATATAGTCAAGCACAGTCAACATTACATAGTATTAGCTACCATTGTTGATGCCAGTGTGCTTTCCCTCGCATGACACTAAAAATTGAGACAGACCGTAATCTGGTTAACACCGTCAGTGTATAGCTACAAATTATGGGGTCTCCTGACTCCTTAAACTGACTTTGCAAACTGGATGAATGTACATCTCCTAAGCATTGTGAAAGCGCAGACCCAGTAAAAGGCAGAGGGCAGTAGAAAACCTGAAGCAAGGTGAAATGCCCTGCAGAAAACAGCTAAAGAATTCACTATAATATCGCTTTCACCAGACTGTGAAACCCTCTCTTTTGAAATTGCTTTTCATTATATTTGTTGGCCAAAAGCAGCCAGGTAGGACCCTTATATCTGGAATGATCTTAATGAGAAGGATTTTATGGAAACAAACGTTATGTTATCCTATTAGTTAGAACATAAAAATTAGCTGTGTTTTGCCATGCAGGTTAAGGAGGGAATCTTAAGTTTTCAAGGAGTAGAAGGAGAATAGAAATAAAAAACAAGAAGTTCCCAGAGTTTTGCCTGTTCTCGCTACATAGGGTTTTATGCACATGTAGCAGTCTGGAAAAAAAAAAGGGGGTTACATCTGGTTTTGCCCATTCCGTCATTTTCCTTTTTCTTAAAAGCTTTGTCTCTAATTTGCACAGTGCTAAATTAGCTTCAGACTATTTTTATTCTTGAAAGAAAGACTACATCAGTCTCAACATTAGATCATTCGTTAATGGGGGAACATCCAACTGCCAACGAACGAACGCTGTTTGGGCACTAACACGTGTGCTTCAGGGAGATGTGGATCAACACATCGGAAAGCGGTGCAGCCGTGAGGAATCCGGTGGGTCTGACAACAGAATTCAGGGGGAGAGAAAGAAAATAAAGAGCCGAGTTCAGGCATTGTTCCTGAGACGCCTGCCAAACTATCGCAGATTTCAGCAGTTTATGAAAACAGTACTTTGTGTTTTCAAATATGCTCTTAAATTTTTCACAGGATGGATCAGATGGGATGCATTCTCGTCATTTTTGGAAAATGCAGAGAAAACAGGCATGCCGAAGACCGGGAACAGCACGCGGGAATAACACTTCCCATGCTAGTTTTGTGCCACTTTTCCCCCCCAGGATATAAAGTGTTGTGAAACATTAGCGGGGGCAATGCAGTGTTAAAAGGTTTTAAACTATAGATCTATCTCTTTTATTGCATTGAGGGGCCCTGTTACGGGGTTTAACGGCCATTATTATTAATGGCAACTCCTTGTCATTACTGCAAATTAAATAGCAGATCAACTGCTACATAATCGCATAGCACAGGGTGTACAGAAAGATGATGGCAGGCTGGCCGGCAATTCACATTGACAAGTTACTTTAAAACTTGAGATATGGTTAAATGCTATCTGTCTGTGAATAAATTCCAGCTTAATAGTTTGGCGCTATAGGTTAGGAGTTGGTACATTGTTGCCCCAGCTCATAAAAACTTACACAGCAAACTGGGTTCCATGTTTTCAACTATTAATTCCCTTCAAAATGTAGCCAAAACTTTATTAATAAATCAGTGGTAGCAGGTGGTTAATTACTCAATTCAGTGAGTCCTTGTCGTGGCCTCCTCTGTGTCTCATCACGGTGGCATTATAGGTAGAACAGAGAAGAAAGGCTCAGGGTAATTTGAGAGGGGGAGGAGAGAGAGTAAGAGGTGAGAAGGGAGGTTGGAAGAGAAGCAGAATGAGGTGGGTACGACAGGAACATCTCCAATCTTTTACTTTTCAATACAAAGTGTAAAGGTCGCTACTGAGCCGTTGCAGAAATACTGACCCACGCTCAGCCAAGATCTGGGAACAAGTCTCTCACTCTTTTCTTCCCTAGACATCGGTCCTGCTCTCAAGGGAATGGTCTTAATTTGCAACACATGGTTATGGCAATGGGAAAGGAGTAAGGAAATGAAGAAAACTTCAGTCTACAAATTATTCCCAGACCACTTCTCTCTTTCTCTTCTCTCTCCAGCGCACCACTCCCAGACGGCACAAATAGGCCTGTCTTTCTGATCTGAAGAATAACACACTATGAATGAAATTCATCTGAGGGCACTCCCAAAGAAAAAAAGCTGCTTTTTTTCCTTCCAATATTGGATTCCACAACAAGGGTTGGAAGTACTCTCATAGAACTGTTATTATATAAAGAGGTTAGCCTTTTGTAGCACTAGTTATAAACATATCCAGCTACATTATGGGTTAAATAAGCTGTCGAGGGCTGACCAGAAAATATAAGCTTCCTATAGAGCAAGGTTTCTATGATAGATGATGTATTAAGTTCCAAATTTTCTATGATTTACCCATGCCTTTTAAAATATAATTCAGTTGTAAATTGGGAACTGTCTGCACTCTGTTCCTTTATGACATCAAATTTATTTCACTGGACCAGTTAAAGCGAAGGCTAATTGTTGGTTCTTGAAAAACAAAATAAATCAGTCTTCAAAGCAGAATTCATGTTGAGGAGGAATTCAAATAGAACCCAAGCAGGAGGAAAAACAGCTAAGGAGGAGTATGTCCCACGACAGCACCAGGGAGACTTTGCAGGAATTAGCTTGTGTTGTGTTCTTATCTCTGAAGAAGCACTGTCTAAACTATTTGAAGCTGCTTTCTCAGAGGGATTATCTCCTTCAATCTGTTTTAATCACAACTAACCACTTTTAAATGCTATATACTGAACTTCAATTAGAGAATCAGAATTCCTCTAGATCTCTGTGACTTAATAGAAAAAAACACACGCTCACCCACACACATGTTCTAGAAATCAAATTGTCACCCACCTGCTGTTGTTCAGGTTAACCAGAAAATAGAAAACGGTTATATTTTTAATGAACACAAACTAAGATCAATGCACATATGAAATATTACACCTGAAAATGCTTTAGACTTTGGAGGTGATTTCCAGAAGTAAGCAAATACATTCTTTAGAAAATGGATACATTTGAAGATCACTGTGATTAAAAATAAACAGTCAAAAAAACAGAATGGCAAACTGAGCTGCCATTAATAAGTTAGATAATTTTTTTTCTTGTCCATTATTAGAATTCTGTGTTAACCACAGAAATGCTCGTGCATTTATGAACTGTTCTACAAATTATCAGTGTTCTAAAAAAATAAAGAACGTGAACCTATGTATTGTAATGAAAGAACTGGTCATTGACCAATTTCACTTATGGTTAGAATCATTCCGTTAGATACATGCTTACTCCAGCTAAACTATGAAGGTGATAAAAATTACTAACTTTCTTTCGGTGAGTATTTGCCAGGCAGCACTAGGTATTGTTATTTTTTCTTTGAATTCCATCAATCTAGAGACGTTAGTTCCTAGGGAGAAATAGTTACCACTGAAAGTGAAAACATGGACCCTCGAACCCCATGGATTGTGTGCGTCTGAATTCCGGTTCCGCTGCCTTCAAAGGATGTCATCTGTCCTGTCAAGTCAGGGTCAAAGAATACTGTTTATTTTGTACAATTGTGTGAGGATTACATAAGCACATAGCTTAATGAGTGCAACCACAGCGCACACCCCATGGATGGTTACAATGTGCATTTAGGGGGAACAAATTTAAAACTAAGGATTATATAATGATCAACCAGGTGAATTTTTATCCTCAATTATCCCCACTCACATTCCCAAGACTCTGATGGCAACTTTATAGACATCAATAAGTTCACGTCTTGCTCAAGATGTAGAGCTATCACATAATTTTATGCTGACATCGGTTGTCTCCTGACAGCATGAAGATACGAAATAACAAGCAGTCAATGTCAGCAGTCTTAAATCAGGCCGAGGGCCCCCACGGCACCAGACAGTGGCAGCTTGTTACTGCTGAGGAAATGTCAGTCCAGTCAAAGCGCGGTGAGGCTGTCAGATCCCCGATCGCGTCTGCCTGGTAGAACCAACCTTCTTATAAGGTAACGTTGGTAAAGACGCTGTTATGTTGCCAACAACCCTGAAGCAGAACAGCCGATGTGGCTCTCAGAGTTCAAGAAGTTGTTTGACTTTTCGATCCCTGCGCTGCCTCCCTCCATTAGGCTGGTTCCTTTTCTCTCTGTTCATAGGCACGGCTCTAGAATTAGAGAACGTATCGTCTTGCAAATGTGTCTAAGAATTCTCGTAGGGAGCTAGACATCAGTATACGGGCGATAACTGACTTACGCTTTGCAATGCTTATGAACCATTGCTTACTTATTTTTTAAACACTTCGTTTAGTAGGAATAGTTGTGTGTGTCCTCTTTTACTGTAACTGCACTATACTCTTCCCCTTGGCACTGACTCTGGTGTCCTGCTATGATCCATTCTCACTCACAGCATCTTTGCCATAGCCAGTATCACTTACTTTTAAAGTGGCCCATTGATTGAATCCCAGGGTCTTATTACAGATGTTCTCTGCCCATTTAATTAAATTTTAAGTAATACATATATACACTAGTTTAAAAGATTTCATTTTTTTCTTTTTCTTTTTCTTTTCTTTTTGCTATTCTTATAAAGGGTGGTGGCATTTTTACTGTTTCAATTTTCCCATCAACAAGCCCACAAAAAAATAATAAAATGTGTTGGCTGTTCTCTGTCTTATTTTCTCAGTAAATATGACTATTCACAGATCCATTTTTTTCATCACAGTTGGCGAGGACCGTTAGTAGCATTTAAGAGTCTCAATCCCATAGTCTGTACAATCACTGTTCAAAGATCTATCTTCTGAGTCCATACTGGGCACACACATTCATCAACCTTCTGCCGTACCTGGATCTCATCCCTAGCTGACACTTATAGACAGTCCCCTGTGACTTTTATCATGAAGAGCGTGTTGGGGTGAGAACTGGGTTACGGTCTATGGTCATTAATCTAACGTCTCACTGTGTACTTTCCTGCACAGCAAATTACAAGTCTCTTTCACCCTCTTCACAAACCAGTGTCAAAGGAAATACTTACATATGTGCTATAAATCTATTTGAATACATGGTAACAGAAACAAACATATGGGTTAAATTTCCTTGAAATTACACATGGTTATAAAAATTGACCTAAAAAAAAAAGTACTTGGAAAAACATGTTTGGGATTTGATCGAACAAAAATATTTTTAAATATCTCAAGCTGTTTGGCAAATCTCAAAAATGCCAAGTGATTTCCAAGTCGACTCACAGCAGCCTTTCTTTTTTAAACTCATTTTAGAAAGGAGAGAGAGAGAGAGAGAGAGAGAGAGAGACAAGCAGGGAGGAGCAGGAAGCATCAAATCTCGTATGTGCCTTGACCAGGCAAGCCTGGAATTTCGAACCAGCAACCTCAGCGTTCCAGGTCGGCACTTTATCGACTGCGCTACCACAGGTCAGGCCCAGCATCCTTTTTCTAACACATGAGCCTGACAAAGCATGAAAGTGTGTGTGTGTGTGTGTGTGTGTGTGTGTGTGTGTGTGTGTGTGTTTGTGAGTGTGCACGCATGTATGTGATGAAGCAATGGGCTTTATCATCATCACCAGGAGCTTTATCTACAAAACCAGATTAAAGAATAACATTGCCCAAGTATCTAGAGAGTTTATCAGTATTGTAAATATTCGTCAGGTACAGTGTCAGTTCCATAAACAAGTGGAGTCCGGTAGTATGTACTTGGTGGGTTAAGTGATGTCCAAGTTATTTTACATCATTTTATCGAGCAAATAGCACATTTTTTTCCCACAAAAAATGTATTCCTTTCATTAATCTGGGAGAAAACACAGGTAAAAATGCAAAAATAAATACTTTATTAGCACGGAGTAGCTTTTCAGATCACATATTTGATCTCATCAGATACTGGATATTAGGGGCTTGAGTAAGAGTTGTAAGAGATAACCAAGTCTCAACTGAGAAGAGCAGGTAGAAAAGTCAAGTGCAGGAAAACACTGTCCAGAAGGGTTTATGTACTTGGGGCATGAAAGTCATGATCCTGGGAAGTTGGAGATCTCGGATTCATGAATGTGGTTTTCAGAACAGAGAGTATGTGTATGGACATGGGAGATGAAACTTTATTTGATGCAAATAAGGATACCTGTCTTTATACCAGTAGTCATTATGTGTGTGTATACACATATATGTAATATATACTTCATATGTATATGTGTATATGTATACATTATATATACTATATATTATAACTTTATACCTTCGTTACACCAGTTTCATAATAAAGATCATAGAGTCTATAATACACAAGTTTGAAAACATCTATAGTGTATACACAAAATATAGCCAATCTAACCAATTAAAAGTATTTAAATAATTGTTTATCTATTTCTTGACCTCTCCATTTCTTTTACTTCTATGTGCCTAGCTCTTGGTCATCCATTTGCTAGATTTTCTTCTAATCTCATCTTCAGAGTTTCATGTTCCTTATAATCAGTGTGAACTTCACCATCAAAGACTTTCTTAAGTATTATGTTAGGCAAACAACACATTTGGTTAAAATTGAGAACTTCCAATTCACTTCAGAATCAAACCAGAACTTGTGGCTGTGCATAACTGTTCCATCACCATGACCTCGGCTGAGGTATATTTTCCCAGCAGGACTTGCAAAGTTTAGTTCCTCCTCATTGTCTATCTCCTTTATAAGTGATACAATAGAATGGCAAATGTAGTTTCTTCCCAGAAAGACTAGGTTAAAAAAATCAGACTTAAACACAAAAACATCACATCATCAGCTAATTCTCAGCTACCTGCCTTTATGAGAATGAATCTATAATTTTGTAAAATTATTTATATTCATGCCGTGTGACTTTGGGTCTAAACCTCATTCGATCCCGTTTGAGAATTTATTGTGACCTAAAACATAGCGTGTGCTGAAGGCCTGTTCCAGGAAAATTGTTAAGCAATGCCTTCCACTTGGCTCTGCCCAGACAAGTCCTCCGTACGTGAAACCCCATTCTCCCTGATTGCTCAGATCCGCTCCCCAAAGCTCCTTCTGCTTCGGTAACACCTCTGCCCCGTGCTCAACCTCACCATCATGTCACCTGCTCTTGTGTGTGTCATCTCGAGGCCTCAGGACAGTGGTTACTCTGTCCCTGTGGTACTCCCATAGTTCTTTATCCATACTGCTACTAGGATTCGCATTGTGCTTAGTCATCTGTTCTCTGCCCTCTCTCTGTGTCATGCTTGTCTTTGCACTTCCTCCATGTCTTGTAGACATGCAGCCCATTCGTGGTGTTCAAATACATAAATATTCATACTTTCCAAGTGGACAAATGCATCTGAACAACTAAACTCAAATTATAATGACAACTATCAGCTCACTTCGAGTGCCATTTAAACTCTAATGCTCGTTGTACTAATTAGGTACGGTGACAAGGGTGTAGTGGCAATAACGATGAAACGCTTTGTAAAGTACAGGATTGCCTAATCACTTTGTCGTGCAGCTGAAACTAAGACAAAATAATGTTAAATTTAAACTGTATTTGAAAAATAAAATTTAAAAAAGTTCTCGTGCTTACAATTTAACCATCTAGAAACTATACCACCTCTCTCTAAAAATTTTCTAAGTGAAATATTTCAGATATGCCTGCATCACAAATACACTCATCAATCGACTTAATACTTGCACTTTATAACTCCTTCAAATACATCTGTGAGTTGTAAAAATTATTATCTCTGTCTATATTTTCATACTAAAAGTTGTGAGTTTAATAACTGAAAAGATTCCTAAGTTCTTGTAGGCGAGCTCAATTTTATCGGCAAGCCACATTCATTAATGTATGGAATATATGAATTATACATACGATGCAGTGTTTTCAAAGAGATAATGAGGGGACATTTTCAAAAATTGTTTGGATAATAACCTGTTTGTAAAATACCGTTTTTGGCCACTAGAGGGAATATACCCTCTAACTTAGCAAAGAAAAACAATATTTTTTTTTACTGTTATTGAACAAGTCACCTTCTTGTCTAGCCAGGTAGTTGGTCAACATACTAATCAGTATCCTTCATTAACTATACATTAATAACAATCTTTCATTATATGAGTCCCCCTCCTTTTTTTTTTTTACCAAGAACTAGACACAAAGAACCATAGAACTGGCTACTGCAATTTGCGTCCCCCTAGAGGCAAAAGGAAATCCATAATTTGCCTTGAGAAAGTGGAGAGCGGGCAAGAGGCGAAGACAGACACAGCACCCACTGCAGAATTGTTCCTTTACCATCTCGCACAACCACTGGCATTCCCCAAAGGCCGTTTGCACAAATGACAGGAGGAAGCTCCTCAGAACTTGACAAAGGTAAAGGTTCTGAGTTATACTGAATATTAACAGTCAATATTACCAGCGAGCAACTGCTGCCAATCGAAAAGAAAAGCATCTTCCAGTGTAAGCCCACAGAGAAAGGAGGACTTCAAAGCAGGTAGGGAAGGAAGAAGAAGCAGAAGAGCCCCCAAAGAAAACCTTCAGAAATCTATTTCGTCACGGCGGCTCTATGCCTTGAAGTTTATTTACCTAGTGCATGGAATTCAAATGAACGGCCATGCTTTGAGAATTATTATCTTGCTGTAATCTGAACAGGTGAATTCCTATTCCACGTAATAAATTTCAAATTGTTCAGCTGTTATCGCCTAACAAAAATCAATCAGGTACACAATTGCGGCCGTAAGGCATAGATTGACCCCATCCTTATCACCGCAGGTTCCTAGGCTCTCCGTCACGTGGGGGCAGACCGAACAGTCACAGACTGACCACATTCTTATCACCACAGGTTCCTAGGCTCTCTCTCCGCCACGTGGGGGCAGACCGAACAGTCACAGACTGACCGCATTCTTATCCCCGCAGGTTCCTAGGCTCTCTCTCCGCCACGTGGGGGCAGACCGAACAGTCACAGATGGACTGCATTCCTATCACGGCGGGTTCCTAGGCTCTCCGCCACGTGGGGGCAGACGGAACAGTCACAGACTGACCGCATTCTTATCACGGCAGGGGGCAGACCGAACAGTCACAGACTGACCACATTCTTATCCCCGCAGGTTCCTAGGTTCTCTCTCCACCACGTGGGGGCAGACCGAACAGTCACAGACTGACCACATTCTTATCACCGCAGGTTCCTAGGCTCTCTCTCCGCCACGTGGGGGCAGACCGAACAGTCACAGACTGACCACATTCTCATCACGGCGGGTTCCTAGGCTCTCTCTCCGCCACGTGGGGGCAGACCGAACAGTCACAGACTGACCGCATTCCTATCACCGCAGGTTCCTAGGCTCTCTCTCCGCCACGTGGGGGCAGACCGAACAGTCACAGACTGACCACATTTCTATCACGGCGGGTTCCTAGGTTCTCTCTCCACCACGTGGGGGCAGACCGAACAGTCACAGACTGACCGCATTCTTATCCCCGCAGGTTCCTCGGCTCTCTCTCCGCCACGTGGGGGCAGACCGAACAGTCACAGACTGACCACATTCTTATCCCCGCAGGTTCCTAGGCTCTCCGCCACGTGGGGGCAGACCGAACAGTCACAGACTGACCACATTCCTATCACGGCGGGTTCCTAGGTTCTCTCTCCGCCACGTGGGGGCAGACCGAACAGTCACAGACTGACCACATTCTCATCACGACAGGTTCCTAGGTTCTCTCTCCACCACGTGGGGGCAGACCGAACAGTCACAGACTGACCATATTCCTATCACGGCAGGTTCCTAGGCTCTCTCTCCACCACGTGGGGGCAGACCGAACAGTCACAGACTGACCGCATTCTTATCACGGCGGGTTCCTAGGTTCTCTCTCCACCACGTGGGGGCAGACCGAACAGCAGCAGGAACGGGAAGAGAAGCAACATTCTCAACAGATTTTCTAAGTGCTTTTTAAAAACATGAGTAGGTGAATAAAAGCCACTTAACTTCCATTTGAATCTATGTCGTCTATACCTGGGGAATGCAGACGTTACGACATAGCCAGTGTGTAATCTGAATAATTTCATATTGGAACTCTACATAAAAGACATGGTCAATATTGCCATTCATGACAACTGTCAGCCCCAAGGATTATTGATAGTAGATAAGGATACTAGAGCCTTTTTCTTCTTTTTTTTTTTTTTTTCCTGTTTCCCTTTACTCTTTAGAGGGTTCAATTAAAGCTGTCTTACTCATCAGTCGGTTGTAGTAGAACCTTTCCAGCCAATGGACAAACCTCAACTGAATAAAACCAATGATCAAAGTCCTAGACAACATAGCCAATGCGTGTTCTATTAGTCACCAATTAAGTTATTCCTTTGCAGTAATTTTATGGGGGTCCAAAGTTAAATCCTTTTTTTTTTTTTTGCTTAAATTAGGAGATTTCTATAGGTACACCTGATCAATGACTGAAGTGATTAAAATAAAAATCCATACTTCCAGGTGTAGAAGTTTAAAATACAGAATATAAGAGAACAGTTATTGATATACCCATAACTCTAAAATGTACATATAAAATGTATTGGCTTCCTCTGGCTTCACCTTTTGCTTTCTTTAGATTCCATGGATGGATTTTTGAACACCTAGTACATGAGCAAATAAGCTCATAGGGGCCAATGCACACGGCATTAGAGTGGTAAGACCAGAGTAAAGTGAAAAACAGAGGCAAAATTACTTTACATGCATTATAATAATCAGTAAGGAACACAGGCTAATCAAGATCATCAACTTGGTCCTGACTCTAGAAATAGACCCACAGATATAAATGGAAAAAGATAGAGATGGATAGAAGATAGATAATAGCCACTGACCTCTCACAGAATGGCACTATGGTCATTCTAATAGTCAGCAATGCAAAAATTCGATAAATATTATCACAGTGACATTGATCTCCATGAAACATCAATCCTCTTTAATTCCTCAGTCATCAAAGGCAGAAGAGAACATTGGATATCGCAGGACTAACTCCTCACAGAATGAGTGCTACGTGCTAGACTTTGCGTCCGAGCAGTGTACTTCAAACATGTTCCCTAATTTCGGACTCGGCTTGGTGAACGAGGTGCCGTCTTATACTACAGAAAACTGAGAATTAAAGATGTTAAATAATTTGTGCAAGGGGGCGGAGCCCTGGTTCGCACTGAAGTCAGTTTTACTTCAGAACCTGTCGTTTTAATTTATACCGTCTCTTCTTAACTGTAATTCTGGTGTGCTGAGATCCCAGCTCTGACAGAATAACAAATATAAGTGAAGAAGTGTTACATAATTATACTTACAATGGTAAAATAGGCCTCTGTGTCAGAGACCACCAGATTTTGGTGTGATACTTGTACTCTCTTCTTTCTTTAACTATATGAATAGCACCCTAGTTCTGGGGGGAGGCCTGGTGACCGGTGACTACACTGCCCAGATCTGCTTGCAGTGCGAGGCCTGCTGTTAAAATGCTGAATAAAGAGCCACAGGCCAACAACACGGGCTCTTTTTAAAGGGGAATCGACTCGCCTCGCCGGCCATTTACCCTTTGGCCTTTTGTTACTCTCATTATTCCACAAATAAGAGGCTAGGCAGTCCTTCTTGCAAAGCACGAAGACAATTATGAAAGAAAGGACAAGAAACCTGAAAATACCTTAGGTCTATAAATCCACCATTTCTCTATGACATTAACTTCTAGAAATCATGGATCAACAGTTGAGTAAAACTCCAAACTGGCAAGGCCCAATTTTCTTAAATGTAAGTGAAGGGATTGAAGGATATAAAATTCTAACTCTTACATTTCATGATTTTATTAGATTAAACATCCCCAAGATAAGGAGAGAGGAACAAGTCAACTTCACAAGCATTTACTGTGTGGCACAACGCTGTAAAATTTGATTAAGTGAAGCCCAGACTTGTTGGAATTCAGCACAGAATGCCACACACTCTTGGACCCTGCAGCTCAAATATGTGAGGGCAGTTTGATCAGATAAAATCAATGTGGTCTGAATAATGAAACATTCTCTCTACTTAAAATCGTGTGCTTGTTTATAGACTGTCACACTGAATGCTTTTATTCTTGCAATTATGTGAAGACTGTTCTGCAAATAAGACTATTGTAGTTCAAATTTCATACGATTGTTTTATAAAAAAAAATTGATACTGTTTTCTCCATTTAACAGAAAGAAGAAAAAAATGAAAGAAAGAAAGAAAGAAAGAAACTAAGAAAAGGAAAGGAAAGGAAAGGAAAAAGAAAAGAAAAGAATAAAGAAAAACAAAACTGAGGCTTTGGAGATACTTAGTAACCCTTATGATCACAGGATTGTGGTCCGGTCCTCTTCTCCTCACTACCTTCTTTCTTGTTATTATTATGATTATGAGGAATAGCTATGAGCTTACAAAATAATAGAATGATTGAGCTAAGCATATCAATATATAATTTCCAGGTGGATGGATTTGAAAATTATTCTCAAAGAGAAAATGTGCTACTGAAATGTAGCCAAAAATGCCAAAAGATAAGCTTAGTTTTAGCAAAACAACATCCAGCTGTACTCCCTACTGTAAAGTCATGTGATACAGCCTTGCTCCACTGAATTAAATAAAATAAGTTTGAGATAATTCCTCTGTCTACCCTCCCACCCTAACTGGCCTGATACATGATACTTTGTGTATATAATCTTATTGAAATAGAAGAAATAGATGATATATTTTTAACAATTCTTTGTCATCTCCATAATGTTAGGATTCTAAGATTCATAATCTATTCTTTCTAATACTTGTACAGTGGCATGCAAAACATAGCCCCTGCTAAGTCTCCAGAAATGGTCAGAAAATACTTCAGAACTGTTTTGACAGAAGAATCTCATGTATAAATCCAAATATATCCTGTTGAATCAATGTCATAATTATCAAGTTTAGTTATTAATGTCCTATTCACTAATGTTTGTTTTGACCTAAAAAAAGTAAAACACCATCCCACAAACAAACAAACAAAAAAAAAACATCAATAATACATAGAGGAGAACCTGTTTAATGAAAAAGGGGCCAATATATAATGCAGCTTTTAGATAGTCAATAAATCAACTATGAAGACCCATCTGCACCTAGACTAAATAAGGTTGGCATCCGTGGGTCTATCCTAGGGTTGGACACTTAGGAGTTAATATCTGCATCACCATTATCACTGTTTGCCAAGTGTTTCTGCTTGTCCCTCCCTTTGATTCACATGACTCATTACCTTCTGCCTTCTTTGTGGCCAAGCGACTTGTTGCAGCTGGAATGCTGAGAGAAGATGGCACATGGAATTAGGCAGAGGCATGTATGCTAATAAAACAGCCTGTGGGAGTCCCCTTTCCCTCTGCCACTGTCGCTATGGTGTCAGTATTTCTTCACTCCGGGCAGTGAGGGCAAGTTCATACCTATGCCAGGGAAACGCCCCACCCAACCTGCAGTAGGCGTGCAGCCCGAGGGAGTGGTAGAACTCCTTTTGTGGTTTCAAAACCACTGAAATATTCGAACTGTTTGTTTCCACAGAATTCCTAATCCGTCCCCACTGAGACACTAAAAATTGATACTTGGAAGAAACACATGTACTCGTTTGTCTTATCTTGTTCCTTTAACCTTTCCTGGACGAGGGTGGAGGAGGCTATGCTGCTTTCACAGAAGAGGCATCTTATTTTATTGAAAACAGTATGCTAGCTTCCCATTAGACATTTTAAATAATGAAGACAAGCTTCGTACTGTCAGCTGTAAAATTAAACACGACTCTAAAAGCCATCAGGCAAGATGAATAAAGGTCGTAGATGTTAGATTTGGAGGTAATTAAGATTTCTGAATTTTAAAAATGTGTGTGTTGAATCGTGTCGCTGAGTAAATGACATATTGAATGCTGAGGTGCAGTTTTCTATTTTACACTCATGACAGAGCCAGAATTGTTTCTTTTATTTTCACTCACAGATAATACAAACTCTGTGTACTTTTCAATTAAGACACAGTAGCGAGAGAGACAGAGACAGAAAGAGGGACAGATAGGGACAGACAGATAAGAAGGGAGAGATATTAGTTCTTTGTTGCAGCACCTTAGTTGTTCATTGATTGCTTTCTCATATGTGCCTTGATCAGGGGCTCCAGTGAGCTAGTGACCCCTTGCTCAAGCCAGTGAGTGACCTTAGGCTCAAGCCAGAGAACATGGGGTCATATCCATAATCCCATGCTCGAGTTCAGCAGCCCTGTGCTCAAGCTGGTGAGCCTGAGCTCAAGCTAGATACCTCGAGGTTTTGAACCTCGGTCCTGTGCATCCTAGGGTGATGATCTATTCACTGAGCCACCGCCTGGTCAGGCACGCTGGTTTCTTTTTGTGCTTAATCATTGATCCAGTGGCTTCAAAATATTTTCAGCAACTATATCAAAGCTGATGACAGGTTTAGCCAGATGAGTTAAGAGGAAAACAGAAGTCAATTTAAATATGTCCAATTGAGTATATATTGTAAAATCCAGTTGTGCAAAAAATATAGCTCATCTGTGGAATCTGGGAGATCATGTCAAAGATACACATGATCAGGTTTACTGAGAACACTAGGATATTTCTAGTGTATACAGAATTATACAATATTGTTTGAAATACTTGCTGTCTATAGTTATGTGGTCTTGGGCAAAGACAACAACAATAAAACAAAGCTGTAAAAAATAATTTTATAAATTACAGCCTAGTAAACTGATGAGGAAAAGAAAAAAAGTCAGAAATGAATACATACGTTGGGGTAAATTCTCTTATTACCAAAATCGATTTTTTTTTCATGCATCTTAGATTCTGTTTTGATTAAATAAATTAAATGAGTCAGAAAATGAATTTAAATCTACCCACAAAAATTCATAATAAAATGTATGGCGGATTACTTCTGCTATGACATTTCCATTCACTCATCAGAAGACATCTGATTACTCATGAGTGCTTATATTACATTAGCCTCTTCACTCATGACAAAAAGGCTGTATCAGACCTAATCCATTATAGGCCCTTTTCTTTTTTCTTTCTTTTTTTTTTTTTCCTGCTAAAGCTCATCAGTACTATCCACATGGAATTTTATATTTAAATGGTAAGACTCTGTAACGGTAAATCTTAGTCATATAATATGAGATCCTTTTGAATTATTTTAATCTTTCAGGATATTGAGTATTGTGCTGATAACAGAGCTTGAGTCTTGGATGGAACAAGGCAATATAAATCTGTGCACTACCATTTAATTTTGAAACATCTCAAATGGAAAGAAATGCAGTTGTCCTCAAAAACACAATGGCTTTCTCTGGTAATTCATGTATTTTCTTTTCTTTTTCTAGACTCAGATCTGAACTGAACGGCACGATGAATAGATAACAGTGATGCATCCCTCCCCCCCATATGTCCTCCATTGCAGAGATTTTATACTGCAAACAGAACTGGACCTGTTGTCTCGCTTTCTTATTTGCTTTAGTGTTTTCAGGATATAAAGAAAAGGAAAGAAATGCATTTCTTTTGTAAAGGATCTCCAAAATTTTTTCTCAATTTAATTTTTCATAGGGTTCTAACTGGATGTACTAGTTTACTTAGAGATTTAGAGAATATAATTTAATCCAAAACTTTCATAAAAGACTATAGGATTTTAAATAGAGACTCAATTTTACTAATGTTAGATTTAGCTTCTTCTTTTTTTTTTTTTTTTTTTTTTTTTGTATTTTTCCGAAGTTGGAAACGGGGAGAGACAGTCAGACTCCCGCATGAGCCCGACTGGGATCCACCCGGCATGCCCACCAGGGGGCGATGCTCTGCCCCTCCGGGGGGTCGCTCTGTCACAACCAGAGCCACTCTAGCACCTGGGGCAGAGGCCAAGGAGCCATCCCCAGCGCCCGGGCCATCCTTGTTCCAATGGAGCCTTGGCTGCGGGAGGGAAAGAGAGAGACAGAAAGGAGGAGAGGGGGAGGGGTGGAGAAGCAGATGGGCACTTCTCCTGTGTGCCCTGGCCGGGAATCGAACCCGGGACTTCTGCACGCCAGGCCGACGCTCTACCACTGAGCCAACCGGCCAGGGCTAGATTTAGCTTCTTAAGGAGTTGATTTTTTGCCAGAAAGGACTCTAGATTATAGCACAGATGTATCCAAAAACTGGTATGTGGTCTTTGGAAAGAAATTTAAAATAAAGAGAAAATTCTTTTCTTAGTCCCCGAAATCACAGGACAGGCTATCTTCCTCTAAATGACGACTCTAGATGGCCAACCTACATAGTCCATAGAAAATGAACTTGTCCTCAAATCCTTTTAACAAGAGATCATTTATGTCTGATACCACTTTCCCCCATTTTCATTGACTCGGAACTGTCTAGTGGAAGAGACAATTGGTACTAAGGAAATGTGTATTAAGAAAATCACTGTTGGCATTCACTTCTAAACCTTCCCCTGGCTGTTTTTCAAGTATCACTTCTTTAAATATCAAAAACCACCCGCTCTCTGTGGACCTGTCAACAGAACTGCAGGCGCAGAGGTGGTTCTCACGGATGGAAATGTTTGATTCTTCCCAGACTGTCCAGAGGAAGTCGCCGTCTCTGGTGATGGAAAGGGTACCCACCCCTTCGTCTCCTGTCGACAGGGCGGATGCATTCATTCAGTCTTCCGGGAAGGAACCTACAACAACTGCTCTCGAGACTGACTTGAGAGCCAAGCCTTGAGGAGCAGGGCTGCCAGATAACCTCAGGTGATACAAATACTACTTTCATGGGCTCAATCCGGCTATCCTCATTACGAGCCTTTCATCACCACCCAGCGGCTTCTTCCGGGGCAGGCAGTACGGATGAAGGACTCTCGCTGTAAGCGGGAAGCATGAGGCACATTGTTCACAATCGACAGAAGCTTCTTCCTTCCCTCCCTCCAGACTCAAAGACTGGAATCGAACAAATGCATAAACACATACACAAGCAAATGAAACACCGAAGAAGGCCATCTTTCTCACTTTTCCTCTTAATTGGCTTCACATTTTGCATTTCTCCTCAATCTGTATTCGGCAAGCATAATTATCACAGAAGCCGCATTTCCGTGATGGATGCATGCATATATTTATATGTTTGTCAATACATAGGGGGTGGCGTAAAAACAACCAACGTACATTAGAATACAAATGAAAAGAAAATAGGAGAAAAATAAATTTCAGTTTTCAAGATGGTAAACAAGTGTTTTGCTATTCTTTCTTTGTGTGACAGAGACAGAGAGAGAGAGAGACAGATAAGGACAGAGAGACAGGAAGGGAGACAGATAAGAAGCATCAATTTTTCATTGCAGCTCCTTATTTTTCATTGATTGCTTTCTCATATGTGCCTTGACCCAGGGGGCTACAGCAGAGTGAGTGACCCCTTGCTCAAGCCAGCGACCTTGGTGTCAAGTCAGCAATTTTGGGCTCAAGCCAGAGACCATTGGATCATGTCTATTCTATGATCTCACGCTCAAGCCAGTCACCCCAAGCTTAAGTCGGATGAGCCTGCACGCAAACTGGCGACCTCTTGGTTTTGAACCTGGGTCCTCCGTGCTCCAGTCTGATGCTCTATCTACTGCGTCACCACCTGGCCAGGCAATCCCAGTGGTTTTTAATCCCCTTTAGAAATTGGGACACACACACACACACACACACACACACACACACACACACACGGTGAAAGCCAGATAGTGGCCTCAGGCATCGTGACTTAATTAGTTTTAGGAGGGGATTGGTGTTATTTGAAAAATCTCCCCAGGTAATTCTAATGTGTAATGAAGGTTAAGAACTACCAACACAGAAAATAATACCTGCCTACTTTCAAGGTGTATACGTATGGCCTGTAATAGTAGAGTCAGAATTAGGAGCCAACGTTCACTTATGCTCCTGATTTATGGAGGAAAAGTATTGGACTAAAAGACCTTGGATCCAATCCCAGAACATCCGTTTGCTGTCTGTATGGCCATATGGTCAGCTATTTTCACTTCTCCAGGTGTGAGTTTCTTACTCGAAGAGGAATAAAGTATTCCCATTTTACCTACAAATTTTGAATCGGATGGAGTAAAATTATGTATTTGAATCCAAATATAGGCATTTTAGATATTATTGAAATGATACATTTCCCAGGCTCAACCCATTTCACCAAAGTTGACAGGTGTTACCTTGATTAGGTCATAACTCCATAAAATTTTGATAGCACAAGAATGTCAGAAACAACCCTATTCAAATTCCCCATCAGAGACTCTAGAATCTAGCATCCAGAATTCTCTGTTTCTCTCTCTGGGTCCTCTTCAGTCTACTCTAGTCTATTAGGATGTGCTCTGTGCTACTGCACAATTTTTAGTCCCAGATGACATTGAGTTTGTTGCTCCCACCTAGATCAATGCCCAGTCTACCCTGAAGTCCTAACTTCTTTTATTACACTTTATTCATGTATCAACAGAAAACTGAAAATAATAGTGTGAATCAGAATTCTAGTAAGTACAGAAAATCAAAATAAGATCTTTCTGCCTACACAGAACATGACAATATTTGGCTTAGACATGTTATCTTGAACAAGAAAAAAATAAATTTCATCTTATCCAGAAATTTTTTAAATTAATATTTACCTTTAACACTTCTTACATACATATTAAAAATGTACTCTTTGTATGGATGCAGTTAAGTAGAAAAAACTGAAATGTTCTTTCATCGAGTTTAATATTTCATCTACTAAACTCACAGATAATGAATAACTTTAATTTAACTCAAGTTGTTTCTAGAAGAAATTATATATGCTTTATAGAGTTGATAAAAAAAAATCCCTGCTCCCACTCTATGAAATAGTCTGATTAGTGGTATAAAGAGTAGCTAGACCCTGATGAAGAAGTCGGAAGTGTGAGCCCTGGGTAAGGCTGTATGCAGTGTGTTCAAATAAAACATGTCTCCATTTAGAGCAAACATTGCTCAGTTCACTGCTGTCCGTTCACGTTAACTTGACTCACTTAACCCCTGTTAGCTTCTGAGTTTTCTATCCCTTAGCCAAGATGATACACTCTATTTTGAAATAGTTGGCTTACATTCTAGAGAATATTTTTTAAATTACAATCTTCTAATATTAAGAAATAAGTATTAGATTACACTTTAAGGTGATATGATATCCATTTTCAGTATGGAGACAAGGTGGTAAGGATGCATGGAACATTTTTCAAGGATAACTAGAACGAAAACCAAGACTCGATATTGTCAACTGCAGAGATAATGTCTTTCGTACAAGATGCCTTTGTTCCTGATAGGAGCAGGTCAACATCAACACGACATTTGATTTTCAAGGTAAGGTTTCTACATAACTGTTGTAATGACTTTTGAAAACAAAGTTTTTAGGGTAACATATTGCTCCGATTCTTGTCCTAAGCTGTGAAGTATGAATTAATAATTTTGTTATTATTGAATCATAGCTGGAAGATAGATTTCTCCCTCATATAGACTGACATAAATAAGTTTTTAGGTGGTTTATGTCCCTATCTTTTTAAAATAATAATTTATTTTCAAAACTCAATTTGGCTTTCAGAAATAGTTTATTGGTCTATCATTGAACTTAACACTTGACATAGTGCCACACTGCATTTCTAAAATGTGTTTATTTTTAAGAGAAGCTAAGATTTTTCTATAGAAAAAACACTTTTATTTCATTTTAAACCTTAATGTGAAGTATCTTTATCAGATCTTTGATCTATAATCATGCTTTATCATTTTAAATTTATATACATACTTTGCTTTGCCCCAATAATTTAATCCTTTGAAAAAGTGTACATGAACTTACATTATAGTAATCAATTTTTTTCCAAATGTAAAATAAAATTAAACATGTTGGAGACTTGTAAAATAGAGTTTTTTATCCAATTAGAATAAGATAATGTTTTGAAATTTTTATACAGGAAAAAATCTAATATTTGGATAAATATATCACTAGTCACTGATATATGAATGCATGGTTGTATGGAATTTACTATTTGAGCAAACTTCAAAACTAAAATAAAAAACATGTTTTCATTTCATATCTTATTGAAATATTTAATACAAATAAATTATCTACCTGAAATTAAAGTATATAATATAAAATCTTCAAATATTTTTTGTTTTCTGAAAAATACAGAATATATATACACATTAATTCTTAGGTATATATTGAGGATCATTCTTATCCAGATTTTAAAGCTAGTTTCATACTCCATCTGAAAAAATTTGGAAATTTTTAGTTTCTTAATTTTTTAGTATTTTTTTCCATGAAGTACAGTAATTTTTTCAGAACTCAACCGAGTTTTTGTTGTTTGTTTTATTTTTCTTTTCTTTGTGATTTTTTTTCTTTTCTTTTTTTTTTTTTTTTTTTTGCACTTATGGGAAATGATGGTTTTTTTAAAACAGTACTAGACTTGGAACAAAGGCATTATCCTTGAGGCTAAGAGTGCCTACGACCATAGGCTTTAATTTAATTTTGACAATGCCCATGTGAATGTAAGTGTATTCAAAGATTATAATTTACTTCTTCAGAGTGGAAGACAAAGGGGGAAACTAGCATAATGTCAACATCAGACTACAGTCTTCTATCCTTTTCATCCCCCCCCTGAGAATACCATCCCCAAATAAGTCAGCTTTAGTGCCTGGAACGCCGTGGGACTGGATGTATGTGGGTGACTTACCATTTTTTATGGTCTTGAATTCAGCAAAAGAAGTCAAGGTGATTTGCTAGAAAGTCAAGTGAAGAATGCTTCCACCAGGGCAGCTGAAATCCCTTGTTTTAGCCCTTTCCTAACGGCAGCCTTTAAAAATTCCACATTGACAATCGATGTTTGTTGTATATTTTAACAGCTGCATTTGAGAATTATTTTCAAAGGTGGCCAAAGAAGAGATTTAAAAAAAAAATCTCCTTAATATTTAAAAATAAAATAGCCACTTACTTTTAATGAGCAAGTTTTTAAATATAACTGGGCTTCAATTAAGTCATTATTTGGGGGAAACCAGGAGAGTTCTAATTGAGCAAATAAATATTCCCCAAAGACTCAGAAAGCTGGGAGTGCAAACTCTCTGCAACTAATAAAACCCAGAGAGAAATATAGAGAACTGCATAAGATCCTTCCAGCGGGAAATACTGTAGCCTGAAAGGCATTGGCGAAACACTACAATTTACCTACATCTCCTCTCCCCGGCTGACACAGAACAAACAAATGTACTCCCCTCCTACGAGCAATCTGCTAAGCACACTACGTAGACGCACACACCAAATTTATCACGTTGTTATTTGACCAGAAAAGATTGAGTTTTCTAATACAAGTAAAGTGAAAATGGTTCTTCCAATTTAAGGTCCATAAAACACTTATTAAAGATAAAAGCAGGTTATTTAGCAATATTGGACTTTGTGAGAAGCGGTTTGTGCAAGAGAATGAAATAGAAATTTCAGTTGATGGAAAATCATCCTCCTTCCCTCTTGATAGTATAATAACCTTTTAAATCATGTTGGACGTTTGTAAGTTGAGATTGCTGGCAGCCTCGCAAGGCCTACGTGGTAATAATATATGTGGTCACCCCTTTCAGGAGCGGTAATCTCATTGCTCTGTCTGAGGGCGCTCACTTCATGGGGCCCACTGAGCCCTGAGAGACTTATTTGACTCTGCCTGACTCCAGCCACTGGGTGCTAATGTTCTTTATTATGGGGGAAGCAGAAACGTGCCTTCGGGCAATGGCCTTTCTGCTAGAGGTGCCACCACCAGTCCACCTTCTGCTGAGCTGGTTTTGTTTTAAACTATTAAATATGCACACGCGTTAAACAAAGGAGGCTCTTTGTGCTTCCAAAAACAATATGACGGTGATATTGACTCTGCTCCGATTGCTAATCTGACAAGCTCCATCTGGTAGGCAGGCCTTTTATCTTCTCATCACCCTAAATCTCCGAAGGGAAGTGGACACTAGAGGCATATGTCCGCGACTGGTCCTTACGCTTAATGAGGTAGGACATTTATAGGTTGAAGCCTGAAGGACGCCTATAGGACGTGTGACTTGGTGTTGAGATGGGAAGCATTTCCACTAAAGGGATCTCTATCAGTCTGTTTTCTGTCACTCTTTTCTGAACAGAAGCCCAGCTCTACTACACCTTACAGAGGTGACGCTGAGGTTTAGTACTTCTCAACACATCTAATGATCTTAAAATGTCACCTTCACTGCCGCCCGTGACACCTTGGCTTATCCCAAGCTCTGGTCCTGATTTTTATAAACTGAATGTATTGGGTGACACTGGTTCACATACAGGTCTCAGGTGCCCAATTCTACAACACATCCCTGGGCGGTCACGCCCCCCCCCAAGTCGTCTTTGTCCATCACCATTTATCAGCCCCCAGACCCTCTTCTGCCTCCCTGTCCCTGGGCAATCACACCACAGTGGTCCTGTCTATGAGTGTTGTTTTTTAACTTTTTAATAATGTTTATTTTATTGATTGAAGAGAGAGAAGAGGGAGAGAGAGAAAGAAGCCATAACATCAGTCTGCTCCTGTATGGCGATTGAACCAGCAACATCTGTACTTCAGGATAATGCTTTAACCAACCACGCTATCTGGCCAGGGTCCTGTCCATGAGATTTCTCTCTCTCTCCTTCCCTTCCCCTTCCCCTTCCTTCTTTCCTCCCTCTTTTCCTCCCTCTCTTCCTTTCTCCCTCCCTTCCTCCTTCTTCCTTCCTTCCTTCCTTCCTTCCTTCCTTCCTTCCTTCTCCACACTCCCTTTCTTCTTCCCTCTCTCATTCCCTCCCTCCCTCTCTTCCTCCCTTTCCCCTTCCTTCCCTCCCTCTCTCCTTTCCTTCCTTCTTTCCTTCCTTCCTTCCTTCCTTCCTTCCTTCCTTCTCCTCCCTCCCTCCCTTCTTCCCTCTCTCATTCCCTGCTTCCCTCTCTTCCTCCCTTTCTCCTTCCTTCCCTCCCTCTCTCCTTTCCTTCCTTCCTTCCTTCCCTCCTTCCTTCCTTCCTCCCTCTCTTCCTCCCTCCCTCTCTCTCTTCCTCCCTCCCTCCCTCCCTCCCTCCCTCCCTCCCTCCCTCCCTCCTTCCTTCCTTCCTTCCTTCCTTCCTTCCTTCCTTCCTTCCTTCTTGGTCCTTTTTGGCTGATTCCCTCCACCCCCTCAGCCAGCCCTCCCCTGCCAGCCACTGTTAGCTGACTCTCTATCTTCCTTAACTTTAAGCTCTGTGAAGGCAAGAAACGCAGACTATTTCATTCATCCAACAGGAGATATTTCATAATATTATTTGCATGAGTAAATGCATATGTTTTTCTCTTGTCGTAAATATTTATATTTTACACATAAATAAATAAGATATCAGAACAAGCATTCTACCTTTTCCTGAAGTCACACATAGGGATTGGTTATTTCTGCCTTCCACAGATGACTGAAACGCTTCATTTGTCTCGTCCTTTGTTACTCATGGACAACTCCTTCACTGAGTGTCTACTTCGTGCAGTGTAAATTCAAACATACTCTAAGATTCAAAATTTTCAAAGTAACCTGGTACTCTGTACATACAATTTAACCCATTCTGCTTTGCAGTGACATTAAAAACCATGGCGTGGAGGTACGTTCATGCCTGAAATCAAAGAGATAGTCGGAGGGAATTAGCAAAATCTATCTTTGAATTTGGGAGCATATTAAGTCCCATGAATAACAGCCATGGAGGGGTTACAATGAAAGGTTATTTGTTCATTATAAAGAAGTAAATGTTACCGATGTTTTTTATTAGATCTAGTGAAAAGAAAAGTCTTAACAGAAAAGATAAAATAGTCCCGTACTCAATCTGTATGTTATTTACAATACCAAGCAAACTGGATCAGATGGAGATTTACAGGCATCAGAGGCTTCAGTTTAGAGGTGGGAGATAAATGAGGAAATTTCCTGGGCCATTTTCTGGGTCACTTTCTCAATAAAAAGGTCATCTCCAGCTGCTGTTGCTGCCTTCCAAGAATATATTTTAGCTATATTAATGTGTTCGTCTTCGTTTTTTATCATTTAGAGGATATTTAGTGTGTGTTCTAATAGATGCTTGAAATTCCAGTTAATTTTAAACCTTTCAAACAGATAAAGTGAACTGGACATCTGGGGAAGAGGTGTGGAAACCAGGCGTGCTGACCTATACTTGCTGTCTGCATCGCCATAACTTTTAAGACTCTCTAGTCCAAGAATGTACATTAAATGTATAGAAATACACCCAGGTACAGTTACTAGTTCATTGGGGGGTTTTTTTGTTTTTGTTTTTGTTTTTGTTTTTGTTTTTTTTGCTTACTTAGTACAACTTACAATTATTTAGCAGTGACTGTGGAAAGTGGAGAAGTTGAATTTAATCCTTACATAGCCCTAATAAAGAGACGCAAGTGTTTAATCAAAACAATACTTAAAACTTGAGGCCCTGGCCGGTTGGCTCAGCGGTAGAGTGTCGGCCTAGCGTGCAGAGGACCCGGGTTCGATTCCCGGCCAGGGCACACAGGGGAAGCGCCCATTTGCTTCTCCACCCCTCCGCCACGCTTTCCTCTCTGTCTCTCTCTTCCCCTCCCGCAGCCAAGGCTCCATTGGAGCAAAGATGGCCCGGGCGCTGGGGATGGCTCTGTGGCCTCTGCCTCAGGCGCTAGAGTGGCTCTGGTCGCAATATGACGACGCCCAGGATGGGCAGAGCATCGCCCCCTGGTGGGCAGAGCATCGCTCCTGGTGGGCGTGCCGGGTGGATCCCGGTCGGGCGCATGCGGGAGTCTGTCTGACTGTCTCTCCCCGTTTCCAGCTTGATAAAAATGAAGGAAAAAAAAAAAAAAAAAACTTGAAGCGCTCACTAGGAACAACACACTGTTCGAAGTAATTTAAAAAGACTAGTTCCATCAATCTTTTTTTAAATTATTTATTTATTTATTTATTTATTTTACAGGGACAGAGAGAGTCAGATAGAGGGATAGAGAGGGACAGACAGACAGGAACGGAGAGAGATGAGAAGCATCAATCATCAGTTTTTTGTTGCGACACCATAGTTGTTCATTGATTGCTTTCTCATATGTGCCTTGACCGTGGGCCTTCAGCAGACTGAGTAACCCCCCACTCGAGCCCGTGACCTTGGGTCCAAGCTGGTGAGCTTTTTTGGTCAAGCCAGATGAGCCCATGCTCAAGCTGGCTATCCTGGGGTCTCGAACCTGGGTCCTTCTGCATCCCAGTCTGACACTCTATCCACTGCGCCACCGCCTGGTCAGGCTAGTTCCATCAATCTTGACAACCACCCTGAGGTAGGTACTGTTAATACCCTCCTTCTACTAATGAGAAAGTTGAAGTTCAAAGAGGTCAAGTAACTCTTCTGAGGAGCACACAGGTCTCCTGACAAAACAGGGCAATGTATGCAGCTCCACCACATTAACTTCGCCTCTAACAAGAGAGAATACTTGAAGGTTAGCGTCTTCACTTAAATAATTAATTTTAACTATTACTTTGAGAGCAGAGAGGGTTAGAAGAAATAAATCTTCAGTTCACTATTTGTGCTTATTCTGCAAATGAATCATATAAAAAAAAAACCTTATTGTTTCTGGTTTGTTGACATGTGAATTTAGATATCCAAAACTATACATAATGGCCCTGGCCGGTTGGCTCAGTGGTAGAGCGTCGGCCTGGCGTGTGGAAGTACCGGGTTTGATTCCCGGCCAGGGCACACAGGAGAGGCGCCCATCTGCTTCTCCACCCCTCCCCCTCTCCTTCCTCTCTGTCTCTCTCTTCCCCTCCCGCAGCCAAAGCTCCATTGGAGCAAAAGATGGCCCGGGCGCTGGGGATGGCTCCTTGGCCTCTGCCCCAGGCGCTAGAGTGGCTCTGGTCGCGGCAGAGCGATCCCCCCCCCCGGAGGGGCAGAGCACCGCCCCCTGGTGGGCAGAGCGTCGCCCCCTGGTGGGCGTGCCGGGTGGATCCCGGTCGGGCGCATGCAGGAGTCTGTCTGACTGCCTCCCCGTTTCCAGCTTCAGAAAAGTACAAAAAAACTATACGTAAGGTAAGAATTCATTAAATATTTGACCAATGTGTAAGTTGATAAATATATAAATCTCTGTCTAGAATATACTTATATTATCCTATCACTCTGGAACAATACCTGCATATCCACACTCAGAAGAGTCAACGAGGGCTGCATGCACTACTTCTGGGTCATCACTGAGTATCCTTTCATAAATTGCATTTTGCTAATGTAATTGATTGTGTTATCCACAACGGCGGCCTGATGGTGGGACTCTGCAATGAAAAATCCTGGAGACACCATTATCCAGAGCACTGAGATTGTCATGAAAACAACTGAGGCAGAGAGAAAGAGAAAATGAAAGGTCATGTGGTTTATTTAAAAAGTAAGAAGTAGCCCTGGCCGGTTGGCTCAGCGGTAGAGCGTCGGCCTGGCGTGCGGAGGACCCGGGTTCGATTCCCGGCCAGGGCACACAGGAGAAGCGCCCATTTGCTTCTCCACCCCTCCTCCGCGCTTTCCTCTCTGTCTCTTTGTTCCCCTCCCGCAGCCAAGGCTCCATTGGAGCAAAGATGGCCCGGGCGCTGGGGATGGCTCTGTGGCCTCTGCCTCAGGCGCTAGAGTGGCTCTGGTCGCAACATGGCGACGCCCAGGATGGGCAGAGCATCGCCCCCTGGTGGGCAGAGCATCGCCCCTGGTGGGCGTGCCGGGTGGATCCCGGTCGGGCGCATGCGGGAGTCTGTCTGACTGTCTCTCCCTGTTTCCAGCTTCAGAAAAATGAAAGGAAAATAAATAAATAAATAAATAAATAAATAAATAAATAAATAAAAAGTAAGAAGTACCATCCCATAGGAAAAACAACAAGATTTAAAGTACCACAATCTCTTCTTCCTCTCATCAACCATTTCTTTTTTTTTTTTTTTTTTCTTATTTCAGCCTGTTAGCACCAGGATTTTCTCTAGCATAGCAGAGATAAAATTAAAAATTCCAAGAACTAATATAAAAATAACCTCTTTAAAATTAGAAAAAAGAGCAGATGGTTTGGCTGCTACACGCATGCTCTCCACGTCCTACTAAATTGAGTTAGAAGGAATAACCATACCTTGGGGCCTCTACCTAAACATCTAGTTAGAGCTTGAATCTTCAACTACTATTGATTATCTTCAATTCTGAGTGGCTGTTCTAGAGACTAAATTAGCTCTCTCAATAACTCTTTCTTAGAATAGATTTTGGAATATGAAAGGAAGCTTTGCAAATAATAAAACTCAGAGGCAGAGTCAATAGCTTGAATAAGTGCAATAGCAGAAATGTGATTTCCCTGCTGAATAATATATTTAATTACGTATCAGTTTCTCTTTGGCTCTGGATTTATGCTAATCTTGCAAAAGGGGATTAGAGTTACAACATATGCATCGGTGTCCATGTTGTATACATTCAATTCAATATAGAATATGGGATGGCAGAAAGACTGAGGCGTTTTTCGAAGTATGAAATTGGGATGACCGCTATGGAAATAATGTATCCCATGTTTATTTTCACAATTCATCTTCTTTTACTTCGCCTGGGCTTAAAAACCCTGAAATTAACTTGGAGTCTTAGTTCCCCTTCCTTCTTTCAGCTCCGTAAGGTTGGCAGACCTTGGCTGCCACGCCTCTGCGATCTCTTCCATCTGAGCCAGAATCTCCGCTGTCACGGCTGCTTCTCCAGGGGCCCCTCTCAGTGAGTCTGAGCAATGACCGGCAGTCATGACCGAACATCTCTAGAGTCTCAGGCCTCACCCTCTCCAAACCACCTCCGGCCACACATCTTGACTCTACTCCTTCCGCCTCTATTCCGGTGCCCCTTACTCCCTAACTTTAACGTTCCTTTCAACATATTAGCCTAATATTTTAGGTGTGCCTGGATTAGCTCCAGCTCATTCTCTCAACTTTATTCTCAAAACTGTATCCCGTTCAGTGGAAGAGCACTAACCTTTTTCAGGCGTGCACCTTGCTGGTGGGGGATGTTGATAATGGGGAGGCTGTGCATGTGTGGGCACAGGGGTGTGTGGGAGATCTCTGCATCTTCCTTTTAATTTTGCTGTGCAACTGAAAATGCTCTAATAAAATAAAGTCTTACATATATATATATATATATATATATATATATATATATATATATATATATATATATATATATCTCCCATTATTTTTCTATAAATGCATTCATCTCCTATTCCTAGATGACTGCCAGCTGCTACTAAAATTTAAAACTCACTGCAGGTCAGATCCACCTTCAGTGACTGGGAGACCAGAAAGCTTAGAGGTTTATCAAATGACTATTTAATAACCATGTTGCCTGATCAAGCAGTGGTGCAGAGGCCAGAGGGCCAGCCTGGAACCTTGAGGACCCAGGTTCAAAGCATCGACGTTACCAGCTGGAGCGCGGGGTAACCATCTTGAGCGTGGGATCATAGACATGACCTCATGGTCACTGTCTTGAGCCCAAAAGTTGCTGGCTTGAGCAGGGATCATTGGCTCATCTGAAGCCGCTCAGTCAAGGCACATATGAGAAGCAATCAATGAACAACTATGGTGCTACAACGACAAGTTGATGATTCTCATCTATCTCCCTTCCTGTCTGTCTCTACGTCTCTTTCTCTCTAATGATCTTTCATACATTGTCCAGCTTTGTGATAATTTCAGAAAGCTTCTGCTTTATCCACTAACCACTGATTCAAAACAAAATTACTCCTGTTCATTTAAAGGTATAGACAGGGCAACAAGTCATAACATGCAATAAAATCAGTCAACCTCATTCATGTTTTTCTTCGGAAAAAAACTGTGGTGGAGGTGGGTGGGTAACATGCTTACAGAGAGACTTGAATGGCTTCTTCACAATCTGTATCGGGTGGGGGAAACCCGGAGGAGCTTGGCGGCTCCATTCTCAGCTCTTCAATCTCACTTTGCACACACCTTCCCCGGCCGGCCCTCTCTCTCTGCCCCTGGGGAGAAGCAGCGCCTTCCAGCCTCACTGGACTTCTGACACATTCATCCTGCCAGCTCTCTTCCCTCGGCCTGGCCTGTCTCCCCACTGGTTCTCAAACTTCGCTGCGCCTTAAAATTACCTAAGAGGATTTTAAAACTCTCAAAGACCAGGCTGTACCCTGAGCAATGAAGATAGCTTTTCCAGAAATGGAACTTAAGCATCAGTAATTAAAAAAAAAAAAAAAAGAAAAAGAAAAGAAAACCCCTTTGATTCTCCAGAAATGGCGTCCACCTTGCCGTCAGTCATTTAATAAACAAAAGCAAAAGCCCTCAGGTGCTTCGGATGCTCAGCGAAGTGGGTACCCCGTACTCTGACCTCTCCGCCCTGCCGCTGAAGCTCCAATGTGACTTCGGGTCTCTGCTAATTTTCACTTCCCAAGGAATACTTTCCTACGTTCACCATCTGGCCAAATACCTCTAGTTACAATCTCAGCACCACGCACCTTTCGTCGTATCACAGCTAATACTGTATTTACCAGGTGGGGCTGCGGTCTCCGTCTTCGCCTCAACCACTAGACTGTACACAATCTAGGTAGCCAGCAATTGTATTTGATTTTGTTAAGCAGAGTATCGCCAGCCCCACAACAAAAACAAACAAACAGAAACAAAATGAGCCCATGTCCAGAGTTCACGACGCGCACGCATGTAATAAATTAGCTGGTTACCCCAGACATCCGTCATGACGCTATAAATATCCTGATACTTTCCCTTCCAACTTTAATGAGTCACATGACCAGATCTGATTTTATTGCTGAAACGATCATCTCCATGACATTAAAATACAGTGTGATTACACTTTTAAATTCTCGACCCAAGGTATAATCATTTGTATGCAACGGCTTAAATACTCTCCAGTCTCCTTTAGTCCCCCCCCCCCCCCCCCAGTATAAATGAACGCAAGCCATTCCTTGTAGATCCGCTGTAACACATTCTGTTAATGCAGTTGTTCAGGAAAAGTGTGATTACATTTTTGTTTGGGTGTGTTTTGTAAGAAATCTGCCATGTTGAAAATTTCCTCAGCAGTTGGTTCACAGAGGGTGTCAGACCTGTGGGCTGTCACATGGTCAAATAAAGAACACAGCACAACAGGCATGTTAATTAGTATTGCATAAGCACAGCCTTAATGAAGTCTAATTGCTCTGTACCGGCGGTTACCATAAGACCCAAAGCCCATACCAGTCTTCCTCCCGTGAAGAACGTGTCAGAGCAATGAGAATTATTATTTTTTTTTTCCATAAACTTTGGACGCTTTTAAGGGGGCTGGTTTAACACATAAATGCTCCGCCGAGATGTTTGACTGTTTTTGCTTCACGCTAATATCTCTCTACTTTTATCCTTACTTTTCCATTGCCAGCATCCTTTCCACACACACATTTTTACTAACAACTATTCGTTTGATTCTTCCTGTCGAAACTAGCTCCCACAATTTCTAAAAACAATTACATGCTTGGCCAGTTTTGCAGTCTGCATTTGATCCTAGTGTAAAAAGAGAAAGAATGAAATTCATCACTACGCACATAAAGTACCCTGGTTCTTCAATAAACCCGAGAACTAAATGGGAAATCTAACAGTTTTTCATGGACCCTAAATGACTGTACCATGAGATATTCACTTTTAATCAAATTTTGAATGATTCAATGAGGAGGTAATAGCCAAATGCCAATTTTGTACATAATATTGTCACAGGCTAAAGAAAAAAATAATAATAAAGGCTGTATGTGGTTATTTGACCAGTTTCATTCATACTTATGTTAATTTAACTCAAACTTTTCAAGGAACAATGACTATCAATTACTTTAAATTGTACTCCAGGGAGAGGCCTCCTGAACATGTGTATTCCAATCTGCAAAAGAAAGAACGAGACGTCACAGCACTTCAGGGATCTGAACCACCGTCATCTTCCACAATAGCATCAGAGGGAATTTTCAAGGCAGCAGAATCCATGAGCGGCTTCTCTCAAATACCTAGAGTCTTCTAAAAAGTTCACGTCCCACATAATATAGTCCTTTGCTGAGCGTTTCCTTAAATTTCATTCTTACCAGATTGAACGATTTGGATTCTGACAGTCGGAAGACGTGAAAAAAATAACATGTGCTTCAAGATGGGTAGGAAAGTAAATAAAGTCTGCAGGATCTGGCAATGGTGTGTTTCAAAAATAGTCCCAGCTTTAATTCTGTTGTTCCATCAAAAGAAAATGGATCATGAAATCATTCTGAATTTTTTTTAAAAAAAGGGGGGGTTATCAGTTTTAAAGGAATAAAAATAATTCCTGCAGCTGGATGCAGAAATCCATTAAAAGATAATGTGAAAACATTCTCTACCCAATTGAAGAGCATGTTGGAATTCCACTTTAAAAGATCTTCCTCTTTTTTTTTTTTTTTTTTGGTAGGGGCACAGTCTCCAGGGGAACTATGTGTGCAGAGAGGGATTTGTGGGTGTTTATGTGTACGAGGGAATGTGTGTGCTAGTGTGCATGGAGCATCTTACTTAACTAATTCTCGTGGGTTTATTTCAAGAGCAGGAGGGTTTACATGATGAATCAATTCCATAAAACAATGGCATATGAACTCCAGATGTAATGCTTTTTGCACTCTGTTTAATAAGCAGAGAGAACTATCACAGAGAGCCTTCTTTTTTTCAGAGAGCCCAAATGAACAGCAACCTCTATTTTTAATCTGTTTAGAATTCCAAGTTGTCTGTCACTGGTACAAAGGAATCAAGAGTGAAACCATTTGCACTGACATCTTAGCAGAATTACTCAACATCTGCGAAGGTCCAAAGTTCTGAAATATAATTTAAACAAACTTCTGGCGAGACTGCAACAAACAAATAAGAAAAAAAAAGTTGGGAATGTTTCACATATTTTTCAAAGTAGACTTTAAGAACAACAGACTAAATATTTATTCGGTACACTTATGTGAAGGGTAAGAGAAAACCGCATAGACAAAATGGAACACCAATTTTTAGCCTAGTTCACTATACAAACATTGTTCTGTTTTTTAATTCCTCTCAAAATTACAAAAAAAAAATGATTAAAATTGACGACACTGAGGATGTCAAGGAGGCATATGCATAATGTTTGCGAAGTTATTCAGGTGAAAAAGTGCTTTGTCTAGTAATTTCATGTTTCCATGCTTCCAGAACTACTTCTGCTATTTTAAATACACAACAATGCATTCAATAAAACATGGTATGAGCGAATGTGCACCACAAGTTACCATGTTCATAAAACACAAAGGTCTACGCACAAGGACCGATTATTCGCAGGTATTAATGAAGGTTTGCACAGGAGAAGCAACAACATTAATTATATACTTCTCAGGAGGGAATGACATCCCCAGGAGTGAGAACGAGAAAGAGACTTAATTTTCCCTTCAAAGTTATGATACTGTTTGATTTTGTATTAATAAAGCTTTTTTTCCCTTCTTTTCTTTTTTTCCTTATAGAGACAGAGTGAGAGTCAGAGTGAGGGATAGTTAGGGACACACAGGAACGGAGAAAGATGAGAAGCATCAATCATTAGTTTTTCACTGCAGCTCTTTAGTTGTTCATTGATTGCTTTCTCATATGTGCCTTGACCGTGGGCCTTTAGCAGACTGAGTAACCCCTTGCTTGAGCCAGTAGCCTTGGGTCCAAGCTGGTGAGCTTTGCTCAAACCAGATGAGCCCACGATCAAGCTGGCGACCTTGGGGACTCAAACCTGGGTCCTTCCGCATCCCAGTCCAACGCTCTATCCACTGCACCACCGCCTGGTCAGGCTAAAGCATTATCTTTTTAAAAATAAAGTTTAATTTAAAAAATATATTTGATTGCAACAACGAACCTAATTTTTTATTAAGAAATGTTTTTGGCCTTGTGCTTTATGAAACATGCATATAACCTGGGGAAATGAGTGCTATGTACATAAATAAATAAAATAATGTACATAAATCAAATACAACGAAAGTGAGGAAAATAGTATAACAAAGAGTGAACATGATCTACAAGTCCGATAAAGGTCACAAGGCTTTAAATAGTATAAGAAAAGGCTTCAGGTACAACTGGAGGTTGTATGCTTTATATAGAGGGGGAAATAAAAGGCCAATTCTGTCAAAAATCACAGACTCAAAGCAGCATATGAAGAGAAGGTTAGCCAGAGCAGAAGCCCAAGGCAGAGAGAATGCAGAAAGGCATGTGTGAGCTCCGGAGTCAAGGCCCGTGTAAGTGTGTGAGTTCCGCAATGACACGAACACTTCAGATGACCGAAGAGTCCATTTTGATGATTCTCAAAGCAGCACAAGTGGTTGCACTTATTTGGCTTTCTTTCCCTCCCCCGCACCCCTACTCTCTCTCTTTCCTTTATTCTTCTTGTAGTCATTTTTAAACTCAAGTATAAATATATATATATATATACATACAGTGAAGTGCTGTTTGGGTCCATTAAGATGTACAAAGTGCACATACCCGCCTAAGTTTTACCTACGTAAAGTGTATAATATTACCAACCTTACAAAAGCCTTGATCGTGAACACCCTCCCCACTCACACACCCAATCATCTTGTCCATCCCCAAGGATTCGTTTTTTCCAGTTACGAAATTAAATAAAGGGGATCATCGTGTATGTGTTCCTCTGGGTCTGGTTTCTTTCTCTCATTACATTTTGTCCAGTTCATGCTTGTGGCAACAGTTAACATGAAAAAGAGTTCATCTTGAGCACCCTTGGCTGAACAAGTCCCCATATTCACGACCCCAACGTGCGGAGCAGAGAGCCGAGGGGAGTCCAATTAGGCATTAAAATCTTTGATGTGTGTCACACCTTACAATTCATCCTGCTCTATATTCCTCATTTCCATTTGTCCTTTACAAGAAGGCAGACTATGAGTGGATGTTATTATTATTATTATTACTATTATTTATTTTACAGATAAGAAAGTTAGGATTAGAGGGCTTGCGCTACTACTTTCTGAAAGTCTTATTTCAACAGTACACAAGGAGTTCACTGTCATCCACACTCAGGGCATCCGCTTTCAAATCTATGATCTTAATAAAAACCACATTATCTACCGCATTATTATGTAAATAGAGGAAACAGAGAAACATAAGGGAGTTTAAAATCCATTCTCAGCTTGTATGACTAAGCATTACCCCTTAGAAAATAGGGTACAAGGTGTCCATGCTACCGCTGGGTAACCTCTGTATTACACCTACTGCGGGTCAGGCCTTTTCCTGAGAGCTTTTCTCTTCATTTTAAATCAACATAAAAAGCATATGAAGTAGGTGCCATCATTATCCCTATTTTACGGATGAGAAAACTCATGCCTGAAGAGGTTAGGAAAACTTGCTCAAGGTCACACAGTGTGCTGGCATAGGTGGGTTGGTAAATTTTTCCCATGAAAGGCGCTGTGGGCCACATGAGCTCTCTAGGATGACTTACCATCATAACGCAAAAGCAGCCAGTGAACAATAAGGAAAATAATGGGTAGGCTGTGCTATATAATAAGACGTTGTTTCCAAAAACAGACGCTAGGGCAGATTCAACCCAGCAACTCTAATTGGCTGACTCTTAGTCTCCCAATATTCGTAAAATACTTGAAAATACCATAATGCAAATTCTCAGTAAACTTGAACTTGGCGGTGAAGCTGTAGCAACACTTGGCAAGAATAAAAATTAAAATATGTTGGAAAAGTAAAGCATAGGATATCTGAATGCAGAATTGTTAGCTAGCGTCACGCTCTCTTGACTTGTTATTCTGCAGTGGGTGACTCGGACCTATCAATGCAATTGCAGAGCACAAGCCAGAATCAAATGACAAATAAAATTGAGTTTTCTCAACACAAAGTTAACCTTAATCTTTCCTCACTTATTTTACACTCTGGAACAATCTGAAGTCAAGGGCTTAAATAACCAGAGTTGTGAAAACTGCTATCCTGGGCAAAGGATTTCATGGATCTAGGGGTGTGTAAAAAAAAAACCCATCAGGTAGGTTCAAAAGCCTCCAATAAATACAGCAAAAGTAAAATGCATGAACATTTTATCATCTATACATTTAAATATGTAACTTTCATCATTTTACAATGGTGAGAGTGTATTTTTTATTTTATGGACAAAAAAAACGTGCCGTATTCATATTTAAAATGTGCCAATAAGAAAAGGTCTATCGTCTTTGCAAACTGCATGCTTTGCTTGTCCTCGTCTTAGAATCCAGTTTATTTTTAAAACAAACATTCTGAAAATCTTTCGTATTGCATTCAGCAATCCATCTGCTCCAATGTAAACTCTTTCAAGTGCAGGTGGCCTGTAACGTTGTGTGACAGCAATTAATGAAGTTTTGAATCTGTTGCTCTTTCATGCTTGGCTGAATGGTAAAAAGGGGTTATCATCTTTAATTCTCCAGCTTAACCGGATACACAATTAAATCTTTCCACGCATTTTCCGTTCCTTTCAGATACATATATTAAACAAGTTATTTCTTGTTGTTCTAGATGCAGAGCAAAATAAACTCACCAATGATTTGCCGAAAGTATAGAAATACCAAGATATAGACGTTGTATTAATCATGTTTTTAAAAATGTTATGAAAAAAATATTTCAATTCACCATAACTATTAGATTATTAAGTTTACAACAGCAATTGTAACTTAAAAAAAAGAAAGTAGCTTTTATACTACTGTTGATAGTTTCATAAAAAAAAACCCAATAAACATTTATATTTTATTTCATATATAAAAGACTTTCTCATATGTGAGTAAAGCATCGGGTCTAGTTAAATAATAATTTAATAGCAGATATGTGTGTGGATTAGATCCCAAATGTTTGATTATCATATTAGGATTTGAACCTAACAATGTTTTAGAGAAATTAAGATTGTGATAAAATATATTCAAGTTTGTTTCACTTATTACCTTACCTATGTCAATATATTATTTTTCTGAGTGTATCAGGAATTTATTTATCTGATAGTAAACTTGCATTTTATAAGGGCTTTGTTAATATTATAATTGTTTCTTTTAACCTTTAATAGAACGTGTACATATCTGCTTCCCAGAGAGAAATCTGGCCTCTTCACTGAGATCTATTTTCTATTTATAGTGACAATTATGGAAGCATGGTGAATATTAAAGGCCAAAGAGTAAAGTCTGTAAAGGAAGCCACCCATGGAGTGAGTCATATCGCTCTGGCCACTTGGTCAAATTTCATCTATAATGACAGCTATCAACTAATAACCACACTATTGTCTATACATGCTTATGTTATATGAAATAATTATATTTTTATGCTTTAATACAGTTACTTAAAAAAAAAAACCCTACCGTCCTGGGTGACTCGGTCAGTGGTAGAGTGTCGGCCTGGCGTGTGGAAGTCCTGGGTTTGATTCCCAGTCAGGACACACAGGAGAAGCTCCCATCTGCTTCTCCACCCCTCCCCCTCTCCTTTCTCTCTCTCTCTCTCTTCCCTTCCCACAGCAAAGGCTTCATTGGAGCAAAGTTGGCCCAGGCGTTGAGGATGGCTCCATGGCCTCTGCCTCAGGTGCTAGAATGGCTCTGGTTGCAACAGAGCGATGCCTCAGATGGGCAGAGCATGGCCCCCTAGTGGATATGCTGTGTGGATCCCAGTCAGGCATATGTGGGAGTCTGTCTCTCTGCCTCCCTGCTTCTCACTTTAGAAAAATACAAAAAATAAAAAATAAATAAGAAAAAGAAAAAAAATAAATAAAAAACCCTTCCAGAAATAGAAAGGGGAAAACACCAGAAATAAGAAGGCTTCATTAGTTGATTCTGTTTGCAAAATATTTGCACTTCTGATTTCTAATACTTTATACTTAATTAGAAGTACAATCCTACTGTAGAGGCATAGAAGAGATATTGTCCAACTGGAGAGTTTCATATTGAATTTAAAAAAAATGTTTTAAACTGTTCATAAGAAAACCTTTTACTTTTTTGTTTTAGTGAAAATATCATCTTTTTTAAAAAAAAAGTCAAAGTGTGGGATTTAACAGAAGAAAGGGAGATTTAAAAATTTCGCAGGAAATAAAACTAAACAATCAATCTTTTTGGAAATCAAAGCCACAGAGCACAGGTTTGGGACTCAGCCACTGTCAGTCATGATCATGCCCAGAGAAAAAGAAATAATTGTAAGCATCTTCAGTGGGGGTTGAATACCCAACCACTGGGTAGCTATTTTCCCCTGGTAGATTATACCGGAAAGTGTAAGCATGGACCATATAATGTCCTTCTTCACCTGACGCCTGATCATCCAGGCAACTCTGTGTTTACTTGATCTCTCCAGAGACATGTATTATTTCAATACTTTGCATATGGTTCCCAATGCCTACAACACTTCTCACTGATATGTTCAGGTGTCATTTGCCTAGTCCTTCGAGCTTATGTTAGTCAGTCTTTTGTTTTAATTCTTAATTACTTTTCCTTTTCCAAGGTAGATTTTGATTGGTTTTATGTCATCAATGCACAAAATAAAGCCTGGGGCTAGGCAGATTATAAGTAAATTGAAAATTAAGAGTCATCACAACAAATCTATAAAGCAAATGAAAGAAGTTAAAATACATTGAATCATACTGTTGGCAGGGTTTCATTGAGACAGCTTAGCTATCTCCTTTCTTAGTGTAGAGTTATGAGCAAACTAGTGTGGAAAAAGTATTTCACTCATTTGGTGGGTCTATGGGTTTGACCAATCTTTTTGATTACAGATTATAGGGAACCAGTGAGGAGCCCTGAGGAGCCACTGTGCCACCTCAGCCACAGGTGTTGTAACATACCCAAAGCTACAGAATCAATATTAATATTTTGAGGCTTGAAGAACATTTGATTAATTTGGGTTAAGGTGCGCAGAGAAATTATGAGAATAGTCTCTGTACTGTGTGATTGGCATAACCAGGATGGCCCTTGGCATTGTATTGTAAATGCAAAGGGGAGGAAAACATGGATTCCCTGATATTCCACCACACCTGTGGGGAAAGGGGTGAATGGCTAGCCAGGTGCAGGGAAAGAAAAGCCAAAATAAACCTTTTCTTATAATAATGAGCCATTTGCAAGTATTTGTCCCCATGGAAACTACCTCTCCTAAGTGAATGCATGTAGTTAATGTGTGTGACTCTGGACAAAGAGATGGCGGATAAACATTAGAAAATATAGGAATGCCTTTTAATATGTAAAGAGACATGTTTCTACCATTGTGTTGACTTGTAAAATTTGTTTTCTCCCAAATGATGTATGGCTTGCAAATTGAACATGGTCCTATCATGTTAAAAGGCATATGACTATAACCAATAGTGGTAAAGGGCACTTAATTACAATTTTTGCTTCTGTACCTCCGACTTACAATACTATAAAAACTAGGTAGAACAAAGGGCCGGCGCACTCTCCCTCAGATTTCTGTTGGAGTTGCCGCCGCTTGGCCAAGCTAGACAATAAAGCTTTGGTGTGGAATCGACGGATTTTGTTCATGTCTTCGATGTTTCAAGTCCCTCCGGATTAGGCTTAACACCAGTAAACTAATCTTTTTAGTAAGCCAAGTCAAGCCAAATGGGCCCTTAGCTGTGTATTGAACTTTATGAGGTTGACCAAATATGTAGAAGACATAATTTTTCTCCTCTTGCTGGAAAGACGAAGCATTTACACATTGATCAACTTAAGGATTTACGTTAGTTATAATTGGTTATATAGCCATTTTATAGGGAATGTAATGAAACACTCAAAAATACTATATGAATCCAGCAATGGAAAATACCATTGTGAGCTAAACAAATTGAGTAAACTTTTATGGTAGAATGTTTGTTCATTTAAGCATTTGGGTGGTGGCAAAAATAATCTAAGGATCATGCATTACTGGAAAGCATAAAAAACAGCAGAAAGAGCAGAAGAGAATGGGAGATCAGAGGAGCAGTAAGAGAGATGTTTTGCATTGGAGAAGGAAGGGCCCTTGAAGCTCAAGACTTGAAATCGTATGTTAAGAATTAATCAAGAATTAGCAGAGTCTCTTAAACAGAGGAAAACCAGAACCTACATAAAGAAATACTTAAGAAACTGTATGTTACACTGAAGCAAGTATATGACATAGCTTTTGAAAAAAAGGGTAATCACAGGGTATTTTTTTCCCTCTCCATTAGTAATTGAATGTCTGTGTTATATGTGACACCACAATCCAAACAATCCCCCAAAGCACAATGCAACATACAAAATAAATTAATATAGACTTAATATTAATAAACCATGGGTAGGAAAAGGCAGATGCAAAGATTTTTTTTTCCTAATGTTGTTATTTTTATCCATGATGAGGTCATAATAAATAAGGAGTATTTAACTTTGCGTCCTTAATATTTAAGAAAATACTACATCAATGAGAAATGTGAAGAAGACTCCAAATGTTAGGATGCATATTCATGATGGTTTATTTACAATGTTAGCCATTTAGTTAGAAAAAGAAAGAAAGAAAAGAAAAAACAACTAGCCAGCTCTAGACCAAGGCAGGAAGGTTTCCACTCTTTGCATGTTGAAAACTGCATATGCATGAATTCTGAAATAATCATTATTAACACACACCCCAAGTTAAGCAGAATTTTCTACTATGCATATTCAAAATGTCTTTTTCAAATGCTAATTTGTTAATTACAAACTTTTTATCAAGCTTAACTAAACTCATAGACTTCATTGCACGATTTGCATAATGTTTCCTGTGCAAGCCATACCAGTGATTTGCTGAAAATTTTCAAATGAAAGCTACAATTTATTAAACCCCAAAGAGTTAAGGTTGTTGTTGAGGGCAATTACATTCCGAAAATAAATAAGGTTCTGAAATTTAAGCATTTAAAAAATACATGGAAAAGTCTACTCGTTGTATATTGTGATAACTAGTTGTGTGTAAGAGACGTTTTCAGTTTCCACAGAGCACTGTTTACTTATTCTTCACACCCCTACACCACCAACAATCAAGCCAGCACATCAGTAATAACATATTGAGGTCTAGAGTCTAAGGAATATGCTTAGCGTGTCTGATCTTTCTCCTGTTCTTCAGTCAAGTGCTGCTCTGAGGGTAGTGATGACTTGGTAAGTACATAGTTAACTAGGGCCAGTGTTATCTTCAGTATGCTTATGATGGTTGTTACTTCCCAGAAGGCCAATTCTGAAGTACTGAGTTTGCATTTAAGTCCTGTTCCTTGTTTGTCTTTTTTAGTATTGGTGGCTTTTTTTTTTTTTTTGCTTTTGTGTTTATTGCTAACATCTCCAACACTGGCAAGGTAAAAAAAAAATGAAAACATACATTAAATAAATAAATAAAAAGTAAAACACAAATTAGTCAGCTTTCATTTTATAACCTCTCATTTTAGCCATTGCATGGCCAGTAGCAGTAGCCATCGTGGCCATGCACATGCAGGTTCTCATTAGATTCAGGCAGACGGTAAAGAAACAGCAGAGCCAAAAAATGGCGGGCCATTCCTTTATTCAAGTCTCGCACCAGCCAACGAGCAAACACACAGGGAAAACATTTATTTCCCTTTCACTCATGACTCCACTGACACATTCTCCGGTTCCACAATCGGGAGAATCTTCTCCAGTTTCTCCTAGAATCAAAGGCCCCACCCTTCTCAGCAGAGCTTGCAAAAGCCCCTCAGCTCTGGTTCCCCATCTGCACACCTTCTCTCTCTCTCTGCACAAACTGGCTTCTTCCTTAGTACACCACACTCTCTCCTCTCTCACTCTGTAAACATGCTTCCTTCTTCTCCTCTTTCTTTTAAAAACTTTCTGGCACTAAAACCTATGCTCCAGCAAACATTAGTAAGACAATGGCCCTTCCCAAGTAGGAAGCTAATTTGCGATTTTACAGATCACATACCTGGCACTGCCCAGTGCTATTTTTTAACACTAAAAGTAAACAAACTCAAAAAATACAAATTTTACAAACTCATTTGCCCAACAGCCATCGATAAAATTGGCCATTTAAACCACTATTTTAAATGCAGTTTGGATATTATTTGCTTATATATAAAATAAGGATAATACAAGTATTTATCTTATAGGTTTGTGGTGAAGATAAAATTAGAAAATCTATATGAAATTTAGAGTAATGTACCTCACTTCCAGGAAGCACTCAACATATATAATAATTTGTGAATTCTAATCATTCATGGATCAACAGCTTGGATAAATTGGCCTAATTGGTTAAAATTAGTTTATATGTTTTTGCATTATATTTATTATCTAATAAAACTGTCCCTTGACCCAAGATATAACCCCTGATTTTACTACTATTTACAGGTTTGAAGAGATATCAGTTACAGTATCAGGAGGCGAGAGTTGAGGTTGGGTATAGCATACTCATATCATCATTAACAGAGTGCGATTCTGTGACAATTGATAGTGACAAGAGATCTCAGTTCATTACCATGTCCTTTTCAATAGAATTACATGGTTTTTCTCTCAAGGAATAAATATTAATTCTAAACATGTCATTTGTAAGAACCAAAATCTAAGCACTTTGTTTAATGGGGAAGAGACTAGGTTATTCTAAATCTCTTCCTATCCTCCATGAAATAGACAAAGAAAATTGAATTCCTCTGAATAACGAAATCATTGAAGCCCTTTTAGGGAGAGGTGAGAAGAGGTAATAAGGAATAGCAAAAATATCCGCGTTCATGAGGACGTGTTCTAACTACAGCTGATGTCTAAATACTGACCTAGCATGAATTCTCAGCATGGCTACAATCAACCTCGAGGTGCAAGCAAAGAATACAGATTTTCGGGTGGGTGGTAAACATCAGAATCTTTTATGTATAGATATACAGTTTATAAATGGATATGGAATTTACATGTAGCATGCAGATTTCCTGGGATAGTAACTAAGAAAAAATGTTGAAAACCTCATTTAAGGGGCAATAATGAGAAAAAAAAGATGAAAAAACTCGGTGCTACAAATACCAGAGAATTTTTTTTAATACAATCTATTAACTATTAACATGAGAGGACATATGTTGCAAAGCATGGATACTATTCAAATATATATCATAGAATGAATGAAGAGAAGTACTCATAACTTTTAAATGGTACATTTAGGGATTTTGCTACTTCTCCCTTAATTGTGAAATCCATCAAAATTACAAAGTAAACACTAGCAGGTAGGTATGTTTGCACAGCTCACAGAATATTCGCTGGCACCATGTGTAAAGGGAAAACAATTGGGCGCCATCACTTAGGACATGTGCTTCAGTTTGTTTTGACAGCTTTATGCAGAAAAAAAATCAAAAGTCCCAAGAAAACAAATGTGATTTAACATGACTCTTCTAAATACCACATCTCTTCTGGTGTTTTATCAACAACCCAATTAAGAGAAAATAAATTTTAGGACATATTTTGTATAAGACTGTATATACCAAACTCTAGTCCTGGAAAACTGCCGCATCATTTTTTGGGAGGGGGATTTATACTCTAAAACTTTATTATTGTGATACATGAATAAAAGCCGTAATTTTAATACTGTGAGTATGGGGACAAACTATTATTAGATAAAATAGGAATTCACTAGGATGAAGAAAAGATATATAAAAATGAAAAATATTTGCACTTTTCCAACTTTCTATTTCTTCACGAGTTGTACATAATGACAAGGATAAACTATAGACAGATAAGTGGGAGAGAAATATCTTTAGCCACAAAAGTCATGATTATTCAGACAATGTGTTCATTATATTTTGGTAAGTTCTCTGCATATACTCAAATTCCACAGTGGTCTGATGTTGTGAGAGGCTAACACTCTTATGTTTTATCTAAAACAAAGGGTTCGGCATAGATTTTTGAATGACAGAAAGTTTAGCTTTTATTTTGTTCATCAAAATTGCTTCATTGCACACAATGATGCCTTGAAACTATGTCTAAAAGTTTAGTATTTAAGACAAATCAAGCTTTCAAAGTCAATTATGTATATTAGTTTTGACATGTATGTATGTTATTGCATTTATTTATCCATTGAATTATGATATATCTTTATGATTCAAATAGATAGTTCTATATTTTAAAAATGTTCTTTATTAAATTATTCAGTTACATCTCTAAACTGCAATATGAATCTAAGAGAAGTACTAGTAATTCAAATAGCTCATTAAAAAAAGTCTACGTGCTATTGTAATCAATTTTTTAATTGTGTAAAATAATATCAACATTCAGTTCAAATTCTTACTACCAAGTCCTGATTGATGAATACAGATATCCAACTTTATTAATAATCTTTTTCTAATCTAAATGCAAAGAATATTTGAACTGTCTACTGTTCATAGATTGTATCTCATAAGACTTCAGATTTATCTGTCTGATATAGTTTATTAATCTCCCAAATCAGCAATTTTCAAGCAGTGTGCCATAAGAAATTTTACAGCAGTGCATTACTATGTATTCAGGGGCACTCACCTCCTTTCCCTTAGATTTCCAGATTAAAAAAATGACAACAACCAACAAAACAATAGTCATCTATCTGGTTTGAATGAATCAAAATTATATCTATTTTTTTGGTCACATAAGCAAAAAAAAAATACATTTTTTGGAGGGCCACAGAATTTTAGTAATTAGTTTATGTGTGCCACAAGATTAGAAAAGTTGAAAATCCCTCACAAAATGATTCTTGAAGACTTTCCATTTTGAGTAGTAATTTTTATTGTTCATGGAGTGGAAAAATACCTATAAAGAAGATCATGATAATATTTCCCCACATCTAATGTTCCCCAAACAATTTGGAAGGGATACCCTATCTTAAAATTCATACTATCCATTTTTTTTATACCCTAGCCTGTGATATTCTTTATTTTTCCAAGATGGAGAGCTTTTAAAGACATCATTAAAATGAACCTGGATCTCAGAACATTCGTTAGGCAGCCATCCACACGGCAACATATGTCAGTGTGGCTAAAGAGTGATAGGGACAGTTGTCACTCAACCTTATGACAGATAAATTTTGCAAGTGTTAACACCAGTCCCCAAAATTTTATTTTCACGAATAAATATAAAACATTCTAACCATATATACAAGTATAATTTTAATAAGTGACTAGCACTCCTCGTCTGCCTGACAATAAAGCCACATAAAAGAGTGAAACTAGAAGAATCATGCCAAGTTATTTGGCTTTAGTGCTTCTTAGACAATAAAAAAAAAAAAAGACCATATGCTTCCTAATTTTCCCACAACACTTTATATGTAAATTTGGATATGAAATGTATGTATTTTATATGCACTTGTGTGATAGATGTTTCTTGGGAAAAGTGTTTAATTTGGGTTAAAAACTTATATTTCAATTTATTCTACTCAAATACTGACATAGAATTTAGAGGTATGTATAGCTAATAATATATTATTAAATAGCTAGTAATATATTAGGGCTATAAATGATGTCATTAATAACTTCATTAGTAAAGTATAGCTTTAATTTATGAAAAAAAATCAGAAAATTGTTCACTTTAGATTATTTCTTGATCATTGGTCTTCAACAAGTTGAGGATGAGGTGCTTTCACATGATTTCCATTAGGGCTTCATTTTTCAGCTTTGTTGAACTCCCTTCAATCTGTCAATTAGAAAATTTTCCAGCTACTATTTTCTTAAATATTTGTTGCATCCTTCTTTATCTTCCCTACTTTTGGGACTCTAATGACATATATGCTAGACTCCTTACTTTGGATTGTTAGCCTATCAAATGATGTTCTATTCATTTTTGTTTTATTTTTCTTTCTGTACTTAAGGTTTTCATTTAATAGGTCTTCAAGTTTGATGACCTTTCTTCTGTTTACTCTAATATATCCTTAATCTTATTCTGTGAATTTTCCATTTGAAATTTTTTACTAATTGATTTTACAGAGAGAAGAGAGAGAGAAGTAGGGGGAAACAGGAATTATCGACTCATAGTGGTCTTACTTTAGTTGTTCATTGATTGCTTGTCATATGTGCCTTGACTAGGCTAGCCCAAGGTTTTGAAACAAGGACCTCAGGATTCTCGGTCAAGGCTCTATCCACTGCACCACCGCAGTCCAGGCTATTTTCCATTTTAGACGTGATACTTTCATTTTTAAAAGATGGATCTTTTTATATCTTTCATGTCTGCCCACATGCTCATATTTTGTCTATCTTTTAGAACATATGGAACCTGTTTAAAACTGTTTTAACTTCACTACTAGTCCTATCATCTCTGCTATATGCAGGATTGCTTCTAAAAATTGATTCTTATCTTAAATATAGGTCATCTTTTCCTGCTTTTTTTCAAGTCAGGTCATTTTTGATCAAATAATGAACCTTATAAATTTTATATTATTTCTTGTTAGATTTTTGTGTTATTCCTTTAAAATGTTAGATTTTGTTGATGGTGCACTATAAAGTTACAGTGAGTTAGTTGAATCCTTTTCAGTTTGCTTCTAAATTCTTTTAAAATTTCAGAGTTTAGATATAATTAGTGTAGGGTTAATAATCCCCACCTCTAAGGTAATACTCATCTGAGGTCTACCCATTGGTGGGAATATAAACTCTTCCTGATTCTGTGGGAGTGCCAAGATTCCTGGAATTGAGTAGTTTCATTTATAAACCAACTGATACTCAGCCAAAGATCTGAGGGACATCTCTGCAGTTCTCTAGTGTTCATGATTCTCTTCTCTCTCTCTCTCTCTCTCTCTCTCTCTCTCTAATTCCAGTTCTTTCCCAATGCTTTACCCTGCACATTCTAGATACACTGGACTTCGGGTATTTTTATCTCATGAAGATCACCAGGCTCTGGTGAATTGAGAAGAGTCAATTCTCCCTTTACTAGTAGCTTAGAAGGTGCCTCCAAGAAGAGCTGGAACAACTTTAAGACTCAGCTTTTTTTTCCTCTCTCTCCGACAGCACTGTCTTCAAATGTCTGTTATTCAAAGTTGAAAACCACTATTTCCTTTATTTTGTCTGGCTCAAGGATAAAAGAATAAACATGACTCATGCTCTCTATCATAGCTGGTGACATTCGTTTTTATATAGCACCAACGATATTATACCTTGTGTGCATTAAACAATTTAATCATTTTACTCAATGGTTTTGTTTCCTAATAATTATATTTTTAATAATTTTTTTTTGTATTTTTCTGAAGCTGGAAACGGGGAGAAACAGACAGACTTCCGTATGCGCCCGACCGGGATCCACCCGGCACGCCCACCAGGGGGCGATGCTCTGTCCCTCGGGGCGTTGCTCTGTCGCGACCAGAGCCACTCTAGCGCCTGGGGTAGAGGCCAAGGAGCCATTCCCAGCGCCCGGACCATCTTTGCTCCAATGGAGCCTCGGCTGCGGGAGGGGAAGAGAGAGACAGAGAGGAAGGAGGGGGGGGGTGGAGAAGCAAATGGGCGCTTCTCCTATGTGCCCTGGCCAGGAATCGAACCCGGGTCCCCCACACGCCAGGCCGACGCTCTACCGCTGAGCCAACCGGCCAGGGCCTTTAATAAATATTTTTATTCTTTCTCAATATTTATACAATATATTCCATAATTTGTAGTTACTAATTTTTTTACAAAATATAAATCATTTTGCTTCTTATTAATCATGTATTTACAATTTTCCAATATTTTCCTATGTATTTATATTTAGGGAAAAAAACATAATGCCTACAGAAACTATCTTTTAGGACACATGGAAGATTTTTAAAATAACCAACATACCAAATAATAGAAACTAAAGCATACAAAGAATTAAACATTTGAAAGAATACTTAAATAAGAGCAGGTAAAAATATAAATATGGCAGATGAGAAATTAGGAGAAAAGTCTCAACAAGAATAAGAACCATAAGGAGGATGAAATTGGCCAACTAGCCAAGAGAAAATGTTATTACTTTCCATAACTATATATAATACAGTATTTATACTTAGGTAACACTTCTACATTTCTCTTATTTTCTGTATCTGGGACTCAGATTCATGAATATTCACCAGGTACAGTTAAAATTATCCAGGCACAATTCTGGTACTTCATTCAGCATGGACCATCAATGCTTCATTCAGTCCACCTGACAAGAAAGGACTTCTACCTTTGAAAGAGGATTCTGATTTTAAAATTGTCACGTAGCTAGACTTTAGTTTGTCAATGGCTGGGAAAAGCTTTTACAAAGATAAGGCACAATTTCAGTATGACTCTGTGATGAGTTATGATAAAATATAGCTGCGACAGATTAAAGAGTGGATGATGCTACCACTTTTACATTGACTTTAGCCCTCCATTTATAAATCTTATCCCATCACTGAGAATATCACATTTGATTAGAAAGCCTGCATTCCTTTATAAACTGCTTCAAACTAGTGCATCAATTTAAAATATAAACTATAATCCTTCATCTATGAGTTTGAAACAGCAAAACAAGCAGGTTGAGGGGAAAAGAAAAGGAACATTTCCACTGACATGGTGTAAAATTATAGCCACCTGCGCTATGTTTGCAGTGTTACTAACCCAGATGAAAGCTCAAAATTAGGTACTTCCTTCTACGCTCTGCAGTAAAGCGTAAGGTACAGTAGGCAAAGAAGCTACTCTCTGTCACTCACACAGGCATGCTAAAAATAGCACTCACACCTCCGGCTGTAAGAACTTGTTCAGAAGATGAAAAGGCTGCTGCTTAACCGTAAAGAAAAAATCTTAAAATGATAAAAACAACATGAATAATGTAAAGTCGGACCTCAGGGGGGCATTTAACTTTGCTACAAGAGAGCCTTCTGCTTGTATGTAAGTTAGGGCACCCAAAACCAACAGTCAAAGACCACTAGGATACATTAAATGAAGATACTTGGGATTGTTTTTTGTTTTGTTTTGTTTTTTCCCTTTTAATTCTATTTTCTTCTACTTTATTATCTGTTGTACAGGGACAATAAAAAATGTCAAAAAATTTATGGATGTGATTTTGTAGCTGAAGACTGGTTAATAGCACATGACAGAGGATTTCATCACAGTTGATGCTTACTTCCTCACTCAGTGCTGATGTTTCCTCAAAACTCAGCTGTTATTTCTAAATGCACTTTAGGTTAAGGTTAGACACATTCACTTCTGTCATTGGTGGTGCCATGTTTTAAAAACATACATAAAGCAAATAAAAAAATATGTCATCCCCCCAATATGCATTACCTTTACCTTGCAACTTTATTACTACATTTCCTTATGCTTCTGGGAAGCCTCTAATTATAGAAAATATTTAGTAATTAATCAAAGAAATGTTGGAATTACTCAGGTCTAAGTATCACTGTAGCTTACACTGCAAATTTTATAGGTAGAGGGACAATATTGTCCCATAATATCTCCCAAAACCTAGCACATAGTAGGCGCTCAATAAATATACATTGAATTGATGTACGTACAGATAGAAGATATGAAATAATTGTCATAAGGCTTATTTTTACACAAAGTCGGTAAAAGTTCAGAAGTTGAAAATGTAAAAATCTATTCTATTTGTGCTTTAATAAGACATTTCTTACAAAAAAAAGTACAAAATGAAAATTTTTATCACTTCCAACTAGGATATAGAAGCTCTATTACAAAAATTAATATAATTTTCAATATTATTTTAGTTTAAAACACAATGAATTCCATCAGATTTTAATCGAGGAGAAATCACACCAGGCCAGAGCCAAGCTACTGTGCCAAAACATTTTCTGAAAACTTTAATATCTTTAATTAATAAGAACCAGAATATCAGTGCTTCATCCATGCTTGTTATTAATCTCAGAAACATATCATATATTACAGAGACGCTCGTCTCTGTGCATTGCCACATGTAGGAATTTTTGGAAATTTATGCTTTAAAATGTTGATCCCTTTTATAGGCAGATATATGGACCCCCAACCCTGGAAAACCCCTTACCATCTCTGTGTCATTATAATTCCTTAAATTATGGAACAATAACCTCAAAGGGGATTGTTTATTAGAGGTTCCTAGGCATCCTATATACTTGGGACTTGCAAATGAATTCTAAACGAACGCTCCGAGTGCCAAAATCCAAAAGAAAGCCCATGTGGAAAAAGGATGTATCAAAGCCTAAAGGATTTATGCTTAAATTATTGAAATTCAATTGTGGATGCATGGTTTATTTATGCTGATTTGCTTTTTGGCTGCACTGTATGCTGTAAGTCTACTGGGTTTAGGACAGAAAACACTGACTTCTTTTCTGTATATTTTAATATTTTTTCTACATCACTTGTCCAGGCTGACAAGATCAGTGATTCAAAAATGAAAAATGTTCATGTGTTGCATGTATAAGTCAACTTTGCCTCTCACCTGTCTCTTAATTGACTTGAGGATCAGGATTTTCACTGTAGTGTTAGAAAACTATGTGTTTTTAGAAGAGAGAAACACTGTAAAAATATCTTTTTCTACCAATCAAGGAAATAAAACCAAATGTGGTAAAAATAAAAATATTATAGACACACCTAAGGTAAGATAGAACCATTCTATAAAACACACTGTGCACACACTATGTACTCTGTCGTGGCACCCTTTCTAGAAGATGAATTGTTGAATGGAAAGCGTATTATTGCAAGCACAGAATGTGAGCAGATACATTCTTCTCTTACTGCCATCTGCACGGACAGGGGATGCCCTGCAGACACCTGGGGGTCCAGCCAAGGGTGTAAATCTCTCTGCATTCTTCCCACATACCTCTAGCATCTTCTAAGTTGCCAAATCTGCTAAGGGTTGTGTCCCAAAGAAATGAAAGAGACTGAATATGAAAATGCTACTTCAGCCTGACCTGTGGTGGCACAGTGGATAAAGCATCTACCTGTAACTCTGAGGTCGCCGGTTCAAAACCCTGGTTTCCCTGGTCAAGGCACATATGGGAATTGAAGCTTCTGTTCCTCCCCCTTTCTCTCTCTCTCTCTCTCTCTCTCTCTCTCTCTCTCTCTCTCTCTCCTCTCTAAAGTGAATAAATAAAATCCTAAAAGAAATGCTACTTCAGACTCTAGACTAGTAAAGGATGTACCCTTGTTTCCTGAAATTATGTTCTCTCAGAATTCTAGAGAAGACCCTATCTCCTTATTTATTTATTTTTTTAATTCAGTGAGAGGAAGGGAGGCGGACACAGACTCCCGCATGCACCATGACTGAGATCCACCCAGAAAGCCCACGGGGGCGTTGCTCTGTTGCTCAGCAACCGAGCTCTTCTTAGCACTTGCCTGAGTCTGAGGCCATGGAGCCTTCCTCAGTGCTCCCCGGCCACCTTGCTCGAACCTAGCCATGGCTGCAGGAGGGGAAGAGAGAGAGAGAGAGAGAAGCAAGAGGGGGAAGGGTGGAGAAACAGATGGGCGCTTCTCCTGTGTGCCCTGGCCGGGAATCGAATCCGGCACACCCACACGCTCACACGCTGGGCTGACGCTCTACCACTGAGCCAACCAGCCAGGACCACTACTTATTTTTTTACCCAAGTGAAAGGTATGAGCATGTGTTCACTGATTGGCCTCCCTAATATTAGATAATCATGTCATTAAATGTCTTGTTTTACTCTGATGGTAAATAGTGAATTAACACAATATATAAGGAGAAACATTTTCTAGTCTTCATGTTATCGTTGTTTTTTTTTCCAGGTAGCATATAGAACTTAGAAATCCTTCATTTTAAGTTCCCAAGGCTGAGGTTAAGAATTAATATTTTTGGGTTACAAACTCTGCTGGAATCAACTCTAATAAAGAATTAGAGTACACGAAATAATTAAAATATACAGTGTACTTTTTTCCCCATTATTCCATATAAATGCCTTAATATATTTTTTAAAAACTTGCTTCTATGTGGGCATTAAAATATATGCATTTTTCATTGAGCACAGGTTCCATATATTATTAGGAAAAAAAAAAAGACCCAGACAAAAGGAAGCTAATTAAAACACACTAAATGTTTCTCTACTGTGGCCTATGAACAGTATTTAAGAATTATGTTGTAAGGGTTAGCTGTAATTATAACATGGTAAAATAATAATACAGTCCAGCAAGCTGAACGCAATTCTTCGACATCCAAAGGCAGGGACTACCCAGCAGAGAGTGGCAGGTTACAAGTTGCTTCCTTGTTATTCAGTGCAGGTCATGGAATATCTTTTATTTCACTAAATGCGATCATGATGCAAAATAATGTACTCTGCTGTGCAGAAAGGGTTAAGTTATGGCCTTGTGAGCCATTAGTTGGAGATTTATTGTGGGAGTTCGTGAGTCTATAGTTCAATCTGTGGTGATTGAACAAGGGCCCAAGGTGCAGAGACAGAGAGAGGTAGAGAACCGAGGCAAATGACATCCCCCGGGCTTTACAACATATGGCCCATCAGTCAAGGGTCAAGCCCCCTCACAAATTGCATGCACTTTACATAGCCATCTGCATCAATAAATTACTACTTTCTGGGAGCCAGGCACTAATGCATGAGCAAGAGGGATCAGCCCCACTTACAAATAAACTGTTTTATTTATTCTTGTTCATTTTGGCCCCATCATGCGACCCATCATTTCTACACTAGGATTTCCTCCCAGAATCAAGTCAACCAACTAATAAATGCCCCAATTCTTTACAACATACATTTGTCTTTTCCAGAGTGATAGAAGCTGTCCCACTGAGTAGCTAAGGTGCAGGGGAGGCAGGTCGGAATGCCTTGCAAGAAACCAAATGTGTGAAGATAAAACATTTCAACAGTTCCATTTATCTTGCTTTTTTTTTTTTTTTATCTCTCCTGAGTTTCCCTGTGATGCCCAATGCTGCTCGCTAATGAAAACTTTCGTTAACAAGTACGTTGTATTTCTAGACGGGGTCCATTTACAAATATGACGGTCAGTACAACAACTGTTCCATTTACTACCATCAATGTATAAATGGGTAAAGGAAAACTATATATATATTTACATATAATTCACTAGTTTCATATGTATAACTTGAAGATTTGATATTTGTATATATTGGGAAATGATCACCAAAATAAATCTAGTTAACGTCTCTCGTTAACGTCTGTCATCATTTATAGTTGCAATTTTTTTTTTTCCTATGATGAGAACTTTAAGATCTACACTCAGAAATCCCAGCTTCCCTCCATCTTTCTTTCCTTTTTTGAAAGATTGGTGGTGGTGAATTTTGGACCAGGTAGAGCTGTCTATAAATCTCTGCTCTACCTCTTCTCATGTGAGGTAATAGGCAAGTCCCTTACAATTACCTAGTCTTCATTAGGGCTTCTATAAAATAGTGATAAAAATCACCCACATCAGAGGGTTGTGGCAAGAATTCAATGAAGTGATTCAGGTAACAGGTCACAATGCCTGGTTCAAAATAGGCACTTTTCTTCATTTCTCTTATATATAATAGTATATGTGCAATGGGATACTATTCAGCCCTAAAAAGGTAGGAAATCTGGCCATTGTGATAACATGGGTGAACCCTGGGGATGTTTTGCTAAGTGAAATAAGTCAGAGAAAGATACATACCATATGTTCTAATATAGACGTGAAACTAACATCAAACCAACACATTCACAGACACAGAGAACAGACTGGTGGTGATCAGAGGCAGATGGGTTGAGGGTTGACAAAATGAGTGAAGGAGGTCCCAAGGTACAAAGTTCCAGTTATAAAATAAGTAAGTATTGGGTTATAATGTACAGCATGTTGACTATAGTTAATAATAGTGTGTCGCATATTTAAAAGTTGCTAGAAGTGTAGATACTAAAGTTCTCATCATGAGAAAAAAATTTTCGCAGCCACATACAGTGACAGATGTTTCCTAGACTTATTGTGGGGATCCTTTTCCAATAGATACAAATATCAAACCTTTATGTAATAGACCTAAAACTCATGTAATATTATGGTATGTCCCAATGAAAAACAATAAATAAATAAATTTTAAGAAAGTAAAAGGAAAGAGAAGAGTTAACTGGAGATCAGTGCAGCTCTGATGCTTAAATGTGACCAGGTACAGACTTAGTGATTGTTCAGAACAAGGATATGTGACCAGGTACAGACTTAGTGATTGTGCAGAACAAGGATATGTGACCAGGTACAGACTTAGTGATTGTGCAGAACAAGGATATGTGACCAGGTACAGACTTAGTGATTGTGCAGAACAAGGATATGTGACCAGGTACAGACTTAGTGATTGTGCAGAAGAAGGATAGGGCCCAGCTCAATGGCTGTCTGGAGCACCGAGTAGAGCAGTATTCTGTGAGATGCCCAAGATCGATGGGGAAAAGAGACAAAAACAGAACAGCTTAGAAATAAATAGCAAGAGGAAAAAGAGGAAGTCTAAAGAAATGCTTGTGACTATTATATTTCTACTTTACGAGGCTCTGGGTATCACTTTGGAATATGTCCTGATTATGTATAGCCTACATATTGTAGAAAATAATACCTGTATAAGTACAAAAACTATTGAGCTACATACACATCCATGAAAGCTTTTTTCTTATGCTTTGGTATGTATTAAAAAGGGCAACCTTGGATTCCCATACAACCTACATATTTCTTTAAATACTCCAAAGTAGTCTTCAATCAATGCAAAACTTAATTAACTACCTTTTTAAATTGAGAGCAAACAGACACAGACGTGAGTTAGTCTGAGAAACACAGATGCGTACTTCACATCGGAGACTGGACTCCAGTTCATGAAACATATTAGAATGGACACAAGACCAAATTCTTTTGATTTAGATGGAAAGTATACAGCAAGATTTGCATTGTAATGGACCCACTGACCCCTGGTCAGGATGGAATTGTCAATAGAAGTGTCTTATGTATGGTATGAATCATATCTAATGGTTCTATTAACATCATATTGAGATTGAAGTTTCAAGAAGCATGACTTAGAAAAATGGAAACAGAAGGGGGCCTTATTTATTATTTTCATTTCATTTCTGTAAGTGTATTTTTTTTCACTCTCTATCATCTCTCAAAAAGAAAAAAAAAGCAGGCAATGATACACTTATTAAAATTATATCAAAGCACATAAACTTGTAAAAGGCAGCCAGTTATAAAACAGATGTTTGTTTGTGTTTTTCTCTCTTTCTCTCTGACAAGGTCAATTCCCTAATGGCCTGCACCTTAAGGAATTAGAAGGATTGGGACTAATGGAAAGAGGGCAGATTGGCAGTGAGCAAACATAGCATCTTTGGCTACTCTTCCCTCTGCCATACTCCGTAACTGCAGGCAAGGGTCTCTGTTTCCTTCTCTCGGATTCTTCAATTGGAAAATTAGATAACACGAGGCCTGCCCTTCTTTTGTGTCAGAGGGCTGTAAGGCTGAGTCAGGTAATATAAATGAAGTTTCTGGAGCACATTAGAAAGAATTGGATTTTGAGTTACAACAATTATTTAATGATGCCTTATTCCATCAGATAAAGTGACCAAATTTAGTTCTTAATGGGCAATCATCAATCCAGACAATTTTCTAATTGTTCGGGTATTTCTTAAGGAAGAGGAATAAGGAAGTTTCACACAGCAGTATACCTAAAGTGGTAGCCTGTTCTTATATGCAATTTTAATTATTAAAATATATCCTAATGACACTCTCCATTTATTTTGTAGCTCTCTGTTCAGTCTTGTCAGAACTAAAAATCATAAAAATATAAAGTGAACATTTTTCTGATGGCCAAGAATAAATCTGAGTAAAGCCGAATAAATAAATTGCAAACTCTCTCCAAATGTACACATGTAGAAAAATAAAATAAAATAAATCTAGAAATTCATGTCACATGGTAGTTACTATAAAATTAATGTGTATGAAAAGAAGATGATAATAAATCTACCCAATAATGAACAATCAAAAAGTTCAGGTTAGCGCAATTCAAGAATAAAACCGAAAACTGAAATTAACCCTTGAAACTTTTAATTTTCTATTTAAACCCAGGTCAGGATTCATAAATAAACAAATTCATTCCTCTTTTATTATTACTAATTATGTAACATTGGTTTAAAAAAATATTTTTAAAAAATCATGCCTGTACTTTCCATTGACTTTAAACACTGAATTTAAAACTTTAGAAAATCTAATTTTATAATGTCAGCTAAATGGTTTAAAACGTAGATTTCAAAATAAAACCCAAAAGGTAACAGCCTCTGTGCTGTGATTCAATCCCTCCCCATCATCGACCACGTGTGAGCTATCGCTGCTCTTGGGAATATCTGCTTGAGCGTCCCTTCAAAGATATCCTCTGGCTACCGTAGGAAGTCATTTCGTTGGTCATATGTTTGTTTCCAAAAGTAATAGTTTTGTGCGACAGTTGTTTTCCAACAAGAAAAAGAATGTACAAAATGGAACAGGTGAACATTACTAGATGGGCCACCTTAAGACACTATTTTTCCAGGGGATCTACAATTTGTCAATCAGAGTAAGGGTATTTTGGAGGACTAGAAACTTCTCTCCCTTTACATCCATGCGAAAGATAAAATCTGAAATGTCTCTTTACCATCACAGAGCAGCCAGGAGTTCTGCCACAGCTGTATTGACTTTCTTCCAGCTGAGGTAATAGACCAATTTAATATATATATATATATATATATATATATATATGCACACATATATATATATATATTGGCACATATGTCTATTATCTTAGCGTTTTACTGTCGACCCATGAATAGTAATAGGGTATGAAATTTTTATTAAGATACATCCTTGTATATAAAAGCACAGATCCCCCCAGAATAAAGGATTAAGCCACAATTAAAGCTCCCTTTTATACCATTGCCTTAGAGAACTGACAACACCGTAGAGCACTGTGTCTTGTTCTTTCCAAGACTAAACATCATTTACAAAGGTCTGCAGTCAGTATACAGAAAAGCTTTAACAGCTCATTTCTATTGAAAGTGTCTTTGGAGACAATTTTATCCTTCCCTTGGATCTAATTGTAGCCATTTTCTTCAGTGAGTACGTAACGTGTAACTCTGCTTCTGTGACTCCTGTGCGTCCCATGAGCACGTGACCCCGCTTGCGTGCAGGTACCCCTGAAAGTCCCGTCTCCGACCCCCTGCCTGGCTTTTCCAAAAATGAAGCCCCTCGTTTCAGTTGCAGACATAGGAAGCAGAGACGAGGTCCCAATTCAATTGTGTTCTCAGGCACTCTCCTGGCCCTGAAATCACTCCTTGGATATGGAACAGGCCAAGGAGGAACCGTGAGCCCAGGAGCGCCTCATTTCATCACTAATACTGGGCGGGCAGCCTCTCAGAGACATTCCCACGGGGCCCAGACACCAGAAAGAGGTTTCAAAGAGGTCAGATGAATTCAGTTTCTACACATTCCAGGACTGTCTGCAACCCTGCTCCACATCCCCTATCCCCCCAAAGCCACCACCAAAGGTGAGGTGACTCACTGGGGCAGCACCGTGCTAGTGGAGGGCACAGGGCACAGTGATTAGGTCATTTCATCATTTCTAGAACTCGATTATGGTGATTGACTCTTCTGTCAGTCGTACAGTCATCAAATAATTGTACAAAGCTCACATCATTACTTCCATTCTGTGTCTACGGTCTCTGTGACCTTGGATAAGTCATTTAAACTCCCCAATCCATTTCTTTCGGCTGGATAAAACACATTAGACCGCTGTTTAAGCTGAATCTTCTTTGTGCTGTATTGCTTGATTTAAAAGAATAGGTTCGTTGCAATTTGAAACAGTGAATCAACCCGGTTCACCGTTGAGAAATTTCTCCCATCATAGTTCTCAGGATCACGGCTGGTCCTGCACTGCAGGTGAATCTTCAAGTGACTCAGTCCATTGATGAATAAGAAGACTTTTTTTTGAATTTCAAAGAATTTCATATGCTGTTTGGTTGTACTGCGGATTCCATTTACCTCAACTAGAGAGTAACAAGCTATTTCAATCGGCCGGATAGAGGGCTATATTAAGGCATGTCTTCCATCTCAATGATAAATGTGTTAAATAATGTATTAATAAATCAGGAGAGTATTTATATTTTTTTCCCACATCCACAAATGGGCTGTTGTGGATCCGTGAAAAACCTAACTCAGTGCCATGGGTACAGTCACCTTCTCTCTTAGGCTCGATGACCACCTGTTTTATTACTTCAGGAAGACACTGCAGATACATTAAAAGGAATAAATTGATAGCATGGGAGAGTCATTCAAAGAGAGATTCTAACCAGAAGGACAAGAAGATCTCATCAATGGCCTGACCCTCCGCATGTCCCACAGGTAGTGCCACAGCCAAGCAAACCCATCAGTGTACACATTCGAGAGACAATCAAGAAGGCTGGCCGGAGCCCCAGATGGTGCCGCCGTAAAAACACATTCCGAAGCTTGGCATCTGGATTCTGCAGCTGCCATGCGCAGCCCATATGTGGCAATAAATACCGGTTCTGAGGCTGGAACAGCTAGAGGTGAGGGTCAAACGGAGCCATCTGAACCATCACAATGGAGCGAAGAGCCAAAGCACGGGAGCGATTGGGAGATGGCATGTGATTTTTCATTTCTCTGACTCCATTACTGTCAGCTGCTGAAATACTAAGGTAACCTTTTGGCGAATAAGGGTTTATTTGCCAAAGGACAAATAAAAAAAAAATAGGATATATTAAAAAACAAAGCTAGTACGCAATCACCCTTTTTTGTTCCTGCTCTTTAGTTTGCCGGCTTCCAAATATTAAGCTCTCCTTACTATCACTTAGCTTTGTTATCAATTAAATTCTTAGTATTTCTCTATAATGATCATTTACTACACATCCTCTTAGTAACCAACTGTTTTCTTTTTCAAATAGACGATAGTTGCATTCATTTATTAGTTTACCCATGTAGCAACTATTGTATTGATGATGTACAATTGGTCAGGCAGTCTTTCAAGCACCAGAGATACAACGATACACAAAACAAACTTCCAACTCTTATGGTGGTTATGGTCGACTGATATTAATTCATCCATTTGAGCCCTAACATTTATTGAACAATTGCCATATATATGCCTGATGTTTCTCATCTCCAGGAGAGGAAATTCTGTTCAAGGAGACAAGACAAGCGAACAGGTAATAACAAGCGTGTGAAACACCAACCACAACAGCCAAAGTTCATTTTCCGAGAACCCAGAGAAGAGTGATTCCATTGGACATGAATGTGCACGGAGTATCAGGTGAGGTCTCCACAAAGCAAGGGAGCTCTCACCTGACAACTGAAGGCTTAGAGGGAAGTCACCAAAGGAATGAGCAGGGAAGAAACAAGCAAAGAAGGAGCAATGGAACGTGAAGAGATCAGTCTGTTGCTTTGCTGAGATGGAATATAAAATGGAGGACAAAAATGGAAGACGTGACTGAGTGGGCAGCAGTGTCCAGTCCCGAAGGGCTTTCGCAGAGTTCCCATGAACCCAAAGAAATTCTGTCCTTAAGGCAACCTGGTGGGCGGAATTTATAAATGCATCAATGTTTTTATATGGAGAAAAGGGATACATTCCTAGAGAATGACAAGTAGGACGTTGAGAAGTGAAACGTAGCTTCTGTACAGCCAGAAGGTCAGGAGGAGGAGGAGGCAAGTATGCTCGACTCTAATGCAGAGGGAGACTTTTAAGCAGGGGTCCCCAAACTTTTATACAGGGGGCCAGTTCACCATCCCTCAGACCGTTGGAGGGCCGGACTATAAAAAAAAACTATGAACAAATCCTTATGCACACTGCACATATCTTATTTTAAAGTAAAAAAATAAAACAGGAACAAATACAATATTTAAAATAAAGAACAAGTAAATTTAAATCAACAAACTGACCAGTATTTCAATGGGAACTATGGACCTGCTTTTGGCTGAGATGGTCAATGTCAGGTTCCATATTTGGCACTGCTAGCTGTAACAACTGATATGACGCACGTCCGGAGCCGTGACGTGTCCGTCCTGTGTCACCGGAAGTAGTACTGTACGTGAGTGATGCTGCGCTTGCGGCGCCGCCACATACAGTGCTCCTCTCACTGACCACCAATGAAAGAGGTGCCCCTTCCGTAAGTGCGGCGGGGCCGGATAAATGGCCTCAGGGGGGTGCATGCGGCCCGTGGGCTGTAGTTTGGGGACCCCTGCTTTTAAGGATGAAGATGGGTGATTCAGTGAGGATAGTACTGAAATACTTGAGAACTCTTACTTGGTTTTCTTAAATGATCTACTCCTCTGAGGAAAATCAGTATACTTTTTCAACTTGTCAAGTTAAGAAAATTGAGTCAGACTGTATGATTAGGTGAAATGTAACACAGACTTAAACTTCATTGGCAGCCATATTTCCCCTCCCATCACATTAGTAAGTATATTTTCTAATCAATTTGGTTAGAGCTTACACCACCAGTAATCCAGCTTTTAACTTTAGAGTTAACCTAAAATTTCTAGCTACACTTCCATCTGAAATCCGTACAGAGAATTTGAAATAGATCTGCCTTTCTTACCTACAGTACACCCTTTCCATGGTTCATCTGCCTCCCTCTGACACGCTCGCACGTAATTTCAAATTTACGTCACGTGTTTCATTAATAACTTATCTAATTTATACCATTTGTCCTATACTTATTATCTGGAGTTTAATACAAGTTATTTTATCTCTAATTCAACTCAAGACATGTTAGCTAAAGAAACGTTTAAGTGGCATTATTACATGGCATTTTATTTAAGGAAATTCAAATAAGCCGTCCTGATATATTATCAAAAGCTTTTTATTGCTTTGTTCTTATTACACATTACTTCTTCTCAATCTGTATCATTATGTCTCAACCCATAATATAATCTGAAAGCACCAGTAATCACATTTTCAATTATACCATGGATCTCTCAAGTCATAAACTGGAATTAGAAAATCTTAAAAACCCTAAATTCTGTCAAAATAGTCAGAGTAGATAGGTAGTGAATCCTAGGCTAAACTAATGTTGCTGAAAACATAAGTTTGACCATTTTTTTTCTACAAAGCATCTTTCACTGTTTACACACAGCCTTCACTGTCCTTAATTTTTATTGAGTTTGCTTCTCTAAAAATTAACACTTTTTATTTCTTTCAGTCAGTATACAGTAATATCTTATTATTTCTAGCATTCATTCTGTTTGAAACACTATTTTCTTTTTTTCCCATATTCAAGTTCAAGATGCATGTCATTTTCATGGTCTCTGCATTTGACCACAACAGATTGCCAATTAAATCCTGCTAGGTCCAGTCATCTCAACATTCAAAAGAGCTTCTAAAATCCCACCTGCTCTGTCAAGCTCCTCAGCAATAAAGACCGCTCACTGGACTGTGTTTGTTCTGCTTTGTCGTAACCTTTGGGCTACATCCTGTTTGCTGAAAAGCCCATCTTTTCCCTGATGTGGCTTGATTAGGGCCTCGTCTACTGTGTGCATTCTGAGCATTAAAATAATCAAAGAGAAGCTGGGGATCACAGGGACCCTCATTTCAGATTATCAAGTGTAAATGAGCCAAGTGTTTTGATAGCTCTTAATTATTGGCAACAGACCCTCTCATGGAAGAGTTTGCATAAACCACAGGTCTAGGTAATCTGAAACCTCACACCACTCCCTGGCAATGACATCTCTGCTGAGATATGGGGAAGGGGGGGAGGGGAACACCAGGTGTCTTCCAAGAAGGATAGAGTTTGTGAATTAGCAAAAGAAGTGAGAGCTTGTGAGGTTGTATTCTAGACGAGCTTTCATTACCAGGGCTGAATTATTGCAGAATTTGGAGACCAAATTGCCTGAGAAATCACTGCGGCACAATGATAATTACTGAGGCAGAGCTGGCGGGCTTACGCAGACATCGCCGGGGTTCGTTTGTTTTGGTGTTCCTTAAGAGTCTTGGTTTCAGACCCAGCTAGTCTTTCATGGGAATAGCTCACTCTTCTTGATTCCATTCTCCATAAGTATTCTCTACACATACAGTACTAATTAATTTTTTATATATACTATAAAGAGCCTTCCTTCCTCTTTAAATTAAGGTATAAGATGTCAAAATGTTCAGGCTGAATAAAATCATTTTGCTTATTTTTTTAATGAATTAATTGGGAGGGATACTGGTTAATAAAAATGCTTAGGTTTTAGCCCTGGCCAATTGGCTCAGTGGTAGAGCATCAGCTGGGTGTATGGATGTCCTAGGTTTGATTCCAGTCCAGGGCACACAGGAGAAGCACCCATCTGTTTCGCCACCCCTCCCCCTCTCCTTCCTCTCTGTCTCTCTCTTCCCCTCCCACAGCCAAAGCTCCATTGGAGCAAAGTCGGCCCGGGCGCTGAGGACGGATCCATGGCCTCTGCCTCAGGTGCTAGAATGGCTCTGGTTGCAACAGAGCAATGCCCCAGATAGGCAAGTATTACCTCCTGGTGGGCTTGCCAGGTGGATCCTGGTCGGGCACAAGCAGGAGTCTATCTGACTGCCTCCGTGCTTCTAACTTCGGAAAAATACTATATATGTATTAGATGCACTATTCTAAAACACATCTTCTCTATACCTTATTGTGTGTTCACCTCCTACTTATTGTTTTAACACAGACATATACACACAGAGACACATACACATATGCATGTGTCTGAATGAGAAACATACTAGTATTTCACTCCTATGACTTCTGTGTATTTTTTATGATGTTGATATAATCCTCAGCATGTACATACGGAAGAGGTTGAATAATTTTCCAAAATTACACAATTGTAATTAGAACAGACCAGTTTTTAGTGCAAAGATGTGCCACAAGCATTCCTAATCATTATAAAATATAATCTAAGTGCATAATACTTAATTATTAAGGTTTTTAATATTTCTATAATTTTAAAATAGAATTTTAGATTTTTCTTTAGTTGTCATCTCTACTATTTTGATGAATTAATCTCATTTCTGCTAGTGACATTAAAACAAGGGGGTCATTGGCACCTAAAGACTAATTATCTAAATACAAACAAAATTTAGATCAACTGCTGACAATCAGGTGGCTTACCCAGGTTAATGAGTTTACAGAGACATTAGCTCCACGTAGAGAGCTTCAATAATTGATCACTTCAGCATCAAGAATATTGCTTGATGTGATAATTTAAACTCATTCTCAGAGCTGACAACCTGCAGACACTTGATGACAACTTGCTACCTGCAGTAACTACTCAGCCTCCAGACAGAAACGCTGCTGGTCAGTTTTATGAATGCAGTTTAATGTGAAGAGTAACTGAAGACTTCCATTCTCACACACCCATAGCCTGCTTTTTCATTGCGTTCTACAGAACCGATTAAAATGCATTTTCCAGATGAAAATTGTGTTGGTATTTAAGATATGCTTAAAAACGGAAAGGCTTCTCCCAACATGAACACAAACGGATCTGAAATGAAATATACCCCCTAATTTTGGTCCTGGTTTATATCCTGTGGTGTCTGTAAAACAACTTTGCTCTCCAGGACTATGGGATTTCTGATTTGTGTTAGTAAGACCTTGGGTACTCTAAAAGTATACTGTGCACCTCTGAACTATATTAGGTTTTTGATTTCAGAATCTAAGAGTTTAGCTGGGTATCTTTTATTACTTCTCAGTACTTCAGAGGTTAATTATCCTCACTGGAGCCTGTCTCTGAAACAGAGGGTATATGTACAACCACAGGGTGGCAGTATAGATTTGTGGTCACATGGTTAGAAACTCCAAAGGGTCTATACTTCATCCATTTACCAGTTGAATTGTTTTTTTTAAACATGGGACACTTGACACTATGCTTGTTTAATTAATTCTTACAAATACTCATTTTGCCAACTCCTTTCTTTAGATTTATGTGTGCCTTTAAAGAAGGGTTTCTCTACTTTTATACTCATAGAACTTAATTTGAATTCAAACTCCAAAATACTTGTGGTTCCCCAAGTTCATATTTCACTGGGTAATATCCCGTTTATATGGTCATCTTTACTAAAGCAAAATCCAGTCTCCCCTGGTGTTTATCTAAATTCAGCTCCTTATATATTTTGGATCTTAGTGAAAACTCTTACCTTCTCTGGTTCTCCCTTTAACAGTACAATAGAAAGTTTACATTTCAGTATATTTCTCTCTTTAAGAAAAGATATCATAGCCTTCCCCAATTACGGCAATTGGTGTTTAATGGAAAGGCCATCTGAAGATCTGGGACCTTGCTCTAATTTTGCCATTTTGTTGTTGGTTGACTTTGAACGCAACATGTAACCCTTATGATCCCAGATTTTTGACACTGTCAAATGAATATGGTGGTTCAATGAAGAAATAAGGGCTAAGTAAAAGTAAATTAAATAAGTGCCCTTTTTGTACAGAGTAGGCCTTCAAAGAATGTTATTTCGGAGCTGCTTTAACCTAATTTCACAACCAACAAAAAAGATTACAAAGAACAAAACAACTTAGAATAAAATCAAACTTTAAAAAGTAGAAGAAGTCTCTGTTTTCTAAGAGTTCTGAAGGTTGTTCAATCTCAACATCACATAAGACTATAAGTGAGGATCTTTGGAAGTTTAGTTTTCAGATTTTAAATTCCTAGATTAGAGAAAGGAGACAAAATTCTTGTTCTCTCAAAAGCTCCATAAGACATACTTTAGTTACTTACTGCATTGTAAAACTACTTCAAAGGTTTAGTCTTCTTTTTCCTCTCTGGAAAACACCTACCACATTAGACAAATTAAGCTTTGCATTGATCTTATTAAAATATAAATACTTTGATGTAAATAGCAATTATTATTCACTAGAATTTCAGAAAATTATGTCTTTAAAGAAAAAAACAAAGCAGTACTTTTATCTTCTCAAAATCAGAAGTAACTATTTAGTTAAGTTCTCCTGAAGTATAGTGATTAAGAAAAAAAAAAAAAAAAACAGGCCCTGGCTGGTTGGCTAAGTGGTAGAGCGTAGGCCTGGTGTGCAGGGGACCCAGGTTCGATTCCCGGCCAGGGCACACAGGAGAAGCGCCCATTTGCTTCTTCACCCCCCCCCCTCCTTCCTCTCTGTCTCTCTCTTCCCCTCCCGCAGCCAAGGCTCCATTGGAGCAAAGATGGCCCAGGTGCTGGGGATGACTCCTTGGCCTCTGCCCCAGGCGCTAGAGTGGCTCTGGTCGCAGCAGAGCGACACCCCAGAGGAGCAGAGTATCGCTCCCTGCTGGGCAGAGCGTTGCCCCTGGTGGGCGTGCCGGGTGGATCCCGGTCGGGCGCATGCAGTCTGTCTGACTATCTCTCCCCGTTTCCAGCTTCAGAAAAATACAAAAAAAAAAAAAATTAAAAAAATTAAGAAAAAAAACAAAAAACAGAATACCAAAAGAATAACTATGTTCAACATATGTCCTTTTTATTTTAAAACATATTTCAATTATTACAGATTAAGATTCTTTTAAAATGTAAACTTATATTCATGGCTCTAGGTCGTTTCTTTATCATTATATCTGGTTTACTGTATCTGTGTCTAAAGCTTAAAATCCACATCTCTATCTATAAAAAATTATAACCTTTTTAATTCCAAATATTTAGAATGGAAAACTATGTCATTGGCCCACTTATCACATATGTTGTCATTTCTCAGTGGCTAAAATAATAATAATAATAATCTCTTATCTTTTAAAATTCATCCAGAGCTATTGATCACTTATGATTTTCATTGCTCAACTAGATTTTAATTCTTCCTACCCAGGAAAAACATCGTTTCATGGTAGGAAACACATCACATAATACAATGATGATACTAGATTTATGTTTAGAAAAAAATGTTTTTGGATTAAAGCTATACAATGAATATTAAACTTGTATCCGCAGTTTATGTCACATGATTATTTATGTGAATGATTTCTAGAGAAATCATTTTTCTCCACTTAATTTGATTTTTTTTTTTCAGAGACAGAGAGAGTGTCAGAGAGAGGGATACATAGGGACAGACAGACAGGAATGGAGAGAAATGAGAAGCATCAATCATTAGTTTTTTGTTGCAACACCTTAGTGGTTCATGATTGCTTTCTCATATGTGCCTTGACCGTGGGCCTTCAGCAGACTGAGTAACCCCTTGCTCGAGTCAGCAACCTTGGGTCCAGGCTGGTGAGCTTTTGCTCAAACCAGATGAGCCTGCGCTCAAGCTGGCGACTTCGCGGTCTCAAACCTGGGTCCTCTGCATCCCAGTCTGATGCTGTATCCACTGCGCCACCGCCTGGTCAGGCTTAATTTGATTTTAAATACTACTTCCACACAAGTATATTTAAACACTTGATTTAACTTGTAATAATACTTTCTCTGCTTGTGTAAATTTTTACTGTGAATTTCGAAAGCCATTTTTTAAAATCATCTCCTAGGAATCACAATTATCTGCCTAATATTTTCCTTAGAGTAAAAATTGGAGAACTTCTACTCAAAACAGTGGAGTACGTAATGCTATGCTTGCCTCCTCCCAAAGCCACCTTAAAATTACAGCTAACTTTCAGAATAACCATCATGAGAACCACCTGCAGACTAGCTGAGCAGAATGTTCATAACCAGGGTATGAAGAAGAAGCCGCATCCACACTGGTAGAAGGGGCAGAGACCCAGGAGAGGGAGGTCCCATACCCACAGTGCAGGGGGTAAGACATGGGAGGGATGTCTCAGGAGAGGGAGGTCCCACGCCCACATTGCAGGGGGTAAGACATGGGAGGGATGTCTCAGGAAGGGGAAGGTCCCAGCCCCACAGTGCAGGGGGTAAGACATGGGAGGGATGTCTCAGGAAGGGAGGTCCCAGCCCCACATTGCAGGGGGTAAGACATGGGAGGGATGTCTCAGGAAGGGAGGTCCCAGCCCCACAGTGCAGGGGGTAAGACATGGGAGGGATGTCTCAGGAGAGGGAGGTCCCACGCCCACAGTGCAGGGGGTAAGACATGGGAGGGATGTCTCAGGAAGGGAAAGGGTCCCAGCCCCACAGCACAGGGGGTAAGACATGGGAGGGATGTCTCAGGAAGGGGAAGGGTCCCAGCCCCACAGCACAGGGGGTAAGACATGGAAGGGATGTCTCAGGAGAGGGAGGTCCCACGCCCACATTGCAGGGGGTAAGACATGGGAGGGATGTCTCAGGAAGGGAAAGGGTCCCAGCCCCACAGTGCAGGGGGTAAGACATGGGAGGGATGTCTCAGGAGAGGGAGGTCCCACGCCCACAGTGCAGGGGGTAAGACATGGGAGGGATGTCTCAGGAAGGGAAAGGGTCCCAGCCCCACAGTGCAGGGGGTAAGACATGGGAGGGATGTCTCAGGAGAGGGAGGTCCCAGACCCACATTGCAGGGGGTAAGACATGGGAGGGATGTCTCAGGAATGGAAAGGGTCCCAGCCCCACAGTGCAGGGGGTAAGACATGGGAGGGATGTCTCAGGAGAGGGAGGTCCCAGCCCCACAGTGCAGGGGGTAAGACATGGGAGGGATGTCTCAGGAAGGGGAAGGGTCCCAGCCCCCCACCAGCCTAGGGTAGCAGCGCCAAGAAGAGCAGGCAGAGTAAGGTCTCTCTGTCACACCCAGAGGGGACTGTTGCTGCATGAAATGGAGGCCTGCTGGAGACGGAGGCTCTGCAAGTTTTGAAAAGGTCCTGCATGGACTCATGTGCCCACAAAGTCACTCTCTTGGAGCTCCAGTGCTGGGGCAGTGGCTCAGAAAGTACAAGGGATGTGCCAGAGGACTGGCTTCAGGGAAAAGCGTTGAGAAGCCCGGTACAGGGAAGCTCTCTCCAGGGACGGCAGTGCTGGCAGACACCATGGTTCTGTGTGGAGTCCTCCCGCACCAAGTTGGCAGACACAATGGGCACCAAATTTGAGCTCTCCCTTCACTTGGCTGACACCATTCATCTTGCCCTGCAGATTTGCCAAGACCATGGCACACCCAGCTCACGCACCCAGCCAGAACCTCTTCCAGTCAGCTTCCAACCCAGACAACCTATTGAGGTTCACACGGTGCACTTCCCTAAAATCTCCTAAAGGTCCACAAACCCCGAACAGTGAGTGGCTTGCCTGGTGTGCCCCAGCCCTCTTCCTATCGGCCACACACCAGGCACTAGTGGCAGACACCTCAGTTCACAGCTTAGAGCCTCCCAGGTACCTCTGTACCTGAAACAGGTGGCAGCCAACCTAAAATTACTTTGTAACCCCTACCAGGTGGCCTCAAGCTAGGCACAGGCAATGGCTGACTTTGGCCTGTCCTGGAGCCCACCCCTGGAAGTCCCAAAACTAACACAGCTAGTGGCAGGATTCAGACAACACCAAAGTACCACCCAACCAGCTCCACAAACAACACACCCAACCGGTGAACTTGGCAGATACCAGCATCCTGCTAAAGCAAGTCTTACTCCATGGGGTAAGTACCTGTGCAACACTCTGCCCACAGGAATCATGGACATTTTTCACAGCCAGTCAACCCCACCCGTTGATGTGCCAATACCAATCAGGGCTCAACTACGATGAGAAGGCACACACGACTCCCATGCGGGACACACCTGGAGCACCTGGCTCAGGTGACATGGGAGATTGCACTACTGGGCCCCGCAGAATAACTACTACGTAAGACCGTTCTGCCAAAACCAAGAGACATGACGGATCTACGTAATACATAGAAACAAACAAAGGAAAACTGCCAAAATGAGGAGACAAAGAAACATGCCCCAAATGAAAGAAAAGAACAAAACTCCAGAAAGTCTATAGACTTTCTCTTATAGAGAAAATCAATCTATCCCATGCAGAGTTCAAAACTCTGGTTACAGGAATGCGCGATGAACTTCAAGGCAGAAATCATGAACTTAGTGAGAACACTGACAAGAGAGATTAAAAAAAAATTAAAATAGAAAACACAAGAAAGAACCAGTCAGAAATGAAGAATATGATAACTAAAAGACAAAAATACATTAGGGAAAATCAACAGTAGATTAGATGAAGCAGAGGATCAAATCAGCAACTTAAAAGACAAAGTAGATGAAAACACAATAGGAACAGCAATGAGAAAAAGAACTTTAAAAAATGAGGATAGTTTTAGTGAGCTTCTGGGACAACATTAAGTATACCAATATTGACATTATAGAGGCACTAGAAAAAGGAGAGAGAGAGCAAAGAATTAAAAACCTACTTGACAGAAAACTTCCCTAACCCCATGAAGGAAACAGACATACAAGCCAGGAATTGTAGTCTCAAGTAAGATAAACTCAAAGAGGCCCAAATCAAGACACATTGTGGGACCAAACCAATGACACATCAAAATTAAAATGTGAAAGGTTAAAGACAAAGAGAGAATCTTAAAAGTAGCAAGAGAAAAGCTGTTAATTACCCACAGGGAAGCTCCATAAGACTATCTGCTGATTTCTTAACTGTAACTCTATTGGCCATAAGGGATTGACACCTGATATGCAAAGTGACAAAAAGCAAAGACCTACCATCAAGACTACTGTTAGAATCAAGGAAGTGGCCTGACCTGTGGTGGCGCAGTGGATAAAGCATCGACCTGGAACACGGAGGTCACCAGTTTAAAACCTTGGGCTTGCCTGATCAAGGCACATATGGGAGTTGATGCTTCCTGTTCCTCCCCACTTCTTTCTCTCTCTCTCTCTCTCTCTCCTCTCTAATAAATAAATAAGGCCTTTTAAAAAAGTTTAAAAAAAGAATCAAAGAAGAGATGAAGAGTGTCCTTGACAAGAAAAGTTAACATAGGTCATCGCCACTAAACCATTATTACAAGAAATGTGAAAAGAACTTTTTTAAAAAAGGAGAAAAGATAAATAATAGGAATAATAAATATAGAAAAAATATCTCAGTGACAAAGGGAAACACACAATTAAGTGGATGAATCAACTATAAAACTAGGACAAAGGTTAAAAAGCAAACGTTAGGAGATCTTGTATACTAGCAACAATAAATTAAGGGATGCACACAAAAGTAAAAATAATGTTATAACATAAATGTCAGGAGAGTGGGTAAAAACTGTAGTGATTTTTTTAGAATGTGCTGAAACATAAACAACCATTGAAAAAGACTGCTATAAAGCTAGGTTGGTATACAGAAAACACATGGTAGACACAAATCACAAAGAGTTTGTTCCAGTTTTATTTGTTCACTTATTTTCTTTTTTATGTTCCACATATAATTGAAAGCATATGGTATTTGTTTTTCTCTGTCTGACTTATTCCACTTAGCCTAACATCCTCTCTAGGTCTATCCATGTTGTTGCAAATGGCAAGATTTCATTCCATATTATGGCCGAGTCATATTCCATTGAATTACAAGCCACATCTTCTCTTTCCAATCTTCTATTGATTACAAAGTAGACCGTATAAAAGAGAATTCCTGTGCTGGTCAGATAACACTTTAATGTTTGATTGTGAAGGAAAAGACTTGTGTCTGCTTCAGCTTGTATTTTATGTGCATAGCTCAGTAACATTGCACAAAACTGTACTTTGACTAGTTTGACTAGTGAACTTTTGAGAGAAAAAAAATTTAAAGTTTAAATCCGAAAAGGAAAACCAACAATCTGCTAACATTATGGGACGTTTTTCTCAGACGCGTGGCACTGAGGCACATGTCACTCAGCTCTGCTTTGTGTCAACAGGAAGTACACGGAGAAGCAGAGGTTGAAGGGGGAAGAGGGAGGCGTTTCCACCTGCAGAATGACAGAGGCTTATGAGAGGAGACTACAGTTTTACTGAAAACCCAACATGGGTCAATGCAACCCAGGCATCCTTGACAATTACCAGACAGGATCCTCAAAATGATCACACAGGTGAGGAGACTTAAAATGACACAAGTTAGGCCCTGGCCGGTTGGCTCAGTGGTAGAGCGTCGGCCTGGCATGCAGGAGTCCCGGGTTCGATTCCCGGCCAGGGCACACAGGAGAAGCTCCCATCTGCTTCTCCACCCCTCCCCCTCTCTTTCCTCTCTGTCTCTCTCTTCCCCTCCTGCAGCCAAGGCTCCATTGGAGCGAAGATGGCCCAGGCGCTGGGGATGGCTCCTTGGCCTCTGCCCCAGGCGCTAGAGTGGCTCTGGTAGCGACAGAGTGACGCCCCCTGGTGGGCATGCCAGGTGGATCCCTGTCGGGCGCATGCGGGAGTCTGTCTGACTGTCTCTCCCTGTTTCCAGCTTCAGAAAAATACAAAAAAAAAAATAATAATAATAAATAAAATAAAATAAAATAAATGACACAAGTTAAATAATTTTACCAATATTCCAAAGTAAATCAGCTAAAAGCCAAAAAAGAATTCAGTTCTAGGCCTTTCTACATCTAAAATTAATATGCTGCTCTATATTCTAGTGCTTTTGAAGTTGGCTACTCATTTTACCTACGACTCTTCTTCATATGACAGCAATACTGAAGGGTTATAATCCAACTTCCAGGATGCACAATATTACTGTGCTATGATATAACACAACTCTTCTGTTTTTATACAGAAAGAATTCTTTTGGAATGCTTCTATAAAAGCTAAAAAACCTGTAAGACTAACATGTATAGACTAAAACTAAACTTTAGTTTTATGTGCTGATGGATATAGGTCCTATATATCACCATCATCACTATATATAGTAGCTATCCCCAAATTTGATTAGTATAAAATTTTAAAAAACACTCTGACACCACATATAAGTATTTGTCTTATAGTATTTATGTAGTTATGAATCAACACATACAAAATTATCTTATAATTACGTCCATGAGCAACTATGAAATTTTAAAATATAAAACTATAAACTTTCTAAAATTTAGATTAACAACCTCATTTTAAAGTGATAGATGACATTATTCAGCTGGACCTGAAGACCACTTGCAATATGAACCTAGGCTGACAGTCAAGTCCCACGTGAAGACCAACCAACTTTTCCATTCAAAACTTGAAAAAACTTTGATTACAATTTTCTAATACCTTTGTGTCTAATAGTCTTTCTTGGCTTTTCACTAAGTTGTCTAATAGTCTTTGCTTTTTCTTAAGTTCTCATATGGGTATAAAACTTTGATATTACAGCTCTAGATCACAGACACAAAAAATAGCATCTGAAATAAAAAGCAACTGTAAAAAAAATGACTGAGAAATCACACAGCAGGATTTTTGTCAAAAGGTGGTTTCCAGGTAGCCTAGTAAAAGCTCTCTTACCAGTTCTCAAAGAAATAAAAATCAAAAATTTAAAAATCTGATAAAGAGGCCCTGGCTGTTTGGCTCAGTGGTAAAGCGTCAGCCTGGCGTGCAGGAGTCCCGCGTTCGATTCCCAGCCAGGGCACACAGGAGAAGTGCCCATCTGCTTCTCCACCCCTCCCCCTCTCCTTCCTCTCTGTCTCTCTCTTCCCCTCCCACAGCCAGGGCTCCATTGGAGCAAAGTTGGCCCAGGTGCTGGGGATGGCTCTGTGGCCTTTGCCTCAGGTGCTAGAATGGCTCTGGTTGCAACAGAGCGACACCCCAGATGGGCAGAGCGTCACCCCCTGGTGGGCATGCTGGGTGGATCCTGGTCGGGCGCATGCCGGAGTCTGTCTGACTGCTTCCCCATTTCCAACTTCAGAAAAATACAAAAAAATAAAAAATAAAAATAAAAATCTGATAAAGAAGAACCTTTACACTATGAGAATAAAATTAATGGACTTAAGTTCCAAAAACACTTATATTCAAAAGGTCTCCCAAATTCATTTTATTGAGTAATTTTTCTTTTACAAACATTTAAGTAAGTTTCATAGCTAATTTAACAATGTAATTTTACTTGTTTGACATCAATCAGTTAATAAGTAACAGACCAGGATTCAATTTGAGATCAGTTATATGCTCTGAAACACTAAGGGAAATGGTAAAAATAAAATAATAAAATAAAATAAAATAAAACCCAAAGGAAAAAGAGTTGAGCACATAACATTTGCAAAGTCAGTATAGTGTCTTTCTGTCAAGGGAGATGATTCTATCACACAGCATCCCTGGTCATGGGGTAAATACTCTGTAAGTAGCACAACTACTCTTACCTAAGGGACAAAGATAAGCCCATGTCTTTGTGTGAGAATAATTGAAGAAGGACAACCAGCCTCCAATTCATTATGGGAATATAGAATTACTCTCATCAACAGACCTAGCTGAGCCCCACGTGTAGAGTAAGTATCCCCTTCCTGTTAAGCACTCAGTTTAATACCACTGTAGCACAGCACAGTTCTAAAATTTTACAAAAGAAAGACCATTTCCTCTCACCTATAACATAAATAGAGTCTGCTGACTTCTCCATGACAACCTACTCTTGCTAGCTGCAGGAATACAGGCTTGACTCAAACTTGGGAGCTATTCTGAGCTGCTCTTGGGAATAGCATTACATAATACTGTAGCAATATCGTTGGAAATACATTTAAATTAAATAAAGCAGTTTTAAGCAGGGGAGTATTTTGTAAATTGATTTTAGAAAGAGAGAAATGGGGGTGGAGAGAGAGAGAGAGAGAGAGAGACAGAGGGCAAGAAACACTGTTTTGTTACTCCACCTATTCATGCATTCACTGGTTGATTCTTGTATGTGCCCTGACCCAGGATCAAACTTGCAACCTTGGCATATCAGGAGGACATTATAACTAACTGAGCTACTCTACCAGGACCTAAGCATGGACTCTTTAACTAGAGACACGGACTAAAGCCTTCAATCTGTTCAGAATAATTCATGCCTTAGTAGATAGCCACGAAAATCATAAATGCAAGTAGTGGCTAAAAGTAAAATTTTTAAAAGTTGATCCATTTCTTTTTCTTCAGAAGATTTTCTTTCATTAAATTGAAAATAATTCACCCCACTCACCTTCTTTCAACTTACAGGAGGACCATTTGTCAATGGCCAATTAAGCAATAAAGTGTTTGGGGAACCGATAAACATTAATTTCAAACAGCCAATAAATCTTCTTGTGTCTTTAACAGAAAAAAAAAAAATGCTCCCAAGAGAGAGTTCGTGTAAAATCAGATAACATCTAGCTATAATCAAGAGGTATATCCACTCCCAGACATGCCATTTATTTAAATAAATTCATTGTTTACCCCCCAAAAAGTGCTAACATGTTAAATGGCTTTCTTTATAGCTTTTAGCCTATTTTAGGGAATCTATATAATATGGCTTTGAGGTTTCATCAGAGAGGAAAATAGAGTGTTGAGCGCCAACAAGGCAAAAGACAGTCGACATCTATCTCATAATTCATGTTTCTTCGACAATGTTAAAGTGTGGAACATCTTTGACTTGAGGCAGAATTCATTTTGTTATCTCATATTTCACATTTATTTCTTATATAATGGCTCCACAACAAATGGTTTAGACTTGGCCTTAACCACTAAGTCATCTTCCATTCAACTGAGAATGGGTCCAGCCCATACAGTTGAGATTAGAGTAAGAAGAGCCACAAAGTCTCAGGGTTAAACTTTCCTATACTGGTTCCCTCCTCCCTTACTTATCCACCTAACCTTCACACTTGGTAGTTTGAAGCCAAACTCAATTCTTGATCTTATCACAGAGGTCTTCTGGGATTCATGGAAGAGCTCGTGAATCTCTCTCTGTGCCCTAGAAGGTACAAACTCATTAAAAAGTGGTTTAGAGACACCATTCCTTTTCTGTTTACCCAAGAGGCAGGAAATTCCAAATAATGAAGGTAAGAAGAGCTGTGTAACTACAAATCACTGAGTTTGTTCACAGTCCATATTGTTCGACGTAACATTACTACAGTTACATGCTTTAAGTTTTCGTTATTTAACAAACTTACTTGCCATAGTCACTACTGAAAAATGGATCTTAGCTCAGTGCTGATTTCATTTATTCCAACATCATACTTACGGAATGGCTTACTCTTTATTTATTTTTTTATTTTTATTTTTTTTCTTTTCATTTTTCTGAAGCTGGAAACAGGGAGAGACAGTCAGACAGACTCCCGCATGCGCCCGACCGGGATCCACCCGGCACGCCCACCAGGGGCGACGCTCTGCCCACCAGGGGGCGATGCTCTGCCCACCAGGGGGTGATGCTCTGCCCATCCTGGGCGTCGCCATGTTGCAACCAGAGCCACTCTAGCGCCTGAGGCAGAGGCCAAGGAGCCATCCCCAGCGCCCGGGCCATCCTTGCTCCAATGGAGCCTTGGTTGCAGGAGGGGAAGAGAGAGACAGAGAGGAAAGCGCGGCGGAGGGGTGGAGAAGCAAATGGGCGCTTCTCCTGTGTGCCCTGGCCGGGAATCGAACCCGGGTCCTCCGCACGCTAGGCCGACGCTCTACCGCTGAGCCAACCGGCCAGGGCCTTACTCTTTATTTTTATGCTTCAGACAAATCCTTCAAACGAATCATAATTTACAATTTGATAAACAACTCAACAACAACAAAATCATTCCGATACTGAGTCTTACTTACATTTTTAAAAATATGATTAAAAAAAATTAGGGAGAAAAAAAAACTCATGGACACGCACAACAGTGTGGTGACTACTAGGATGGGGGCCGGGGAGGTTGAGGAGCACAGGCCGGGATACAGGGTGACGGACAGAGAGCTGACTGGTGGGAGGAGGTGAAGATGCAGCATGGTGTACAGAGATGTGTGTTAGAACTGGGCACCTGAAACCCATATAACGATATTCACCAGTGTCACCCCGATACAAGCAGAAATTAAAAATTGAATAATAGCACAAGAAAGAAAAATGTTATGGTCCCCTTAATATCCGAACCATATTACGGTTCTATTTTTAAAAGTCACCTTGTGGCCCTGGCCGGTTGGCTCAATGGTAGAGCGTCGACCTGGCGTGCGGGGGACCCGGGTTCGATTCCCGGCCAGGGCACACAGGAGAAGCGCCCATCTGCTTCTCCACCCCCCCCCCTTCCTCTCTGTCTCCCTCTTCCCCTCCCGCAGCCAAGGCTCCATTGGAGCAAAGATGGCCCCGGGCGCTGGGGATGGCTCCTTGGCCTCTGCCCCAGGCGCTAGAGTGGCTCTGGTCGCGGCAGAGCGACGCCCTGGAGGGGCAGAGCATCGCCCCCTGGTGGGCAGAGCGTCACCCCTGGTGGGCGTGCCGGGTGGATCCGGTTGGGCACATGCGGAAGTCTGTCTGACTGTCTCTCCCCGTTTCCAGCTTCAGAAAAATACAAAAAAAAAAAAAAGTCACCTTGCACTACCCATCAGCTTACAAGGAAGCAGCAGCTAATGGCAGTTCCTCCCTCGCCCTCAGAGAAAACCAGAAACCATCCTTGTTGGCCAGAGTTTCTCTCCTGTCTCCATTGCATTCACACGGTCTCCTCCCAGGGAGAGTTGAGCTAAATGAGTCCGTATGTTAATTATGTGCTCTGGGAGCACAGGGAAGAAATAAAGAAGTTATTACCTTCCCAAGTTTCTCAGGTAATGAGAGCCACTTCTGCAGATATGTGGCACGGTACCAGAATCGATCACGAGAATGAGCTTTGCAGGAAAATGCACGGAATTAATTTTTTTAATGAAAATCCTCTCCCGGCTTCCTCAGTCCAATATACCTGACAAATGTCACAGGGCAATGTCATTACCAGTTAACCAGCACAAGGCCTTGAGAACAGATGGCATGGTGAGGCTTTCTCAGAAGTGAGGCCGGCTAATTCCACCTACCTCTCCATGAAAAGGAAATAAAATAAAATTGGTTCCATGTCACTCAAACATGACAGTACTTTGGATTTCTCCCCCATGATGTTTTTTTTAGCCTTGAGGCAGATATGACAGGCGCCTTATTAAATTCCAAAAATAAACGTGGAGCAAGAGGGAAGTGCATTCCAATGAGACATCCAACTTGTTAAAATGCAACACGCACAAAACCCAGTTCATTTCCTTTTTAGCCACCATCCTCATCATTTTAAATAAAAATGGAAACAGAGTATTTGTTCCATAAGCTACGTAAAATTAGTCCAATGATCTTTTATTTCTTTGATAAAAATGAGCTATTCATTTGTTCACAGGTCTGTAAGTTCAAATTTCCCAACATAACATCATCAATATCTGATAATAAGAATAAGGAATAAAATGATTTATAGAAGATTTCTCACTTTATATTTTAGCATTCACCCCATCCCTTTCCATCTACTAACAGTTCCTTCGGCAAACAGATTGATATTTATGGATCTTTGCCATTGTGCATGCTATAAATTTTCATATTTCTCTTTTTGTCCTTCAAATTACTGCAATCTTATCTAGGTCTAACAGTTTGATTTCTACCATCATTCTCTGAAATCCACCCTCTTCCCCCATACCACCATAAAGAATCACTCTTTATTCTAACTTCTTGCAAGATTGTGTCTTGTTCATCTACTGTGCACTTCATTTATTTATTCTATCTCAGGTGCTAATTAGTTTCAACTAGAAACATATTTTTTATTCTACTAGGTTGCCTTTATGGGGAAAAGGAACCCTTAATTATCCTTACATAGCTTACAGTATCTAGTACATACTAGGGACTCAATATATGTTAAAAAGAGAAAGAAAAAGAAAAGAAGAAAGAAAGGACCATTTGACAAGGATACATTCATTATTCTTTCTTCGCTGTTTTGCTACGATGGCTCCGGGTAATTTGGAAACGTGATAACAACAGAGCAATCCAAGTTTTAAGTCTCAATGTGTGTAAATTCCACACTATTGTATAAAAAGAAAGCAAATGGTCAGAATCAGGTCCTTGCCTTCTAGGACCTTCTGGATGGAGGGTAGGAACCAGGCTTTGAGGAAAACGCTGGGAAAAGCTCTTGATTCATTCCACATGACAATGACAACTGGCACTTACTTTGGTGTTAATAATATCTACAAATTTTTGATACATTACTAAATATTAAACCATTCCTATAAAGGAAGCCATGCTAGCCTAGTGTTACATATCAGAAAACAGAGAGTCAGAGGAGTTGAATTATTGCGCAAGGACCCAGGCAATAAATGACGATGTGAGGTGGCAGCTCAACTATTGTGATGACAAAAACCACGCATTATATACCTTCGATCACTCCGCAGTTTGACAAGGCACAGATGGATCTCCCAGGGAACCTGAAGGAAACTCAACTAGCAAAGCCATGACTCTGTACCCAGAATGTTCTGGTTCTATTTTAGTCAGGTGGTTTTCTTTCATGCACTGCATGTCTGAGGAACAGAAGCACCATTCTCCATGTCTGGCTCCAGGGAGCTCTAGCCTAGCCCTTTTTTCCCCCCAAGATGGAGTCTTCTAACTGATACTCTGATACTCCTAAGGTTTCCCCAGAGCCAGGAATAACAATCATGTATGTCCTTCCTCAGTACCAGGGTAGAGTAAGCAAGCGTGATCCGAATAATGACTACCAGGGCGGACGCTTAGCTTATTTGATTTTTACCTGGTCCTATTGTCCTACATAATAGTTCTTATGCAAGAAGCAAGTTAATATTTTGCATACGGTCAGATACAATCTGAAATGTGTTATGCAAACGATCCTTATCTCCTACAAATAGAAATAAGGTTAACACAAGATCAAAGAGATGGGAGGTGCTTTGCTACAATTCAAATTCCTTCCCAGTGTCTGTTGCTACATCCTAGATCAGAAACCTTGTAAGGCAGGTTGGAGCATGTCCACATTCATAGTGCCTCCCTTTCTTTCTCTCTCTCTCTCCTCATTTGATTTTCTTTCTTTCATTTAATTAACTTCCAAACGTAACCTCTTAGAATATTAAAAACACTTCATAATAAGCCATATATAACCTCCTACATTGAAGACCACATACGGTTTGAAGAACAGTCATTAGATATGAAAAAAGAAAGCAGTAGACTTGTTAATAATTTTTTTTAAAGCAAACATGGAAAGATCTCAGAATCTACTCCCTCCTCTGCGTTCGAGTTTACTCCACATGTTAAACACTATCTCCTTCTGTTCTTCCTCTACGTTCATTCTCCCTTTTCTGTTGAAGTTCAACAAGAAAGCTGTTTCAAGAAAGAACATTTGCTGTTTATACCACCCTGCTGTAAACAAGCCATGTCACTGTTGATATGATGTCATATCTATAGCAACGCTGGGTGCAGGGGAAATTCCCACTCCCTGCAGAAATGATTTCAGTCAACTGCAGAAAAGAATGTGTTCTGGGTAAAAACATCAGGAGAAGGTTTGCTTCTCTACTAAATTCCTTCCCACACCTTAGATTTAAATTGCATATGAAAATGATTATCTGTCTTTGCAGTCAAAGATTTTAATATAGAATATATCTCACATAAAAAAAAAGCTTTTGTTTGCCAAAACTTTGGCTAGAAAACTAAGCTTTAGAAAAAAGGAACCTTGACAAGGAAGGATGCTGGTATCTCTTCAGCCAAATGCCGTCCATGATTTTGCTATTTTGGTTACATTTGAAGTTCTTAGATTCTATTTTTTCTCTGACACAAATATAAACGTATCCAATCTTGCTTGAAACATGTGAATCTTTAACACTAACAGCCCTTGCCAACTGCAGTGCATGTGCATAAGGCAACATGTATTTTACCATGGCTCTGCGTGCTTAGTATATATATATATATATATATATATATATATATATATATATATATATATATATATATATATATGGAAATCAAAATAAGTCACTGAAAGAAAGTGTTTACTTTCCACCTACTAGCAAAATATCTACAAAATAATTCACAAATTTGGGCTGGGGAAATGTCTGTGTTTATCATCAAACCTGATGATAATAATAAAAACAGTTCAGCAGTCACTGAACTATGCCAAGCTTCTGACTTTGACTCCTTCTGCATTTGGTGTTTTAGATTCTAACCACACGTGGGAGAGACTGATACAAATGGATGATCTTTTCTTGATACTCAGTTCACATCCTGGTATTGATTAATCATGCTGCAGTTGTGGAAAGCCCCAAATTAGAGGTCAGAAGATGGATGTTTTTATACCAGCTTAACCACTACTTATTTTCCTGTGTGAATTCACCACCTGCCTTAACTTGTCTGCACCCCAATTTTTTCCTTTGTCAGTTGGGATTCATAATGATTTACCTCTACTCTTATGAAAGACAAATGAATAGCGCTTATTTTTTCTGTTTATTAATACCATTTCTTTCAACACACTATAGAAAAGCATCAAAAATGTAAAGGTATTTTCTTATTATAATTTTATACTTTCTGATTTGTACACTTTATGGCTTGAGTTAAAATTAGAATTAGAAATATAAGATCACTATATTGTTAGTATCATTAAAAAAAGAAATACACATTCTCACAGTGCTTCTATTTCACCAGATTTAGATGGTTTTGTATAGTTAAAATATCACTTAAGTACAAAGAACTTTTGAATAGTTCACCTGACCCAGGCTTTATTATTTTATTATTGCTGTCTTTGACAACAAGTGAAGAGTTTGATGAATGCATCTGTCTATAAAATGCTAGTTGATACACCAATGATCAAACATGGAAAAACTACAGGGATTTATGTATAAAAAAATAGAAGGATTTTATCTACTCACTCATCAGAAATGTTCATTAAGATATGTTTACATGGCCTGACCTGTGGTGGTGCAGTGGAAAAAGCATCAACCTGGAACACTGAGGTCACTGAAATCCCCGGCTTGCCGGGTCAAGGCACATATGGGAAGCAACTATGAGTTGATGTTTCCTGCTCCTCCTGCCCTTTCTCTCTCTTCTGTCTCTAAAATCTTAAATATATATATATATATATATATATATATATATATATATATATATATATATATATATATATATATATATAACATTTATATAAATTGAACATTTATATAAGTGGTCTTAACATTTCAATTGAATTTTAAGACCTGGCAATCATCCTTGACCTCTCAGATAATAATCAGACAAAAGTAAAAATTAAAGAACATTCGTGAGTAAAGACAGAGCTGAAATTTAAAATGACTGGTCTGGTGATCGTTTTGCATTGTGTCTGTTTGCTTACCCTTCCATCTGAGGCTGGGGCAGCTGTGTGAACTTATACTCTGCAGTTTCCCTAAACACATACATTCAGCTCTCCTTTTCCCTGTTCTGTCCAGGTAGAGATTAGAAGCCGATCTTCTATAGACATAGCAACATTTCCGAAAGTAAATAAAGAAATATAAAATTTTAATCTAAAGTTGTAAGCCTGACCTGTGTTGGCGCAGTGGATAAAGCATCGACCTGGAATCCTGAGTTCGCCTGTTCGAAACCTCGGGCTTGCCCAGTCGAGGCACATGTGGGAGTTGATATTTCCTGCTCTTCCCCCCTTTCTTTCTCTCTCTCTCTCTTGCCCTCTCTCTAAAAATAAATAAATAAAATCTAAAAATAAAAGCTGAATATATTTTAAGGACACTAGTAAAGTTATGGACCTTCTCAGATTATTAACTACCACCTGTATGTGCAGGAAAAGAGAAAATGGGATCATTCTAGTGTAAAGTCTAGTGTAAAAACTATGTCACTAGGATACTTCTGCAATGGACATAGTGGATACTGGACACACAGAGGCAGAAAGTACCTGTTGCTGACTATGGTGGCCTGCTTGCTTAAAAGGAGCCAAAGTTAAAGTTTCTTTAAAAAGAAATAAAATATATGACTATAACGAGTAATAGAAAAGTAGGTTGGTCTATTAAATAAAATATATCTCTAAAAAAGAAAATTAGAAAATATGGCTGAAGTTAAAATTAAAAACAAATATTTAGCCCTGGCCGGTTGGCTAAGTGGTAGAGTGTCCACCTGGTGTGCAGGAGTCCCAGGTTTGATTCCCAGTCAGGGCACACAGGAGAAGTGCCCATCTGCTTCTCCACCCCACCCCTTCTCCTTTCTCTCTATCTCTCTCTTCCCCTCCCACAGCCAAGGCTCCATTGGAGCAAAGTTGACCCAGGCGCTGAGGATGGCTCCATGGCCTCTGCCTCAGGGGCTAGCATTCTAGCCCCTGGTCGCAGTGGAGCAACGCCCAAGATGGGCAGAGCATCACCCCCTGGTGGGCATGCCGGGTGGATCCCGGTCGGGTGCACGCGGGAGTCTGACTACCTCCCCGTTTCCAACTTCAGAAAAAAAAAGCAAAAAAACACACAAATATTTAGAAATACAGTGAATTGAATATTCTCTGTGAAATATTTTTCATTAAAATTCATATTAATTAATAAAAGCTATTAAGAAACTTTTAAGCCATAATTGTTCTTAACAAAATTTGCAAAAGGCAAAGTTGTAATAGTGAAGTGGACTTTGTTTTCAGGGGCAAGTGTTATAAAAGTCACAGAATATTAATTCCAGATTATTCTAGCAGAAAAAAATTTAATTATCTAAATTAATGCTTTGAATTACATTTTATATTTTGGCAGAAAACATAATAGAAATATTTTATAATAAATATCTTTAAATTTTAAAGACTTTCTGTTTCATATATAATTGAATATCACAAGTTTTTGTTACTTGAATAAAAAAGAAAATTTAAAAGTACCATGGGTTCAAGTTCATATTTTATATTCAACTAAATTTTATTCATCATTAATGTCTTTTTCTAATAACTGTATTACAGAATTTATAAGCTTTTAGAGCTAGATAAGGACTTTCAGATCATATAACATTTCTTCAGTTTTAGAGATTAAAAAATTAATATTTATACTATTGTTTTTCATGTTGTTGGGCAAATAAGTTTGTAAAATTTGTGTTATTTGATTTTGCTCACTTTTATTGTTAAAAATAGCCAATGACCACTTGTGATTGCATTGCCCAGGTGATACTGTTAATTACCTTCCTGCTTGGGAAGGGGCTTGATTATGCTAATGTGCGCTGGAGGAGAGAGAAGTTTCAGGCCAAAAAGTTTTAAGAAGAGAGAAGAAGGAGAAGGGAGGAGAAGGCCATTTTTACAGAAAGGCCACATTATTGCAGGGAGAAGAGGCAGCCAAGATGGCAGAATGCTGAAAGAGAAGCCAGTTTGTGCAGAGAAAAGGAGATGGGGAACAGAGGTGAATAAGGCTGGTGGGGCTTTTGATTCCAGGAATTCCGGGAGAAAGTCAGTAACTTTGGGAGCCCTGAGTGGAAAGGGAAGTGTTTTCTTACTATATGTATTTACTCGCCCGCCACTTGCAAGGCTAAAATAAAGATAAAGGCCCACCAGTTTTTGGCTCCATTGTTTCATTACCGTCTATCCAAAATCAATGGGAACCTGCATAGGCCAGGTAGCTGTGACAGTCATGACTACTGGCCACACACATGTCATCTCTTTATATAAGATATTTTTTTCTCCCAAATATGTTGTATATTTTAATGAGTTTATTTAAATTTATTTAACATAATAGATTACATAATCTATCCAAATATGATATAGTCATTTTCCCCCCACTGGTTAATCTTTTGGGAGACAGATGATACAATAACAGTCCCATCTATTTTATTTGAGCTATTGTCTTTTCTAGTTCAAATATTTATATCCAAAAATGCACCACTTTTAAACGTTACAGTGAAAAAAATATATCCACAATGCTTAAATACATGCACTCCCCAGAAACCTTCAGAATTAAAGTGAGGCCATATCTTTCCTGGATGTTGACATCATCCACCCAAGCACCGAGGAACCGATCCCAAAAGTCCCCAACCAATAACCAAGAAAGCCCTGACATTAAGAAGATAAGCTCTAAACAGACACTATTTAAACCTTTGTCATTGAATTTTTAATTCTGTTTCTTTTTCAATAAACTTGTCCCATCTGATGACTTGTCCAGAAAGAGAGAATGTTACACAAAGCACCTATATCAGTTAACATGAAATTTACAAAAGGAAAAAAGGATAAAGAGATTGCACCATTCAATTGAAAAATATTAATAAAAGTCTTATTCTTTTTAAGTAGTTCCCTTCCCTCTTTGGGGGACAAATGTCCCTTTCATATGCCAGACAGCCCTTGAATAGAGGCATCTTTCATTTTCAAGAATGCTCTAAACAGCAGAATGTGTCTGCGATTCACCTAATTCTATTCTCCTCCAGCCACATTGACATTAGGTGACTATGGTATAATATTCAAAGCCTAAAAAATTCCACTGCCTGAAAAGTCATAAGCGATATCCAGTCGTGATTAGTATTCAAGTATTTGCTCTCTCCTAGAACTCGAATCTCACTTCATTCCAACATGAACAACCAACCACCTTAGGGCTTCTGAGATGGTCATGACGCGGCCATACCCAGGGCAGCAGTGAGAGAAGGGAGAGGAGTCAGTTTGATTTCAGTAGACAAGATGAGTTGTTGCTCTTCCATGGATTTTGACTTGACCCTGGAACGAAGGCAGGATCTTGTTCACAGCCAGCCCAGACAGAGCAATATTAAATATTTAATTTCCCAAAATTCAACGAAAGCTGAAGGTTCCTAAGCTGAAGGAGAGCTGATGGTCCTCTCCTTAGTTAGACAGCAAGGAGTCAATGACAAACTCAAAACTAATTTTACCATAACACACAAGGCCTTTCTTCAGAATATTTATCAATCCTAAGGTTGTTTTTTACATTACTTTTTTAAAAAAAGAAAATACAAAGTATAGTATTCATTTTTTAAAGCTGTGCAAATATTAACTTATACATGTATTTATATGCTAAGGAAATTCACTAACATATATCTTATTTTGTATATAGGTCTTAAAAACCAAATGAATTTTAGTTTCATTTCAGTATTTAAAAAAGCACATTTAAGTTAAATAATAATTTAATTGCTCACTTACTCTTCTATAATAAATATAAACATCTCATCATTTACTTTAATTTAAAATATAAATATCTATAGATACATTTGTTCAAAACTTGATTTTAATTCTTAGAAACTTTAATATAATGATATGCATATACACTTAACATGGGATAATGATACAAAAGCATTATACTAATATTATATTAAAATTTGAAATACAGTAAAATCTGAATTGATTTTTAGACCCTGATATGGTCATTCCATGTACTGGATACTGTTATTTTGCACAGAATAATGGGCAGGGTCTCTCTTCTTCTGTAACACAGAAGGCCTATGAAGTAGATGTCACCTTTGTCCTTTGACGCCAGTGTCTAATAGTGTACTCTTGTAACTCATACTGCCTTTACAAATGCACTACTGTTTCAGATATGTTACGTATAAGCCAGAGAACTGTTGAAGACAAAAAAGATGCAAGGATTATTTTTCACATTGTTTAAATCATATTCCAAATATTATATAAATAGACTTCGCCTCATTGATATGACTGAACCATTCGTGATATTATTGACTGCAGGCATAATAATTCATGAGGCAGCAATCTCAGATTAGTTAAGCAGAGATCAAAATTGACCATGGAGACAAGTAAAAGCTATTCTATGACCTAGAGGTACACATTTTTATCCTTTTGCTTTTCCATAAAAGTAGAGGAAACACATTCTATTTCTTTATATCCCAAGCAGTAGCCTCAAACTCAATGACTTGGATTTGGAAGGTATAGAATGTAAGTGTCAGGTGAAACTAGTGCTGGTAAATAGAAAGCTATTGTTTAAATTAGAAGAAATAATAGAAGTCCAAAAGTACGTTAAAAATGGTCAAGGAATTCAAATCAATAAACATTTTTTTATCATTTCATTTTGTGCTGGGAATGGGGATCATGAGTCAAACAAAGAATAGTAAGAATAATTTTGAGTGTAATTTCCTGGAAGTCATATATATATATATATATATATATATATATATATATATATATATTGTTGACACCCCCCCCTTAAAAAAAAAGCTTTTAAAAGTCAATAAGGACTGAATAAATTTCATTGCTGAAGGAAGTTTTTGATGAGAAAACAGTAGAGAATAAAAGACAAAGACAGTGGCCCTGGCTGGTTGACTTAGTGGTAGAGCACTGGCCCAGTGTCTGGAAGTTCCAGGTTTGATTCTTGGTCCTGGCACACAGGAGTGGTGGCCATCTGCTTCTCTATCCCCCCATCTCTCTCTCACACTTCCCCTCCCACAGCCATGGCTTGCTTGGAGCAAGTTGGTTCCAGGTACTGAGGATGGTTCCATGCCCTTGCCTCAGGCACTAAAATAGCTCATTTGCTAAGCAATGAAGCAGTGGCCCAGATGGGCAGAGCATTGGCTGGTAGGGGGCTTGCCGGGTGGATCCCAGTCAGGTTGCATGCGGGAGTCTGTCTCTGCCTCCCCACCTCTCACTTAATGAAAAAAAAAAAGACAGTAAGACATGAGAATACGAAATATCTGCCGGGAAAGTAGGGACACTATGTGACTACACTTACAGTTAAGAAAGAAATATAGAAACTAGGCTAGAAAGTATAAACCAAAATTAGTTTTAGAGTGTTACAAAGTAAAAAACATTTTTTGTGCAAAAGGAGCTACAGCCTGGAAGACAAAGATTTAGGAAGCAACCTAAATTGTGTCTCCCTAAGCTCAAGGGGAGGCCATCTTTTACAGTGAAAGTTCCCACCCATTTTCTCAATGAGGTCCATTTTATGCAAATGAGTCATCTCAATTGCTCAGTTCTGATTGGAAGGGCAGTTCTCAGTGCCTTGGTAGAAAGACAAAACCATGGTTTCCTGGCAATGGTTGACTCAGACATTGTAAACAAGCAGGCCGTGGTGCAGGAAGCTGAGAGTTCAGTCTGAAAGCCTTTTCCTAAATAAAGACTATGTGATGAGGCCCCGTTAGCAAATGGCCACTAGACGCTTATTATTTAGTAACCTGGCAAAAGGGGATTTAACTATGAGGCTGTATGAGAAAGACAAGCATACAAGTCAGAGAGAGCAGGGAGCCACGAGCACCTACATTACAGGTATTTTCTGTTATGATGACCACCCTTCCCACATCATCAGTGTCTCCCTCGGTGCTGAATCATCTTCTGTAGCACACAAGTGTGCCATTGCAACCCCATTTTTAAGGAGTCCATCTCTATTATATTTCAGAGCCAGACATTGGAAAGAAATTATACTCATCGTCTCCATCTTTTCACTTCCCAATGCTTCCGTCTATTTTCCAAAACCATTCTTTCAACATTTGCCACCCTTCTGTCCGTGTCTTTCCCCTCGTTCTGTCCTCTTCCGGGATTCCTCTTCCTCGGCTCTTCGAAGGACAAACTCTCTTTTCATTTCAGTTTAAATGTAACTCACTAAGGGGACATTCTTTCCCAAGCAAGCTAAATAGCTCACCCTGGTGCAGATAATCTCGCACCCTGGCTCTATTACATTTTCCTAGAAGACTGAACCACCTACCATTTTAAATTCTATCATTTATGCTAATAATAGAACTTTAATTCACTTTCTCTGTTCCCACCAACACGCAGCTCCACGAGAGCTGGGCATTTTCTTTCTTAGTCACTTCTGTACCTCCAGTTGTTCTAACATTGCCTGACGCGTAGTGATGAAAAGAAAACTCAATGCATTTGGGAGAGAAGGAACAACACAGCAACGTCGAAGACAGGAAGAGAGCCAACAGAGCACAATATTACTAAAACCAAAGAAAGAGACATAGGCAAGGAGGACCGAATGGTCATTCATGGAAAAGCTACAGAGAACAGGGACTGGATAAAGTATTCAAACGTTAGCAAGAAGTTCCAGCAGCGCCACACAGACAGGCACTGGGACCGTCCATGTCCACAAAGAGTCTTTTTTTTTTTTTTTCTGAAGCTGGAAACAGGGAGAGACAGTCAAACAGACTCCTGCATGCGCCCAACCGGGATCCACCCGGCATGCCCACCAGGGGGCGATGCTCTGCCCCTCTGGGGCGTCGCTCTGTTGCGACCAGAGCCACTCTAGCGCCTGGGGCAGAGGCCAAGGAGCCATCCCCAGCGCCCGGGGCCATCTTTGCTCCAATGGAGCCTTGGCTGCGGGAGGGGAAGAGAGAGACAGAGAGGAAGGAGAGGGGGAGGGGCGGAGAAGCAGATAGGCGCCTCTCCTGTGTGCCCTGGCCGGGAATCGAACCCGAGACCTCCGCATGCCAGGCCGACGCTCTACCACTGAGCCAACCTGCCAGGGCCCCTACAAAGAGTCTTGACGAGATATTGAGTAGGGACAAGTAATCAGTGTTGGGAAAACAAACAGAGCTGTGAGAGAGGCATAAAGGACAAAATAACATTCCAGAAAAGGGCGACAGCGTGACAAATAAAACACCAGTTCCGGTGTTCAGTCTGGGAAAGAGCAGAAGCAATTCTGTCCTTGAAGCTGAATGGAAAGAGAAAAACTCAATATAATATATTAAGAATGTAGAGGCAAAAACAGATAAAAAAGATCCTAGTATGGCCACCCCTATTTAAAACTCAAACAATGGAGTTGAGCACAGCATTCAAGTTCCTAACCAGGAATGAGAGAAACCGATTAGGAGCCCTTAGTATTAGCTCTCCTTTGTCCGTGTGTGAGTGTGTGTGTGTGTGTGTGTGTGTGTGTGTGTGTGTGTGTGTGGTTTCAGCTTTACCTCAAGGTCCTTAACACCAAACAATTATGAGATCCTAATGTACGGGATGATTTCCTAACTAGTGAGAGAGTATCTCACAATTTTAAGTAATACAATGCTTTTTACCAGACATTCCAAACACATGTTCACATGTTCAATCACACAAATTATTTTTTTGTATTAACTGAAAATTAAATTGCATAACTTAATACAAATTTTAGGAACATGCTTAAAACTTTAAATCAAAATCTAGAGAACCTGAAGGCTCGCCTCAGGTAATGATTTTCATCAAAAAGGTAGGACAAGAATGATTTTGCATTAAAAAAAAGCCTAATTTTAGGAAAAACCAGAAATTTTTTTCTGAAATATTTTTTTTTGAGAGAGACAGACAGACAGACAGGAAGGGAGAGAGATGAGAAGCATCAATTTTTCGTTGTGGCACCTTACTTGTTTATGATTGCTTTCTCGTATGTGCCTTGATTGGGGGGCTATACGAGAGTGAGTGACCCTTTGCTCAAGCCAGTAACCTTGGGCTTCAAGCCAGCAACATTTGGGCTCAAATCAGCAACCATGGGGTCATGTCTATGATCTCACACTCAAGCTGGCCAGCCTGCGCTCAAGCTGGCGACCTCAAGGTTTTAAACCTGGGTCTTCTGCATCCCAATCTGACACTGTATCCACTGCTCCACTACCTGGTCAGGCTGAAAAATTCTCTATTAATAAACCATTCACTGTTTTTTTTTTTCTTGACTTAAAAGCCATTCAATATTTTTCTGTTTTCTAGCAAGACTTGAGATTCTCTATAGTTTATGTGGTAGCCAACCTTTCAGTTGTTTCTTAACAGAATTTTAAAAAGAAACTTGTTTTCAATAAGTACTTTAAGATTTGCTTGAAGAATTCTAACAGAAAAGTAAACTAATGCAAAATCAATGTATTCTAATAAACCCTCCACTGGTTATATCTAATTTTAGTATTCAGTTTCGTTTCCTTTTCCCCGATTGCCTTTGATGGGCCCCATTGCATTCCCTTTGGCCCTCAATGAAATCCAGGTTAACACTGCATTTGTAGAGTAACTTCTTTTTATATTGTCGTTACATTAAAAAAAACAAACAAACAAACAAAAAAAACAGTCCTACATGGTGATTCAAGTAAACTCCAGAATTCTCTGAAACAGCCAAATGATGTTTTTCCCACCACTAGCAGGAAATCATTTAATAATGCTCAAGCTTTTTATTCACCAGATAATGCAATCATTTTACTATTATGTACTGCTCTTACACTTTCACCCGGTAAACTAAGGAAACCAGGTTAAACAACTTTTAATAGTGTGCAATGGCCCTCACAAAAAAAAAAAAAATCTAACTTTTATCACACCAGGATTTCTCAATATAAATTTTTAGAAAAATAGTAACCTCCTAACTCTGATGGGTTGAAGTAGACATGACCTGAAAGACACAGAGCTATCGGATGAGGGAGAGACGGGCCTGCCCAGCAGAGCTCCCGACACCGGACGCCCCTGCCTAGTCTATTGCTCATGGGCTGATTCAACTTGGCCGATTCATTGAACTTTCCCATGAATCAGCTTATTTATGGATTCCGTTGTTTTTTTGTTTGTTTGTTTGTTTGTTTTTGTATTTTTCTGAAGCTGGAAACGGGGAGAGACAGTCAGACAGACTCCCGCATGCGCCTGACCGGGATCCACCCGGCACGCCCACCAGGGGCGACGCTTTGTCCACCAGGGGGCGATGCTCTGCCCCTCCGGGGTGTCACTCTGCCGCGACCAGAGCCACTCTAGCGCCTGGGGCAGAGGCCAAGGAGCCATCCCCAGCGCCCGGGGCCATCTTTGCTCCAATGGAGCCTCGGCTGCGGGAGGGGAAGAGAGAGACAGAGAGGAAGGAGGGGGGGTGAAGAAGCAAATGGGCGCTTCTCCTATGTGCCCTGGCCGGGAATCGAACCCGGGTCCCCCACACGCCAGGCCAACGCTCTACCGCTGAGCCAACCGGCCAGGGCCTCGTTGTTTTAATACTTATGATGCTTTTCTCTAGGATGTTTTTGAGAAGCAAATTAGATAATGGACATAAGACAGTATCAAACAATATATAATTACATAACATATTGTAATACCGTGAGTGTGTGTGTCTCTCACACACACACACGTACATGTAAACACGATAACCAACAACTATGTTTGTGCACACAATAACCAATAGCTGTGTTTGTGTTGTTTTGTGTCATTTGAGAATAATATGGTACAGAAACCATGGTGAAGGGTTAAACACTAACATCAGTTTTCAAATGTGAAAATAGTTTCTTAGATAAATTTCATCATTTTAGTAGAGAGCTCACCAACAAAGGATGTCGAACGCACCTAGAAGATAGAATTTGTATTAAATCACAAAGGCAAATTACATAACTAAAGATGACTGGTCCAACAATTTTAAAATTTGTGTTCCATCAACGATTGTTGAATTGATGAGCTTAACATGTACTTGGGAATATCAAAAAACCTATTCAAGAGAATAGAAATAATTCGGTGTTTTTTGTTTTGTTTTGTTTTTGTTTTTAAAACAAGTTCTAACCAGTTTTATTTTTTTTTAAATTGCATGATTAGGGGATATTTCAAAGTGAATATAAAGTGATGAAATATCCCCTAATTTTTGTGAGCAATTTCATTTGAATCCAACACAGAAAAAATATTGTTGAATGTTTCTGTAAAGAAAAATTTTAGTTGTATGCTTTACCAATTATTTGAGTCTCTGTTAAATAATTTGTCAACTATTAAAAATATAGTGTTAAAAGTCCCTGCCATTTGGCTCAGTGGTGGAGCATAGGCCTGGCGTGTGGAAGTCTTGGGTTCAATTTCTAGGCAGGACACACAGGAGAAGCACCCATCTGCTTCTACACTTCTCACCCTCTTGCTTCTCTCTCTCTCTCTCTCTCTCTCTCTCTCTCTCTGTCTCTGTCTCTCTCTCTCTCTTTCTCTCCTCCTCTCCTCCTGCAGCCATGGCTCAAATAGAGCAAGTTGGCCCTGGGTGTTTAGGATAGCTCCATGGCATCCGCTTGAGGTGCTAACATTCGGCTCCAGTTGCAATGGAGCAAGGGCCTTAGATGGGCAGAGCATCGCCCCCTAGTGGGCTTGCCAGGTAGATCCAGGTCAGAGCACATGTAGGAGTCTGTCTCTGTTTCGCCTCCTCTCAATAAAATAAAAAAATAAAAAATTTAAAATAGTGATAGATTTTTTTTTTATTGATTTTAATGAGAGAAGTAGGGAGAGGGAGAGAAACATCGAGAGAGAGAGAGAGAGAGAGAGAGAGAGAGAGAGAGAGAGAGAAACATCAATCTGTTCTTGTATGTGTCCTAACCAGGAATCAAACAGGCAATCTCTGATTCCAAACAACACTCTTAACCAACCGAACTATCCGGCCAGGGCCAGTGCTGGATTTAACTTCAATGTGGTTTCTTTCCTAACACACATCCACAGCCATTAACGTTTGTGTATAGTTTTCAACACGTGATATAAAATATTTGTTATGTCTACGTTTGTAAGAGTGAAGTAATAGAGCTAATAAAATAAAGCTCTACACACATGTAAAAACTAGTTTCAGTATTTTGACTGACTTGACAGTCAATGACAGGGTAAGGCAGCTGTAAGAATGATTGGGTCATTTGATTGACTTGAATGGATACTGTGACCCGTTTCTGTCCCTCCTCTACCTCTATGTGCCACCTCACCTTGATCCAACCTGTCAGTCAAACACATCACATACCTTCTACATGTAGACTTGAGCTTGGGCAGAATAATTGAGCGCCATTTAAAGAAAAAGAGTGCCATCACCACCAAACTTCAACTCTTTGTTATAGGTTGTATTTAACTTATTCTTTCCTAGAAACAAGCTGCATTGGAGTATCTGTCATTAGCAGTGGAAAGGGATCAATTTTTTAATTATTTTAACCAAAATCTTATTTTAAGAGTCAAAATATTTCATAGTAAAGTTTTTCGATAATTACCATTTTGAAAATCATGTTCAAACTCACATATGCCACTGAAATAATATATTTGAAGGTATTTTTCTTGACTGTCCTAAATGGTATCAAAGATATAAGGCATACTAACAAAGTTGTATGGCTGAGTCTTACATGAATATTTTAAAAGATATTTTTAACTGAAGAATATGACTATCTTAATATATAATATTGTCATTTTTAATCAGTTTTCCTTGATTTTATTTTATTTATGTATTGTGTTGTTCAAATACTTTGATTATTAAAATATTACACACCTGAAACTTATTTGTTATTAACCAAACTTGCTCCGATAGTTTAATTTTCATAAAATGTTTTAAAATAAAATAAAATAGACATAATAACTAAAAAAAAAACTTTGATTATTAAGAGGTTATCTTTGTTAACTACAAAAAGAAACCCAGATCTGTTTTCCTTTACTATAAAAAGAAAATTATAAACCTAAATAGTTTTAATAAAAAACAAGTTAGCATTTTCTTTTCTCTCTTTTTTTTTTTTTTGTGAAGTTAGAAGTGGGGAGGCAAACAGACTCTTGCATGTGCCCAAGGACCGGAATCCAACCGGCATGCCCACCAGGGGGTGATGCTCTGCCCCTCTGGTGCATTGCTCCACTGCAAACAGAGCCATTCTAGTGCCTGAGGTGGAGACCATGGAGCCATCCTCAGCACCAGGGCCAACTTTGCTCCAATGGAGCCTTGGCTGGGGGAGGGGAAGAGAGAGATAGAGAGAAAGAAGAGAGGAAATGGTGGAGAAGCAAATGGACGCTTCTCCTCTGTGCCTTGGCCAGGAATTGAACCTGGGACTTCCACACACTGGGCAATATTCTACCACTGAGCCAGCCAGCCAGGGCCAATTTAGCTTTTAAGGTGAAACATTTTTCATTGTATAAAAAAGTTGAGTTTGTTGAATAAAATTACAGTTACTTTGGCATAACAAAGCTGTTTAAGAGAATTCAACTTGGTCACCATCAGTCATTTTTAACCTAGTAATTTTGTCCTTGTCAATCAAGACAATTCAGGAGACAAAAGAACATTCTTGGAGATATATATACTTCAACCACTCCTTACACTGTTCCTTGGGTGGGCTGTGGAAGCGTGGTGAAGACAAGATAAGGAGAAAAACTTAGGAGGAGAAAATGAGGAGAGATGGAGAGAAGTGGAGAAAGTGAGACAGACTGCTACCAAACGAAACCCGTCACTGTAAGCTTATGTGAAAAATCAAAGAAAACACATGGCATTAATTTAAAGAAAAATGAGGAAGTAGAGGAAGAAAATGCTCATTAGAGCAGTTCTGATAGGGCAGCAATATTCAACCTTTTTTACCTCATTGCACATGTATGCTAATTACCAAAATACTGGGATGGGCCAAACCAAAAAATGTATTTTTTGCCCATATGACCAAACAATAGGCAAACGCTTTGTTTGTTTGTACCAGACAGCTATTGTTGTGTTGGCTGTTGTCATTTTTTTATTTGACAATATAAATACTCAAGTAATGCATGTTTTAAAAATTCCAGTGGCACACTTATTGAAAATTGTTATAATAGGGTCATCTTGTTTTACTAGAATAGTAATTATTTGCTGTTTGTTTGTTTATTTATTAACAAAATATAAATGGTTATTCCAGTCAAAACATCTTAATTGAATTTGCTTATTGTTTGCTTAAACATATTTCAATGTTTTGATGAGTATGACATTACTTTAAAAATAATGCACATTATATTATTATAAATAATTAAGTAGAACCATATCTCCAAATTTTCATGTCAGTAATTTTCCAGATGATAAAGATAACAGAAATGTATGATATCACCTGCTTATCAGAATCTCATAATATAATATATATTACTCTCTTCTAATAAAATAATTATTCCTAAAAACTGAAATTCACAAGAAATGTCCTAAATTAAATATCATGAACATCTTATTATGAAATTTTCTAGGGCACACAGGAGAAGTGACCATCTGCTGCTCTACCCCTTCCCTTCCCTCATCTCTCTCTCTCACTCTTTTCCCCTCTTGCAGCCATGCTTCAATTAGTTCAAGCACATCAGCCTCAAGTACTGAGGATGGCTCTATGGAGCCTCTGATTCAGGCACTAAAAATAGGTTGGTTGCCAGCATGGCCCCCGGTCAGAAGAGCATTGGCCCCAGAGGATGTGTGCCGGGTGGATCCCGGTCAGGACACATGCAGGAGTCTGTCTCTCTATCTCCCGTCCTCTCACTTGGAAAAGAAGGAAAAAAAATATATTTTTCTTGAAAGTGAAGAAATTTTTTGAAATGTTTATAGTTTTTAAAATATTATTATAAGCTTATGAGTGTTAATTTAATTTCAATGAGAGAATCATTTTTTGTACTACTAAGTGCATTTTAATACATTATTACACACAATCATTGGATGGTGAATATGTGCTTATAATTGATTTAGATTCACATAGTATTCCTGGCTCTCTATCTCTTTAGTAAATCTTTTTCTTTTTAAATCAGGTTAATAAAAAATGACCTACACAGAACTTTATTCAATTCATTAAAGAATTTATAAATAAATGGTTGCCATGGCTGCAAGTGTACTAAGGAAATTGCACTCTGAAGAACAAAAAAGAAAAAAAAAAAAACATTAAGAAGACTTTATAGAGCTCCAGCAAATACTGAAGATGAGTTTCCTCTGAGCAAAGGAGTCCAAAAGCTGTCAAAAAGAATAAAACAGGGCTTTTTAATGACTACAAATTATGCAAACTTGACTGAATTAGAAACCATTCATGAAAGCAAAACTGGAAAAAATACCCTTGAAAAATATACCTATTCTTTGTTTTCAACGGAATAAAATAAGATAGCCTAGTAGCCCAATTATTCTATGTCTTCTATTAAAAAAATAAAATGCTTAGAATAAATTTTATTAATAATGGAAAGTCTCTATATATTTTGTCAGATGCCTACTGAGATATCTGGTAGTGAAATGAAATGCTTTTCTGGGCTTCAACGTGAATAAAAGGAGAAACAGATGAAAACTGTAGCAAATGATCAGTTATAGTGGATCTAGGTTACAGTTATGTGTCAGATCAGTATTCTTTACTCTTGTATGTATTTAAAAACGGTCATAATAAAAAGCAAGAAAAAAGATACTTTCCCTAGGGAAAAAGTGAGTGTCTTATAAAGTGCATGTCACCTACAATTCAGATTGGCAAAAATTTCAAACAGATTCCCTTACATTTTCTCAAACTACGATCTTTTCTATTATTTTAGTAGATTAACAAAAATGCATAAATAAAGTCATGGGTGAGGTACGATGAGGGTTATATTGAGTGGGACACTTGAAACTATTTTTTTTAAAGTGAATAAATAAAGTCATGGTCAGTTTAGCTTTTTAAAAAATCCTTTGCACAAAAAGTCAAATAATAAGATAAATTTTAGAATAAGCTCTAGGAGTAACACAAAATTAATTCAACAATACAGTAAGAACAATGATCATTACAATTCACAGTAATACCAGTGAAGCATTACAAAGATTACAGGCCAGTGTCTTTCAAACCTCAGTCCACAGACCTGTGCCAATCTGCCAGAAATATCATGCTGCTCTGCAGAAGAATGAACCACTCTGATTTCGTAGGAAGATTCTAGACCTGATGATCTTAGTCAGGTTTGCTTATGCTCAGGGTGATCCCCACTTAGCAGCCTGTGCTATTGAGGTTGTCTTAGATATCTCTGGAACGGGCAGGCTTGTTTGAATATTTTGCACCATGCAGAGCACTCAGAAATCATGTGCAATAGACAAAAAGCATTCAATCAAACCTATGTAGTATTCAATAGAACATACATGTGGAGGTTTTAAATCAAGCCCCCGCTTGTACCATGTTGCACTGTTATGTGTGGTAAGATAAAAGGTTACTTGTTGTCCATTTCTGTTTCCGGCCACCTAGGTTCTGTATGGGTTCTAACTCACACCCCCTCTCTCTGTAGTTCATTTTCATTTTTTTCACGTTTGCACAAATAGTGTTTGGACAAACCTATGTAGTGTTCAATGCATTGTACATGTGGCACTTGTGAACCAGGTACCAGCTCGCACCATAATGCATTATCATGTGTGGTATAATCGAGCTGTGTCGGTTGCATGTTTCCATTTCTGGCACCACCCCCTCTCAGTAATACATTTTGTTTCACACTTGTGTAAATAGTGGTCCATGTACTCGCCCCTTCAGAATGCATCTATATTGTGTGCAAATAAATTATCGTGCTTACGTGTCGATGTGTTGTCAATTTTAAGCCCTACAACATGAAAAAGTACACATTTTAACCTTCTTTAAAAGCAAAAGCAAGAGTCAAGACAGAAGTAATGGTGACACCGAAAGTGAACCAAGTGTTAGTGCTTCAAGTTGAAAAGAAACCGTGAAAATGAAATGTGTTCATCATTTGGAAGGTGCAACAGAAATTTATAAAAAAAAAAAAAAAGGAAAGGAAAGGAAACTTTGTTAGGAAGTACAAGAAGGAGTATTTAAAACTTGGTTTCATTATAGCACCTAGTAGTGAATTATCACCATGACCTTTGTGTGCAGTATGTTCTGAAATTTTGTCCAGTGAAACAATGAAGCCTTCCTAACATACATGCCATTTGCATTAGAAGCATAGTGATCTTATTGAGAAGCTACCGGATTCTTTTGAAAGATAACCAAATGAAAGTCAGAAAATTCAAATAAAGAAAATGATGACTAGTGACTGCTTCAAGAATCTTATTTAGCTGAGCTTCGAATATTGAAAACAACGACGATAAAAAATATTCACTATTGGTGAAAATTAGTAAAGCCTTGTGTCTTAGATGTCACTCTGGAAATTTGGGGTGCTCATGTCACAGAAAAACTTGAGGCTCTACTGCTTTCAGACAATAACACGCAGAGAAGGATTGTTGATAAGGCCAGGAATCTTGAAGAGCAATATGTAGAGGGAATTAAAAAAAACAAAACAAAATGTTTCGCCATTCAACTTGATGAATCAGCTACCATGAGTAACCATGCTATTCTACTTTGTGAGATATATTGACGATGAAGACTTTAGGGAAGAACTACTCTTTCTGTCTGATCTACCACTTTGGACCAATAGTTCATAGATATTTAATGCTTTTTATTAAATTTTTAATTGTGTTTTCTACTATCTACTCGTGTGAGAAGACTTTGATAAAAACCAAATAGAGAAATCAAATGGAAGTCAATGCAGCACTTCGTCTCATGGAAACAAAACTGCAGTTCAGGGATCAAGTATTTTTGCAAAGAAGCAACAGCAGACTTTGCACTAGCTTTACTTGAATTAAATATTGCTCTCTAGAAATTTCAGTAGTATTCTATTAAATATATATATATATCTATAACTGTTAGAGAACTTTTATTTTATATTATTATAATTAAAAATAATACACAAAATACTAATAATGGTTTTTGCTTTTGCCTTAGTGGTTCCCAAAATAATTCTGCTATTTTCACAGGTACCCAAGTGTAAAAATGTGGAAAACCACTGCTATAGTCCAAAGAATATTATGTTGTTCTTCATATTTTATAATGCATTTTCTAAGTCAATAAGCATTTCTTAGCAAATGGGTAAGCTCATAATGTTTTCTGACACAATGTTAAATTAGACAAATATCTTTCCCCAGATGCTCTGTACAATCTATATTTTACTTAATTAGGCCATCTTCCAGCTCTGGTATTCAAACATTTCTGGTTTGTGAAAACCAAGTCCACTGTCTTTGGAGTTGGACTACAAGGTAAGGAAATTCAGAAATTTGCATCAGAAATCAAAACTTCAACTTGCCTCTAGTGAAGGAGCTATCTTCTCACAGGCTCCACATTGGCTGAAAACACACTAATCACCAGTATAAGAAAATGCGGTTTATAGTCAATAGTCAAATATAGTGCTGCTACTTTGAGGATCATAGGTTAGAAGTACTCTAAGGATAACAGCCCATCTGCAAACATAGAAAGAGCACAGCCCCATTAATACAAATTTAGAAGGGTGCACTTACGAATCAATTCCAATAGCAAAAGTATACACATGTATCAACTTCAAAACATTTGAACAGCAATAAGGGTGTCACACGTGAATATGATATATACAGAGTGTTACGGGAAACTCATCCATTCATAGAACAATAACAAAATAAAATTCCAGGCTAACCAAATCAGGTTGATATAATCACATTGAAATAAACAGCCAACCAAACAAAACTAGAAAGAAGACAAAATGAGGTTTTTTTTCTCCTCTCTGGAGAAATAATAAAATGCTGACTTCTAATACAATCTGCATATAAATGAAGTGTGAGACTCAGTTATTCAAAGCGATTTTCTTTTTAATGTTCAAAGGTTAAATATACTGGAGCAGTTCAGTTGAAACAAGACAGCACAGAAATCGTTACCACAAGTTAAGCGTACAGTACAACATACAAATTTCCATCGTGAATCTACAGGAGAAGGTGGAGTGGGTGACATCTGACTCAGTGACTCTTTGGTCAAGGCACAGAGAGCAGAGTAGGCAGGTATGGACAACAGGGATTCTGCAGGACACCATTTTGGAGAAGGTGGGGCCTGAACCTCAAAGGGGAAATTAGTATCAACTGTGCACCTGCTGAAGACAATGGTGAGTTTGCTCAGTGCCTACGGTAGTTATTCCCGTCCCTTGAGGAAAGCAAATTAGCAATATTTAGCTTCAGTATCTATTAAATATGAATATTGTGTACCAAGAATTATTGAGGTCACATACAAAACCTTAAGCCCTTTTTTTTTTTTTTTTTCATTTTTTTGAAGCTTGGAAACAGGGAGAGACAGTCAGACAGACTCCCGCATGCGCCCGACCGGGATCCACCCGGCCCACCCACCAGGGGCGATGCTCTGCCCACCAGGGGTCGATGCTCTGCCCATCCTGGGCGTCGCCATGTTGCGACCAGAGCCACTCTAGCGCCTGAGGCAGAGGCCACAGAGCCATCCCCAGCGCCCCGGGCTATCCTTGCTCCAATGGAGCCTTGGCTGCGGGAGGGGAAGAGAGAGACAGAGAGGAAAGCGCGGCGGAGGGGTGGAGAAGCAAATGGGCGCTTCTCCTGTGTGCCCTGGCCGGGAATCGAACCCGGGTCCTCCGCACGCTAGGCCGACGCTCTACCGCTGAGCCAACCGGCCAGGGCACAAGCCCTTTTTAATATGAAATATCAATGAAAGTAGAGGTACTCTGAAATTCTTCTCAGGGACTATTTTTTTTTTGAAAGTTCAAAATTCTTTCTTTATCAAGTTGAACTATTAAAGCTCACAAGACCATCTCTATAAGTGAAACAGTTTAGACATTAATCAAGTAGGGTCACCTAAAGCTGCAGCCTGTGTACAGGCAAGAGTTTTGACGGTGAATAAAACAGCAAGTGAAGGCTTCTGTGGACTGTGCACCTCGATGATCTTGGAAATCATTTTCCCAGGGTAGAGGGGAAGAGGTCACACATACATTCTATTTGATTCTATTTTGACAGGGTGAAGTGTATTACCAAAACAACAGTTCATACATATTTAAAGAGGAAGAAAAACTCTCCTTGGGAGCTCCAGCTTTAAGTGCTTTCAGCACCAGATGTCTGCTTTTTTAATGGATCTTCTTATTTAGGAGAGGAAAATGAAATTAGGAGTCAACCACGGTTTCCCATCGAACAAATGCGCATATCGCTTGGAGCAAATGGACCTATCACCACGCTATCTCATCACCAGCTTAAAATAAAGAAAAAAAAATAATGTTCAAGTGGGAAAAAGACTTTGAATATAAGAGAAAAATTTGATGTGTCTATGCATTTACAAAAAATCAATCTAAAAGTACGGTAGCTGTTTTCAATAACCTTAAAGTATCTGAGAACAAACCAATAAAGATGATGACGGAAAGGAAAAACAATCTATTTTGCAAACTAATTCACTCTTACTTGAAAGTTCTTACGTTCCTTTATATATTTTTTTAAAATGTTATTTTAAAAAAAAAACCTTCTAGAAGAACGTTTCATCTCTTCATTGCTCAGTGCTTCCCACTATAAAAATCCTCTGTGATGTTCAATTTCTTCTGATAGTAGGCTATTGATAACATGCAACCCATTGGGGAAACACAACAAATCAGTGAGATAAGGAGCTTCTGCAGATGCTATTCTCTATACTTTATTCTGCACACTGAGACGTTCCTGTACCTGTTTTTGTATAGTGTGTGTGTGTGTGTGTGTGTGTGTGTAAAAAATATAACTTTTTACAACTTAGGGCTTATGGGAAGGAGGTTAAAGATAGCATATTAATATTCTGACTTTTCATTTTATAAAATGAGTATGTTAGACAACTACTGTCTATCTTCACAGGAATCCCCTTCTTGGAAACTACTTATTCTATAATTCTTGTCCAAACAACTATACTGTTACATATCCCAGTGGACTGAATCATTAATAAACACTTGATTGGGCAGTCTTAATTTTTATTACAGGGCCACTCTAGGATGACCTATAAGAAGATGTGTAAGAAGGCAATAGGGGAGGAGAAAGAAACAGAAAGAGAGAAATACTAGAGGTAGATATGACAGACACATATAAAAAAAGACATATAAGGTCTGAATGCCAGTGTTAAGCTCTGCTTCCTATCTATGCTTTGGAACAGTGACCAGCTACTAGCAATATATATATATATAACAAATGCCCTTTCTAGCTTAAACTGGCTGAAGTTGTATTTCTGTTATATTTAACAAAAGGCTACCAAGTAATACAATGTAACCCTATCAAACTCACTTTAAAAGAGTAAATGCTTTCTATCTACCTTAAAACTAGTCCGAGACACGGGATTTCAGCTTACAGAGCCATGTTGTGTTGCAGCACCGAGCACTGCCGAGCACGCGCGCATGCGCAGAGGGGGCAGGTCAAGAACACGTGCGCTCAGAGATGTAGAGATTTCAACCATTAGAGCCACTGGAATGCAGAGCTGGGCACCAGTCACAGCTGGGTATGCAGTGCTCACGGAATTGATGTTTCACTTATCATAAATGTTTGGATCACGTAAAAACCCGAGGTGCAGAGGAAAGCTTTATCATCGTATACATACAGGTTACCAAAAACTCTACTTAATGCCAAATGCTACCTTTGGGTCTACCATTTGCAATGGATTTCCTATGAATCTATTTCACCTGTTTATTTTTTTGTAATGAAAAATGTGTGATTTGCCCTATTAAATAACATAATACTTAGAAAAGCAGGTTAAACAACCATTAATCTTTTTTTTAAAAGATGAATGGGGCAATATGCTGTGTAAGACTGAAAAGTTCATTAACGTCTAAATGATAAAAGAGATACTAATCTCTCTTCATTAGTCAGGTGAGGGTAGTTATACCTGCTATGAAAGTGTACTCAGAACTTCCATGAGTTTAAGTATATACATCACTGGAAGATTCCATGGCTCAACTGGAACAGTTAGAAAAACGTCTCTTTAATCATCTTGACAGATTTTGTGTCATTAATTTTTTTAAAAATCATTTATAATTTCTTTAATTGTTCCACTGACTTGAGGGGAGGCGTGGTAGAGAGAGAAGCATCATCTCATTGTTCTACTCAGTTCTATTTAGTGGTGCGCTCATTACTTCTTGTAAGTGCCCTAACTGGGGATGCAGCCAACACTGGGCATGTGGGGACGACACTTTATCCACTGAGCCACCTGGTGGGGCATATAATTTCTATGAGTAATCTAACTGAACTACATTAAAATAATAGAGATGATAATATTTTAATATTTTAGATTTATGGGGAAATGACATATGAATGAACATGTTTTAATAGACATGTAACATGAGTTAAATCAATAATAAGAATAATATAGCATATAGCAAACTATTTTATACTAAAGTTTCTAGGAGATACTATAACTATATTTTCATTTGAGGTTTGAACTTAATTTTGAGCGTATAATGTATGGTGAAGTTGTCAGTTTGTGAAGAAATACAAGCATGACTTCTGAAACCCTGCTCTGATCATTATCCATTGTCATATATACTTCAGATATATTAATGCTCTCATATTTCTGAAGGATTTTGCCACAAAGAAATAAAAACCTACAACTGAACATTTTATAAATATTCCTAAAGTAAGTTTCAGTGATCTAAAAAAAAGTTCTTACATAACTTGGGCTTTTAATATGAATTGAAATTATTAAAATTTTTAAAAATTTATACGGCATTTTTTAGTGCTACATCTAATTTGGTCTTTACTATAGCTATGTGATGGTGTGAGGGCAAGTGCTACTATTTAACCATTTTATAAGTCAGCAAACTGATAACTCACAGTAGCTAAATGACTTCCTCAAAACCTGTGATCAATGGTCAGTTTTGCAAAAAAATCTATTCTCAAAAAAGCGCTCATATTATTTTTTCATATAACAACTATACACCTACTATTGTCCCACCCTGTCTGCTTAAGTAGTCAATATGGTTTGGCCCAAAATTTTACTTATAAATTAAAGACTAGTGAGTTTGCTTATAATTGTTTAACCAAATTGGGAGGAGGGAAGAGAAGTAACAAGACAGGGAAAAGGAGTAACAATGGGCCCTATGATCAAAAAGGAAGTTGACAAAACATAACGCTGATGACATTGAGAAGGGGGGAACTGAGTTCACTCATCAACACTTCAAGTGCTTTCAAATACTGCAAATACATTTTAAAATATACACTTTCAATGTGCCATTTTCTACGATAGATTCTAGACTGGAGTAGTAAACAAAAACTTACAGTTCTTGATGTCATAGAGGTTATAAGCTAGAGAAGGAGATCAGACACTAATAAAAGCCAAATAAATGTTTCACTATGAATTGCAGAAGAATTCTAAAAGGAAAAGAATAAAGTAATATGATAGCCAGGGGAATGTTTGTAGAGCTGTAAATTTAAAGCTGAACTCTACAAGATAAATAAAAAATTAGGTAACAGGAGACTAGAGATGGAGGAAATTTCACGCATAAGGGAAATGTATACAAAATATTTTGTGTGGGAAGGAGTGTGGCATATTAAACAGCAAGTATAAAAGGGGGTGGTGGAGGTATAGATTAGATTGTGAGGGGCTTTATTTAAAGAACTTCAGTTTTAATGCTCAGCCCAGTTGGAAACCATAAAAAACAAGGGGATTTATTGCATTAATACATGATGATTGGACTTTACAAATCATCCATATAACCAGGGACCTAAACCCTTGTACTGAAAAATACATAGTGATCTTTCCATGTCAATAAAATAAGAGTTCTAGAACTGAATTTTTCATCTCTGCAGATTATATAATGTTATTTCCTTATACCAAAGTCATTTTGAACAATTTATTGTTTTGTGGATATCTGTGATGTTTTAAAAGAATCTATGCTGAAATTATATTGTGAATATCCTTGTACACAAATCTTTGAACATAACGTCAGATCAGTTCTTAGAACAAAATTGCTGGGCTAAAGCCCTCACAAAGGTTAAGGCCGTTTTTCAGATTAAAGAGAGAAGGTGAGACAGAGAATGAACGTACTTCCAAAACAGATAGTCCCGAGATTCTGAGCTCAAAATCCTTAAATAGTCATTTATATTGTAAAGACACTTGTAAGCAGCTTAGGAAAACAGAATTTAAAGGTTTCATTTTAAACAAAGAAGACCTTTTAGGAGTCATGCATTCCAACTGTACACTGTCCTAAAATATCAGAATCACCTGGGATACTATGGAAAAAAACCCGCCCTTGAGCCCCACTCTAGATATATACATAATTATGATTTCTGAATGTGGAAATCTGAGAATTAGTGATGTTAATGAATTTGATGTGACCAGTCTGACATTTGTTCTTGGACCAGCATTTTGGATCTAACTGCCTATTCTAATCTTCTCATTCTGTAGATTAGGAAACAAGTCTACACATTATGATGTTTGTCCAGCTCTTCAGTTAACAGGCAGATAGAGAACTCTACATTTCAAACTGGTGACCTCTCCACTGTATTAATTTATTTCAATTGTTGTAAATATGACATGTCCACGTGGTAATCAGTCCACTGGGCCTACCAGTAAAAGACCAATCAGCAAAGAAATTGATTATTTAGGCCCTGGCCAGTTGGCTCAGTGGTAGAATGTCGGCCTGGCATGCAGGAGTCCTGGGTTCGATTCCCAGTCAGGGCACACAGGAGAAGCGCCCATCTGCTTCTCCACCCCTCCTCCTCTCCTTCCTCTCTGTCTCTCTCTTCCCCTCCCATAGCCAAGGCTCCATTGGAGCAAAAGTTGGCCCAGGCACTGAGGATGGCTCCATGGCCTCTGCCTCAGGCACTAGAATGGCTCTGGTTGCAGCAGAGCAACGCCCCAGATGGGAAGAGCATTGCCCCCTGGTGGGCGTGCCGGGTGGATCCCGGTCGGGCACATGTGGGAGTCTGTCTGACTGCCTCCCTGTTTGCAACTTCAGAAAAATACAAAAAAAAAGAAAAGAAAAAAAAAGAAATTGATTATTTAATGATATTACTGCTTTATCTGGCAAAGTGGGATGCATGGCTTATGAATCCTATTTATTGCTATTTTGATCTTATTGCTTTTTCTAACCTTCAACTTATTGATAATTAGATGAAACTATCAAATTGAGACATTCTTGCCTGAGCAGGTAGTGGCACAGTGGACAGAGCACAGGACTGGGACACAGAGGACCCAGGTTTGAGACCCTGAGGTTGCCAGCTTGAACACGGGCTCACCAGCTTGAGCCCAAGGTCGCCGGCTCAAGCAAGGGGTCACTCACTCTTCTTTATCCCTCCCCCCAGTCAAGGCGCATATGAGAAAGCAATCAGTGAACAACTAAAGTACTGCAACGAATAATTAATGCTTCTCAGCTCTCTCCCTCCCTGTCCGTCTGTCCCTAACTGTCCCTTTCTCTGAGTCTCTCACTGGCTCTGTCAAAAAATTTTTTTAAAAAGATACTTTTACATAATCCTGCCTTCAGTTAACTGTCTTTATGTAGCACCAATCTACTAAAATATGAACATTTTGATAATCAGTAACAGAGAATGTTTTCTATAACTGTGCAAGGCAAATAAATATATAATTTTTATACATTATGTGGTTTTAGATTTATATATAGACCATAAAACAAAATATAAAATTTTGTTTTCATCATTATTACTCATATTTGTCACATAAAACTAACATCCGAAGCTTGACCAGCTGGTGGTGCAGTGGATAAAGCATCAGGCTGTGATGCAGATGACCCAGGTTCTAAACCCCAAGATCACCAGCTTATGTGCAGGCTCACCAGCTTGAGTGCTGATATGAGCATGGGATTATAGACATGACCTCATGGTTGCTGGCTTGAAGCCCAAGGTCACTGACTTGAGTCCAAGTTTGCTGGCTTGAACAAGGGGTCACTGGCTCAGCTGGAGCCCCCCCGGTAAAGGCACATATGAGAAAGCAATCAATGAACAACTAAGGAGCTGCAATGAAGAATTGATGCTTCTCATCTCTCTGTCCCTGTCTGTCCCTCTTTCTCTCTCTCAAAAAAAAAAAAAAAATGAGATGTGAGAATGATTTCTTAGAATGAATAAAAATTTCACCAAAGATGGAACAGAATCTTTTATAATAATACATCAATTATAATAAGCTTTCAAAGGTGTATGACAGAATATCAATCTATTTTTTAAAGAAGTCCAGTAGCTTCTTTTTGCATTTGAAATGACATCCAAGTGCCTAATTGTGGTTTCCGTAGTCCGGTGCCATCTGAACATGCTTTCTCTCTGAACTTGTTTCCTGTCATTTTTCTCCTCACCTATTCTGACCAACCCTATTGATTTCTTTCTCTTCTTCGAGTCCGCCAAGCTCTTCCACACATGTGGGTCCAGAAACTAGCATTGTCCTCTGGAGTAGCGTGCTCTGCCTCGAGAGAGACCTTGCCAGACAGCCTTGTCCCCATGGCCACTAATGAACACCGCTTTGCAGTAGATTTTAATTCTAGACCACAGCTGCGACTATCTAATGCTTTTTTCTTATTTGATTGTTTGTATATTTGTCAGTTTGTTTCTTTTATTTACCTTGCTCCCAGATTATAATCATCAGGATAGTAGAGGTTCTATCTTTCTAGTCCACAATTGGTCTTCCTTAAATAGGTTACAAGAATGAATGAATGAGTATGTATTAAGAGTAGAGATTGGGCATATTTTTTATTATGTGAAAGAACTCTAAGTTGTGACAGTGAGAATGGTTTTCTTGAACCAAACCCAAATTTTAGATTACACAAATAACTACTTCAGTGATTCATTGTGTCACAAGCCACAGGACCAAAAGATGTTATCCATCTTTAAACAAATATGAGACTGATTTCTCATTTTTGGCTGTATAATAATAGTGTCTGCCAATTAGTATTAACTTTGCCCAGACTAATAGATTCTTGGGAAGAGCCAAATTTTAACAGATCAGAAGTGAATGAAAACACAGACAATTCTAACACTGTCCATTACCGACCATCAACATACTATCTGATATGCCAGGTTGTGAAACTGTATTTGTTGGTTTCAATTCAATCTCTACGTTCTCAAACAAGTTATTATGATAGCAAATGATAAATGTATCTATGAAACAATGTAGAATTTGACCATTCTTATCAAAACAAAATTTGCCCCATATGTTACATTTCATCCAAAGAAAAATGGATTTCTGTAGCTTAAGACAGCAATATAATCACAGGTTTTGAATTCTTAGGGAGCTTTGAGTTCTGGGTGACACATGGTTTTTAAGAGCTAGAAATAAGTGAGCAAAGTCATGGAATACATTTCCCAATCAGTCTGTTCACACTAAGCAAAGCCTTGCCAAATGGTTTAGAATCACAAAGGAGACCAGGAATTAAACTCAGCATCACAGTTGTTCTAATGCACAGTTCTCCCTCTTTACAGGAGAGAGCTCATGATAGATTATTTACCCGAGCCAATTGCTGCCCTCAGATATTCACAGACAATTCCCACAGTGGGAGAGAATCCATCATAAGCTCCTGTTGTGTATGAAATCAATTCTCAGGAGTGAGAAGTCATCTTTCTGCCCACACTTTTTGAAAAGCAGCAAGGATCTTAAAATGTCAGCTGCATGTAAAAGGCATATCATTAATAAACTTCACTCAAAGTATTTAGAGGTTTAAGCACAAGAGTCAATGAATCTACAATTGCCTCACATTAACCGAGGATACTCTTGAAAACTGCTTCATACTAAAAGCCAACAACAGTCTTTCTGTGACCACTGGGACGTCCAACCCTATTTCCACTTTGGGAACTAGACATGTTCCCCACTAGATGTTGAAAAAATTCTGGATTTTATGTGGGCACAGCCTACAAAAAATATAAAATATGAATTACACTCTCATTATTTAACATTCCCTTTATCTAAAGATGAGGTTGAAGGCCCTGGCCAGTTGGCTCAGTGGTAGAGCGTCGGCCTGGCGTGCAGAAGTCCCGGGTTCGATTCCCAGCCAGGGCACACAGGAGAAGCACCCATCTGCTTCTCTACCCCTCCCCCCTCCTTCCTCTCTGTCTCTCTCTTCCCCTCCCGCAGCCAAGGCTCCATTGGAGCAAAGATGGCCCGGGCGCTGGGGATGGCTCCTTGGCCTCTGCCCCAGGTGCTAGAGTGGCTCTGGTCGCGGCAGAGCAACCCCCCGGAGGGGCAGAGCATCGCCCCCTGGAGGGCAGAGAGTCGCCCCCTGGTGGGCGTGCTGGGTGGATCCCGGTCCGGCGTATGTGGGAATCTGTCTGTCTCTCCCCGTTTCTAGCTTCAGAAAAATACAAAAAAAAAAAAAAAAAAAAGACGAGGTTGAGATTATATTCCCCTAATGTATATTTCTAAGGCTGTTTCAGAAATAAAATGATGGCCAAGGTAAATTAAAGGGAGAAAAAAATAGCAAAACCCTAACTAATAAATGTTTTATATAAATATCTAAATATAGGCCCTGCAGGTTGGCTCAGTGGTAGAGCACCGCCCGATGTCTGGACTTCCCAGGTTTGATTCCCGGACAGGCCACACAGGAGAAGCACCTATCTGATTCTCCACCCCTCCCCCTTTCGCTTCTCTCTCTCTCTCTTTCTTCTCCTCATGCAGTCATGGCTCAATTGGAGCGAGTTGGCCCAGGCACTGAGGATGGCTCCATGGCCTTTGCCTCTGGTGCTAAGAAGAGCTCATTTGCTGAGCCACAGAGCAAGGCCCCAGATGGGCAGAGCATCACCCCCTAGTGGGCTTCCCAGGTGGATCCCAGTACGGAGATGCATGTGGGAGTCTCTCTCTCTGCCTCTCAGCTTCTCACTAAATAATAATAAAAAAAGGAAGACTACATGCAAGTGAAATATTGGTATGAAAATTTTGACATGTTCATACTTCCCTACCTGAGATCTGGTTAGGCAAACAAGCCAGTAATAGTTGTTTCTCTAGGAAACAAAATATAGAAAATCTGTTTTGGGAGATTTTTTTTTTAATTTACATATTTACAGATGAGAGAAAATACTAAATTATGAAAAATGCCGTCAGGTAGACCACTGGATGGACAATGAGATTTCAAAAAGATAAAACTGCATACTCTAGGAAATAAAGATAAACATCCCATTTTAATTAGAGTTGAAGGGAAGTCTAGCAGTCTAAAATGGTTTAAAAGAGAGATTTCAATAAAGGTATCTTTTTAAATTGTAAATTCTATAAAAGAAAATAAGGCATGAAGAGTATAAAGCCATTGCTATAAATATCTTTAAAAAAACTATTTCATATATTTCTTGGGGAAAAGTGTTCCTTAATTCTAAGTTACCTTGTAGTGTACATCAAAGATCATTTAGGCCTGACCTGTGGTGGCTCAGTGGATCAAGCGTCGACCTGGAATGCTGAGGTCGCCGGTTCAAAACCCTGGGCTTGCCTGGTCAAGGCACATAGGGGAGTTGATGCTTCCTGCTCCTCCCCCTGATCTCTCTCTCTCTCTCTCTCTCTCTCTCTCTCTCTTTCTCTCTCTCTCTCTTCTCTAAAATGAATAAATAAAATAATTGGAAAAAAAAAGATCATTTTACATGAAGTAAAAGAGTCTTAACACTCGGAAGATGCGTAGAAGTATTATATTATCTAACACTGTAATATTTTAAATTGTGTCTACTGAATGCAGTGTTGAGATTGGACTGGCAGTATTGGAGTGCCCAGAGGAAAGCGCTGTCCAATCTTATGTAAGGGCCCTAAGGCAGGTGCCCATGGGGACTCCAGAGAAAACGGCTGGTGACCACAGTGTCACAGGGCCCTTGGCTGCTTGACCTCCACCTCCCTAGCTGCTCCACCGAATTCCTGAAAACAGGCTGAGTGCTCTGACTCACAGGCTCCCGATATAATTTAAATAATATAGGGAGTTCACTATTCTGTCTTTCCTTCTATTGTAAAGCAGATTCACCTCCTATTTAAGGTTTTTTGGGGGTGAGGTTAAGACCAGGTTAAATTGTGAGTCACATTTTGTCCTAAGAGCAACAGTAGTAGCCAAAAGAAGAGACATTTCCGTTATTTTTATTTTTATTTTTTTTTTATTTTTCTGAAGCTGGAAACAGGGAGAGACAGTCTGACAGACTCCCGCATGCACCCGACCGGGATCCACCCGGCACGCCCACCAGGGGCAATGCTCTGCCCACCAGGGGGCGATGCTCTGCCCCTCCGGGGCATCGCTCTGCCACGACCAGAGCCACTCTAGCGCCTGGGGCAGAGGCCAAGGAGCCATCCCCAGCGCCCAGGCCATCTTTGCTCCAATGGAGCCTTGGCTGCAGGAGGGGAAGAGAGAAACAGAGAGGAAGGGGGGGTGGAGAAGCAAATGGGCGCCTCTCCTATGTGCCCTGGCCGGGAATCGAACCCGGGTCCCCCGCACGCCAGGCCGACGCTCTACCTCTGAGCCAACTGGCCAGGGCCCATTTCTGTTATTTAAACTAAGTTTTTTGTTTGTTTTCTTATGAAGGAGCAGTTGTTAATTGTGGTTAAGAACACATGCAAAACAGAAAAGTATTCTCTCAGAGGAATATTTCTGCTATCGTTTACACAAACGGCAGGGTATTGTATATAATGTTCTGCACATCATTTTTTCATTTAATAACGTGTATAATGGGTCTTCAACATCACCCCATATCAATGTAAAAAAATAAATAAAGAAGCAGCACCGGACTCAGAACCTTGTTCTTTCACCTCCTATCAATGTAGCCTTGAAGGAATTACTAATTCATTCGTACCGAAGTTTGTTTATCTGAAAAAATAGGGCTGATTTTAGTACCTATTTCACAGAGTTGCAGTAAAGAGTGAATGAGAAATCAATCTCAACAGTATCAGGTTCAACTGCCACCATCAACACAACTGTCACTAAAATATCTTATACACAAGTTGGGAAACCATTTCTAATAAAAAGAAAAAAAATAGCACTAAAAGAGTAAAAAAATTAAATATATGTAAATAATAAATTGGCATTTGGCTTTTTTTTTTTTTTTTTTTTTTTTTTTTGTATTTTTCTGAAGCTGGAAACAGGGAGAGACAGCCAGACAGACTCCCTCATGGGCCCGACCGGGATCCACCCAGCACGCCCACCAGGGGCGACGCTCTGCCCACCAGGGGGGGATGCTCTGCCCCTCCGGGGCGTCGCTCTGCTGCGACCAGAGCCACTCTAGCACCTGGGGCAGAGGACAAGGAGCCATCCCCAGCGCCCGGGCCATCTTTGCTCCAATGGAGCCTTGGCTGCGGGAGGGGAAGAGAGAGACAGAGAGGAAGGAGAGGGGGGTGGAGAAGCAAATGGGCACTTCTCCTGTGTGCCCTGGCCGGGAATCGAACCCGGGTCCCCCGCACGCCAGGTCGACGCTCTACCGCTGAGCCAACCGGCCAGGGCGCATTTGGCTTTTTGAAAATAATCAGCAAGTTTGATTTAGTAACTTTCACACAGCAAGTACGTTCCAACACTGTACGCTGACATTTTAAATGCCAGCTCTGTCATTGCCTTCTGATGTCTTAGTGATACATCAATCTTACTTACTCCAAGTTTCCCTCCCACAGAAATGTGAAATCTGATTTTTTTTTATATTATAAGCATTCCAAAAAAATATTCTTAGCCTAAATTATTTGCCGATTTTCAAAAAGAGTATGTAAGCCACTGCCAAATATTGTGTGCTCCACCTTTCCCACGTCATGTATGTACTAAGAATGACTGCATTTCCTTAAACAACACAACTGGAAAAGTGGGTGAAGCGAGTTCCTAGCAAAAATTATCCTACAAATTGCATAAACTGCTCACACATGCGGGCTCGTACCTTTCTGGGCAATGCTTTGTATTTCAGCACATGTGGAAGCAGAGACACAAATCACTTGTTTTACTTGATTCTTTTGACACAGCAGGGCACAATACTACACCCTGCAAGGCCAGGAATGGAAGATAAGTCTGCTTTCAAATTCTGACTTGACAGCATGTAGGGGCATTCGCCACCCTCCTCTGCCGGCTGACACAGCTGCATCCCTCCCGTGGCTGGGACTGGATTTGCCTACATGCTAAAGGCACTGCACAAGAAGGCATCACTCCTGGGGAAGCCCTAAATGAGAGCCCCTGCTAGAAACCATTTTTGTCGAGTGTTCCCTGTCATAAGGCCTTTCAGTTACATTCAGTACATGATTCTGGTAAAGTGAGCAATTTGATTTCATCAGACTGCTATAATCACCCAAAGAACTAATTGATAGGCACTAGTACAGGGGTCGGGAACCTATGGCTCACAAGCCAGATGTGGCTCTTTTGATGGCTGTATATGGCTCGCAGACAAATCTTTAATAAAAAAAATAATAATGTTAAAAATATAAAATATTCTCATGTATTACAATCCATTCATTTCCTACCGCTCATGTTCATGGTTGCGGGTGGCTGGAGCCAATCACAGCTGTCTTCAAGGACAACACCAAATTTTTATTGGATAATGTATAACGTACATGGGTCATTGTGAGGTCAGGAAGTAAAGTTCCCTCCTTTTTTTTCCCCCTTGTATTTTTCTGAAGCTGGAAACGGGGAGGCAGTCAGACAGACTCCCACATATACCCGACAGGGATCCACCCGGCACGCCCAGCAGAGGGCAATGCTCTGCCCATCTGGGGCATTGCTCTGTTGTGACCAGAGCCATTCTAGTGCCTGGGGCAGAGGCCATGGAGCCATCCCCAGCGCCCGGGCCATCTTTTGCTCCAATGGAGCCTCAGCTGCGGGAGAGGAAGAAAGAAACAGAGAGGAAGGAGAGGGGGAGGGGTGGAGAAGCAGATGGGTGCCTCTCCTGTGTGCCCCAGCCAGGAATCGAACCCAGGACTTCTGCACGCCAGGCCGACGCTCTACCACAGAGTGAACCGGCCAGGGCTTTCCTCCTTTTAATCAAGTAGTAAGCTAGCTAACTGCAGAAACCCTTTTGACGAAGAAGATGGCTAAAAGAAAAAAAGATGAGGAGTATTGTACTTTTCAGCAGGAATGGACAGAGGAATTCACCTTTGTGGAGAGAGCAGGTTCTGCAGTCTGTCTAATATGCAATGATAAAATTGCATCGATGAAACGGTCAAATATAAAGCGGCACTTCGACACACGCCATACTACAATACATTTACTTCAAAATATACAGCAGGAGACAGCAGGAAGAAAGCATTTCAAGAGCTACTGTGCAGAGTGCAAGCTAGTCAGCAGCAACTCTGTGTTTGGACCCAACAAGGTGACTGGAATTCAGCTAGCTTTGCTGGTGCTTTAGCAATTGTGAGAAATGGAAAGCCATTCACAGATGGGGAGTATGCCAAAATATTCATGCTTGATGTTGCCAAAGAACTTTTTGACGACTTTTCTGATAAAGATAAAATAATCAAACAAATAAAAGACATGCCTCTGTTGGCAAGAACTGTTCAGGATCGTACCATCATGATGGCAAATCAAATTGAGGCAACACAAGTGAAGGACATAAATGCAGCACCATTCTTTTCTCTCGCTTTGGATGAGTCAACAAACATAAGCCATTTATCCCAGTTCAGCGTGATTGCAAAGTATGCTGTCCAGTGACACACTACGTGAGGAAAGTCTTGCTGTTTTGCCTATGAAAGAGACAACAAGAGGGGAGGATTTATTGAAGTCTTTTACTGAGTTCGCTAAAGAAAAAAATCTACTGATGGATAAACTTATTTCGGTGTGTACTGATGGTGCTCTGTGCATGGTGGGGAAAAACAGAGGATTCATAGCGCTTCTTCGTGAACATGAAAAGAGACCCATGCTAAGATTTCACTGCATCCTACATCAGGAGGTGTTTTGTGCTCAGATGTGTGGCAAGCAGCTTGGTGAGGTGATGTCGCTGGTCATTCGGTGGTCAACTTTATTGTTGCCTGAGCTTTAAATGATTGCCAGTTTAAAACACTGCTGGATGAAGTTGGGAATAATTATCCTGGTCTGCTTCTGCACAGCAATGTGCGTTGGTTGTCAAGAAGGAAGGTGCTCAGCCATTTCATGGCTTGTCTGAGTGAAATCGGACTTTTCTTGAAATGAAAAACGTCAAGCAGCCTTAGTTAGCTAACAGTGAGTGGCTCCTGAAGTTCTACTATCTTGTGGACATGACTGAACATCTGAACCAGCTCAATGTGAAAATTCAAGGCATTGGAAATACAATCTTATCCCTTCAACAGGCAGTGTTTTTATTTGAAAACAAGCTGGAACTCTTAATCACTGACATTGAAACAGGTCATTTATTACACTTTGAAAAACCGGGAGAGTTTAAAGATGCATCACAGCAAGTGACCCTGCTCAACATTTTGATCTCTGGCAGCTAGCGGGATTCACATCTAATCTCCTGCAGTCATTCAAAGTGCGCTTTGGAGAATTTCATGAGCGCACTTGTCTTTTTAAGTTCATCACCCATCCACACGAGTGTGCAGTGGACAGTGCCGACCTGAGTTACATCCCCGGTGTCTCTGTCAGAGATTTTGAGCTACAAGCTGCTGACCTGAAGGCCTCAGACATGTGGGTGAATAAGTTCTAGTCACTGAATGAAGATTTGGAAAGACTTGCATGACAGCAAGTAGAGTTGGCGAGCAAACACAAGTGGGGAGAAATGAAAAAAAACTTCAAACCGCTGATCAGCTGATTATCAAAACTTGGAATGCGCTTCCCGTCACATACCACACACTGCAGCATGTGAGTATTGCTGTACTGACAATATTTGGCTCTACGTATGCATGTGAGCAGTTTTTCTCACATCTAAAGAACGTTAAGACCAACCTATGATCACGTTTAATGGATGGAAGTCTCAAAGCCTGCATGAAGCTTAACCTCACCATGTATCAACTAGACTACAAAGTCATCAGCAAAACCATGCAGCACCAGAAGTCACGTTAATGGTAAGAAGTACTTTATTCATCATTGGTTAGCGACAGCATGATAACATTATTAAAAAGAATTCAGAGACTTATTGCACTTTACAGTTGTTGGTTTTACATAAAATGCACACATTTGCTTGTATTTAGTGTTAAACATATTGTATGGCTCTCACGGAATTGTATTTTAAAATATGTGGCGTTTATGGCTCTCTCAGCCAAAAAGGTTCCCGACCCCTGAGCTAGAATAAATATTTGATGGATGAAAGGAAAAAAGGAAGGAAGAGCGAGATAAACAGAGAGACAGAATAGGCAAAGGAATTGGGGGGATGATAGAGAGAGAGAAAGGAAGCAAAGAAAAGAAGGAAAGAAGGGAGGGAAGGAGGGAGGGAGGGAGGGAGGGAGGGAGGGAGGGAGGGAGGGAAGGAAGGAAAGAGGAACTAAGTAAGTCAAGAAATAAGTTGTGGGCTTTCTTACCTAATGATTCAATTACTCATGCTAAAGAAATCAAATATCCTTAGAGAATAATTTTTAAAGCAATAATGGAGTCAGAAGAACAGGAATAACTATATTTTAGGGCAATCCCAACACCCACCCAAGTCATTTCCCCAAGTTCTAACGAGACAACAGGAGAAGCATACATTGAAAACATGAGTAGTTGTTAACTCTGTCATTCCTCCTGAAATAGCACTAATTTGTTTCTCTTCAAGCCAGTCAGCATTTCTTTATTCCTCTAGAAGATAGACATGTAATCAGGTGCAGCAAATGAGAATAAAGTGCTACGAGGTAGAAGTGCTCTATACTACAGAAAACGTGTCTAGAGCAGTTTGAAACACACGGTCAAGACCCAGAGAAAAAGCCCAGCAACCAGTAATATCACAGTCCGCTAGCATCTCTCTACTCTTCGATATCATTCTTGATTCTTTCTTTGACTTGGACGTCTAAGTATGTGAATATGTATCAGGGTATGCCAAATTAAGGTTACCGCCTTCATTAAAATGGAGCTTAAGTAGAGCTCAGACACGTTCCCCAATTAGCCATAAACAGCTTGCATGTGTAATTGTTTAAATCCTATGAAGTTGAGGGTAATCTATATATACAAGTGTAAGTTATAAAACCCATTAAGCCATCCATAATTAGTTTGTTCTTAAAGATCAAGGTATATTCCTAAGCTAAACAATACTTAGGAATTGGCTTTTGAAAGTTACAGCACATTTTTTTCTAGTGCAGATTTTAAAATGCAGGTTGGTTGGTTGGTTTTTTCATGAAGTAATACCAGTGACTTCAAAACCAAGATCCAGCTGTTGTTTAAATTTTAAGTGACAAATATTGTGGATGGTCATAAGCACATTTCAGTACGAAAACTCCAGATATGCAGAAATTAATACTATGTTCTGATAGCATTTACAGGTGAAGAGGCAAAGCAAAGCAACCAAATTTTCCTAAAATTTTTACTTATTGATTAGAGAGAGAGAGGATGGGAGAGTGAGAGAGAGAGAGAGAAACATCAGTCCGTCCCTCTATGTGCCCTGACTGGTGATTCAACCAGCAACCTTTGCATATGGGGACAACATTCTAACCAACGGACAACGGTCAAACCAACCTGCTTTTCTTTTTTTTTTTTTTTAATTTTTTTTAATTTTTTTTTATTTTATTTATTCATTTTTAGAGAGGAGAGAGAGAGAGAGAGAGACAGAGAGAGAGACAGAGAGAAGGAAGGGGGGAGGAGCTGTAAGCATCAACTCCCATATGTGCCTTGACCAGGCAAGCCCAGGGTTTTGAACCGGTGACCTCAGCATTTCCAGGTCAATGCTTTATCCACTGCGCCACCACAGGTCAGGCCCGTAAACCAACCTGCTTTTAAATAAAACTTAAAGGTCCTGGCCAGTTGGCTCAGTGGTAGAGCGTCGGCCTGGCGTGCAGGAGTCCCGGGTTCGATTCCTGGCCAGGGCACACAGGAGAAGTGTCCATCTGCGTCTCCACCCCCCTCCCCTCCTTCCTCTCTCTCTCTTCCCCTCCCGCAGCCAAGGCTCCATTGGAGCAAAGTTTGCCCGGGCACTGGGGATGGCTCTATGGCCTCTGCCCCAGGCGCTAGAGTGGCTGTGGTCGCAACAGAGCGACACCCCGGATGGGCAGAGCATCGCCCCCTGGTGGGCGTGCCGGGTGGATCCCCGTCGGGTGCATGTGGGAGTCTGTCTGACTGCCTCCCCGTTTCTGGCTTTGGAAAAATACCTAAATAAATAAATAAATAAAAATTTAAAAATAAATAAATAAAACTTAAACATAGAAAGAAAGGGCTTATATCCTCAGCTATAAAAATCATGAGTTTCCAAAATACTTTTACTATCCTGTTTTTGGGTCTATTTAAGTTTCAGAGGTCTCATTATTAAATCAATTTCAGAAGCATGCAGCAACAAAATAAACATAACTTAAAAAAAAAAGAAAATTTAATTGTAATTGTCATTATGTCCTCAAATTCCCAAGTTAATCACAGATGGCTGCAACAGAGTTTGTTGCTTTTTGGTAAAAAAGAAATAAAATAAAATAAAATAAAATAAAAATTCCCCTTTCACCATTCTATAATATTCATAAAACCCCAAAGGCAAAATGGAGAAGTATTATTTCACCAAAGAAAGACAAAGAAGAAGAAGGAGTAGGAAGAATCCAGAAAGACCCAGGCTCAACTGCAGCCTGTTCAGTTATGTAAGAGGTGTTTGAGCAAGTCACTCAAGATTTCTATAGCTTTTGTTTTACAAAGTTTGCATAACAAGTATAATACCATCTTACCCTTCAAGACCTTTGTAAAAATAAGTCAGTAAGTGACTTAGCATAGATAATGACAGACACCTAGTAGGTGCTTGAGAAAAGGTAACTAGAACCAGGACAATGACAAAGGCAACATATGTAATACCTGCCTTCAAATTGTAGACACTCATTACAGCAAAGCGAGACTTGTAACTGTGCGATAATGGATTGCCTGAAATATTGAGGCTTGGTTGGGGGAGGGGAGTGCTTGGCCCGTAGTATCTAGGATAATCCTCGATTGCCAGTTGGCATGCGATTTAGAGACAATCTGCTTAAATCGTATGAGCCCTCCAGTCTCTGGTGTCTGAAGGGTGGCAGAATATGGCACCCAGTTTGGCATGAGGATTATTTTGAGCTAAAGGCATTTGTAAAACAGCAGGTACACAAAGGACACTCTGACCTCCCTTTTCTTCTTGAAAGCAGGAGATAAAATTCTCCTGTAAAAAGATGACCAGGAGGAGACAAATGTTCTTAATCACCAGAGACAGGGAGTCTGGGCTGAGAGAATTCTGTACAAACAGACCTCATTAAAATAACTTTTATCTTCTTTTAGTTTCTCCATATGTTTAACTACTTTCCCAAAATTGCCTCTCTTTGTTCGACTTCACATATAAGCACTCTGGTTTTGCCACACCTCCGGGTCTTTATTTACGATGAAGGCTATCGTGTCATGTAAAACATCCAATTTGTATGTTTTTCTCCTGTTAATCTGTCTTTTGTCAGAGTGCCTCAGACAAGATCCTAAGACTGGGAAAGAAAAGATTTTCCTTCCTTACACGTCAAACACACAGTATACATTTTTAGAAAACTGGCTTTCAGGGACATCTGCTTTTATGAACACTCTTATTGTGAGCGTCTTCTTTTTCTTAGTCCATGGTCAGTTCGCCATTAGGAAAGGAGAACTGGAGCTTTTCTGATACAATCTTACAAGTGAAGGAACATCTGGTCTGCATGTAGACTGAGAGCATCCTCTTCAGACAAACAGACCCTTTAACGGGCCCCTCAAACAACCACAGCTCAATATAAACATCGCTTCCAAATACTTTTATACAACCAGTGAGGGGGTAATGCCAATTTAAACTTTCTATTTTAAGTTGCATTTATTGTGCTGCTTTTTGTGGTCCTGAAATTGCTCTAATGCTACAGAAAGCTGCCAAAAGTAACTATGTCTGGAATCGTTGAAATGTTTTCCATTGTATGCTCTTGGTTTACAGTAATTAGATTATATATAATAGATTACATAGGTCATACACACACATACACACACACAATTATTCGTATGCATTTCATTACTACTATCTCCTTGTAAATCACTGAAATAATATTGTTAAAATGAAAGCAATCTATAACACTTAAATAAAATTCTCTTTCTAATAATAGGTAGTTTTATGTGAGTCCACATCATTTCTTACTCAAAACACATAAAGGAAAAATATATAAAATTTAAAAATTTTATATAGCCTGACCAAGTGGTGGCACAGTGTATAGAGTCAGACTGGGAAGCAGAGGGCCCAGGTTTGAGACCCCGAGGTCACCAGCTTGAGCGCAGCGTCACTGACTTGAGTATGGAATCACAGACATGACCCTATGGTTGCTGGCTTTGGCCCAAGGTCACTGGCTTGAGCAAGGGTCACTCACTCTGCTGGATCCCCCTGCCCCCATGAAGGCACATATGAGAAAGCAAACAATGAACAACTAAGGTGCCGCAACAAAGAATTGATGCTTCTCATCTGTCTCATTTCCTGTCTGACCCTATCTGTCCCTCCCTCTGTCTCTCTGTCATTTTCACACACAAAAAAGGAAAAATTTCTATAAATGAAATCATGCTTCTTCCACTTTTTACATTCTACACTATGTAGTGGAATATTTGCACATGAGTTCATAAAAGTCTAAAGCCGCACTATTTATATCGATGGACAACATGTCAGACACCATCAGCTCAAGAACGGCCGCATCACCCACAGCCCACTGTGAAGAGATGAATCAGCTAAAAAACAAAAGGTCAACCATTTGGACTAAAAAATCACCGGCTTTTAACCTATAATAAAAACAGCTGAATTATCCTTTGTGATATTTTTTCCTGTATACCTTTGTGTCTGCTCCCTGGACACCACCATTGAGAGATTGGTGATTGACAACACTTTCTCAAACCTTCAGCAAGCTCACTGGATTGCAACAAGTCATCAGCTGGTTCTCTATGTCAGTTTCCAAGGGAGCTAGGCAAACAGCTCATGATTCAAGCCACCTTAGATTAAGAAACCCAGTGCATAACAAAATAAGAGGAGAAACAAATGCATTAAAAAAAGAGTCCTGGAGTGAGTACTACCCCAAGGAAATGAAAACCCAAGATGGAAGCTTGTAAGAAATTACAAGGTATCTTTAACCAGCAGGGCTCACACTCATTTTACCCACCACGGAACAGTATCCTTCTGGGAAACATTACTATTGATTACTAAGTCATTAATATGTATCACACCGTATCGTGATTATCTGTTTACATGTTTATCTCCAGGGAGTCTGGGTTCTTTGAGAGTAGGGAACATTTAAAGCTCATCATTAAAGACCATGCACTTGATCATAGGGTACGTTTTTTATAAAATACTGTTGAGCCTGACCAGGCAGAGGTGCAGTGGATAGAGCGTCAGACTGGAATGCCGAAGACCCAGGTTCGAGACCCTGAGCTCTCCAGCTTGAGCGCGGGCTCATCTGGCTTGAGCAAAAAGCTCACCAGCTTGGACCCAGGTCGCTGGCTCGAGCAAGGGGTTACTCGATCTGCTGAAGGCCCGTGGTCAAGGCACATATGAGAAAGCAATCAATGAACAACTAAGGTGTTGCAACGAAAAACTGATGATTGATGCTTTTCATCTCTCTCCATTCCTAGTTGTCTGTTCCTATCTATCCCTCTATCTGACTCTCTTTCTGTCCCTGTAAAAAAAAAATATATATATATATATTTTAATTAAAATACTTGTTGAAATGGGTGCCTTTCTAAGGAACATCGTGGAACCTGACCAAAAGACGTCACATTCAGTCTAAAAACTTTTACCTTGGTCCTCAAAAACCCACGTAGTCATCCAGTACAGCCTTTCCACCCTCCCCTCTGATAATGCCAGCCTTTGTTCCCTGGTCTTACCTCAGTTCATTAGTCAGCTGTTGGGCAGATAAAATATATTATGCTTACTTTGTTAAAGATGGCGCTGCCCACGTGGAAGCCCGTCGCCTAGGTGATATTAATGTGTGTTGGGGGTGGGCTGTGGGCAGGCAGGATCCTTGTAGCCTGGGGCTTGGGTTTAGGAATAAGCCTTTCCCACCCTTTTTGATGTGGGGTGGACTTTGTATCAGAGACTTCCCTGTTTTGTATATTGGATTAAAAGTTTTGATTTCTGCACTAAAAGGGGGGCAGACCGGGAGCTTGCTCTCTCATTCCTGAGATTAGCATTAGAGCAGAGAGCAGGTTGGAGAGCACAGTAAGGCCACGTGGAGGAGAGGAGAGGCAGGCAAGATGGCGGAGTGCTGAAAAAGAAGCCAGTTAGTGTGGAGTTGGTGTAGAGAGAAGGAGATGGGGAACAAAGGAGAATGAGGCTAGTGAGCTAGAAACCTTTGATTCTAGGAAACTCGGATAAGTCAGTAGCTTTGTGAGCACTGAATGAGTGGGTTTTGGAGCCCAGTGTGTGTTTTTACTTGCCCGCTGGGTGCAAGCTAGGATTAAAACTAATGGCCCACCAGTTTGTAGCTCTGTTGTTTCATTACCATCTGTCTGAATCTAATGCGAACCTGCACGGGCCAGTCGGCTGTGATGATGTCGTGGATACTGGTTTTATATCAGCCAATCTGCTTTTTCAGCACAAGACCTTGAGGCAGGCGGTTCCCTTTCCCTAGAACGTTCTTCCTTGGCTCTTCATGGCACTGCTTCCTTCTCTCACCCTCAGGTTTTAGCTTCCATGTTCCCTCCCCAGTGCTGGCTACCCTGACCACACCTCCCTGCTGTTCACTATGGCAGAACCCTATTAAATTCTTCCCAGTCCTTATTCTAACCATCAGTTATTGTGAAGATGGATTGTACTGGTTTTATATCTTCCTCAGTCGAATGCTAGCTCCATGAGGAAATGAACCTGAGTGGTAGGATCCTATGAGACACATTCAACTTTGAGACCTTAACTCAAACTAAGGGTAGAATGCTAACTCTCCAGACACACAACTGGATCTTCCTTCAGCACGTCTCTGTCTCTCTCCTCCTCAGCTGGACTCGGATGACGAGATGGCAGCCCCTGGCAGGTCGCAGTCCAGAGGGACTTCTTGACTGGTTTGTGGAAAGTTAATACAGGCAGAAAATGAAGGGCAATGAATATACTTTATTTCTAAATAATTAATGTAACTAGATCATGAGATTTATTTTTATGGGCTGGTTATCAAGATTTGGAAAACTTGGTCTAGCCGGTTGGCTCAGCAGTAGAGCGTCGGCCTGGTGTGCAGGGGACCCGGGTTCGATTCCCAGCCAGGGCACATAGGAGAAGCACCCATTTGCTTCTCCATCCCCATCTCCTTCCTCTCTGTCTCTCTCCTCCCCTCCCGCAGCCGAGGCTCCATTGGAGCAAAGATGGCCCGGGCGCTGGGGATGGCTCCATGGCCTCTGCCCCAGGCGCTAGAGTGGCTCTGGTCACAGCAGAGCATCGCCCCCTGGTGGGCAGAGCATCGCCCCTGGTGGGCGTGCCAGGTGGATCCCGGTCGGGCGCATGCAGGAGTCTGTCTGACTGTCTCTCCCCGTTTCCAGCTTCAGAAAAATACAAAAAAAAAAAAAAAAGATTTGGAAAACTATATTCTATAGCAGGGGTCCCCAAACTTTTTTCACAGGGGGCCAGTTCACTGTGCCTTAGACCGTTGGAGGGCCGGACTATAAAAAAAAAACTATGAACAAATCCCTATGCACACTGCACATATCTTATTTTAAAGTAAAAAGACAAAACTGAAATAAATACAATATTTAAAATAAAGAACAAGTAAATTTAAATCAACAAACTGACCAGTATTTCCATGGGAACTATGCTCCTCTCACTGACCACCAATGAAAGAGGTGCCTCTTCCAGAAGTGCGGCGGGGGCCGGATAAATGGCCCGCGGGCCATGGTTTGGGAACCCCTGTTCTATAGCTTTGATGCATTTTTTTCACTAGGTTATTCATTCACTCATCCAAATACTTATTGAGCACTTGTTCTAGGTAGGTCAGGATGTCAGGTGCTGTGCTGGGTGCCGAGGACACAGCTGTGAACAGGACGGACTTCGTGCCTCTGTGAAGCTCGCATTCCAGCTGGGAATCGGGAAGGTAAACAAACTGAGAGACTTGGCTGGTTGCCCCTTTTTCTCCCTTCACAACTAGCAGTGTTTCTTCTCTCTGCCTGACCTACCATGGTCACGTATCCTCTGAGTAAAGTAGGGAAAAGTTTTCTTTGGAGGCCCATTATGCTGCCTACCCAAAATAACTAAATAAATGACTTCCTGTCCTCCTTTGCATCTAGATGTATGGATGCTTGATTTACTTTCCATTTCTTTTTGATGGTAGAAATATAGAAGTCATCAGTATTCAAACCAATTGTCCTTCTTTCTCGGGTGAACTTTCTAATTAGCTTCCAACACGTCTTCACTGGAATCAGCTTGTCTCTGCTGAAACCAACAGGATCCACAGTGAAACTTGTTTTTTTTTCAAACAACATAATTATTTAACCAGTCTCCTTCTGCTTCCACATGATGTTGTAATAGCAAGTTGCTTTTCAGCGCTGTGTCATGCATACCTCGTGAAGATGAACTACAGACTGTTACTATTCATCATGGGGTGAGCAAAGCCTGGTCATCCGGTGCTCAGTAACAAAGCTTTCTACAGAAGTTCAGCCAACACTGGAAGTAGTTGATAACTACATATACAGTTCTCATTAAAACTTTCAAACATGAGCATGAGTAGTACAATGGATAGAGCATCAACCTGGGACACTGAGGACTCGGGTTTAAAACCCCGACGTCACTGGCTTGAGTGCAGGCTCATCAGCTTGAGCATGGGGTCGCCAGCTTAAGCATAGGATCATAGACATGACCCTAGGGTCACTGGCTAGAGCCCAAAGGTTGCTGACTTAAAAAATTAAGGTCGCTGGCTTGAGCATGGGGTCAATGTCTCTGCTGGAGCTCCCCAGTGAAGGCACATATGAGAAAGCGATCAATGAACAACAAAAGTGCCACAACTATGACTTGATGATTCTCATCTCTTCCCCTTTCTGTCTGTTACCCCCTTTCTCTCATTTCTCTCTCTCTCACACTAAAAAAAAAAAAAAAAAAAAAAAAAAAAAAAAAAAAAAAAAAAAAAAAAAAAAAAAATTGCAAACATGAAAGGTGTGAAATTTCAGCTTGGAAACTTGGAGGGAATACGATTTTGAAATGGAATCAATGAACTCCTTCCAGACAGATCACGTAGAAAGCTTCACTGTCCAGCAGATGTTTTCCCCATGATGCTATGAAACATTTTAGGAGATAGCCAATGCTTTCATATAGGAGAACAGTGGAACCATGAACAGTTGGAGGTTTAGAATTATTCATTTCTCTCTCTTTTTTTTTCTTTCTTTCCCCCTCTCTATATTCTTCTTTATAACAGGGAATTTCATTAGATCTATATTGTTATTTCTTTTTTACTTAAACCAAATTCTTTCCAAATTGTGCCCTTCCTTTTTTGATTCTATTATATATCGTTATTAGGCTCAGCACATTATTTAAATTTTCCAATGTATAAATGTAATCATTGATCCTGATATAAGCAGAAAATAAAAAGGCGTGTTTTTCTATGTATGCTTAGGTGCATAAGTTTGCTTTATCATTACTGTTTGAATCTCGAGCGCTATCTTAACAAGCACCCTTGTATCAACATAAATTATTAAAAGATTTACCTAAATGAATATACATTTATATGTGAATAATAAAATGCTTATGTATAACATGTATGTGCACCCTTTAACTATCGTGAAGTAGTTAAGTATATTCTAATAAAATACATACCAAATATATCGGGTAGAAAATAGTAAAAATATGAGAGCCAAATTTAACTAAGTTTGCTGTATTCTGCAAGGGCAAAATAGATGCTCTCTTCTCCATCAAATTTTTCTATTTCTTTTTTTTTTTTTTACAGAGACAGAGAGAGAAAGTCAGAGACAGGGATAGACAGGGACAGACAGACAGGAACAGAAAGAGATGAGAAGCATCAATTATTAGTTTTTTGTTGCGACACCTTAGTTGTTCATTGATTACTTTCTCATATGTGCCTTGACCGTGGGGCTAAAGCAGACCGAGTGACCCCTTGCTCAAGCCAGCGACCTTGGGTCCAAGCTGATGAGCCCGCACCCAAGCTGGCGACCTCGTGGTCTCGAACCTGGGTCCTCCGCATCCCAGTCCGATGCTCTATCCACTGCACCACTGCCCGGTCAGGCAAATTTTTCTATTTCAATCAAATAAATATTGATATCTTTCTCAGCCAATCTATTACAAACTTATAAAAACTATTTAATAATCCCAAAGAGATGTGAGTTTTAGAATTCTGATTCTGTTTTAAGTCACTTTTTCAGTTTCTCCAGATTTCAGCCTGATGTTTCAAAATTACGTTTTTAATAGAACCCTCAAGGACAGACAGTATTGGACTAGTCCCACCCACAAACATTTGTCCTACAAGGTTTAACAGCTGAAAGTACATCACAAGCTCTCCAGTGGGTTTCTCCCATTCCCACACAGAGCACTGCGCTACCTGTCCATTACTCCCCTATTCGCTCGCTACTGCTGTTCGCCAGCAAGGTGCCAGGGAAGGCTCTAAATATATTTGATTAGTTTCAGGCCTTCATTTTTAGCGAGTCATCACCCTCTTAACAGCAGATGATGCCCCCTCCTCGTTCAAATCAATGTGAGGGGACCTGGTTACAATGGCTGGATTAATGATGAAAAATGTCTCGTCAGCCTGGAGGTCCTTGGACATTTATCACCCAATGGGTCTGCCAATTGGTGGGCTGCCCCTGGCTCATCAGCACAATTTTCTCAGTCTTAAAGAGATAGTGTTCTTTTCAAATTAATTTAATGAGGTCCGGTAGGTGGAGAGAGGGATGTGGAAAACCGTTAACTTGACAGATTTAGGCTGCAGGCATTTCAGCACTTCCATAACATGCGTGTTTCCTTGAGAATTTGCAAGGCAAGTACGTGCAATTATCAAGAGCTGAGTCTGGACATCGATAATGGCCGCAGTTTCATTCTAAAATGCTTTCTTATAAAATAAACCTTGCATACTTATTAATATAGACATGGGATCTATAATGGTTGGCGTTAACTATACTGTTTCCAGAAACCTTTAATGTCTTATTACTTCTCAGGAGGATGTAGATATAATCTTTAAAATCATTTTACCTTCTGTATTCCTTTTCTCATGCCTTCATTTATAACTCTATTGTCAGATTTTATATATATATATATATAATATATTTATATATATATATGTTTTATATATATGTATGTATTTTTTTAACTTGATCATCAGGACATTTGCTTTCATTTGGAAGATAGGGAAAAAACAGTATGGAAGCAACTTAAGTTCTTTTTAAAAAGTTTGCATTCATTCCATATTCATGAATGCTTACTTAACATTTCATTAATCAACTTCCCGTGTTTTTCTAGTTCACCAAAGTAATGGACATGTGGAAATTAAAATAAGAAACTGTTGTATGTTATGTGAACCAGTCAAATATTGTAATATAAAAAGCAGTAATGCTAAATTGTCAATTTGGCAAATGCAATGGGAAAAAAAGAGATGCCATGTATAATTTGTGCAGTACCCTATTTACTTGAATTTAATGAAGTGAAAAAATTTTATTTAAAAAGACATTGTCACTGAAACAACACACTTATATTATAGGTTAAGTTTTGGTGGAGTGAAGATGGTGGAGGATTTTAATGTCATTTTCAACATGGAAAACCCTGAAAACATTGCTACTTTATTCTGATATTCTTTCTTCTAAGAGCCAGGTAATACTCAATTTCTAATAAATTATAATTATTACTATAAAAAATGAGAGTCTGATATTAACCAAACATTACAAATCAAATTTTACACTATAATTACTCCTTTATTCAATCTCATGTTTCTAATAACCCAATAATCCAGGCTTCCTTTTTCAATTTTGGTCTAAAATACAAAAATTTGTCATTTTATTTGAAATCCTAAGCGACACAAGTCAAAGACACTATAAGTTAATAATAGATGTTAACATATTGTTTTTGTATTTTTTTAAAACACATTTAATAATGTGATTTTTTTTATTTATTCTTTTTTTTTTTAGAGAGAGGAGAGGGAGAGACAGAGAGAGAGAGGAGAGAAGAGGAGAGACAGAGAGAGAGAAGGGGGGGAGGAGCTGGAAGCATCAACTCCCATATGTGCCTTGACTAGGCAAACCCATGGTTTCGAACCGGCAACCTCAGCATTTCCAGGTCGACACTTTATCCACTGTGCCACCACAGGTCAGGCAACATATTGTTGATACTAAAAATTGGGGGATTTCTTTTTCAGATTAAAAGAAAAAAATTGTAAACATGACTTACCCTATTAGCATATAATCTTGGCAATTAACAAGTTCTCAGTAAAAACTTATCTAGTTAAATATATTAACTCAATTTTCTGCAGTCAGTGAAACACATCTTAAATATGAATATGACCCTACTGCCTCCAATCAGAAGATGTTAATGCACGAAGTCTAGGGTCTGAAGTAACCAGAGAATAGGAAAGACAGATGAAGTAAAATCCTGAAAAAGGAATTCCTAAAGTTAACGAAATAACCATGTGAAGTCTGGCACAGGTGCACTTACATCATGAAGAGTAGCAGGTCTAAGGACACAGGACAATTAGACATTAGCAGTGAATGAGGCCAATAACAAGAGGAGTTCTTCGACGGAGGATCCCCAGGGAATCTGGAAGAAGGCTGTACATTGACCTGTTGGACTGGGCTGCTATCTTACTATCATCTCTTATAACTATAAAGTCTAGATAAAACTTTTAGGAATATTTGAGGGGTTCGATGTGATGTAATAGAAACAAAATCTTTGAATCGGTATTCCAGGCCCATGGGTATCTGGCATAAGACGTCATGTTATATAACGTAAATTAATGTTTGCTTTTTTTTTTTTTTTAGCTTGGGCTGTGGCCAGCTGTTTGGGAACAACGACAACAAAAAGTAGAATACAAAACTAATTTAATATCTGAAAATGTAGGTTACGTTCTTGATTTCCACAATTTCAAAAAAGACACATCCGTTTTGGTCAAATAAATAATTCCTCATACAGTTATACTCAAAACCAGAACTTCAAAAAGGGGGGGAGGGAGAGGTCTGCTTCACTATCGTTCTTGCGCTTTTCCAGCTCCGTGTAGTTTTATAAATTTTAAGAAATATATTGTGGTTGGCATCACTTAAAATAAGAAATATTTCAAAGGCCTGACTACCAGGATGACTATCAGGGAGATAATAGAATTTCCATAGCCCTGCTGATGAGCCATGACCTCGTCTCACCTTCTGCTCTCCAAGGTCATGGCCCAATTAGCAAAATGAAGGAAATTAGTCTATTAAGTTATTTTGTTGGTTTATGTCATCAAAACTTCCCTGCTGGTGATTTTAATAAGCCCTCCCTCATACCCAGAAAAACTGTCTGTGAGATTTACTCATAGAATACAGTGGGATTTTGCCCCAAGAACTGGCATCTTCTCTGAAACCATGATGTTACCATAACACCGCACAATGTGTTTTGAGAGCCATTTTCTACTCCTACTTTCTAGCTCTGATTACGCTACCGAAGTGAAAACTCAAGACTCTATTGAAGGACTGTTTCCTGTTTAAGGTAAGCATGCTGTTTACAGACCAGGCACTTCTCTGAGCATCTTGTAGAAACATATTCTAATATTTGTGAAGCAGAACATGTGTCAGAATGGAAATGCAGTCTCTTCATCAAGAAGGAAGAGATCGTTTGAACGTACTGAGAAACAATTACTTTAGAGCATCACAGTCATTACCTATATGACCAGTGGAAAACAACTTTAAAAATGATTAGATAAGAAGACTTCCCCAGGGTCTGACCAGGGGTGGTGCAGTGGATCAAGCGTGGACCTAGAACACTTAGGTCGCTGGTTCGAAACCCAGGCTTCCTGGTCAAGGCACATATGAGAAGCAACTATATGTTGATGCTTCCCGCTCCTCCTTCCCCCACCCAGCCTCTGCCTTTCTCTTTCTCTCTCTCTCTCTCTCTCTCTCTCTCTCTCTCTTTCTCTCTGTCCATCTATGTCTGTCTATCTATCTATCTATCTATCTATCTATCTATCTATCTATCTATCTCTCCTTTCTCTAAAATCAGTAAGTAAGCCTGACCTGTGGTGGCGCAGTGGATAAAGCGTCGACCTGGAAATCCTGAGGTCGCCAGTTCGAAACCCTGGGCTTGCCTGGTCAAGGCACATATGGGAGTTGATGCTTCCAGCTCCTCCCCCCTTCTCTCTCTCTGTTTCTCTCTCTCCCTATCTCTCTCTTCTCTAAAAATAAATAAAAAAATAAAATAAAATAAAAATAAAATCAATAAGTAAAATCTTTTTTAAAAATTAAGAAGAGTTACCCAGTGGTTTAAACTGACGGGTAGATGAATTATATTGCTACCTTATTACCATGGTGACTAAAACTACATAGTTGCAGTCAAAATTTATAGTAATACTTATTTTATATAAGAACTGGTTCCAATAAATATTTAAAAGTAACCCAGCCAATTAGAGAAATCTGAGGTAGTGCAAATCCACTGACTTCACAAATTGGAAGCTTTTCATTGTAAATTCTTAGAAATATACACTTTTTCTTTCTTTTTTTTTTTTTTTTAAAAAAGCATGGACAGAATATTAAAATATACTTATAAAGCCAAACACTGTTTATAAACTTATAAAGAAAGAATAGCAGCATTGAGGATGTATTGGCATTCAAATTAATTTTCAAACTCTCAATCTTGTAAAACAAAAATAAGAAAATGACACACCCACATGACATATCTTCTGTGCTAACCATTAAAACTAGATACTCAACTCTGAAAATAATTGTTAAGTTGTTTCCATTTCCAACCCAGAGTTTGCCATTCAATTTAGACATTACCACTCATTCCCGAAATTGCTTCCCCAAATAGAGTCATATTCATTTTATGACCATTCTGTGTACTATCTACAATCATCTTACATCGAAAGGAAATGTGCTATTTATAACGTTTATGGTTCTTGCCAGTGTACTTTTACAAGTCTTTCAGTTGTCGATGTGAAAAATTTATAGATATACAATAAAGCTTCATTGTAAGGATTTTCAAATAAACGAAGTTGCATTTTGTGTTTGTCTAAAAGGCTGGGTAATGAAGCCCTAGGGACTTCTTTCTGCACAGTGTTTTCCCAGTAGGAGAACCAATACTGGTCAGTTCTCCCGTCCTCAGAGACCTTTCTCACTAAATGGAACAGCATTAGCTTTGTTCTTTAAGTCTAATTAACCAAATCATAAATTGTAGTCTTTGCTCAACTGGATTAAACGTTCAACAAATTTGGGTTAAAAAAAAATTCCTGCTACCTTGAATTTTATTAGGTAGACAGGAAAAACAAGGGCAAATGGTAAATACCGAAAGCAAGATAGTGTACAAGTTTAATGCATTAACCACCTCTCCCTAGAGATCACGGTTCCTATCTGTCTTCGGTCACGTGTTTAAGGAGTTGAATGAGCGAGCTGCAGAAATCCCTTCTGAGCATTTAAACCTATCACAGAGTCCCTGAACATTTAAAACTCTTTGCTCAATTTATGGCTCTCAACTGGTCTAGCTGGTGGCACACCAGGTCAAACCATCCAGGTGTTCACACCAACTTGTTCGCACAGTAAACTCACATGGCCTGTTAGGGCTGTTTTTGGACTAAGTGAAATAATATACTTAAAGCATGATCGTCATCAGCTAGTAAGTCACTGGTACATAGGATCTCATATTATAGTACTTTATATTACTTCTTTTTTTTTTACTTCATAATCCTATTAACTGACCACAAAAACTTAGACTACTATCTAAGACAGGGGACCCCAAACTTTTTACACAGGGGGCCAGTTCACTGTCCCTCAGACTGTTGGAGGGCCGTACTATAAAAAAAAACTATGAACAAATCCCTATGCACAACTTCACATATCTTATTTTAAAGTAAAAAAACAAAACGGGAACAAATACAATATTTAAAATAAAGAACAAGTAAATTTAAATCAACAAACTGACCAGTATTTCAATGGGAACTATGCTCCTCTCACTGACCACCAATGAAAGAGGTGCCCCTTCCAGAAGTGCAGAGGGGGCCAGATAAATGGCCTCAGGGGGCCGCATGTGGCCCGCGGGCCATAGTTTGGGGACCCCTGATCTAAGACATATAATGTGATTGTTTAGCATCGATTAAGAGTCTATTTTGAAAAGTAAGGTTGTTAATTATTTTTCTCTTCCTGAAATTATGTGTCTTTGTTTTGATATTTTTTTGCTTATGTTTAAAATATTTCCAGGAGCGACTATATCAAATTTACCTCTGAGAACACAGTTTTATGAAGGTTATAGGACTATTTCTTGTTAGCAATGGCTATTCCTTTAAGAGGGGCTAACTCAGCCTTTCTATCTACCACTGTAAGTTAAACAAACTCGGGCTTATTACCTTTTTTTTTTTCCCAGAGAGGCAGGAGTAGGAGAGAAACAGGAACATCAAGCTGCTCCTGTTTGTGCCCTGACAGGGGAATCAGACCAGCAACCTCTGGGACAACGCTCGAGCGACCTAACCAGAGCTTAAACTTTTACTGTTTTTTTAGAGAGACAGAGAGACGGAGAAAGAGGAGAAGGGGAAGAGAAGTATTTGTTGTTCCACTCAGTCATGCATGTTTTAGTTGCTTTCTGTATGTGGCCTGACTAGGGATCGAACCTGCAACCTTGTTGTTTAAGGATGAAGTCCTTCACCAACTGAGCTAACTGGTCAGGACCATTATTATTAACATTTCAGAAGTTCCTTAAAGTTATATCACTAAAATGATTTTGGTATAGACTTCACATTCACTAAAACATATCCTTATAGTACAAGAGTCTAACCGCTAAATAAAACTTATCTTTTCAAAATCTAGTAGAGAACAGCAGAAACAAATTCTTTTAAGATGTGTGTATTGGGTTTGTTTTGTTTTTTTAAAGCTTTAGCCAAAGTGCAAAGTATGTTCAGCCAAAATAGAACGCTTCCTTGGTGCTGCCAGCCAAGATTCTGTGTGTGTTGCACAGATCATAGCTGCATTTTATTGTTTTCTCTAAAAAAGAAGTTACATATGTTTTGTCTGAAAAAAATAATAATAAAGTTCATTTGTATCTGATAATGGAAGACATGCTAAAGGAGGCAATCCGGTCAGGATTTGTTTATAGATCTTTCAGAAACAATATCATTTCATCATGCTCCCCTGAAGAAATGGCAAATGACTACAAAACAAGAGCATTTTTTTTTAGCACAGATAGAATTTTCCAATAAGTTTAAGTTCATTGTCCAGTTTTAATGGTATTCTAGTCTTTCATTCATATTTGGAAATAATTGGTATTTAATACACCTTCTTTGCAAAGATTTCATTCATTCTTCAGAGAGAAAAAAAAGGCCAAATTTTCCACAGTAAAATATTTCATGACCACAGAAGAACAGTTATGTAGTTTCAAGTTCAATGCTAAATTAGCCTAAACTAATCTCTGTTTTTCTCAAAGATATAAGGAACACAGACAAGAGTGTTAACATCAGTAACTTAATCTGATTTTTAGTATCACAAAGCTCAACTAACTTGGTTTAAACACATGCCTTTATCATCTGCTTATGATAGAACTACATATATCGTGATCCTATCCAAGTATTTTTTTACTCTAAAGTTCATTTTTATATTACATTGTTATATATTGTGTATGTTCACACACTTGTTAATGTGTTGGTGTTTTTTAAGAAAAAAACATCATATTTTAAAGGGTACTTATTTGGAAGATACAATATTGAAAATAAATTCAGTATTCAACAGAAGTAGATTGAAAGGCACTGTTTTGACATATTCAAGGTTTGCTATTTCTTGATGTCATAATGATAAAGTGCTTGTAAGTGATACATTTCCCATACCCTTGATAAAAGAGGGCACAAATATCTTCTTTAAAAAACAGTTATCATGACATATGAGGTAAATATCATTTATCATTCTTCCATGGTCACTTCTAAGAAGGTTTGTTACAAATCTTATCTTCAGTGTTTTTGATTCATCCAACCTAAAATTTTCAATTTCTATATAATCTTCAAGATGTTTCACATTTTAACCCTACCACATCTACTTGTGAGAGTTAACAACATCAAACCAAAGTAAATTAGTATAATAAGCGTTTTCAAAACTTGTCACGCTGATATTCTCAGAAATTTCATTAGGAGATCAACTATAATGCAAGGACACAGAAGAAGATTCTAACTCATCTAGAATAAAACAAATAGTTTTTAAAAGTATCTGATACAATATCAATACTTTAAAATTGTGTTTTACATAAGGAAAATTTCTGTACTTTGAACCAGAAACCCAAGTGCCTCATCCCTCTCTCCTTCTCTCTCTCTCTCTCTCTCACACACACACTCAAACACAGAAAGGACACAAGTAATCTGGCTTCAAGTTTTAAATATTTGCTCTTAAATAGAAATATTATAATTTCCCACCATGCATTGCTTTAAAATATAGGAAAATAATCCTTTTCTCCTAGACTACTTTTTGGTTCTGTTAAGATTCAATGTATCAGTAGATTAGTCATATATCCCTCTAGCAGACATTTGTATTATCAGAACTAACACTTTTTAAAAATTTAATGAATATAAAATGTAAGTCAAGGTATGTTGGACTATAACAATACATAATAAATCACTCCCTTACAACATAATAAAATGTTCTTTCCAGTTTTATTGTAAGAAGAGTAGGCTTTGTTTTAGTACAACACCTTATTCTTTTCCTGGCCCTGTTCTCTCCAACTAATCAAGGACGCCTTGAGAAGTATGAAAACGCCTTGTAAAACACATGTATATTTGACAAACACAATACCAACTGCAATCACATGTCCAGAAGCCCATTTCCTGATATTTTTTCTAGGGCACTGATGAAAAGGCAGGTGTCAGAATTTTTTTTTCCATAATTCTGATGGGTGATATTGCCTATAAAATAAACTAGACTTTAATGATCCTTAAGGTTAAAGGTAGCCCTGTTTTCACAGATATCAGTGCTTCCTTCCCTTCAGATTAATCTTTTTGTTTGGAAATAACATATAAACTAATTTCACCATGTTTGCAAGCCCACTCAATTCACTTTTACCCATCAGAAGAAATTGGATATAAGTGAATAAGTCTTCTTTATTCAGTCATTTTTTCTGTCTCTCTCTTTCTCACAATATTGAAAATTCAAAGGCAGAATTCAAATAATGTCAAAGCGAATTTATATTTAACAACAAGGCATAAAAGACCTGTAACTTTTCATGCATAACATTATAAAAATTCTGCTCTTACATATTTACCCCATTTGAAAATATTACCCCAATATATCACAGTAATAGAGAGGCTGTAAGTCATTTTATTTAACCTGTGTTGTGATTAGTATTCTTGTACTTGGATCAGAGAAATTATATTTAACATTTTTATCATTTACTGACTTCATCCCTTACATGGCTTTCAAATGAGAAGTCAAGCCATTTTCTCATACTTAAATTCATGGTTTATGATAATATATTGATAAATTGCATACCTGAGACAAATTTCTAAATTAATATAAACATAACACACTTCAGTTTTCTTGAAACATTTAGAACTTAAAAAGTGAAGAATTGCTTTTACTATAAATTACTACAGTAAATTCATTTTTAAAATTTTCTCTGTAGTAATCTGTCTTTAACTACCATTCTAAATATAACTTTTCCACTTGATCCACATCTAAATCACAGGTGTCTACTGCATATTTCCAAGGGTAGATCCCCAAATGAACAAATCTCTTCTACATAAACTCAGTCCTCTCTTCATTATTTTTATTTTAATTTTTTTTGTATTTTCCTGAAGTGAGAAGCAGGGAGGCAGAGAGACAGACTCCCGCATGCACCCGACCGGGATCCACCAAGCATGCCCACTAGGGAGCAATGCTCTGCCTATCTGAGGCATTGCTCTGCTGCAATGGGAGCCATTCTAGCACCTGAGGCAGAAGCCATAGAGCCATCCTCAGCGCCCAGGTCAACTTTGCTCCAATGGAGCCTTGGCTTCAGGAAGGGAAGAGAAAGACAGAGAGAAAGGAAAGTTGGAAGTGTGGAGAAGCAGGTGGGCGATTCTCCTGTGTGCCCTGGCCAGGAATAGAACCCGGGACTTCCACACGCCAGGCTGATCCTCTACCACTGAGCCAACTGGCCAAGGCTGTCCTCATTCTTTTTTGATGAAACCTATCTCTAAGGCAGTCCTAAACCCAACAGAAAACTTGTCACGTTTTATAAGATCTGTTTTCAAATATCCCCTTCACCCATTATGCTCTCTTTCCGTGTCTACTATGATATTTCAAGCTGTGATTACAATTAATCAATAACTTCTGCAAACTACTGAGTGCCAAGAATTATATAAAAATAAGCACTGTATTATCTCAGTCTCATGCCCAATTGCAGATCCTGAAATATCCCCTAAGGTGTCCCTCCTCCAAATGCATTGTATGTTTAAAAGAAGAGAAACATATACGCAGAAAGAGTGGATGCATTTCTACTTCCTATACAATAATATAATTCTTTATGCTGACATTAAAGGATTACTTAATGTGAAGCAAACTTTAAATATTTTCTGTATTCTCAACTAATGTATTTTACATGTATTTAAGAAGAATACCAGGCATTTTCTACCTGTGTTTTTTACACACTGGCTTGAAGTGTCCTGTGCCTTTCAACCTCTTCATATGCAAACCCAATCCCACTATACTTTTCACATGCACTTCAATTGCCAAGTTCTTCCGGTTACTACTTTATTCCCACCTACAGAAGTGGCCTTTTGAACTCTCAATATTCTCTGTGTATCATCACTTCTAGCTCACACGTTTTCCCATTCTTATCTTCACATAATCACCCCTTTATTAAAGTCAAGATCATTAATGGTACAATCTACAACTAATTCGTCTTTCTGTCTCCCAGAGTGCCTAATGCATAGTGGGTGCTTTATCATTTGTTGCAAATGAGTGGCTGAACTCTAGTTTTGAATTACTGTTCAAAAGATCAAATATCTCATAAACTGCAGGATTTAAAGACGAACCTGACGCAAGACCTATAAAGATAAAGAGCACACTCTTTCTAATTGGACAGAGGCAGCCCCGGAGATTGGGGTTATGTTGTCCAGCAGCAAGGAAATCTCCAGAGCCTTCATTCACTACACCAGTCTTATAAACATGTGGCTAATCACTCAGTGAATGTATCTATAAATATTTTTATCCTGTAAGTTGGGTTGGTGTTTAATGGGATTTAATGATGTCCAGGACCATGAGGGATTAAAGAGTAAAGATCAGATGCAAACTAATGTGAAATACATGAGTAAAGAAAACAGAAAAATTAACAACATGTGCTAATGTGATAAAAAGCATAGTACAAATCAAGAGTGATAGCAAAGAGTTTTATGAATTACAGCATATCACTTGAAAATTAAAAAAAAAAAAATCAGTTCAAAAATGAGCCTGCCCAGGCAGTGGCACAGTGGATAAAACATCAACCTGGGATGCTGAGGAACCAAGTTCAAAACCCTGAGTTTGGCCTGACCTGTGGTGGCGCAGTGGATAAAGCATCGACCTGGAACACTGAGGTCGCTGGTTCAAAACCCTGGGCTTGCCTGGTCAAGGCACATATGGGAGTTGATGCTTCCTGCTCCTCCCTTCTCTCTCTCTCTTTTTGTCTCTCTCTCTCTCTCCTCTCTAAAATGAATAAATAAATAAAGTCTTTAAAAAAAAAACCCTGAGGTCGCTGGATTGAGCATGTGATCATAGACATGATCCAAGGTACTGACTCAGCTGGAGTGCCCACCCATCAAGGAATATATGAGAAAGCAATCAATGAACAACTAAAGTGCTGCCACAATGATGAGTTGATGCTTCTCATCTCTCTCCCTTCTTGTTTGTCTGTCTGTCCGTCCTTGTCTGTCCCTCTATCTTTATCTCTCTCACTTAAAAAAATATTCAACAATGACCTATTAAGTGTTAATTATGTGAGTAGCAATCTACACCACGTCCTAGAGGTGATGAAGAAGCTCTAGTCTGTACGAAATTATCAAGGCAATTGACACACAAATACACAAACAATGCCTTTCATCACTATTGCATTAGTTTCTTGGATGGTCATAACAAAATATCATATTTGGGGGGCTTACATGACATAAATGTATTGTCCCCAAAGTTTAGAAGCCAGAAGTCTGGGACCAAGGTGTGGGCAGAACTAGTTCCTACTGAAGTCTCTCTTACTGGCTTGTGGATGGCCGTCTTTTCATTCTATCTCTATGTGGCCTTCCTTCCATACATGTCTGTCCTAATCAGCTCTTTTTTTTAAAAGATATCAGTTATATAGAACTGAGGTTCAGCCTAAAGACCTCATTTTAGCTCAACTACCTCTTTATCAATTGTCTCCGAATACAGTTTCCACTCTGAAGTACAGGGGATGAGTCTCCAACTTGAATTTTGGTAAAGACAATTAATTCCATAATGTATATACCACCTGGCTATTTGTTCAGTTGAGGAAGTAGTCTCTACGGGAACCAAAGTGAAGAAGAAACTCTTCATATTCAGGGATTTTTAAAGCTTAGCGAGAAGCAAATAGAGCAAGGAAACATTTCAGCTTTACACTTTCCACAAGGCTTTTAGTTTTTTCATTTGCGTTTTATTTTATTGTTTTATTTTAACACCAGTATCAGTAAGAAATGAGTTGATATGGATGACATACAGTTACAGAACCGGTCTGAAATCTGATTAGGTTACATGATAATGACTTAGGGGAGGAAACAGGATCAAGAAAAATGGCTTATCTTTATAAATTTTGTTCCATTTTGTTTATCCCATCTCCCTCTTGAGATAGAACAAATATTTTACTGAACATTCAGAACTACTTAAATAACATTTTCATTCCAGGGCAGATTTGATGCCGTATTTTAAGAGAAGTACTTTATACTCAGATGGTCTCAGATAATGTCATCTATAGATCGGTTACGTGCATCTCTAGACAGTCTTTACTAACACCTATTTTTGAAGTTCCCTCAGCGGCGGGGCCACCTCATCTTTATGGACAGGCTGTGAAGCACACCAACCCACTGTCATTTCAGGGGGAAAGGTACAAATGGCACGAAGCCTTGCTTCTGTCATCTCACTATTAATTTAGACCTGCACGGTCTGAGTTCTGTTGGCTCATCACTTGATTGATAGATTGGCAGCTCTCTTTGGCTCAACTACTCAATTTAGGAAGATGGACTGTTGTTTTCTCATGTTTTATTCAAAAGAATGGTCTTTGGATTCAATCCCTCCCGTATTGCACCTCCAACAGAATTAATCACTCCCTCTTTAAGAATTCCTGTTTGGCTTGTATGTGCCTCTATTACTGTGCTGATCACACGGTACTCTCCTCTATTACAATTACTTATTTGCATGCCTCTCTTCCCTTTTGGCCAGGGTCTACTTTAAGACGGGGAATGTGTAGAGCTTTATTATCCCAGCCCGAAGCACAAGGTCTATACTGTGTCAGTCCTCAAATATTCTTTGCTGAATGAATAAAGAATGAATGAATGAACAAACAAACAAATGAATGAATGTTCTGGCTTTCCCACCACCATGAACATAAATTGTCAGTACTGTATAACAGTGGTCCCCAACTTTTTTTTGGGCCACGGACTGGTTTACTGTCAGAAAATATTTTCATGGATCAGCCTTTCGGGTAGGACAGATAAAAGCACAAAATAAAATTATGCGGCCACATAAAAACTGTGGTGTTTTTATTTTTTTTATTTTTTATTTATTTTAGAAAGGAGAGAGAGGGGGAGAGAGACAGAGAGAGAGAGGAGAGAAAGACCGAGAGAGAGAGAAGGGGGGAGGAGCGGGAAGCATCAACTCCCATATGTGCCTTGACCAGGCAAGCCCAGGGTTTCGAACCGGCAACCTCAGCATTTCCAGGTCGACGCTTTATCCACTGCGACACCACAGGTCAGGCCAAAACTGTGGTATTTTTAAATATAATTGTCGAACTTACAAGACAAGCGTCAAGAGTGAGTCTTAGACCGATGTAACAGAGGGAATCTGGTCACTTTCTAAAAATAAAACATCGTTCAGACTTAAATATAAATAAAATGGAAATAATGTAAGTTATTTATTCTTTCTCTGCGGACTGGTACCAAACGGCTCACAGACCGGTACCAGTCCGCGGCCTGGGGTTTGGGGACCACTGCTGTATAAGATACTGGTGTTAATTGCTCATATATTCAGTCCTAGCTCTTGGAAATTTCTTGATAGGCAGAACTTTAATCTCAGTCTTGTTAAGGATGGATACAAAAGTTGCCAAGTATAAATTGTCTTTTAAGAGAAACAAAATAAACTCTACCTATAAATAACCATCAACAAAGATCAGAAGGTGACTGAAAATTTCCAAACAGCTAGATACCTGTAGCTAACACTACACTGAGCTTCGGACCTCTTAAAGGACTCGAAGTTCTTCTAACTAAAATCACTGTACCAAAAAGAGGATGTTAATAGTTGTTCCTATTTAACAGACGCTTGATTTAATCAACGTTTGTGTCTGGCTGGAAGGCTGTGTTTATATATGTTTTGTATCCCAGAACCTAAGATACAAAACTTAGGGATCTCAGGCATGTGGAAGAAGATATTAGTTAAATATTATATTATATCTTGACATTTTTTTTCATTTTACATACACAAAAATGTATACTGCAATAAAATGCTTAATGTAGCAGGATAAGTCCTACCTTAATAAGTTCAGACCTACATTCTGGATCACAGTGAATTTATTCCCCAGAAGGGCATACACCTTAGAACCGATAGATATGGAAATTAAGAAAGCCCTTATGCATTTCTCCTTGAACAAAGACGTTTCTCATGCCCTATACAGCCATTATCTCCTCAGCACCTCGGATAATCTTGGTAGGTCATCAAATGGAGCCTCACAGGAGTATCATGTGGATTTATTACAAAACCCTAAGCTGTTACAACTTCCTGGCCAAACCAAAAAGCATTTCAGTTGACCTTTGACATTTTCCTATTGCAACAAGTAGATAACATTAAATGCTGATAACCAAGTGATATTTAAATAATCTGACATTTTAAAAGGCTACCTTTATTTAATAAGACACTGAAGATTTTCATGAAGGGTTTTGTTTGAATTTGCAGTAATAAGTATGTGCAACTTTTATAATGGTGATTATTGTGTCCTGGCAGCAAGGTAAATGCAACCCAGTGGAATCTGAACCAAAAGTAACACTTTTTTCTTTTCTTTTCTTTTTGTAGCAAGAGAGACAGAAAAAGGGGCAGATAGGGACAGACAGGAAGGGAGAGAGATGAGAAGAATCAATTCTTCGTTGCATCACCTTAGCTGTTCATTGATTGTTTTCCCATATGTGTCTCGACCAGGGGTCTACAGCTGAGCCAGTGACCCCTTGCTCAAGCCAGTGACCTTGGGCTTTGAACTAGTGACCTTTGGGCTCAAGCCAGCAACCATGGGGTCACGTCTATGATCCCACTCTCAAACCAGCGACCCCACACTCAAGCTGGTGAGCCCGTGCTCAAGCTGGATGAGCCTGCACTTATGCCGGTGACCACGGGGTTTCAAACCTAGGTTCTCAGCAACCCGGGCCAATGCTCTATTCACTGTACCATGACCCTGGTCAGGCAGAAGTAACACTTTTTCAATGACCATATATTTGAGAGTTGCAATGTTTATTATCAAATTATAATTGTGAATTTCTATGTATGGATATTATGGGTCAAAAAATACTACATATGAAATTGTGAGTTAATATTTTATCACAAAACTCTTTCTTTCTTCATAAAATACACATATTTTCTTTTATCTGACCAGTTTCAAAATATCTGGGAATCATTGAAGATTTTTCTTTTAAACAGAAATATGAAATGAGAACTCTAATTATACAGGGTGTTACAACAGTAGGTTTATTGTTATGAGTACGAGAAACAGTTTATTCATAATTATTGTATGATTTTTCATAAGAACTGTAAACCTACTTTTGCTTTACCCTGTTTATAGATAATATGTTCCTAAATGTTTATAAATTTCATAGCACTTTCTTTTGAATTACTTATCTTTAATCAACTGAGATGGTATATAGAAAAATGTATAAAGGATTTCTGTAGGTAGTTTAGCAATATTTTCTATGTTTTATCTCTTCCCAAATACCATTTACAATTTTTGTTCTTGACTATTTATTTATTTATTTATTTATTGGTTAAACTTTTCCTTCCAAACATGGTTCGATGACTCAAATGAGGTGTATTTTTCTAAACAGGGGCTATACTACCGACTTGACACAAAATATTCTCCCCCTGTTTTATTTCCTGTCTCTGGTGCCATCCACCATGTCCAAGTGTTTTTGGAGGTAGACAGAAGATTAAACATCAGTGTTAGATCTCATCAACACTAAACACGGGGAAGAACGTCTGTGGCTCTTTTCCAGGCGGCAAACTGGAGCTCTGCTGGCAGTGGTGCTCGGAACCAGCTCTGATGCTTTTATCGACTCCCTCGCCATCTCAAACACAGCCCAGTCCTCCATCAATACCTGTCACTCCCTGGGAGCCACTCCTCAGTGCTGCTGTCAGTTTCTCTTATCTAATTACTGAGGGGCTCCGGGTCATGAAAAGTATCTCTTAACAGAATACACCCAGGACTGCAACTTGTTAAGAGACAATTTAACCAACTTTAGCAGTTGTTTAAGATTTCTTCTCATAGTCACATACACACGTATATCCTTAATAACTGCGATTTTTTTTTCAGTTATGTTTATCTTATCTCATTTATGTTTTTAGGGAAAGCCACTAAGTTCATGGGAGACTTAAGATTATAGGTTTATGTGTAAGATTAAAAGTAAAGACTGGGTATGAATAGCAACAAAAAAAGTGTCAACCATTTTTAATGCTATTTCTTTTTACCTTGATACTGCATAAATTTCAAGTGTAAATTGTTCCTGCTCCCTACTTTTTATTAAATAGTCTTCTTGCTCCTCAATATCTTCATATAAAATATTTATAACTTTTTTTAATCTAGCACATTATTTTCCCCTAACATAAATCTTGTTAAATACATACATGCATATATTTGCACACATTCAAATATTACGTGAAAGGATAAAATATTTTGTGGCAATGTAGGAAAAATAACCAAAAAGGGGATATGTAGATGAATCTTCTATTTAATTTAACATTTCTCTTTGCAGATTTATGAAAAAATTCAATCTCCTGAAAAGTAAAGAGTTATTAGCAAGTGACCTGGAGTTCTGAAGTCTAATTTAAGGACAGAAAGGACTCTGTCAAAATGCACCTAAAGGCAGTTATTAGATATTAAAGCTCTCTGAATTTTCATTATGCAAAAACAGGTTTTTTAAAAAAGTCTTTCATGTTCTGTGTTTCTAAGGAATATTGTGTAGCTAGTAATAGTGCAAATAAAGAATTTAAGAATAAAGGGAGCCTGACCTGGAGTGGCACAGTGGATAAAGCATCGACCTGGAAATGCTGAGGTCGCTGGTTCAAAACCCTGGGCTTGCCTGGTCAAGGCACATATGGGAGTTGATGCTTCCAGCTCCTCCCCCCTTCTCTCTCTCTGTCTCTCCTCTCTCTCTCTCTCTCTCTCTCTCTGTGTGTGTGTGTGTGTGTCTCTCTCTCTCCCTCTCTCTCTCCTCTCTAAAAATGAATAAATAAAATAAAATAAATTAATAAAAAAACTAAAAAAAAAAAGAATAAAGGGAATACACATAGTGAGTAGCCCCACGTTATGATCTGTCAATATATACCTATGATACACTAAGTACATCACAGAGAGTTATTCTGGAACAACTGGCAAATACCCAAGTCATCAGCATTGATATCAGCATTCAAGCAATCTGAGCATCAGTGTGGTGTCTAAACGAGAGCAGTAACAGAGAAAACAAAATAAATGTTTCTGTGTAAACACAAATTGGACATTTTGAGAAAGGATTACATTTGCTCTTACTCAGGTTGCCTCGCCTCAAAGTACTAAAAAGGAAAAAGAAAAAAAAAGATAGCCACATCTTAAAAAGTGTATTTAAGAAAACAGTCAAATGCAATCATAAACCAAAAAATATATATCCTCTGTAAACTACGGTTTTTATATATACATGGCCATAAATAAATGTATATACATTGAGGAGGTTATAAGATTAATTCAAAAAACAAAATAATACTTTAAAGTATTAGTGCCTTCGAGTTTTAAAAATTATCTCTTCGCTGGTTCTCTGTGTTTTTCTTGAGCATACATCCTCAATGGTTCAATCAAGGTGGGTGCCTTTAAATTTACCTGAAGTGCTGAAATTGGTTTGTTAGTGAACATTTTGTGTCGAGGAGGTTTGGGGAATTTTTAGATCAATGCTAACGAGCACGATTTGAGGAAAAACTCACTGAAAGAGTATCTTTTCTTAAAAAAAAATTATTACAACCAACCATCTAGGTATCAACATACAGTTCTATATGGTAGAGCTCAAGAGGTTTTCTGAAATCATATCCTAATCTGTCTGCTGGGAGCTCTAGCTCTATAAGATAGCATGACCAATGGAGAGGAAAAATAGAAAGGAATGATACATCACTGAAAGAGTATGCAGGATCCACAAAGCTAGCTTCTCGCTCTGCTGCCTCCCTGGCTTCTGCTTTATATAATACCCCGGCTCCAAGAGCCTTCTCTACCCTTGAACTCCTTTTAGGTCGCCTCTACTCCCTACTTAATGTTAACTTCTGTGTCATTTACAGGTTTTGTTCTGTATCCTCTTTTACATGGAAGCTCTATGAGAACAAATCTTTGTTTCTATTACCTACTCCTCTGAAAACTTTATTTTTGCACATATACACACACATTTATGAGTGGAAGCGTGATTTATGTTAATTCACTGGAAAACATAAAAAGAAAAATGTGTCATTTTAGCCATGGTCTTTGAAGGTATTTAAGATGTCCCTTTCTTTCCCTACTGGTTATAAATCTAATTTTACTATAGTTGATTAATCAGGCACTAAGAAGAGGTTGGTTGCTGAGCAACAGAGCAATGACGCAGATGGGCAGAGCATCACCCCCTAGTGCTGGGCGGATCCTGGTCAAGGCACATGCAGGAGTCTGTCTCTGCCTCTCCTCCTCTCACTGAATAAAAAATAAATAATAAACAAACAAATAAATAGATAAAAATAAGGATAATAATGCCCATACCAAAGTGTTCTTAAGCATTAAAATAATGAAACACACAAACAAATATGTGCATTGCATCTAACATAGGCCTTCTCCTGTAATTTTTTTTATGTAGAAGACATGTGTATGTTATATAAATTTATTTTAAAGCATTATTTATATTTAGTAATTAAAATTGTAATCAGTTAGAATGCATGGTTTATTTTTGAAGTTATTTTGTCTAAAAGGACTAAAAGGCTCAGTGTTATAGAGGTAATATTATCTTCCCTAATTCTCTTGAGGTTAGAAACTACAACCTTTGTTTTCTTAGAATTGACCATCAGGGAAATTGCTCTTGATTCCAAACACCTACCATCTGGCGTACTGTCTCTTTACTGTGCTGGACGATGCCTTAGGCATCCTACATGTTAACATGGGTCGTGTATCTTGGACTTCACACTTCTGTCATTCATTTATGTGCCCACACGTAAAGTAAAGAATGAAAAGTACATGAATAACTAGAACCCTCAGCACCGCTTGCCTCCTCCTTCCTTTCTCTGGTCACTCACATAGTTTCTTATGAGTAGAATCTGTACCCAAGTTAGGCTTCCCTGAACTAAGCAATTTGTCAAGTATCAACACCTGTTAAGCAAGATATTAACTGAGTCGTGGGCGTCCAATCCCCATGGCTTTGCCTGTCCAAGAAAATCCTAATCATGGATTTTCAGTGAAAACTTGCAGTGTCGATTTGCAGTGCCTCAAACACCGGAAGCAATTAAAATGTTTCCAAATTTTAGAATATATAAATTGTTCTTGCAGAGAAAAAAAGAGAATTCTTTAAACAATCTAAAAACTGTTAGATTTACTTCTCTTCACAGGTTTAATTTACACAGTATTCAGAACAACACATTTCAACTCACTGCCATACTATTTGCTGGCTCCCTTTATTTCATAAATTTTTATTTATTCATGTAGATTTTCCCTCTTCCCATTCCACCTTTATCTTTCAGACTTAATTTCATAAAGGAATATATGTATAGTTATTATATATTAATTATTTCCATTTCCTTTCTGTTTACATTGAGATTTCTCCAAATTGTTATTCATTCTTTTCTCCTTGGTTTCTGTTTTGATATTCATTTTAAAACTAACACATCTAGTTATGTTTTTTGGGTTTTCATTACTCCCATTCTATACCTGACAAATATCTATTCCTTCTGCTTCACATTTTATAAAAACAGAATCATACCCAACTCTCCTCCATCTTAAACGTGAAACAATACAGATAAATACAAAAACACGGTAGGGTTACATAAAGAAGATTAGATTATGTTTTAGAAATTAAGAAGGCTCCATAAAGACAGTGACATTGAAGATATCCTTAAAAACTAATTTTAAAGTAAATCATAACATAAATACTCTGTCATGATGAAGTCACTTTTTCAAATAGAACTCATTTTATTTTTTTTAATAGCTAAGGCTTAAAAAGAGCCACATGATTTTTTTCATGATTTGAATTTACAACATGTATAGTTTTCCCAGTAACACTGTGATGTATTACCATTCCCATTCTACAGGTGTGGAAACTGAGTCAATGAAAGATTAAATAATTTGCCCAGGGTCACACATCAGTAATAATTATCGACCTGGATCATGTAATTGGTTGGCTCCAGATTCTGTTCCTGACTACTATGCTTACTGCCAGTCCACAAAGTACTGAGGCCAGTTGGCACCCGGGGGGACACAAGGCAGCCCTCAAACTCACCCAGGTTTTTGTCATGGCCCACGAAGGAATTTGAGAGTGTGACAGAAAGATTTAGCAAAGCACAGTCACTTTGGCCCTGGTCGGTTGGCTCAGGTCGGTAGATCATAGGCCCAGCATGTCAAAGTCCCAGGTTTGATCCCCAGTCAGAGCACATAGGAAAAGTGACCATCTGCTTCCCCACCCCTCCCCCTTCTCTCTTTTTCTCTCTCTCTTTTCCTGTCTCACAGCTGTGGCTCCAATGGTTTGGGCAAGGTGGCCCTGGGCACGGAGGATGGCTCCATGGCCTTGCTTTAGTTGCTGGGGTTTAAAAAAAAAAAAAGTTAGGCTGCATCACACTTTTCAAAAATAAATATTTGACAATCATTTTTCAAATGAAACCCCTAAATGATGCATCATCACTACAGTGGAGGCTGAAATATATAGAAATTGCTAATATGCCATTTATATACTTAAAATCTACCTACACCTTTTTCTACATAGCTTCCCTTCCTTTACGAATGTTCTTAATTTCTAATGTCATTAAATACAGGAAGCAATGTTTTCTAAATTATGGGTGGCTCATTCTAAGGATTGATTCTGCCTTGTTGATTTACATTATCTGTCTACCTGGCATCTCCACTCCATTCAGAGTTCATCAATGCAAACATTCTTCTGATTAATGGCTAATTTATTATTTGCCTTGCAAATGTTTCTCTGTGGGGAACTGGGATAAATACTTCAGTCCTGACAAGTAGGAGGGCGACTATTGTAGACCTGATAGACTGGTCAGTTGATGGCATCCCAGAGGACCTGGGCCTGCCTTGGTTTTCTGAAACAATCTTCTCAGAAACTAAGTATTTATTTTTAATGAGTGCAATGGAAAACCAGTTTAGGACAGGGAATTCATGATAACTTTTGCATGGCAACCTTACAAAAACCCAATCAGAAATAATCTCCCTATGTCATCCCTTGGTGGTATAATAACCTATTTATTTAAAATGAAAGAAGACCTCCAAAATCATGGACCTGCCTAAAAATATTTACCAAACTTGAAAACAGTCTCACTGAAAATACCTCAAATAATACAAAGACTTAAAACCTTAAGACAAAATCTCAAAGGGACAGAAATGAAAATGTTAACAATGTTTTCCTCTAAAGAGTAAGTGACTTTTATTTAATTATTGGCAATTTTAATGTTCATCAAATTCTGTAATAAAACATATTCCTTTAAAAATCATATACATGGTATTTAAGATAGTACTTCTCATAAAGAAAGAGTGCATCTGACATCACTCTCAAATACCACACAGGTGGCAGAAAACCAGACATCATATATCCAAGTGCTTCCATCTTTAGAGTGACCAGTTCTATAGAAAGATAATTGAGTATAATCTTAGAATGTGTTCCCAGTATATACTTCTTGTTGAGAATCAGACAAAGATATTTTTGTCTGTGTATGCATATATATATATATATATATATATATATATATTTCACTTCAATGTTCAGAAGATCTGAAAGGTAGGAAGATATCTAATGTCAACAAAACAAACACACATTAAGTTTGACTATGAAAAACTACACTCAGCCCGGGCTGGTTGGCTCAGTGGTAGAGCGTCGGCCTGGTGTGCAGGAGTCCTGGGTTCGATTCCCGGCCAGGGCACACAGGAGAAGCTCCCATCTGCTTCTCCACCCCTCCCCCTCTCCTTCCTCTCTGTCTCTCTCTTCCCCTCCCGCAGCCAAGGCTCCATTGGAGCAAAGATGGCCCGGGCGCTGGGGATGGCTCCTTGGCCTCTGCCTCAGGCGATGGAATGGTTCTGGTTGCAACAGAGCAATGCCCCGGAGGGGCAGAGCATCGCCCCCTGGTGGACATGCCGGGTGGATCCCGGTTGGGCGCATGCAGGAGTCTGTCTCACTGCCTCCCCTTTTCCAACTTCCGAAAAATATAAAAAAAAGAAAAAAAAGAAAGAAAAACTACACTCAATGTAGATTTTTCCAATAAAATCCCAGCAGAAACTTGCCTCGTAAATCTATGAAATGATTAAACTGAAGGTAATTAATTTTAAAGTGACATTTGTGAATTAACGCCAAAAAAAAAGTATTGTACTGAGAAAGAAATGCCACTAACTGACCATTGTGACGCTCCAGGTGGTCTGACTAATTTCGATGTTAGTTTCCCCAAAACGGAACGTCCCCACGGGAAAGTCCGCTCTTTTTCTTAAACTTATTTGAAATTATTAAACAACAGAATAGAAAGAAATGAAAAAGATGAGATTGAAAGATAAACCTTTGCTCTGGCTGATGGCTCAGTGGATAGAGCAGGGGTCCCCAAACTACGGCCCGCGGGCCACATGCGGCCCCCTGAGGCCATTTATCCGGCCCCCGCCGCACTTCCGGAAGGGGCACCTCTTTCATTAGTGGTCAGTGAGAGGAGCATAGTTCCCATTGAAATACTGGTCAGTTTGTTGATTTAAATTTACTTGTTCTTTATTTTAAATATTGTATTTGTTCCCGTTTTGTTTTTTTACTTTAAAATAAGATATGTGTAGTGTGCATAGGGATTTGTTCATAGTTTTTTTTATAGTCCGGCCCTCCAATGATCTGAGTGACAATGAACTGGCCCCCTGTGTAAAAAGTTTGGGGACCCCTGGGATAGAGTTTCGGTCCGGCATATGGACGTCCTGGGTTCAATTCCCAGTCAGGGCACAAAGGAGAAGTGACCATCCGCTTCTCTCCCCGTCCCTCTCAGTCTCTCCCTCTTCCCCTCCTTGCAGCCAGTGGCTCGACTGGTTCGAGCGTGGCTCCGAGCACTGAGGATAACTCAGTTGGTCTGAGCATAAGCCTCAGGCACAAAAAATAGCTTGGTTAATTCAAGCAACGTCCTCAGATGAGGCTGCTGTGTGGATCCCATTTGGCATTAGGGGCACATGCAGGACTCTGCCTTACTATCTCCCTTCTTCTCACCTAAAAAAAGGAAAGAAGGGAGGGAGGGAAGGAAGATAAATGTTTGTAGAAAATCAGGTAGATAACATAAAGTAGTACAGGCCCAGCCCAGGACACATATCACAATTTAAGTGATGCATTTCTCTCAAAATGACGGAATTTAATGTTTCATTCTGATACCTATTCGATGCAGTTCATTAGTTGTGCACTTGGACTTTGGCCAGTAAGGTGATCCCAAAGGAAAATGTCAGGAAAGTGATCTCATGAGGAAACGACTCTTAGCAGTGAAAATGGCACCAGAATGTTACCAGCAACTGGATCTGGGTTCAGCAACCTCAGTACTTGAGTTCTGGCTAAGAAAGATTCAGAGTGAAGACTCAAACAATAAGAGAAAGTTTACTTAGAAAGTCACAGAGGTAGAAGAAATGAGCCCCGAAAGAAACGGGCTCAGGAAACAAGTTACAGAGACAAAAGAAGGGCCTTTGGAGTTATGAGAAAGAGAGAGGCAAGGAAAATGCACCGGGGGGACCGGCCAGGGCAAGGTTTGGAGGGCTCCCTAGAGACAGCCATGCTGGGCGCGCTGTCCTGAGGGTGGAAATCTTAGCGAAGGTCACAGGAAAGAATCTGAATATCCATCAGCTTTCCAGGTGTGTCCTTTCAGCGTCCTGATCTCCAATGATTGGTGGGCGCCAGGCCGGGGGGCCATCAGTCAGTGCAGCTGGTCCTGAACTCAGCCATGGCTTGCCTGTCTGGTTTTGCTGTTTTACTGGGCCTGGGGCTGGAACACAACTGAGGCCCAGATGTTATCTCTAAGGAGGAAAGACCAGCGATGTGCCAGGAGAGACAAGGTCATCCTGGCTACGAGGTGCTTGTTTGCCCACCTTTCCCTGTTGCTAGGCACCCGGGGCTTTCCGCCATGTTGACCTCCTGTGCCTGGTCCGTCCTCCTTGCTTTGCTCACATGTCTGTCTGTCTAACTGCCCACCACACTCCACATGCAATCAATTCTGTAAAAACAAAAAGATTTACTTTCAAGCCCGTTAGAATTCTCCAAAGCCTATTTTAATTAAAAAATAATAAGTTAAAAAGATGTAATATATTTTTTTATTCTGAAATTAAATTTCCAATAGAAAAAAAAATACCAACAATTAAGGCTGCCCCCTAAAGTGATCCCAGGTTGAATTTTCTGAGCCCCACAAAGCAGGCTCCACATTATATCCACAGTGAAGGCGATGTGCCGTGACCCTGCTATTCAGACGGCCTGTCTGTAACCAGTCCTGACAACTGCTGATTATATCTTTTTTACAAGGGTGCATTTCCCTCTCTCTCTCTCTCTCTCTCTCTCTCTCACTCTCTCTATTTTTTTTTTTTTTTTTTTTTTTTTGCCAGTTATATCCTCCAGGGTATAGGCCAACACGGGCAATGTCACATCACCGGTAATTGTCACTGGGCTGTCAGTCAGTGACGAGGAGTAGAAAGGGTGACAGTCTTGACATCCCACCAATCACCGCTCTGGAGAATTGATATTGTCCTCCTCAGTAAACAACAGCTCCAGCATCGACCAGTCTCACCGGCACCCCCCCCCCCACACACACACAATCAGCTCCCATTAAGGGCCAAAGCCGCACATTCACCAGGCCACAGTCCAGTCAATAACAAAGCCTCTCTTTCCTGTCCCTTTTAAGCCCCCTCTATGTGTACTTCGCATTGATTGCCCCCAATTACAAACACCTGGGGGTCCCTGTTTGCTTCTCTGGTATTCAAAATAAGATTGAAAAAGTTAATTTGGGAGGGAATAGAAAAATACCTCTTGTGTATTGGCTTTTTAATGTCATCAACGTACAAACACCAAAGAGAGTTAAATTTCTGCTGCTCATGTCGATTTGTGGCTTGCCAATTTTTTTTTGGTCTAATTTTTATGAGTTTATTTGAGCCAAACGGGCAACAAGCACTGGGAATCAAAATCTCACTGGATTGAGAAAATGCTCCAGAGAATAGCAGTTCTGTCCCTCATTTTATACATGATAGTCAAAGGAAGAGGTGGAAGGGGGTTACATGGAATCCACTGGTGACAAATTAGGGACTCGGGAGCAAGCAAAGGGGGAAATCTCAGGGACTGGGTGACAAGTGACATGAAGAGACACTTCTTTTGCATTGGTGCCTGTGGGACAGTTCACAGCTAACAATTAACACAGTAACAATACCAGGGAGGGGTTTTGTGGTGTAGTGACTATGCCTTTTGCTTGGATATTTTTTTCCCTGAAGTGAGAAGCAGCAGAGAGGCAGTCAGACAGACTCCCGCATGCGCCCGACTGGGATCCACCTGGCATGCCCACCAGGGGGCGATGCTCTGCCCATCTGGGGTGTTGCTCCGTTGCAGTTGGAACCATTCTAGTACCTGAGACAGAGGCCATGGAGCCAAACTCAGTGCCCGGGCCAACTTTGCTCCCATGGAGCCTTGGCTGCAGGCAGGGGAAGAGAGAGATAGAGAGAAAGGAGAGGGAGAAGGGTAGAGAAGCAGATGGGTGCTTCTCCTGTGTGCCCTGACCAGGAATTGAACCTGGGACTTCCACACGCCGGGCTGACACTCTACCCCTGAACCAACCAGCCAGGAGCTGCTTGGATAATTTTTACAAACATTTTCTAAAACCCTTCTCTAAAAGCTAAGGGGTTCTACAATGCTATTTGTATAAAAATCACATTACGACAAAATGACACCAGTTAACATACAGTAGATTTTGGTATGCCTTTCTTCTTAAATTTATATGTGTATCACAAGGAAGATAGATAGTTTTAAATAAAAGCAAATAACTAGTGGTCACTTACCTAATGACAATAGTCACTGTTTGGTTATGTTCAAAAGCCTTTCCCTTACTTACAGGTTGTTAAGAATTCTAATCATTTAAAATGTTCTAATGCTATACTTAATAAGACTATTAAGAGAAATATTTTATCTGATTACAAATCCACATAACTAGGTCTATGTTCATACATCTACTCTATTTTCATTCACCAAAGGGACACATTTTGGATGTTTTGGTTGTGTACCCCATAACTGTATAACATTTCCAACTTTTTAGACATAACTAAAAACCCATCTGGTTTATAATGGCGGTGATTTAATAAGACTTGGGCAGCCACCCCCATAACAGCACCTAGGCAGAATATGAGAGTGGATAAAGAAAGGAAAGGATTCAGCTACAGTGACAGAGAATGTTCACTCTTTAAGAGGTGACAGGTGTCAGCTCCGGAGGGAAGGCAGTGGCTAAAAGATCATTCTGGAACACGTGCTTGCTGATTTATGAAGCTTCCCTGGTGTCAGTCTGGGAGCATGATGCACTGCTCTATTTCGGGACCAGAGTGAGGTACAAAGGAAGGAATCAGTCAAGGGAAGCCCATCACTGTCAGGCCCCAGTCCGCCCCCAGCGCCTCCGGGAAGGACCTCGGTGGGAAGCGTCTTGCTTCACTCCCCTCCCTTTGTGGAGCACTGTCTCTGTTTCCATCGCAATCTCCAACCTTTTGGAACACTTTTAACTCCTGAAACACCTTCTCAGTGTGACCTTTATCTTTAAAATAAAAAGAAAGGATAAGGAAAAAAGGTGAACATCAAAGCGGTTATTACTAAAGCAGGTTTCTAGTTCAAGCACCCAGTCAGAGACACAGAGAAAAGTTTTTGCTGAAATAAGTCAATCCTACTGAGTTGCAGGATTGGCTTACAGGGAGCAAAGTAATTTTCCGACCAAACTGTCACAATAGCCAACAATATAGACTTGACTTCTACTTATTACATAAAATGTTTATAAACCTTAACAGAAACATTCCTTTTAGGAGTCTACATCCAGTTCTGATACTTCGTAACGTTAATTGACAAAGAAGTTGGCAAGTCAGAAGTCTTGTTATCTTTTTTTTTTTTTAATTTAGAGCTTCTGCATGGTAAATAATGATAAAGACTTGTAAAAGCTTGACAAACTTGAAGACAAAGAAATGAAACAGAGAACTAGCTTAGGCATACATATTTATATCATCCCATTAGGGACATTAAAAAGAAAAAGACATGTAATATTTTTTTTTTTTCCGGTGAGAGGAGGGGAGATTGAGGGAGACTCCTGCAGGCTCCTGGACCAGGATCCACCCAGTTGAGTTCCAAGCTAGTTTAATGCCTGAAGCTGATGTGCTCCAACTGAATCATCCTCAGCACCCTGGGCCATGCTTGAACTAATTGAGCCACTGGCTGCAGGAAGGGAAGAGGAAGAGAAGGGGGAGAGAAGCAGGTTTGTCTAACCTGGCACCGATCTGGCCCTTTCCTGCGGTGTCAAGATGCACTGCATGTGGAGGAAAGGGGCGGGGCCCTCCGGAGAGCGGAACTGCACTGATTTCTCCATTCAGACATTAAGTCGTTCCCTGATGACTGAGCAGTTATTTTGTCTGTTTTATGTTCCCTGCTATGGGTTATATACATACTAGGTGTTTAGACCTAAAATAAAACTGATGGTATCTGCTATAAAGAGTAACATCCTAATGGAAAGACAAACATTTAAATTATGTAACATCATATAAATATATGGTATTGGAAATAAGTGGGAGGAAGGTTGTCAGGTCCAATAGCTCCATTGCCTGTGTCTCCAGTGTGAAAAAAATCAGAAAATTGAGGGAAAAAAAATTATATCACATGTAACACTTCATACTCTTCCTGCTACATTTTAAGTCTACAACTTTTCAAATGTAATTAAGTAGATGAATACTCCCCACGGAGGCCAGATAACTCCATTAAAAAAATTACATAGTGATATTCCTTTTAATGGCAACAGCCATGATGTTTTCCTTTATAATAAGATGGTTAAGAGCAAGGATAACAAGTCTAACCAACACAGTACTGGTTGCACAGACATTCTGCCAGTAAAGTTATGGTGTATTTGGGGCAGGAAGCATAACTCAACTGCTTGGAAGGTTGATTGTTGCGGAGACTCTGGCACAAGGATGGAATGCCAGCCACTGACCGGGTTCACTGCACAGAGAGCTTCACTAAATGGACACAATCAATGCCTTAAGGGGGATGTTGGGAATCAACATAATGAGTACCAAATAGGCACATTTACAACACTTTTCCAGGCTCTGCATTAAGTTTGTTAACTTTTCTCATTTGACTTCCAAATTTCTCTGATTAGGAGGAAGACAAGTCCCATATTTACAACTCCAAGTCTGCCTCATTAATGTTTTACAAGGGACAATAAATTTAATGTAGCAGAGAAACATCATATCACCCCTAATAGCAGAAAAGTAGAGAGAGGTCACATATTCCAATAATTCTTGTGCAGGTGGCATAGCACCTTCCATAAAATATGACAGAATTGTGAAGTAAAAAAATCCAATAGTATGTCACACACACACACACACACACATACACACACACACACATATGTATATGTATATTTTTTAAAGTATCCATTATTGTAACAATGCTAATATACTCAACAAGAATGTGTGTGCGCGTGTGTGTGTGTGTGCGCGTGCATGCGTGCGCACACGTTTAATTTTAATCGACTCTGGTTTCCTGAGGCTTAATATGACATAGAGAATTAAATGATTTTTGAAGCATACGGAAAAACATTTAAATATTTATGAAACTGAATATACAGCAAAATAATGCGTACATAAATTTAGTTGCCACCCCAGGAGCCCGTCTTCTGTTTGGAAGTCAAGGCGAAAAGAAAAGCTCCTGAGTAAACTGTGAAGGAGACGCCAGGGCGCACTGGTCGGTGAGTCCTGGCAGCTCTTTAAAGAGTAGTTTAACAGCTTGGAAGTTGAAATTAGACAAGTTATACAAAATGTTTACAGTATAAATTCAAACCATAATCTTCTGAAACTTTGGGTAATCATGATGACATTCAAAAGACGATAGGACTAATTGTCACTTTCCCTAAAGCAGTAGATAATCAAGTATTGATATAATTTTCTATTGCATGATAGTAATTACAGTTTCCCATGCAGTATCATTCAAATGTAATGTTTAAATAAACATAATACAATTTTAACAACAGATGGAATGCAATTAATTAACTCCAAAGATGATACATTTGATATCTGAAGTTACCAAAAGAATTGCCAAAGTTCATGTGGTTTTTCACAGAGCTTGGACCCAGGATTTCCTACCCGAAAATCCAGTGAACTCATCCCCAAGCTACCTGTTTATTACTTACCATGGCCCAGATGCTAAGCTACATTAAACGAATAATTTTTAAAACGTTATATATAGTAATAAGTCCAAATGGGTAACATTTTCTGTAAGGCATAAATATATATATGAAACATCTTTATAAAAAACAACTGGTCTGAACTCCTTAAAGTATTATGTAATGTGAAAAACAAAGAAACAAAAAAAAGTTGAAAATCTTTCCAAATAAAAAAAGAGAGATTAAAGAAATAAAATAAATAAAAGCAATACAGGATTCTGAATTGGATCTTCTGTAAAAAAAAAAAATATATATATATATATATATATATATATATAATTTTAAAAACTGGAGATATTGGATATAAACAATTTATTAAACAATGGTGCTGAATCAATACTTAATTTTCTGGGTGTGAAATTCTATTAAAATTATGTAGCAGACAGCTCTTGTTCCTGGGTAGGCATGTCGGAGTACTTTAGGATAAGACGTCCAACATCCAGTCAAAGTGGCTAGACAGGTGAATGGGATACATGAATCCTCATACAACCACATCAAAATTACAACTCTTTACAAAACAATCATCATATAGAAACGACTGACAGCTGAGCAGAGTCTCCCCTGAAGACTGCGGGGCCCCAGCCCCACACCAGGCCCCCCAGCCGAGGATACCAGTGCCAGGAAGAGAAGTCCCCATAACTCTGGCTGTGAAACTATGGGGGATGGTGCCTGAGTGGGACGGAGGCTGAAGCCACAGGCCTCTTAAAGGGCCCACAACAGACTTACTCAGACTCACTGCCTCTGAGCTGCATCACCAGGCAGCAGCCAAAAAGGCACCAGGAGTAAACAGGGAGGAAATGAAGTGTCGGTCATCCCGTGAGAGCGTGAGGGACAGCTCTCTCCCAGACAGAAGTGCTGGCAGAGGCCATAATTCCTTTCCTGAGCGCTCCTCCCAACAGAGCCCGCAGGTGGTGCCATATCTGAAACTCCATCAACCTGGCTCAGACCATTAGCCCCGGCCTGGTGACTCCCTTGACACCGTGCCCCGATTTCTGGCCCACACTCAAGCTGGTTCTAGTGGCTTTTCTATACAAATGGCCTGTCTTGGTTCATGCTCAAACTTTCCTAAAAGTTTTCAAATAGCAGTATCTGGCCTCTGCATGCCACATTCCTCTCGCTAAGTGACCACAGGCCCAGCACTAGAAGCAGCTGACCTTGGTTTACAGCATGGACTCTCCCGGGCACCTCCAAGCCCAGCACAAATAGAAGTCACCTGCAGAAGACGTTGTAGCTCACGCCAGGTGGCCCAGGTGTAACCCAGGTGGCGTCTGACCTTGTCCGGCATCTCCCAAGAGGTCCCAGAGCCAGCACACCTGGTGGACAGCTTCAGACCACGTCAAAAAAAAAAAAAATCCCACCCAAACACCTTCAAAAGCACACACTCAAGGGGAGGACTTAGCAGGCACCAGAGCCTGGCGGAAGTAACTCCTGCTCCTCCACGCTGGTCACAGCCATGCATTGCAGCCTATCAGTGGGGGTAAGTCCTTCCCACTGATGTGCAAACAGCAATCAAAGCTCAATTATAACAGGAGAGTGTACACAGAACACACGGTGGACACACCGTAGGTGCCCAGCTCAGGTGATCAGGGAGGCTGTGCCACTCAACCCCACAGACTACCTACTATATTAGGTTATCTCCCAAGACTGGGAGGCACAGAAACTCTTACTGAAAACATAGAAATAAAGAAAGGGAGGCTGCCCAAATGAGGAGACATGAAACCAGGTCTCAAAGGAAAGAACAGAACGACACTGCAGAAAAAAGAGCTAAACAAATGACAGACGAGCAACCTACTAGATGCAGAGTTCAAAACTCTGGTTATAAGGGTGCTCAGTGGACTTAGGGGGAGGGAGAGGAACACAGTGGGAACTAAAACCAAAAGATAGAAAACATAAAAATTAAAAAAGAAAACTCGAAAACATGAAAAAGGACTTATTAAAAATGAGGAGTACATTATATCTGAAATGAAGAATACATTACAGGCAATCGACCGTGGAGCAGATGAAGCATAGGATTTGCTGATTTTTAAAACCTCTCCCAGCTTAGCCCAATTCTTTAAATGTGCAATTTATGGACATTTAAATATCCCTAATTGCCAAAGTAATAGTAAAAAAAAATATTTTCTTTTTCATTAATGAATTAATACAAATAAAAAGAGCTTATTCTTTAATTTTCAAACCTGGTAAAATTATTACTCAAATGTAACATACCATCTTTATTAAACTTTTTATTCAGTAATTATAGATTCATATGCAGTTATAAGAAATAAAACAGAGACATGCTGTGTACCCTTGGCCTCGTTTCCACCAATGATCACATCTTGCTGAATTGTACAATATTACAACCAGGATACTGACATTCACACGCCAGTTTATTTATAAATATATATGTTTCTGTGTTACAGTGAATTCTTTTTATCAGACTTTTTCTGTGTAGTGTGGAGTTGACGAAGTATCTGGTTGATCCAAATATGTTACATCATAAGAAGAGAACTCTGTGTGCATGTGAGTATATCTACATTTATCTACACGTATGTCTGTCTAGCTATCTGTCCATTCTTTCAAAGAAACCACTTTTGGCTGTGCTAGAAATAAGTTTTAAACACAGATTATTATCTTACGTACCATTAAGGTATTTAGTTAAACAATTATAAATCATATAAATTCAACAGAATTTCCCTGAACTCTTAGGCCGTGCCCTCACCATGTCCAAGCATTAGAGGGAAGTTGGTGAAAACACAGAACTGTCAGTCAAGAACACAGACATTAAACAAATGAACATGCAGATATGATTTCAAGTTATAGTAAGTGCTACAATGTAAAATGTCAGGGTACTATAAAAGAAAATAGCAGTAGGACCCTAAAAGATGCCAGCATGTGTAGCTCATCTCGGTGATTAAGAAGCTTTTAAATATACACCATTGTGAAATGAGTAGTCTCCTAGAACACAATGTAAGCCACCGGATTCTTGAAATCTCTGTCAGTTAACAGTTTAATAGCTAGCAGGACCATTGGCAGAATCAGCTAGGCCAGGAGTCCCCAAACTTTTTACACAGGGGGCCAGTTCACTGTCCCTCAGACCACTGGAGGGCCAGACTATAAAAAAAACTATGAACAAATCCCTATGCACACTGCACAGATCTTATTTTAAAGTAAAAAAACCAAAATGGGAACAAATACAATATTTAAAATAAAGAACAAGTAAATTTAAATCAACCAACTGACTAGTATTTCAATGGGAACTATGCTCCTCTCACTGACCACCAATGAAAGAGGTGCCCCTTCTGGAAGTGCGGAGGGGGCCGGATAAATGGCCTCAGGGGGCCGCATGTGGCCCGCAGGCTGTAGTTTGGGGACCCCTGAGCTAGGCCATTGTCTGTGGTACTAATTAACTCTCATTCACAGAAATGTGTGAATGATTCATATAATACAAAGTAACACTGGTAAAACCCATCTACGGGTTCCTTATTCCTGTAGCATGTTTAGATAGCAAGAAGAATATTGTAACTATATACATTTTCAAAGCCAGTGGAGATGGTTGACATTGGCGAATGAAGAAAAAAAAAAAAACCGATGTAAAAATTCAACAGAAAATGTGTAACACCAACTTTAGTGAAATCTCCAAAGTAATACCCCTAAATCATGTCCTGGAGCATTCTGAATGTCTCCGACCACTACTGCCAAACACATGAACACACACACACTTTCTAGCCTAATGCTTTAAATCTTTCGTAGGTTTGCCTGACGTGTGGCGGTGCAGTGGATTCAGCTGACCTGAAACTCTGAAGACCTGGGCTTGCAGGTCAAGGCACATATGGAAAGCAACTACAAGTTGATGCTTCCGGGTCCTCCCCTCTTTTCTCTCTCTCTCTCTCTCTCTCCTCTCTCTAAAAAATAAATACGTAAAATCTTTTTAAAAAATCTTTTGTAGGTCTAACAGAGGAAAAAGGAAATTGATACCATTTATAGAGTATAAGTTGTTTAATTCATAGAGAGGAAGGAAACTGTTCTTACTGTTCTATGCCAGATGCTATTTAATGAGGGAGAAGTGACACAGAGGCAGGTGTATACTGTTTCCATGAGCAATGTTTCAAGAATTCATTAAGACACTGAACTTGGCATCTGTAAGATGGAAGTTCTTGGATCCTGCGTATGGAACCATTGTTGTTTATCTGTTTGAAAGTCATTTTAATTAAGTGCAGAAGACAAAGGTAGCTTTTTCCCTGACACAATACTTTTATACTCATTCATTGTATGATTGTGTGGAGGACATCCAAATGTGAAGGTCAAGTTTTGTGAGGCCACATATTATATTAATATCCATCTTCCAATTGGAATGATATATTTAAAGCTCCCAATAATTTCAAAACATAAACTGAAAATAAAGTATAAGTGCAGTATAAATATATATAATGCTGTTATTATTGGTATGAACAGAAAACTTACTCTTAAGCTGTTATTATTATTTTTTTTGTTAGAGCTATCATGTGTAACAGAAATTGCTTTTCTTCCATAGGTTCTATTTTTTGTAACAGTGGAGAGCTATGACTTAAGAAAGATTATAAATAGCCCATTTTGAAATTTGGTAAGCTCAACTCTCAAATGTTTACATACTGAATTTGAAAAATATTATTTATATCTATATCTTCCTTAGACATATATTTAAAATAAAAAAATATTGGTACTATTGAATTTACAATAGAGAAGTTCTCTGCCTGTGTTATTTTCAGATCATAACTTTGCATATAATTTGGATGCAATTACTGATTTGACAATTATATAGAATGCTCATGTCCAGGAAGAAAAGTACATGTTTCAGGAAAAGATCATGTCAGCAAGAACGGGGCAAGTGAGTAGAGAAAGGAGGCGAGTAAGGGAAGCTATGATGTTTGCTGGTAACAGAGAGAATGAGAAGAAACATTTTCAGAAACATGTGGAAGTGCCTGACCAGGCGGTGGCATAGTGGATAGAGCATTGGACTGGGATGCAGAGGACCCAGGTTCGAGACGCTGAGGTCACCAGCTTGAGCACAAGCTCATCTGGTTTGAGCAAAGCATACCAACTTTAGCCCAAGGTCCCTGGCTCGAGCAAGGGGTCACTCGGTCTGCTGTAGCCTGCAGTCAAGGCACATATGAGAAATCAATCAATGAATAAGTGAGGAGCTGCATCAAAGAATTGATGTTTCTCATCTCTCTCCCTTCCTGTCTGTCTGTCCCTATCTGTCCCTCTCACTGACTCTCTCTGTCTCTCCCACAAAAAAACAAACAAAAAAACAAGTGGAAGTAGATGAAAGCTAATTTATCAATTTGCACATCAAATTTGTCATTTCTAAACCAGATTTCTTAAGAGGAGTCAAAAATAGAATATTTGGGCTCTATTTCAGAAAGCAAAAACAAATCACTAAAATATCCCTATCTAAATAAAGTTCAATTACTTTATTTTTATCATGTCATGCAAAAGTCTATGAAGGTGGTACACTACTCTACAATGGAAAATAATTTATAATCTTTCAACCTACTTTTAGTATCAGCTAAAGATTATGTACACACATTGTTTTCTAAATAAAGAGTTGGAGCACTGCTTGAAGAGTGGTCACTGGAAACATATAACACAGCATTAAATTTAGAATAGTGGTATCACCTGACTTGTGGTGGCGCAGTGAATAAAGCGTCAATTTGGAATGCTGAGGTCTCTGGTTCGAAACTCTGGGCTTGCCCGGTCAAGGCACATATGGGAGTTGATGTTTCCTGCTCTTCCCTCTTCTCTCTCTCTCTCTCTCTCTCTCTCTCCCCCCCTATCTTCCCTCTCTAAAATGAATAAAGTCTTAAAAAATTTTTAAATAGTGGTACCATAGGCCCTGGCCGGTTGGCTCAGCGGTAGAGCGTCGGCCTGGTGTGCGGGGGACCCGGGTTCGATTCCCGGCCAGGGCACATAGGAGAAGCACCCATTTGCTTCTCCACCCCCACCCCTCCTTCCTCTCTGTCTCTCTCTTCCCCTCCCGCAGCCAAGGCTCCATTGGAGCAAAGATGGCCCGGGCGCTGGGGATGGCTCCTTGGCCTCTGCCCCAGGTGCTAGAGAGGCTCTGGTGGCGGCAGAGCGACCCCCCCCCCCGGGAGGGGCAGAGTATCGCCCCCTGGTGGGCAGAGCGTAGCCCCTGGTGGGCGTGCCGGGTGGATCCCAGTTGGGCGCATGTGCGAGTCTGACTGTCTCTCCCGTTTCCAGCTTCAGAAAAAAAAAATAGTGGTACCATAGTAAAATAAGCCTATATTTGAGTAGTCCCTGTGCCATTTCCAAAGGAAGCATTATTAAAATGATGTTGAAGTTGTATTTTATTGAAGATGGAACTTTGCGTTGCAAATGCAAAAAAATCATTCCAAATACATAATTTTACTGCGGACATAATGTGTTTTTTTCTCAACACCTAAACAAACAATTTAAAGCTCCTGGGACCAAGATACCCTAGGCAGTCATGCTCCGTTGCCTCTTCCTGAGAATTGCAGGCTATGAAGCTTACAGACAGGGAGGCTTATAATTAGCAGCTTCTTCCAAACCGCGGGATACTCCTCCTGTTACCCCTCTGTGTAGCCAGTTAAGCATTCAGTCATAAAGGAGGCTTTAATAACACTTTACATATTTGAATTCCATAGAAAATTGGCCAAGTTATCAGAGTAATAAATTGTTCTTCAGGAGATCAAACTCACATATAAGTCATTCAGAAAAATCAACATACAATTTCACATGCAGGTTCTGCATTTTAGTTTAAAATTACAGTATCAGAATGTCTCAAGGTCAACATAAACTGTAAGTCTTGTGTAATTACATGCCAAGAATGCAGTAATTACATGCTTAGCATCTAACTTGAAGTAGCAGTACTAAAACTGTAGTACAAATATAATTATCTGCACCGCACGATGGCAGCGAGATGCAGTCCAGCTTGAAACTGCATGGCCTGGCCCCAAAATACTCTGAACACTTCTATCATATCAGTGAATTACATTACATTTATCAGTTTATACAATAAAATAGTAAAGAAATTTAAGTCAGTTTTCCTTTTTTATTTCATTATACCAACATCTTCTACTTGTGAGATACATTTGAGATATGAATATATTTCAGCAATAGAAAAAATGTCTAAAGCATTTCATGCATAAAACCAGTAAAAATATCTCATGATCCTGTGAAAAGAATAGCATAAATACATTCATTCAATAACTTGCTTCACAGTTTAAAAAAAAGAAAAAAGAAAGTATGTTTCAAGACGAGCTTGCCGGACAGTGACTAGGCGAACGTGTTTTCAAAAGAGTGTTAAAACTTTTGCAAACCGCTGGTTCCCTTCCTACAGGAAATGCTACCACGTGTAAAGGCTTTACCTAATCACTGAGAAAGCACGTTTCTATTTACTTAAGAAACTACGGTTTTTGTAAAAGACATTGAAATTCCAGTCTTTCACAATTCCCGTTAGAATAGGCATCAGAGAAAGTATAATCTGCATTCTGTGTGCGAGGTGAGACACACGCACACAAACTGTTATCTCTGGTAAACCTACATTTTTCCCTTTAATCTCCATGCTGTCTCTCTTTTCTTTTTCCTACAGCGAACTCCCTGACTAATGCAGGCGGGAGGCGACCCCACCTGTTGAAACCCTGGCCTGTCCTGGCTCTGTGGCCCCGCCCTGCTGCGCTCAGGCACAGGGGACCAGAGGGGCCACGCAGCGCGGGGGCTATGGCCATGCCCTCTCCCGCAGAGGTTAAGGTCCAGGAATTAGCTTGGCACGGGGCTGTGGGGTGACTTTGTGGGGCTGGGAGAGGGGCACACCCATCTCCCTTATGGGCCCGGGCTGCCAAGGAGCTCATCCTGCTGAGCTCTGTCCACAGGGCACTCTGAGAGTTGCCTGGAGCTGTGATTGAGGTGCACGATTTTCTCCCTTGGAAGCTTCACACAGGAAGGTGAAGAAGTGCACACCCTCTCCTGCATGCTTGCCAGCACCACGCCCAGTGGGGGGAAGGGAGTGCTACTGGGAGCTGGCACATTTCCAGTGTCTTCCTCAGAGGCTATGGACTACCTCAGCAGTAGGGGCAGATGTTATAGAGCCTTGGACCTTTCAAAGATCTGCCCGCCCCTCCAAATTGGAGAAATCCGAGCCTTGTACACATATTGATCAGCCCCTCCCATACACAACCAGGCCCAATATGCAGCCCCCAGCTCCAGACGGGCAGCACAAGGTCAGGTGCACTCAGCGTCTCACATCCACTGCTACCTGAAGGTGCGCTCAGGGTCTCACATCCACTGGTACCTGCAGGTGCATCAGCGTCTCACATCCACCGCTACCTGCAGGTGCACTTAGCGTCTCACATCCACCGCTACCTGCAGGTGCGCTCAGCGTCTCACATCCACCGCTACCTGCAGGTGCGCTCAGCGTCTCACATCCACCGCTACCTGCAGGTGCGCTCAGCGTCTCACATCCACCGCTACCTGCAGGTGCGCTCAGCGTCTCACATCCACCGCTACCTGCAGGTGCGCTCAGCGTCTCACATCCACCGCTACCTGCAGGTGCGCTCAGCGTCTCACATCCACCGCTACCTGCAGGTGCGCTCAGTGTCTCACATCCACCGCTACCTGCAGGTGCGCTCAGCGTCTCACATCCACCGCTACCTGCAGGTGCGCTCAGCGTCTCACATCCACGGCTACCTGCAGGTGCGCTCAGCGTCTCACATCCACGGCTACCTGCAGGTGCACTCAGTGTCTCACATCCACTGGTACCTGAACCCTGTCCAAGTGTATTCAGAACTAACTCAACTAGTGGTGGGTATCAGACCCCACCAAAGCTCAAACCAAGTAGCCACACAAGTGGCACACCCAAACGGGGATTTCAAGAGGCACCACACCCTTCTGAGAACAACTCTAGCTCTGGGGTGGCCTGTGCACAGGCAGTCATACATGATGACCAAGGTTATCCCTGCACTCCGCCATCCTGAAGGGTGAGCTCCACCCATATAAAGGATAAAAGCATTCCAGACTCAACTATAACAGAAGGGTTTTCGTTTTCCTCACTCTTACCCAACACGGTTCTGGAAGTATTAGCCCCAGCAATCAGACAACAAGAAGAAATAAAAGGCATGCAAACTGAAAAGGAAAAAGTCAAATTGTCATTATTTGCATATGAGATGATATTATTGATATATATAGAAAATCCTAAAGACACCACCAAAAAAAAAAAAAAAGATACTAAATTTAATAAAGGAATTTGGCAAAGTAGCAGGGTAGAAAATTAATATTCAGAAATCAGTGGCATCTTTATGCACCAATGAAGAACTGTCAAGACAGTAAATTTAATAAGGGAATTTGGCAAAGTAACTAGATACAAAATTAATATTCATCAATCAGTGGCATTTTTATACACCAATAATGAACTATCAGAAAAAGAAATTAAAAAAAACAATTCCGTTTATCACTGCAACAAAATAAGTTACCTAAAAATAAATTTAACATATTGAATAAAATTTGAGAAAAAATCTACTAAGTAGAAGCATATATCATGTTCTTGGATAAGACATGTTAAAATCATTAATATGTCCATACTACCCAAAGCAATCTACAGATTCATGCAATTCCTATTTAAATACCAATGGTTTATCTCACAGATCTAGAAAAAACATATCAAAAATGTATGTGGAACCACAAAAGACACTGAAGAGCCTCAATGATCTTGAGAAAGAAGAACAAAGTTGGAGGAATCACACTAACTGATATCAAACTATACATCAAGTCCATTGTACTCAAAACAGCATGGCACTGGCATAAGAACAGGCATATAGATCAATGGAACAGAATAGAGAGCTCAGAAAAATAATAACTCCATGTCTTGAGAGTCAACTGATACTTGAAAAAGGAGGCAAGAACATTCACCAGGGTGAAGACAGCCTCTTCAATAAATGGTGTTGGGAAAATTAGAGTGACACATGCAAAAAATAAAACTAGACCACCAACTTACACCATACACAAGAATAAACTAAAAATGCGTAGAGACTCAAAAGTAAGTTGCAAGCACTAGAGGGAAACATAGGGAGTAAAATTTTACACATTTTTGGTAGTAATATTTTTGCTGATATATCTCCTCAGGCAAAGGAAACAACGAAAAAAAATACACAAAAGGACTACAGCAAACAAGAAAGTTTTTGCACAACAAAAGAAACCATCAGCAAAATGAAAAGGGAACCCACTGAATGGGTAACATATATGCCAATGATACATTTGATAGGGGGTTAATATCCAAAATTTATAAAGGACTTAACTCAACATGGAAAAGAAATTTAAATGGGCAAAGGACCTGAACAGACACTTCTCCAAAGAAGACATACAGATGACCAATGGACATTTGAAGAAATGCTCACTGTCACTAATCATTGGAAAATGCAAACTAAAAGCACAATGAGATAGCTTCTCACACCTATCAGAATGGCTGTCATCAGTAAGTCAACAAACAACACGAGCCGGTGAGGGTGTGGAAGAAAGGGAACCCTCCTGCACTGCTGGTGGGAATGCGGACTGGTGCAGCCACTGTGGAGAACAGTGTGGGGGTTCTTCAAAAAATTAAAAATGAAACTATCTATGGGCCCAGAAATCCCACTTCTGGGAATATATCTGAAGAAACTAAAACATTAATTTGAAAAAAAATATATATGCACCCATATATGGATGCTGCATTATTTACAACAGCTAAGATCTGAAAACAGCCCAACTGCCCATCAGTAGAGGACTGGATAAAAAGCTGTGGCACATTTACACAGTGGAATACTACTCAGCCATGAAAAAAAAGAAAAAGAAAATCTTAACCTTTTGTGACTGCATGGATGAATCTGGAGATTATTATGCTACAAAAAATAATCCAGTCAGAGGAAGAATAATACTATAGGATCTCATTTATATGTGGAATCTAGTGAATAAAATAAACTGATGCACAAAGTGAAAACAGAGTCATGGGCATGGATACATGGTACAGACGGACAGCGCTCAGAGGGTAGGGTGGTGGTGGGGTTAATGAAAGAAGGTGAAGAGAATACGGAAAACACATGTATACAATACAGAGACACAGAAGAGAGTGTGGTGCTAGCCAGTGGGTGGGGTGGAGGAGGAGGGAAAACAGGGCAGACGTGGTGATGGGAAGAGACTGTGTTTAGGTGACAGGTCCACCATGCAGTGTGCACATGAGGTGTGTCTGAGTTATACACTTGAGACCAAAATGGTTTTGTGAACCGAAGTCACCCCAATAAATTCAATAAAGAAATAAAGAATGGACTATAATCTCAGAAGAAACAAGGAGTTGCTATAACATGATATATCACTGGTGATAAACTATACATATCTAATTCCATTGTTGAAGACACTTAAAATATGGATAAGTCCTAGATTTAAATATGGGAATTTGAAATATACCACGTAGGTTGTCTCACTGTTCAGCTGAGCCAAAGCAGGAATTCTACATAGTTCTAAAATATGATATATTAAATTTATACATTTTTTTAGTTTCAATATATTTTTTTGAGCTACCCTGAATTTTACGTTCTTATTTAAATTATCCAAGCTTGGGTACAGACTATAGAAAAACATTTCTATGCATTTTTTATGGCTTTTTAAAATTCATTTACATTTTTAGAGAGAGAGAGAAAGAGAGAAACATTGATTTGTTGTTCCACTTATTTATGCATTCACTGATTGATTCTTGCCTATGCCCTAAGCAGGGGTTGAACCCTCAACATTGGCGTATCCGGATGATGCTCTTACCAACAGAGCTATCCACCAGGGCCAAGATGCATGGTTTGATGGTAGTTTTTATATTTCAATTTGGACAGGGAAACACACATTATTTTTATTTTCCAGACAACATTAAACAAATCGTCAGCTCTACTTCACAGGTGTTGTTGATGGTAAAATAAAACGGTGGGGGGGGGGGGTGAAGGAAAAATGGATGAAAGTTCCATGAACCAGGCATTCCTCACCCCACTGAAGACATCGGCAAGTGTTGCTGCCAAGTTAACATGCGGAAAACCAGGGAACCTGCTAAAACATCCTTAGTGCCATCGCTGGGAAATTTGTTCCTAAAATGCAGTCCTCATCTTGCAGAAGGTACCAGCAGCTTGCACGTGTTACTGCCTGCAGATTGATGTGGGAATAGCTCAAAGAACAAGGGTAATGATGGTGGGGGGGGCGGGGGGGCTGGGGGGGACACAAGGGGATTTTCCTGGCCCTTTCTTCTGTTTCATCTATGTGCATGAGAACAATGTCGACTGCAGACATTACAGGACCTTCATGAGAACAGGAGCCTTTCCCAAGGGGCAGCAGCCAGGATGGGTGTGGACGAAACCCATCTATCCGTGAGATGCTAAAAGGTACGTGAGTCGCTGCTCTGCTCAGAGCCCCTGTGGGTGGGCCTTCTGTCTACCGAGTGCAGAAATGAAGAAGGATGACTTGAGAGAGTTCAAAGCACACTCGTCTCTCTGTCATCCGACCCTTAATGATAACGTACTACTACTGCTTTCCTTAAAGGGCTTCATGTCTTATTCAGGGTAAATGGCGAAAATGTGGCATTTTAGAACCCATGATGCGTTTTTCTATTGACGCTGTCAGTGGGACAAGCCACTAACGGAAGAGCTGCTTGTCAGTTCGCATTCTCTTCAGTGATTCATCAGACAGCGGCAGGGCAGGCGCGCGGTACCCCAAGAGGAATAAATAACGTACCAGCTCCATCCTGAACACTCACGTATTTTATTAAGCTGCCACCAACCCCAGGGCAACGCGGCATGTCAGAAGACAAACTATTCTCCGGGGTGGTGGGGGGGGGTCTCTCAGTACATACTTTTAGTTACAAGCTAATACCTGCTGCGAGTATTTATGACCTAAGATAAGGAAACATCTCTTATGGGTTGCAAAAGCTAGAGATGCATTTTTATGCCTTGGACCCATTCTTTACACCAAGAGTAGTCTAGTAATGATGCTCATTATTAATATACGTAATTCGTAAACCACTTTTCCCTCCAAAGACTTCAAGTTGCAGCATCCCCAGTTACCTATATTAACTTGCCTCGCATGGTGAGCCGTCTGTTTTTCACACGCTGAAACTACATTAGTGCCTGAGAGGTAGCTCTTTAAATCAGAGCTGTTTAAGAGCAAGTAATTGACTTCACACATCAAGAGCAGGGACCATTCCCATGTAACCTAGAGAGACCAAGACTCACGGAGAAAGGTCCTACTAAGCGCGGTCGGTCATTAGCAAGCTCTACTAATGTTGGAACGGGCGGATTTACTGAGCCCTGACATGTGTACAGACCATACACTGTGCAAGGCCGAGCTAAATCTCCTTCAAAGTATTTTTTTGTTTGTTTTTGTTTTTTTCATTTTTCCGAAGCTGGAAACGGGGAGGCAGTCAGACAGACTCCCGCATGCGCCCGACCGGGATCCACCCGGCACGCCCACCAGGGGGCGATGCTCTGCCTATACGAGGCGTCGCTCTGTTGCATCCAGAGCCACTCTAGCGCCTGAGGCAGAGGCCACAGAGCCATCCCCAGCGCCCGAGCCATCTTTGCTCCAAGGAGCCTCGCTGCGGGAGGGGAAGAGAGAGACAGAGAGGAAGGAGAGGGGGAGGGGTGGAGAAGCAAATGGGCGCCTCTCCTGTATGCCCTGGCCAGGAATCGAACCCAGGACTCCTGCACGCCAGGCCGACGCTCTACCGCTGAGCCAACCGGCCAGGGCCTCCTTCAAAGTTTTCACAGTTCATCTCTTCTGACCCTGCAGGAGAATGACATGTAACTATACTTTCAGTGACTCTGACTGTATTTAGGAGATAAGCAAGTTGAGTGAGATTAATTTCCTATGAGAATTTTGAGTTGTGTTTCATCTGTTTCTACCACCTTTTGTTTTTTACATCAGGAGAATGACGGTGCTTTGGCTGAAGAGAAGAGCATCCGGGGCTACATCTCAGGGTCCCCTTTGTGTACTGCTGTTACCTCACTCCCACAATGCCCAGAAGAGTTGTTGTCAGTATATCATCACTGAAACTTAATATCCAAGTAGCAATGTTTATTTCCCAGAACCTAATACAGTTTATCTCTAATGCAGAAACACACTGTATCCCAAAAGCCCATTTACAACTGGTTGCAGAACACATTTCCTCATAAACAATAGTTCCACTCAACCTAAAATACAGTGAAGCAAGGATGTTCAAATCAAGTCATGATTGGCAAGCCAAAAGCCAGAGATACACAGCTTCTTCCCTCATTACTAATTGCTAGCAACTCCCCACCCCATGGACTCCACCAGCCTTAAGGGTTACCTTTTCCTTTCCAGCGGGAGTAGAGCAGATATCAAAGAACTGCTCTGCTCCTACACAGAAAGCATAAGAATTCTTCCCAGGTATACATTTATTATAAGTTTCTTTCCTTGGCCGTTCACCCTGGGAATTAGAAAAACAATAGGCTTCCATAATAAAAGAAAATAAAGCTCTCAGTCCAGAACACTGAATTTAAATATAGTTAAAAAAAAAAGAGGTTCAATTAATTTTTAGACATCACTACCTTTTAATTATATGCCATACTAGAGCTGGGGGCGTTAATTGTTAAGTCTCTTATCTCTTGCTTAATAAGTTGAAATGAAAGATTGAATTATTGCTTATTTTGCCTTAGTGGTTAAAAAATAGTAAGTCAACGAAAATAAAAAATTATGTCAGGTACTTTTTATATCTATAGATTATAAGAGCTATAACAATATAGTTTTCAGTATTTAATGTGCATCAGCAACATCTGGAGGGCTTATTAAAACATCTGTTGTGTACTCCATCCCAGAGTTTGTGATTAAGTAGGTCTGGGGTGGGGCCCAAGAATTTGTATTTCTCACATATTCCCAAATGATGCAGACGTTCCTGGCATGGGAACCACAACACATTGGGAACCATTAATATTGAAGAAACAGAATAACTTCATTCAAATCCTAGAGGTTTTATTGACTAGTTATATTAGTTCTTCTAAGTTTTCATAAATCAATAAAAATGAATATTAAACATCAGCATAAAGTTGTGAAGGTTAAATGAAGTGTATAAAAGTACATGTCTATCATATTATAGGAGTTTAATAATGTTAAGAAGTTATTACGCAAATACTGAAAAAAATATTGTTATATCTCACATCAACCTGAAATGATAGGAAAATGTTCTTTCCACTGAATTTCTAATTGCTGGTATGTGTGACAACTGATTTAACAAATAATGGCTTTCAAATGTCGTATGTACATTAATAAGTTAACAACTCAACCAGGCAGTGAATGCAAAACTAGCTGATATTTGTGGTTCAATTAAATTGGCAATTGACATCAATTGCCGTCAATAAAATTGACATCAATTTAACTGGGAAACATATGCAAAATTCATATGCCTAAAGATACTATCTTACATTATTTAACATGACCTCAAGTAAAATCTGAACTTACCATATTTCCAACACATCTTCTAGCTGATTTCAACCTTCCACTCACTCCCTTCCAAGTGGAGCATACCTCTACTTTCTCAACCAATCCGAAAGGACAGAAGGCTTATGACAATACTGGAGGAGAGAATTTAAAGGAAAACCTTGGAAGATCTTCACCCCATAATATTTATTCTCTATGCTTTCAAGGTCAGGATTTTTATTATTTATAGCTTACGTTAAAAAATGATGAGACTAAAACTGTGTTAAAATAATATTGAAGAGAGGATACTAGGATAACAAAAACTCACTGGATACTAACTAGGACAACAAAAACATTTTAGCAAACTGGAATAGTGGAATTTTAGCAAACTATAGGAGTTCTGTTTTCATCTTCAAGTTCATAGACACCTTTAGATGGAGGGGTGACACAGTGAGACTGACAGTCTAGAATAACGGCCTAAAATGTGGGAAATAAAATGAACTCAGGTGGATCCTTTAGTAGTCCAGGTAGAAATGGTGATAGCCAGAGTAGTACGCCATAGGTAGAGCAGGAATATGAAAGATCAACTGGAGGTGTATCTACAAAGTAACAGTAATGTGTTAGACATAAAAGGTGGAGAAGAATGGTGTCACATGGACAGGAAAGTTATGAGTTCAGTTTGGGAGGTGTTCAGTTGAAGAATCTCTGAGACAAAGAGAAGGAGATTAGAGGAGGTACTGAGTTTTATGGGTAGAACTCAGACGGGAGGTCAGGACTGAAGATAGAAATTTGCATTCTGCCCTGGCCGGTTGGCTCAGCGGTAGAGCGTCGGCCTAGCGTGCGGAGGACCCGGGTTCGATTCCCGGCCAGGGCACACAGGAAAAGCGCCCATTTGCTTCTCCACACCTCCGCCGCGCTTTCCTCTCTGTCTCTCTCTTCCCCTCCCGCAGCCAAGGCTCCATTGGAGCAAAGATGGCCCGGGCGCTGGGGATGGCTCTGTGGCCTCTGCCTCAGGCGCTAGAGTGGCTCTGGTCGCAACATGGCGACGCCCAGGATGGGCAGAGCATCGCCCCCTTGTGGGCAGAGCGTCGCCCCATGGTGGACGTGCCGGGTGGATCCCGGTGGGGCGCATGCGGGAGTCTGTCTGACTGTCTCTCCCTGTTTCCAGCTTCAGAAAAATGAAAAAAAAAAAAAAAAAAAAAAAAAAAAGAAATTTGCATTCTATCGAGACAGAGTGGCAAGGAAAGCAGCTAATACAGATGAGAGCTGCTGGATTAGGAAGAGAGGAGGCCTCTCCATCTAAATCAAAATGCACAGAATGAGCTGTAAAGAAAACTAAGAGGCCCTGGCCAGTTGGCTCACTGGTAGAGAGTCGGCCTGGTATGCGGGGGACCCGGGTTCGATTCCCGGGCAGGGCACACAGGAGAAGCGCCCATTTGCTTCTTCACCCCCCCCTCCTTCCTCTCTATCTCTCTCTTCCCCTCCCGCAGCCAAGGCTCCATTGGAGCAAAGATGGCCTGGGTGCTGGGAATGGCTCCTTGGCCTCTGCCCCAGGCGCTAGAGTGGCTCTAGTCATGGCAGAGCGACGCCCCTGGTGGGCGTGCCGGGTGGATCCCGGTCGGGCGCATGTGGGAGTCTGTCTGACTGTCTCTCTCCATTTCCAGCTTCAGAAAAATACAAAAAAAAAAAAAAAGAAAACTAAGAAACAGAGGCCAAAGAGCTAAAAAGAAAACAAGGACATGCTAGGTCATGGGACACAAAGAGAGCAACTGTTTTAAGGAGAAAAAAAAAGGGGAACAGTTAACTATGTTAAATGCTCCTGAGAACTAAAGTAAAGTGAAGAATAAAAAAAAAAAAACGTGCAAAAGATTTAAAAGCACGGAGGCAAACGTTAACTTTCAAAAAAAACTGTTTAGTAATTATTCCTAAATCCAGATTGAAGTAAGTATGTTACATTTCTATTTTTAAAAACTAACATGGCATGACCATACGGTGGCACAGTGGATAGAGCCCTTGCCTGGGACACTGAGAACCCAGATTCAAAACCCCAAGGTCAGGCTTGAGCGCAGGCTCACCAGTTTGAGCACAGGTCACTGGCTTGAGCATGTGATCACAGACGTGAACCCATGGTCTCTGGCTTGAGTCCAAAGATCACTGGCTTGAAGCCTAAGGTCACTGGCTCGGCTGGAGCGCCCCCCCCCCCTCCATCAAAGCACATATGAGAAGCAATCAATAAACAACTAAGGAGCCACAACTCTGAGTTGATGCTCTCATCTCTCTCCCTTCCTGTCTGTCTGTCTCTCTCTCTCTCTAAAAACTAAATAAATTAATTTTAAAACTAACGTCTGTCAATTTTCCATTGTTTCTATAACCAATTACGACAAATTAACTGACATTACAAATTTATTATCTTAGAGATTTAAAGGTCAGAAGTTTGACATGGGTCTCACTGGGCTAACCTGACGGTGTCAGCAGGGTTTCCAGAGGTATTGGGGAAGATCTCTTCCCTTGCCTCCTCCAGTTTCTAGAGTCCTCCTGATTTCCATGGCTGCAGGAGACTTTTCTTCATCTTCAAAGCCAGCACAGCAAGCCAATTCCTTGCATCAGATGACTAGTATTCCCTCTCTGTCTCTCTTATCCAACTTTATGGACCCTTGTGATTACATTGAGCCTACTTAGATGGTTCAAGATAATATCCCTATCTTAAGATCAGAAGATTAGAACAATTAATTCTATATGCAAACCTAACTCCCCTTTGCCATATAACTTACCATACTCAGAGGTTCAGGGTTTAGGACATGGATATATAAATCATTTAAGTGAGGGAAGGGGAAGCAGAGAGACAGACTCCCGCATGGGCCCCTACCAGCATCCACCCAGCAAGCCCTTTATGGGGCTCTCTTTTGCCTATCTAGGGCCATTGCTCCATTGCTTGGCAACCAAGCTATTTTCAGCACCTGAGGCAGAGGCCATGGAGCCATCCTTAGCACCAGGGCCAACTCGCTCAAACCAGTCGAGCCATGGCTGTTGGAGGGGAAGAGTGAGAGAGAGAAAGGGGGGAGGGGGAGAAGTGAAGAAGCAGATGACTGCTTCTCCTGTGTGCCCTGACTGGGAATCGAACCCAGAACACCTACAGACGGGGCCGACCGACGCTCTACTACTGAGCCAACCAGGCAGGGCCAACTGATGTGTATATTTGATGGTCAATGATCTGCCTTCCTATATCAAAGTCATCTAAATTTTACAGAGCACTCAGTATATGTTCAGTAATAACTCTCATTTTTCAAAAAAGCAAATAGAGAAAGACATATTCTGAAGATAAAAAGAGACACTACAAATTACTTATATTGCTTTAAAAGAAAATTCAGTTAAGGAATTTAAAGTGTAGATTGTGTTCTCAGAAATTATATTTTAGTTTGATCCCCTTATATTTCTGTTATTCTACTCAGAAGAAAATGTTTCACTGCTTTCTGATATCTAAAGGGCTATCAAACAGAAGGCAAGGTAAATTGTTCTCTACTGTTTGTGTTGACAGAACCAGAATCCAATGTGCATAGGTTAGGAGGTGGTTTTCTGCCTAAAAGAAAAATAGTTCTCCTAAGTATCAGGCCTTTATTATAATAAAAGAGATTATTATATAAGGTGTACCTCATTAAAAAATATTCAGGTACATGTTGAAAGGCTAGCATTCCATTATAAAGCAGAAATGTAAAAGAATTACATTGGGTCAAAAGTTGGATTTAATCATGATCAAGTTTCTTCCAATGTAGTATATGGCTTCAACTTAGACATGATCAATACCATGGAAGATCTAAATCTATTATTTTATGTGTGGTGGAATGTCATTAATTTTTTTTTTTTTTTGGAAAGTGGGTAACTTAGCATTTAATATTTTATTACTGGTACTGTCCTTTTTTCTGTCTGGGATTTCCTTCTTTATTTAAATACTCTGAACATATTTTGTGTGATTAGATAGTCAACTGTAGCTTACAGACCAAATCTTGTTCTTTTGTTCATTGCTGGAAAATTCATAAAGAAATACGAAATGTCAGAAACTATACACCTCTCAAATATGAAATGTCAGAAACTATACACCTCTCAAGGCTTCTTTGGATTGTGCTATTACAATCCTAACTATAGGCAATGACCTTTTCCTGCATATAATAAGGAAGAGCGGTGAAAGAAAGTGTTAACTCCCTCAATTCACTTAATAACTAAATTTTATTTATAGAATGGAGATACACACACACACACACACACGTACACACACTAAACTTGTCTTAAGATTTTTAAAAATCTATTTAGATATATAATAAGTAAAGACAATGAATTTGCAATAATAATAATAAAAAAAACCCCTCCAGCCCCACAGCGTGACGCCCATCTCAGTGTTCCAGTGCTGGAAAGAAAAGTTCCCATAATGCCTGACTGTGAAAATGAGCAGTGAATGAGGCTGAGGGGTTTCTGTCTGGGTGAGACAAGGAACTGCTGGCATCCCAGGTGGTCCTCTTAAAGGGCCGGTGCACAGACTCACTGATGACTCACTACAGTGCTGGGGCCAGAGTCAAAAAGTGCCAGTGACATACAAGGAAGAACTGATTTGTCCGGCTTCAAGGCGAGGGCTGGAGGGACAGCTATCTCCCAGACCAGGGGTCCCCAAACTTTTTACACAGGGGGCCAGTTCACTGTCCCTCAGACCAATGGAGGGCCGGATTATAAAAAAAAAAAAAAAATGAACAAATCCCTATGCACACTGCACATATCTTATTTTAAAGTAAAAAAACAAAACGGGAACAAATTAAACATTTAAAATAAAGAACAAGTAAATTTAAATCAACAAACTGACCAGCATTTCAATGGGAACTATACTCCTCTCACTGACCACCAATGAAAGAGGTGCCCCTTCTGGAAGTGCGGTGGGGGCTGGATAAATGGCCTCAGGGGGCCGCATGTGGCTCATGGGCCGTAGTTTGGGGACCCCTGTCCCAGACAGAAGTGCTGGCAAAAGCCCTCGTTCTTCTGTTGAACTCTCTCCCTACAGGAGCAGGCAGGGACCATACTTGAGTCTTCATCATCTGAGCTGACCCTATTTCGCCCAGCCCTGGTGATTCTCTGAGAAGCCACCCTATCTAACTTGCTGGCTCATCCAAGCCACTTTATGTGGCTTTTCTATACAAATGGCCAGTCTTGGCTTATACTGAAATTATCCTAAAACCTCTCAAATGTTTACAAACTCCAAACAAGAAGCATCTGGCCCTGGCATGCCCTGTACCTCTTACAAAGCAAACCAAGCCCTTCACTCTGGGCAGCCAGCTTCAGTTCTCAGCTTAGCCTCTACCAGGCACCTCCAAGAACAACACAAGTGGCAACCACTTGCAGGTCACTCTGTAACTCATACTGAGCAGCCTTAAAAAAGGCATAGGCAACAGCTGGGCTTGGCCTGCATCGCAGCCCTTTTCAAAGGGTCTCAGAACCAACACACCCAGTGGCTACCTACAAACCACACCAGAGTGCCACCCAACTTTTTCCATAAATGACACACCCAAAGATGAGATTTGGGTAGACACCAGTGCCCAACTAAACCAATCCTTTTCTCTATAGGGTCAACCTCTGTACAACAGATCGTCCACTGAAGTCATGGCCAGTCCTCCCAACCAATAAGCCTAAGGGTGAATCACTCCTATTGATGTGACAACAGCAATCAAGGTTCAACTACAATAGGAGGGCATACACAACCTACACAAGAGACATGCCTAGAGTACTTGGTTCAGGTGACCAGGAAGACAGAGCACCTTGACCCCTACTACATAAAGTAGGGACACAAGACACCTACTACATAAAGTAACTCTACCAACACCTGGAAAAACATAGAAGTTCTACCTTATATACAGAAATGAACACAGGGTAACAGTAAAAATGAGAAGACAAAGAAACATGCCTTAAATGTAAGTACAGAACAAAACAAAACAAAAAAACAGAAAAAGAACTAAACGAAATGGAGATAAGCAATCAACCAGATGCAGAGAAAAGATACTAGCTATTAGAATGCTCAATGTTCTTAGTGAAACTTTCAACAAAGAGGAAACATAAAAATGGAGATAGAAAACATATAATAGAACCAGTTTAAAATGAAGAAGGGGAGAAGGCATTGGGGGGAGGGGCAAAGAGGGGGTCGAGGGGAACACGGGGTTGGGGGGAGATACATTCGGTGGGACGCTTGAATCGATGTAATCACAATAAATTAAAATCATAAATAATTTTTTTTAAAAAATGAAGAATATAACTGAAAGAAAGAATACATTAGTGGTAATCTATAATAGATTAGATAAAGCATAGGATCAGATCAGTGATTTGGGAGACAAAGTTACAGAAAACATTCAATCAAAACAACAAAAAAATCCCCTAAGAAATGAGGACAGTTTAAGAGTCCTGTTGGACTCATCAAGCATATCAACACATCCTAGGGGTACTAGAATGAGAAGAGAGAAAACAGGACATTGAAAACCTATTTGAAAAAATGATAGAAAACTACCCTAACCTGGTAAAAAAAAAAAAAAAAATGGACATACAAGTCCAAATCCAAGAAGCACAGAGTCTGAAACAAGATGAACCCAAAGAAACCCACACCAAGACACATCACAATTAAAATGCCAAAGGCTAAAGACTAAAAAGTGACTCTAAAAACAAGAAAGAGAAGAGTACTTAGTCATCTACAATGGAGCTCTCATAATACTGTCAGCTGATTTCTCAACAAATCTTTACTGGTCAGAAGAAATTGTTAAGAACAATTCAATGGAGATAAATTAGTTTCTCAACAGTCTCAGTGCAACTGAATATCCACATGTGAAAGAGTGATGTTGGGCTTCTATCTCACACCATGTATAAAAATTAACTAAAAATTTATCACAATCTAAATGAAAGAGCTAGAAGTATAAAATTCTAAAAAAAAAAAAAAACACAAAAAACATATGTACAAATCTTTTTGTCCTTTGGTTTAGCGATAGTTTCCTAGACATAATACCAAAAGCACAAGAAATGATAGATAGATATATGATAGATAGATAGGTAGCTAGATAGACAGATACTCAAATGTAAGACTTTCTTCCTTTGAACAATTCCATCAAAGAAAATTCACAGATTAAAAAATTGCAAATAATATACCTGATAAGAAGTGTGTATCCAAAATTTATAAGAATTCTTTCAACTCAACAATAAGAAGACAAATAATTCAACCACAAACTTGGCAAAGGATTTGAATGAACATTTCTTCAAAGAAGATTTACAACTGGTCAACAAGTACATGAAAATATTTTCAACATCATTAGTAGTTAAGGAATGCAAATGAAAACCAAATGAGATATCAGATACACCGACTACAATGGCTGGAATAAAAAAGACAGCAACAATATGCACTGGCAAAAATGTGGAGAAATGAAAACCCTCATAAATGGCTTGGATTTACAAAATGGTGCAGTCACTTTGTTAAACAGTCTTGCAATTTTTTTCAAAAGTTAAACATAAAGTGAATACATAACTCAGGAATTCAACTCCTAGGTATTTACCTAACAGAACTGAAAATATATGCCTGACCGGGTGGTGGTGCAGTGGATAGAGCGTCAAAATGGGATGCAGAGGACCCAGGTTCGAGACCTCGAGGTCTCCAGTTTAAGCGCGGGCTCATCTGGTTTGAGCAAGGCTCACCAGCTTGGACCCAAGGTCATTGGCTTGAGCAAAGTGTTACTCAGTCTGCTGAAGGCCCACGGTCAAGGCACATATGCGAAAGTAATCAATGAACAACTAAGGTGTTGCAACGAAAAACTGATGATTGATGCTTCTCATCTCTCTTCATTCCTGCCTGTCTGTCCCTATCTATCCCTCTATCTGACTCTCTCTCTGTCTCTGTTAAAAAAAAATACAGATATATATATGTGTGTGTGTGTGTGTGTGTGTGTGTGTGTGTGTGTGTGTATCTCCAAACAAAACTTGCACATGAATGAGGATAATTTACCAATAGTCAAGAGATAAAAGTCAAATACCCATCAACTGATAAAAGGCTAAACAAAAGTGAAATAGCCATGCAATGAGCAAGGGAAACACTATTTGGTCATTGAAAGAAATAAAGTACTGACACACGCTGTACCTGGATTGATCTTGACATCTTTTTGTTAAGTAAAAGATGACAGGCAAAAAAGGGCCATATATTGTATGATTCCATTTATATAAAGTATCCAGATTAGATAATTCCATGCATACAGAAACTAGATTATTTGTTGACAGCTGCAAGAGCTAGAATGGAATGGGGGGAGGGGTTGCAAATGGGTAAAAGTGTCCTTTCTAGGGTGAGGAAAATATTCTAAAATTAGATAGCAATAATGGTTGTATAACATTGAATATACCAAAAACCACTAAAAAAATCCTTGGAAAGGGTGAGTGTTTTGTATGTGAGTTACATCTCAATTAAGCTGTTTCAAAAATAATTCCTGTACATTTGGAAAACTAGAAATGGTACAATTGTAGCGCAACGGTTTTCAGTTTTTAATGTGCATAAAATTACTTGGGGACCTTTTTAAAATGAAGATTCCAATCCAGTATGTCTGGGGTGGTGCCAGAAATCCTAGACCTCAATATGTTTATGGAGGTGCTGTGGAGTCTGCTTGTTAAAGAGGCACACTTTTATCAGTCAAGGGCATATAAACCACAACATAGGGAACATAACCAATAACACTGTAGTAACTAAATACGACGCAGATGGGTACCAGATTTATAGGGGTGATCTCCTCGTAAGATATAGATGTCTAATCACTAGATTGTGTACCTGAAACTAATATACTATTGTATATCAACTTTAATTGAAAAATAAAAAAATATTAAACAGGAAAAAAAAGAATTTAGATAAATGCATAAATGCTGAAAAACACATATAAACTCTTAGAGGCAGTGCAGTCCTGTGCAGTTGCCATTAGCCACGTGGAGCTTTTGAACATTGAAATAAGGCTAGTTTGATTTAATGTGTTGCAAGTGTAGAGTATGCACTCAGCATTAAAAAAAAATAGCATGAAAAACTTAAAAATCTCAATTACATTTGTAGTGATTATTTACAGAAGTCCTTGGTTACGACAGTCTAGACACGACGTTTTGAGTTTATGATACTCACTCCCATAAAATCTTAGTTGCGACATGAGTGTTTCAGTTACACCATTAGCATTGTATTTACGGACTACATGGATGAACTAGTTTGCTATGGATGCCTTGCAATGCTATAGACAGATTTTGGAAGAGAAGAAGTCATCAACCTTCCAGATTAACCTGGAACAATTCTTTAAGAAGGTGGGGAGGCCTATAACACATCTTGTACCCTCTACATCAGCTGTTTCTCGAAATGAAACACCTGTAGCACAGGTAGAATCATCCCTAGCGTCTCCTGCATGTCCCTTAGGCAATCCTGATTCACCTGACCCAGTATCTCCAGAACCTACTGCAGGTTCTCCTGCCTCTCCAGCTTCCTCCTCCCAATAGGTCGCTCTCTCCCACCTTACAATGTCCCTCCAGTGTGCAAGCCAACCACAGGAATAAAGGTAAGGAATTGTTTTTACACTCATTTTTTGGTCATTTTTTGTTACTACAATAAAGTGTACAATACAGTACATTTATTCCTTTTCCTTTTTCTGTGGGTTGGTTGTGTTTTCATGTTCTAGATTATGATTTTACAACCGTGTTAAGGACAGGTAAGCGACTTCGGCGAGGATGTTTCAACTTACACCAAAATATGGGTTACATCCCTGTGGTAGGAATGGAACTGTGTCATAACTCGAGGATCCCTTGTATCAATACAAAATTTTAAATATTGGGTTAAATATAACATTAAATTGATTTAATTTGTTTTCTTTTTACCGTTTTTAATCTGGATGAAATGATTTATGTAGCTTGCCATGTATTTGAGACATTGCTATTCCAGGGCGTTTTCTCAGTATCACCAGCGAACCGTAAACTGTAAAGAGCAAGAATGGATCAGCATCAAGGAGGTTCTCAGCTGTCAGCAGCTGAAAACAGGCCACCGCCGTGGGTCAGACGCACTCTCCTGAGTACACACTGTGATAAAAGCGAGAAGCTTGTGTTGTATAGTATAGTGCTCTCAAGAAATTCTAGCAAAAGCAAAGCAGCAGAAGGAGATTGTTAAAAATGCACATTTTCAAATAATATGATATAACTAAGGGTTGTACTGATGTTACTATAGTAGAAAATGTATGCTGGAGCATTTTTTTTTTAATCTAAAAAATAGAACTTAAGTGGGAGAGATTCCATGGAAACCAAGAGTATATATTTACATGAAAAGAGAAATTTTACACGTATGTGCTATGGAAAGGTACAATTGATATTGCCTCTGCCATCTAAACTTGTCATTTGTGAATGCAACTTTACATGCAAGACATAGAAGAAAATAGCATTTTTAATGCTCAGCTGGGAATGGGAAATAAAGTAAATGAGGGTTTTTTTTCTTTGATTTAAGGATGAATTGGGTACTTAATATCAGTAAATAAGCACAAAATAGAAATACTTAAGTATTATTACAAATTAAGTCAACGATAACCTGAACATCAAATCAAAGTGGCAGTCCATCACAATAGTGTATGTTGACAGAGAGCTGTCTGCATAAAATTATCTAAAAATTAAAAAAAAAAGAACAGTCACACAGTATTCCTTCTGGCCAAGTGGACAAGTGAACACATTTTTGTGAAGGTCAACATGAGCCAGAGGAAAAAGTAGAAAACCATGTGAAAACAATCAGAATTTTAATTCTTCTTCCATTGTCTTTTCATTTTATCTAAGACTTCAGACCATTTTGAAAAGTACTCCATGAACCAAGGGATACTATATCTAGACACTGTTACTGCTAAAGTCAGCACTCAAGTTAACTTTCAGTGCAAAACTGAAAACAATTAACTTATAAATTCATGTACATTTTAATCCAATGATGACACATGTCTAAGGCATATACACTAACCAATTTTATTTTGAAAAAATGACCTTTCAAATTGTAGTTATATTATACTATCTTGCTGTATTTGGAAAAGCTATTTTAATAAGCAGGATAGATATGAAAAAATTAGTGACAGTAATCTGTGAAAACTTCCCACAATGGGAATTAATAATGAGAGGAAGATGTATGCTGCTGTGAGTGTGCATAATATGTGACTTAATTTCAACTTAAAAACAGGATGGGCAGGCTTCTTTAGTGTGACTCTGAGCTGATATCTGACAGATGAGTAGAGGTCACACAGGTATGGATGGAATGGAAAAATGTCACAAGCACAAGATACAGCTGTACAAATGCTCTTGTGCAGGAGGAAGCTTGATGAATTTCTAGATCTTCAAATATAAGCCTAAACCATAGGGAGAAGGAGAGGTGACAAATTAAGGAGCAAATACGGAGAAATCAGTCAATGTGAGTCCTTTTAAACAAGGAGAAGCCACTGAAAGTATTTAATCCAGAAAACAATCAGATTTCATTTTAGTCAATTGTTGAGATTGTAATAATGGGAAAAAAGAATGAGAAACTGTAGTAGTCCCGGTGAGATAGGATGGCTATGTGATGGAAATGAGAGGAGTGGAGTTATTAAAGAGAGTTTTTTTTTTTTTTTTTTTTATAATTTTTGTTTCTTTTTTTTTTCATTTCTGAAGCTGGAAACGGGGAGAGACAGTCAGACAGACTCCCGCATGCGCCCGACCGGGATCCACCCGGCACGCCCACCAGGGGCGATGCTCTGCCCACCAGGGGGCGATGCTCTGCCCATCCTGGGCGTCGCCATATTGCGACCAGAGCCACTCTAGCGCCTGAGGCACAGGCCAAGGAGCCATCCCCAGCGCCCGGGCCATCTTTGCTCCAATGGAGCCTTGGCTGCGGGAGGGGAAGAGAGAGACAGAGAGGAAAGCGCGGCGGAGGGGTGGAGAAGCAAATGGGCGCTTCTCCTGTGTGCCCTGGCCGGGAATCGAACCCGGGTCCTCCGCACGCTAGGCCGACGCTCTACCGCTGAGCCAACCGGCCAGGGCCAAGAGATTTTTTTAAAAGGTAAAATCTTTAGAACTTGGTTCTGGATCAGCTGCGGTGAACAGAAGGAAGAATCAAGGAGACATAAGTAGTCTGACCAGGTGTTAGCACAGTGGATAGAGCATCAGACTGGAATGCAGAGGACCCAGGTTCAAAACTCTGAGGTCACCAGCTTGACCGCAGGGTCGCTGGCTTGAGTGTGGGATCATACACATGACACCGACACCATGGTCGCTGGCTTGAGCCCAAAGGTGGCTGGTTTGAAGCCCAAGATCACTTGCTTGATCCCAAGGTCTCTGTCTTGAGCAAGGGGTCACTTGTTCTGCTGTAGCCTCCTGGCCAAGGCACATATGAGAAAGCAATCAATGAGCAACTAAGGAGCTGAAATGAAGAATTGATGCTTCTCATCTCTCTCCCTTCTTGTCAGTCTGTCCCTATCTGTCCCTCTCTCTGTCTCTGTCAAAAAAATAAAAAGAGACATAAGTAAATGAATGTCATTCCCTGGGTTAGCTGTACCTGGTGAGGATCCTACTGCGTGATGGTGAACCTTTTTATAAAAACCGCCCACTTTTTCAGTGCCGGTCAACCTAGTCCCTGCCGCCCACTAGTGGGCGGTAGCGGAGCAACCAAATGGTACTGCGATTGGCCCAACATGAAAGCTGGAACGCCCACTAATGGGCAGGAAGGACCAGGTTGACTAGCACTGCAAAAGTGGGCAGTTTTTATAAAAACGTTTGCTATCACAGTCCTATTGGGTATTGAGACATCATTAGTAAGATTTTGGACATTTTGACCTTGAAGTGGCCCTGAAACATTTAAGAACAGTTGTCAAATACACAGTTGAAAATTTGGATCTGTAGGTACACAGAATGGTCTGTTGAGGACATAAATTTGGTAGTATTGGCATGTAAGTTATCATAAAAGCCATGCATAGTGATGAGCAGTCCAGGAAGCATGCATAGCTTGTGAGAATATAGAACTGATCCTGAAGAAGTTCAAATTTTTATTAGCCTGGTATAAAAGAGCAACCTTGGAAAGAACAAGGAGAGGAAAGGCTAGAAATGTTAGAGAAAAATTTACTTCTCTATTTACCTCACCTCAAATAATACTAAAAAAATCTTCTTTTGATGGGGGAGTCCTACTTATTTTTGACTATTTTCATACATAATTCTACTTTGACTCGTATACTATTGTAATAAATTTTTATGTTTTTTTTTCCTTTTAATTTTTAATTTTATTTTATTTATTCATTTTAGAGAGGAGAGAGAGAGGGAGAGAGAGAGAGACAGAGAGAGGAGAGAGAGACAGGGGAGAGGAGCTGTAAGCATCAACTCCCATATGTGCCTTGACCAGGCAAGCCCAGGGTCGAACCGGTGACCTCAGCATTTCCAGGTTGACGCTTTATACACTGCGCCACCACAGGTCAGGCAAATTTTTATGTTCTTAAATACACTTTTGTGAATATATTATCAAAAGAATAACCAACTCCTAAGCCAGAAATTTTTGTTGTTGTTGTCCTGAGACTTAAAATACCTCTAGGTTGATCTTTTCCATTTTGATAAAAGTTCTAGGTTCATCCTTGAGTATCTCTTTTAAAGCTTAGATTGTCTCATTCTCTAGTCACAAAATTATGATAATGCAATTTGACTGCAATTGGGTAAATAAACTTTATACTATTCAAAATTGTATTATATTTGCAGATTTAACTAGTAACTACTATGGCCTTGAAAGCATCTGTTCCTAAAGTTAATTAAACCTGCCTTCCACATGGCCAAATCCTCCCAGCCATAACTACAAAATAATTTTCATTCCCTGTAACATTCTGCAGTAGAATCACATCCATTTTTTATTTGTTTGCATTGCTTCATAATAAACTATACTTGGGGAGTGGAAGAATAGGAAGCAGTGTCCTTATGAGAAAAAAAAAAAGTGTCTCGATTCACAATTTCATTCATGTGGACAAATCTGAGTTTACAAATAATAAGGTTTTCCCAGGCAGGCTTTGAAGTATATTACCTACACAGAACTTCCTGTTGTTCTCTGCAGATCAAGAAATGAGAGGATAATCTGGCTTTCTTTGCCATACACATTTTATTCAAAAATTCTCTTTTTTTTCCCCTTATATCAATATATAGAAAAGAAAGAAAAGAACTACCCCTTGAAATAAAATGTTCCTCTTAATTTTCAATGTTTTTTTTTAAGATTACAAAAAAGAAATGACCTCAAATATGAGTGGGTTACTCATCTGTTCTCCACATTTTACGATAAATAACTTTTCTTTGTTCTCAGTGTAAATGGTCATTGGTTCATTTTCTCTCACCCGGGACAGTTGTGTCACATCTCCTGACTAATACACAAGCATTTGCCACTAAAAGACATTTTAACCGAGACCTGTCATATCCGTCATCTCCACGCCGCCCGGTTAAAAATTTTATCTGCCGTCTTGAATTAATTTCAGCCCTCATGAGCCCAGCAGGGGAGTTTAGAGTGGTCTGGTTAAATTCTTCGTTTTAAAAGAACGTTATGGTTCTCTCTATAGAGTTTGCCTCCACTTATAATTTTTGTTTCACATTGCTGGAAAATAATAATAATAATAATTGTATATCCACTGGGGTGAAAAAACAGAAAATAAAAATAAAATAACTATTCAGCTGTGACTTTTATCCTGATGAACCACTTTACTTTACTTTGCTTTCCTTTTATTTATTTTTTTGACAATTTTTTCTGGTCCTTCACAATTAGCGATAACCCCTCCTAAATGGAACACAATTAAGAAGTAAACGTGCAGAATTCTGAGGAAAAGAAAATGAGACTCAGAGCACTAACTGACAGGAGGATCACAGAGTCAAAGAGAAAGTCCAGTAAGAAGAAGGCCTAATCACTGCACTATTTCATACAGAGCACGTATGGGACAAGACCCAACGGAACCAAGTCTGTAATCGACTCTCCTTAAAGCTGCTGTTCAACAGTTTGCTGCTGGGGTACCTCCACAGACATTGGGAGGTGAGGAAGTTCAAACTGTGAGTAGGGTGAGAGGGATGGTTGAAGATGAGGAATCCCAACAGAAATCTATAAATAACTACTGACCTGTGGCAAGATAAACCCCCTGGGACAAGTACCGAACTCTTGACAAATATGTTCTTTCAGGTTGCAAGTTGAGTTTTCTGAGCATGGCCATAGCGACTAGTACAGCTTAGTGAGGGCATGCGTGGTGCTAATCCCCCCAGCTAGTTTTGCAAGTCTCCTTTAAATATGTACTACTGTCTACACACAATATTTGCAAGCTACCATGAGAAGTCACTGTGTCTCCAAGCTGGTTATTGAATGTATTATACTTTGGTTCATAGTGATCTTGATACCTTAAATCAGAAGAAATCAGTAGAATCCCTCTTGTGTAATTATAACTCCAGCACCTCAACTTTCTCAAACATTCCATGAAAAAAAAAAAAAAATCTCTGAGGGAGAAGCAGCACATGCTGTTACTTTTATTTAATCAGATGGAGGAAATGGTACCTTTTAATCAAACTAAATGGGTACTTTAGAAATCTGCATTAAATTCATTTAACAATAAACGGTATTATGAAATAGAGTCAATATGCGTTTCACGTTCAGTGGCATTTGCTTGACATAGTATTTCCTCTTTGTAAGATCTCATATGACATGACTTATCTTTGTGTCTGCCCTCTTTAGGAAGACTTGCGAAAGGTGCAACGTCTGTGATCAATTCTTAAAAGATTATCCTCACTTATGATTGCATTAAAAATATTTCCACTAAGGACAGAGCCTAAGAGAAATGAAGGCACAGGATTTCTTTTCGTGTATTATTTCAACTTTGTACAAGAAACAAAATGTAAGAAGTTTGGGTAGTTTTTCTTTTCTGTGAAAGGTGGGATAAGCAGGGATAGAAATGAAATTTTCATGCAGAGATTACCAGAAGACCCAGGGAAATGCCTCCTCATGCTGGACTTTGGTTTCCCCAAATCCAGTGTGAAGAACTAGCAGTGAATCCCAGTGTGCCCTCTGCTAAAACAGGCAAGGCAGTTTTGTGGTATTAAAATCCTTTTTATCAATGGGAATAATAGCGGTGCTTAAATCCCAAGTAGGAAGGAAAGCCGCTGATTGTCATGGGGGGGAGGAGTGAGAAAAGGCATTGAAGGAGGAAGCAAGGAAGTGTTTGAAACCTATAGCCTTTAAAATTTACTAATTCAGCCATCTGGCAAGTTTACCGCTATTATTATAAATTCTTATTTAAATGATAATAAAATCACTTGCTGACAGGAAATTAGTCATGCAAGGACCTACAGATGCACTGCCTTCTGCCCAGGCCCTGGAACTCTGCTAGCGAAGTTCAAGGCTGCTCATTTGCTCAAACCATATGGGGTAGCAAAATGCTGACAGCCCTAAGTCTTTCAAGGCATCACCCCAAACTCAAGGGATCTTACATAACTTTTAGAAGTGCAAGTGTGTGTTGAGGGGGAAGAGGTGTCTGTTGATAAATGCAGGATACTCTTTTCAAGTTGTTTCAATTTTTTTGTTGTTGTTAAGCTAGATGTTGGAAACCCAGAAGAGAAAAAGGGGACATCCGTCTCTACCACTTTTGCACAGATTCTTGACACAATAAAATTAGAATGAAGTGTGATTAGCAATGGAATTATATTCAAATTCTATTTTTAGTTCTGTTCTCTAGAACTATTTTGTATGTATGATAGGCAAGTGTGCCACGAAAGCATTTTAAAACAGATGAAACTTTTTAAGTATTTATATTATGGTAACAACTTTGTTTTGAAAATAGTTTGTCTCTATAAAGAAAATTAATTTAGTAATAAAATTAAGCATTTTATCTTATGGATACCGTGACTAATCTTATACATATATCAATGCTAATAGTAATGCTACTTAATATAAATTATTTAACACATTATGGTTTGTTTTTTTAAAAAAATACTGTTGTAATGTTATTAAATTTCCACCACTTGGCACTCTCTCAAGTGGGCAACAGAACTCCCTATTTACAGATGAAGATACTGAGCTCCAGGCAGACTAACTAACCCACCCAAGGATCACAGGATTAAAAATGCTAAAGGCAGTAAACAGCTTGGGTTCTTCTGATTTGTAGACCAAAAGACTGTGCAGGATGCCACAGCTAGTAAACAAGAGTAGAAACAAATCTAAGTCACTCACAGTTTAGGAAACAATGAAAGAGAAAACCAATAGACTTATTCCTTGATAGGTAAATAACTTCCTAAGATAAACAGATGTGCATTGCATAAGGCATAGCTGTGAGTTCACAGTATATAAATTTACTAACATTTCACTGATAAGCATGCCTGAATTTTGTGTATATCTTGGATATTTAGACTGATTGCTTTTTGCAATGACATTTTTTGAAGCTTTTTTTTTAAGGAAAGGTAACTTTAGAAAAGACCCCCGCCCCCGTATCAAAATTCATTATCGCATTTTCAATTCTCTATGTAGTTGAAGATAGCATTTATCTTCGTGATAGATAAGGTAGTCAAAATGAGAATTGATCTTGTTGAACTGGGCCCCCTGAGCCCCCCACACACACACACAATTCAGCTCTAGAAGGAAAATAAAAATTATCCCCACAGAGAAAAACACATTTTATCAACCACTACTGCCTGATCATTCCTCCCCAGCTCCTTACAAGCTGCTTTGGGCTCTACTGCACGCAGTCATGAACTGCTTCTGACAGAGCCGTCGCCCTCCCCGCCCTGACTCCCCTCAGCACGTCTGTTTAAATTCAAACATGCACAGCTCATGTCTAAGCAAACAGGTGCAGAGATCAGAAAGCTGCCAAAGCCGGAGCAAGCGGGAGGTACAAGTGTATCTTGCTGATTGTGGCAGGCTGCTGATAGAAGAAGACAAGACCAGACAAAAGGGCGGGTCACTAGGTGGCTTTGTGATTTCTCTGCTTCCTCCCACGGCAAGCGGGGGCGGGACTTCGCAGCTTGGAGAAGAGCTTATGTTCTCTCTGCCCTATCACATTAAAGTAGCAGGAATCAACTTTTTAGATGACCTAAACAAAAGCCCGTCCAGGCTTTGCAATCACTCCCTTTAGCAGATAAGTGCATAAAAGTGTTTCATCTCAGAAACTCAAGGTACCTAAAGTTCAAACCACCGCCCTTTCTTCCTCTGAATTTCCAAGAAACAAACGACAGTGTCACATTGCACACGCAAACACTGGATAAGCATGTGATTCGATTTTTAAATATTGACAGTGAAAGAGTTTTATTTAGAAATCAGGAATGTTGTCAGTTTGTTTTCTGAGCATGTAGAAGTCAGCTTTTCTACCAACACTCAAGCTAACACAACCTTGAGGCCACACTTATCATATTTATTTCACATCTCTTGATTAATATTCTTGTTCAGTTGTTGGGTGGCGGAAGTAGGGAAATGACATCCTTACACCGTGAGAAGTATCGCCTTGTTATATTTAAATTTAAAAGTCCATCATGGATCTATACCTTGCCTCTTTTTAGCATGTGTGTGGGAATATTCTGAAACAAAATTTAAGCAATGTTGTATTAACATTTTCAAGTAGTTTCTCACTATGTTAGCAGTAAAAAAAAATTTAAGAGTTCTTTATTTCTATGATACAGAAACACCTATATCCTAAAACAAAATACTTCTATTTTGGAAAATTAGAAATAAGAATCGTAACAATAACTTGAAAATCCGAGCATTCCTATTTGTTATATAGCCAAAATGTTCAATTTTCAAACATGTCCCCCTGGAAATAGTACTCATTATTGTATCTTACTCCTTTTTGAGAACTAAGAGGTCATGAATCTCTTTTACTCAGAGCTTCTTTGTATGAATTCCTTAGCTCCTGGAGAAAAGCAGGCTCTGGATCATCCGTGTCCACCCAGCTCACTCTTCAGATCAGCTTCCTGGGGATTGCGAACTATAAACCATGGAAGCCAAGAAATGCCCCTTATTCATTCTCAGTTTGAAACAAACTGCCTTCATTATATATAATATTCACATCTTTGACACCACGTCTGTTTATTTGTCATCTGTATATTGAATGGCGTGTTCACCGCCCCCAAGTGATGAAGTCCCCTTTCATTACCACTTAATATTTAAAAGCAAAATCTGTAAGATAAATGTACCGGGGCCACTGACAGCTTTCTATCGTTATCCACATATTTACATTTAGAGATGAAAATAAGACAAAACAAATGCTCAGAGAAGTCTCTTCTGTCATTTTTATCATCACGCTCCATTGAACAAGTCATTAATAAATAATTACTCCAAGGCCTCGCATTATCTCTGGTACTTGAGGCCTGACCCTGAATGAGAACCAAATTACATCTAAGTTTAACCATAAAAGCATGCATACTGGAACTGATGAAAATGCTATTCACTTCCAGCACCTTCCGCCAGTTAGTTTTTTTATACTTCCTACACATTAGTGGCACGACTTCCTATTAAGACCCCAGTGCCACATAGCTGGCATAGACTTCATCTGTAGAGTCCACTCAACTATGAACTTCATATTTGATTCAATATATCATTCAAAATTTACAAAGTCTAAATAAATTATATCGAAACTATGGTTTTGCTTTTCTAACAAGGTATTGTATAAATATATTGATACATGCGTATTTATGAATCATATAGGTCAATTAAAATGCATGCTATAAGCACAGCATGTTGGGGAGAATGCTGCCATGAGAGAAACCAAAAAATAAACATGTTCTTTAGAAATTAAAAAAAAAGTTTTTAAAGACAAGATATCCACATATGGAATCTCCATACTGTTTTCCACAGTGGCTGCACCAGTCTGCATTCCCACCAGCAGTGCAGGAGGGTTCCCTTTCTCCACATCCTCGCCAGCACTTATTCTGTGTTGTTTTGTTGATGAGCGCCATTCTGACAGGTGTGAGGTGATATCTCATTGTGGTTTTAATTTGCATTTCTTTAATGATTAGTGATGTTGAGCATTTTTTCATATGCCTATTGGCCATCTGTATGTCCTCATTGGAGAAGTGTCTATTCATTTATTTTGCCCATTTTTGGATTGGATTGTTTATCTTCCTGGTGTTGAGATTTACAAGTTCTTTATAAATTTTGGTTATTAACCCCTTATAAGGCGTATTGTCGAATATGTTCTTCCATTGTGTAGTTTGTCTTTTTATTCTGTTCTTATTGTCTTAAGCTGTGCAATAGCTTTTTAGTTTGATATAGTCCCATTGGTTTATCCTGTCTTTTTTTTCACTTGCCTGTGGAGATAAATCAGCAAATATCATATCATATATTGCTTCAAGAGATGTCGGAGAGTTTGCTGCCTATGTTTTCTTCTAAGATGCTTATGGTTTCACGGCTTACATTTAAGTCTTTTATCTATTTTGAGTTTATTTTTGTGAATGGTGTAAGTAAGTGGTCTAGTTTCATTTTTTTGCAGGTAGCTGTCCAATTTTCCCAACATCATTTATTAAAGAGGCTGTCTTTACTCCATTGTATGCCCTTACCTCCTTGGTCAAATATCAGTTGTCCACAGAGCTGTGGGTTTATTTCTGGGTTCTCTATTCTGTTCCATTGATCTATATGCCTGTTCTTATGCCAGTACCAGGTGGTTTGAAGTACAATGGCCTTGTAGTATAACTTGATATCAGGAAGTGTGATACCTCCCACTTTATTCTTCTTTTTCAAGATTGCTGAGGCTATTCGTGTTCTTTTTTGGTTCCATATAAATTTTTGGAATATGTGTTCTATATCTTTAAAGTATGTCATTGGTATTTTGATTGGTATTGCATTGAATTTATAAATTGCTTTGGGTAATATAGACATTTTAATGATGTTTATTCTTCCTAACCATGAGCACAGTATATCCTTCCACTTGTTTGTATCTTCCTTGATTTTTTTTTTATCAATGTTTTATATATTTCCAAGTAGAAGTCTTTAGTCTCCTTGGTTAAATTTACTCCTAGATACTTTATTTTTTTGGTTGTAATAGTGAATGGGATTGTTTCCTTAATTTCTCTTTCTGACTGTTCATTGTTGGTGTATAAAAATGCCTCTGATTTCTGAGTATCAATTTTATATCCTGCCACTTTGCTGAATTCATTTATCAGGTCCAGTAGTTTTTTGACTGAGACTGTAGGGTTTTCTGTATACAACATCATATCATCTGCAAATAATAATAGTTTTACTTCTTTTCCAACTTGAATGCCTTTTATTTCTTCTTCTTGTCTGATTGCTGTGGCTAGGACTTCCAGGACTATGTTGAATAAGAGTGGTGAAAGAGGGTACCCCTGCCTTGTTCCTGATCTTAAGAGGATTGCTTTTAATTTTTGCCCCTTGAGTATGATGTTGGCTGTGGGCTTGTCATAGATGGCTTTTAAAGTATGGAGATTCCTCAAAAAATTAAAAATTGAACTGCCTTTTGACCCAGCTATCCCACTTTTAGGATTATACCCTAAAAACACCATAGAACTGTTTCAAAAGGAGAAATGCACCCCCATGTTTATGGCAGCATTGTTCACAATAGCGAAGATCTGGAAATAGCCCAAGTATCCATCAGTGGACGAGCGGATTAAAAAGCTTTGGTACATATATACTATGGAATACTACTCAGCCATAAGAAATGATGACATCGGATCATTTACAATAACATGGATGGACCTTGATAACATTATAATGAGGAAAATAAATAAATCAGAAAAAACTAAAAACTGTATGAATCCATACATAGATGGGACATAAAAATGAGACTCAGAGACATGGACAAGAATGTGATTATAATGGGGGAGGGCGAGGAAGGAGAGTGTGGGGTGGGGCGAGGGGAGGGGCATAAAGAAAACCAGATAGAAGGTGACAAAAGATAATTTGACTTTGGGTGAGGTGTATGCAACATAATCAAATGTCAAAATAATCTGGAGATGTTTTCTCTGAACATATGTACCCTGATTTATCAATGTCACTGCATTAAAATTAATAATAAAAAATTTTTAAAAAAAGATGTCCACATATGAAATATTCTTGAGAAAAACATATAGGAGACCATTGATTATTAAGAGTTAAGACCTTGGCCAGTTAGCTCAGTCAGTTAACAGTGTGGCCCTGAAACAACAAGGTTGCGGGTTCAATCCCCAGTCAGGGCACACGCAGGAAGCAAAGTATGGCTGAGTGGAACAAGAAAGCAATGCTTCCCTTCTTTCTCCCTCGCTCTCCCTTCCTCTCTGTCTTTCTATTGTAAAAAAAAAATCAATAAAAGTCATGGCCAGATAGCTCATTTGGGGTGTCCTCCCAGGACACGGAGGTTGCCAGTTTGATCCCCAGTCAGGGCACAGACAGGAGCAGCTCGATATGCCTGTCTCCTCTCTCTGCTTCTCTTAAAAAAAAAAATTTAATTAAAAAAAGAGTTAAAGTATGTGGGGGAAAACTGTAAATTCAATGGGATTTCAAAGGAGAGAAGGGTTAATATCATCTTAATTTGTGGGACAGTAAGGATAAAAAAAAAACAAAAAAAATTCAATTTAGTTTCCACCTTAGTCATATTTAAGAGATCAAATAAAAGGAGTTAAACAAGTAAAATAAAAAAAAAAAGCCAGAGTCAGAAATAAACACTAACTGAAGAGAGAGATTACGGAGTTTGGTCTCCCTAGAAGGGTATTTCCTGAAAGCAATTATGAAATGTAAGGGTTGCATATATAATGAGAGATCCGATCATACAGGGCATTGAAAGTCAATCACTAAAGGTTGGTCCTTCTTTTTAATTTATTCCGACAAACAGCATGCTTTCAAAACAGCCAAGTGTCACAAAGAAAGTAAATTTTTTAGAAGCATTTAATTGTCAGTAAGGTTACCGAGTAAAACAGAGTAGCAAGAAGTCTAGAAAGGATGTGAATTAGTGCTTTTAGAGATAGTCTCCATGCAGGGCACCAGCATAGTGAATATGAAAAAATAGAACGGAAATGATAAATATCAGAGAAATCCTGAAAGAATACCAATATTTAGGTATCAAGAACTCATCAGAAATACTCATTATTGGATTGAAGTAAGGAAAATACACCTCATCTCCTATTTTCATTAAGTTCAACTCATTCAATGTGCAGTTCACAAGTATCAAACACAGCTGAAGAAGAGGCAGTGTGCTTACACTAAATCTGTAACAGGTATAAAACAAACATACAGTGATGTCTGACTCTTTAAATGAATGAGTTGTATAGTCTATGAAGTATATTTCAAAAAGGCTGTTGTTTAGAACAAGGTGTCTGGGAGGTGAGTTACAAAATTGTTATAAAGCAATATACAGCTAGAAAGTTTGCTGTGGTTAGTTAGTTTGCTTGCCTGTGTTAAGATACCCAGCACTCCGATTCAAATCTGGTTGTGCCGAGTGTCGATCGGTGTGACCATAGGTGAGTTACTTCATTTCTCCTACACTTCCTTTTTTGTTGTTGTTTTTCACTGCCACAGTGACTGCTAGGACCAAGCCCGGTGAGAGGTGTTGGGAAACACATTTCTCAGCTGGGTGAACAGGGCCAAGAGCAGCACCTGAGTTATGGGGAGGCCAGAACACAGTTGTACATATATATGTCCTTGTCCTCCCTTCCTCCTATGACAACAACCCAGAGCGCCCCCTTTAAAGGCAGGTGTAGAACTGATAGGCCCTGAGCCCCGTGAAGGCAGTCATGTGTGAGGAGGAAGAGAGGGGGCAGAATCCCTTCCTCTATTAACCATGGTAGGGAGGCCGAAAGGCTGACTTGCGTGGTACTTGGACCATGTATTTTGTATTCTATGTGTACAAGAAGAACAGGTTCCGATAGCCAAGAAGGCAGATATTACAACAATCATGTGGCAGAGCTATGTTGTAGCCTTGACAATTTTTCATTTTCAGACACTCAATTCTATTTTATTAACATTTTGATTATAGTAATAAACAAGAATAGATTATCATATGTTAGCACTCGTCAGGGGAAGTATCTTGAAGGAAAAAAGCCTCGATCTATGTTTCTCTGAAATCATGTGTTTGCATGTGAGGGTATGTCTTCTGATCTTTTAAATACAATATATCAATATAATTAGATATACTTGCCCATTCAGGTATATGACCACTATATATTCAAAGTGGAAGGTATATGAAGAGTTTAAAACTTTATCAAATACATAAGACTATTATAACTGCATGTCCTGATGATACAGAATCTATTCTAGAATTCATCTTTAAACTTAATTTTACATTTGACTTAGATTCAAATCTTTGCAATTCATTGGATAGAGCTGTTCTCAGGGTCTGAGTGCATTTATACACATGAGTATTTTTAATAAGCTGTACATACCTATGTGAGAAAGTGAGGGAATAAAGGAGAGAGAGAAGAGAAAAAAAAGGACAGATTTTTCTGAGTTTGGTAGCTCTCCCAAATACTTCAGTTTATAAGAATTCACAGGGTGCTAACGGAAATCTTGCACTTTTCCTTGAGGGTGGAGTCTTCAATTCTTTTGAAACTACATGAACTGAATCATTGGCAAGCCTCTGCCATGAGTAAACAAGGAGCACAACACAAAAGCAGGGGGTATCGTGGTGTTAGCACAATTTCTGCACCAGAGTTTTACCCAAGGATGGAGCAGAAATGAAAAATCATTCGGGGAGCCCGTGTGGCCCGCCCCTAATTTATCACGGCTTACATCTCTTGCCTGCCAGCAGAGCCAAATTCATACGTTATTGTCCCAAACCTGTCAGTTCCCGGGCTGCTTTTTAATCTTCCTCCCTGAATTACAATCGGAAAGGTCACCGCTATCCAATTAGAACCTTATCAAAGATGCACATGCAGTCTGGACTCATGCTTATCGAGAACGGGTCATAAATCCAGAAGCTGCACATCACAAACTGCCATTACTGTAATGAATAACTGAAGAGGGGATTTAAAAAAAAAAAAGTGACAAAACACCTGTGTGTTTACCAGTCCTTGACTCCATTCCTGGGGGTATCACAGAAGGGGGCCAAATGGGATCTAAGCCCAGGGGCACTGGGAAAGAAAGGAAGAGGACCAAACCAAGGGTCTTCAAGCGTGTCACCAAAAATGTGCCATTGTGTCTGAACACACCGACGTCTAAGGAAAACGGCCGATGATAAAACAAGCGTATATGTTGCACCTTAGTGTATAAATAGAATAGAAAGGGCTACTTGTTCAGGAAATGGAACTAAATACCCACAACTCATTACGTTCCTACAATAACTTTAATTTGTAAGAATCTGGGATAAATATCCCTTGCTGTACATTTAGGTTAGATTTGTTCACTTTAAAAAATACTTAAGGCCCTGGCTGGTTGGCTCAGCGGTAGAGCGTCGGCCTGGCGTGCAGAAGTCCCGGGTTCGATTCCCGGCCAGGGCACACAGGAGAAGCGCCCATCTGCTTCTCCACCCCTCCCCCTCTCCTTCCTCTCTGTCTTTCTCTTCTCCTCCCGCAGCCAAGGCTCCATTGGAGCAAAGATGGCCCGGATGCTGGGGATGGCTCCTTGGCCTCTGCCCCAGGCGCTAGAGTGGCTCTGGTCGCTGCAGAGCGACGCCCCCTGGTGGGCAGAGCTTCGCCCCTGGTGGGCGTGCCGGGTGGATCCCGGTCGGGCGCATGCGGGAGTCTGTCTGACTGTCTCTCCCCGTTTCCAGCTTCAGAAAAGTACAAAAAAAAAAATACTGAATGATCACTTTGGGACATAGCTCTCTTAGAAAGTTTCTTTTATTTTGAGATGGCAAGTGCTAGTCACAATCAATCACAGCATAGGTGTAGGTCACTCACTACGTGACACTCACGGAATGCAGTAAATAAAATGTTGATTTAAACAAGTGAGAAGCGAGGGAGGGACTGATTTATTTCCGGTTTGACTGAGATATAACTGACACAGCCCTAAGTTTAAGGGGTACAGCATAATGACTTGATGGTACTGATTTACTGTCAAGGAAGATTCAGTATCTTTTACCTTCTAAAAAAAAAGAAAAAGAGGAGTTTCTACAGGTTTCCTTCAAACAGAAAGATATTAAAAGAATATTAAAAATAAAAGGATCCAAATAATTTTAGAAAAAACGCTTGATTGTATAAAGGAACGCACACCGTGAATAGGTACTAAGATGGGACCCTGAGAGAAATTTTATTTTCACATCATGCTTTCCTAAGTCAGAGTGCTGAGACTGTAAAAAGTGTGTGACGTTCACAAATTGACGGGAGCATGACCCAAAGAGCACTCGAGAACAAGCCACCCCTGCTGATGGTCTTGTGATTTGTTTTGTTTACAATTCCAGGGTCTGTTACCAAAAGACTCCACAAATGCATATTTTCGATGCATTCCGATTCCAAGAAGACTGGGGGATACCCTGTATAATTAAATGTAAATGAGTACCTGACAATCTGAACAGTGAAACATTTAACATAAAATTTTATCAAATAAAGAAAATCTCTCTCTCCTTACCCCTCCAGTGTTTAGTGAACTAAGGTGTATTTTTTTTTTAAATCCCTGTAATGGTCTTAGCAGAATTCTTATTACACCCAGAATCTGGTTATAAAAATAGCATTCTTTGTCTCCCCCCCAGACCCTATGCTTAAAATAATTTTATCTTTATCTAAAGAACTAAGCTGCGTTTTAAAAAAAAAATACAATGATAAAAGTACGTCTTCTCTATCTAAGGCATTACAAGGTCGTGCTGGTACCAGAAGCATTTGCATTCCGTCAGAGCGCTCCTGGTCCATGTTTAACAAGCGGAATGTAACAGGCCATTGTGGAGCTGGAAATTTTAAACATCTCCTAGATCTGTATCTCTGGGGTTGATAAGGGCAGGGCCCCCAGCCACCCTTCCCGCGCCCCCTCCCACCTCCAGTTTCCAGTAGCGTTTTGACTTTTCGGCTGGTTACAAGGAAGTCATGATATACTCCCTTTCTTTTTTTTTTTTTTTTTTAAGCTGTTGACAAGCATGTCATCTATAACTTAGGCTCTGACATGCGGGGTTGTCAGGATTTGCCTTGATGGGAAAGTGACTGACCTTTGCTCATAATTACCCAAACAAGTGGGAAGAAGTGACGAGAGAGGCAGCTGCTACTTGGGCTGCTGTCCAACTTCAGAGAGAGTGGGGACGGGACGAGAGGTCTTTCTCGACTGAGTGCAGAAGACACGGCCCGCACGAACACAAGTGTCGCTGGAAAGAGGGCAACGGCTCTAACACTGAGGGGCTGGGAAGGCGTGCTCGCTCCGCAAGGCTGTCGGTCTCCGCAGCGAGGGCCTGTCAGGTTCCTGCGCTGTTTCCACGTCTGTGACAAAACACACTTCCTAATCACTCAAGGGGTGCAAGGCGTGCAGGACTCCAAAACTTCAGGCAGGAAATCATCCTCTCACTGTGAAGCTCTTAAAATGTTGGGACAGGCGTCTGCAAGACTGGTTAGTATTACTCTACCCTGGGTTGGTTTGGTTGTAGTACAGATCCAAGTACACTCCGTTACTGGATTTTAAAATTCAGTACTTTAAAAATGTGAATGGACTATGTTGATGGAATCAAATACATAGAAGGAGATTTTAAAAATTTTATTAAATATTCAGCTTTTCTAGTCTAATACCTGATTTTTTTCTTCCTTTTTTTTTTTTTTTTTTAGATTTTATTAATTTTTAGAGAAAGAAGGGGGGAAGGAGCAGGAAGCATCAACTCCCATATGCGCCTTGACCAGACAAGCCCAGGATTTCGAACTGGGACCTCAGTGTTCCTGGTCAATGCTTTATCCACTGTGCCACCACAGGTCAGGCCTAATACCAGCTTTTCAACAACAGGATATTATTTGTATGAAACTACCATTTGTTTTACACACACACACACACACACACACACACACACACAATGTATTGGCTTGTCTCCACGCCACACTCTGGAGGATGACCAGATTAACTCACAGCGACATTTTCAGTGCAGACTTTCAACATTTTCCTCTTTTGCTCTTTCTTCTATTCTCTACCCTGTCATATTTTCCTACAGATTTAGAAATTAGAACTGCCCGGGTGATCCAGACCATTTTCCTTTGAATAACATATAAGGACACAATACACTCTCATATCACAGATTCTGTTAAGCACAGTTCAGTTGCTACCTCCTGGTCTAGCCTGGAAACCCTTGTGCTTTTCGCCATGGAGCCATATATTTATCTTTCTTTTGTCACAGCCGGACACTTCCGGTGCTGGGTACCCACATATGTTTTCTCCTCCCTGAGTGTGGCCCCACGACCGGCCTAGGCCTCTGTGAGCTCCAAAGTCCCTGCTATCACTCTGCATTCTGCCTGCTTGCTGCTGGCCAGTTTCTGGCAGAAAAAAAGAACACAGTGACAATCACTCCAAGTCTTTTCATCTCTTTTATTAGTTCTCCTGTTGGCTCAGAAATAAAGGAGAACCTTAAACAAGGAGGAAACATGATAAAGAGCTTAAAAAACTCACTCCATGTAGTTCATTTAAAAGCTTTTAAACATCTTTTTCTCTATTTCTTCATGTAATGATTAGTCTCTCTTCTGCTAATCATACCCCATGATGCATCTTTAATAGGAATAGATGTTCTTGAATATTCTAAACTTGATACACAAGAGCTTCTAAGGCAGTGGCCTTTTTTTTTTCTTTTATTCAGAAAGAATTTCTCCATTCATGATTCTCTCATCATCTTGAAAATATTATGATATCTAAATTATTATTACTGACAAGAAATTGCATAAACCAGATTTAAGTAGTTTGCTGAATTAGAGTATGCAGGAAACACTAGGGTACACTATGCTCTATAACAGTGATAGTATGAGTAATTAATGGTCTTTTCACAAAAATAGAATCCCAATAAAAAAGAGATCATGCTAGTTTAATAGATTCTGTGTATTTATGTGTAAAAAAAAAGGGGGGGGACAAGCCAATGAAAACTAGGTAGAGAAACCAGCACTGCTTATGGTATTGATCTGAAGAATTGCACAATATCTTCCAATAAGCCATTGTTACTATATAAGTTAAGAAACTACACTTTACAAGGGAAAATTTGGGGGCAAAGGTGATAATAAGGAAAGTTTGGGATAGTCTCTCAGATTCAAAGGGTCATCGACACCATTTTTGTGTTCCAAGTTTTCCATAGTGTCTGGAATATTGTGAATGTTAAACAGTTTCTGTGAAATTCAATGGCTTATGTTGAGCAGTGCCACACGGGGACCTTCTCTGTTCAGTCACTGAGATATATATATATATATATATATATATATATATATATATGATTCTGAATATACTGGCTGGATTTCATTCAGTGAGTTTCCCACTGAGGAAGACAGGACTGAGCATAGTCCATCCCCTCCACATTTTCTCACTGGATAATTGACTCAATGGACAGGCAGCCATTTGGAGAGTTTGTCTCAGGCACAGACATGTTCGTGCTCACTGGACTGTACAATTAGAATCCCCTGAAACACAGGAGGAGAAGTTCCCGCAAAACTGGTAGGAAGAGAGCCAGAGTTTTAACAACTTTTACCACCATTTAGTTTGTTACTTCTCAAGTCACAGAAAGTTTAAAAGCAACATTAACTTTGTTAAGATATCACATACAAATATACCCTATCATTAAATCCCACTGTGATGGGGTTTTTTTCCCCTTTCGGAAATGCTATGCAGTAACATAATTATCAAGTTATGTTAAAGAGCAGTATACTCTTGCCTGACCAGGCAGTGGTGCAGTGGATAGAGCATTAGACTGGGATGTAGAGGACCCAGGTTCGAGACCCTGAGGTCGCCAGCTGGAGCACAGGCTCATCTGGTTTGAGCAAAGCTCACCAGCTTGGGCCCAAGGTCACTGGCTTGGGCAAGGGGTTACTCGGTCTGCTGAAAGCCCACAGTCAAGGCACATATAAGAAAGCAATCAATGAACAACTAAGGTGTCGCAACAAAAACTGATAATTGATGCTTCTCATCTCTCTCCGTTCCTGTCTGTCTGTCCCTATCTATCCCTCTCTCTGTCTCTGTTAAAAAAAAAAAGAGCAGTATACTCTTTAGCAATGGTATCAAGAATAAAGTAAAACTCAGCAGTGCATTTTTAAATGATAAAAAATGCATATTTTCATGCCCTTTCCTGGTTATAAAATAGTAAAAGACATCAAGAAATGAATTCAACAAGCTTATTTTCCTTAAATAATCTAGAAGATATTTTTCTCCAATGAAACAACAATTAAGAAGCAGCAATGTAGTGTAATTTAATAAAAAAGTAGTACATCAGTGTTTAATGATGAATATAATTTTGTTTGTTAAATTTGGCTCAAGCCAAAACAAAATTTTAACTAAAAGAAATAAATCTATTCGTTATATGAAAAGAGCTCTGAAGTCTCTTCAGGGTGTCTCTTATAGTTCAATAACTCCCTAAGTAAGAATACTTTTCACACTTTCTGTAATTCCTCACTCTGTGTACCACATTCTATATAGAACACTAGAAATAGGAGATATCTGCTGGAAGCTAATGGTGCAGAGTTCCAAACCCAAAATATTTGTTAAGAAGGAAGAGTAGTAAAAAGCACATCATTATTACTTCTAATCACCGTGTACGGTCATATAAAATACTTTTCTTTTGTCAAATTTGAAACTACATAAATTTTTATGAAGGACAGATAAGGCTTTTTTTTTATTATTATTAGTTTTTGAGAAAAGGGAAGAGAGAGAAAGAGAGAAACATCAGTTCACTGTTCCACTTACTTACATATTCACTGGTTTATTCCTGTGTGAGCCGTGACTGGAGATGGGACCCACAACTGGGGCATGTTGGGACGGCGCTATAACCAACTGGATTTTTAACTATGGAAACAATCATTTAACATGCTATATGCCACAGGAAGTTTAAACTGAAAACCCCCAGCAGTTATAATAAGTCTACTCTGATAGAATATTTTCCTTTCGCTTTTCCAACTAATGTTAAAACGGAGCATCGAGAGTTCTTACCCCATGAAGTTAAGAGATAGAAACTCAATCAAATCACAATCACCAATCACTTCAAGATTCCTCCTGTGTGTAACAGGAAAAGGTAGATAAGCCTAAAGTTTCTAACACCAGCACTGTTATTTTAAGATACCGCTTTATCTAAAAAAAAATCTAAATTTGATCACAGACAACAAAACTAAGACGGTAGACTTCAAATCACCTGAGATCACGTTCGAATTTTGGCAAAGCATCATCTTGTGCTTTGGCTCCCACAGAAGTTTTCATATTACAAAGCTCGAGTTTCAACACCATCCCTGCAACCGATTCTGTTTTGTTCTCATTTTTGATCCAGGAGTCCTCCTGCACTGTGAAGGCTGTCGGTAGTGCTGTCCGTACTGTGTAGTTGTCACACAAGACTTGGAAACTGATCTATGGAACCACTCCATTCCCCAGCTGTCAAAGCGCTGATCCCCACTGCAGTTAATGACACAGCGTCATCGTCTAGCTCGTTTACCCGCCACCCTGCAAACAAATCGACACTGGCAGCCACGGGGGGAGCGCAGGGAATGGCAGATCCCATATTTATCATAATCACTATGATGCACAGTAGAGGAAAATCAATTTCTCTTAATCGAGTAGAGTGACTTATTAAGGGTTATGAGTCCTGGCTGGATAGCTGTACTGATTTGATTATGCCGGGAGGGAAATTAGCAGTGGCCTCCTTACAGTCTTTTCCTTTGTCTTCTGGCTCGGAGTTTGTTATTCAATTATTATCTTATGAAAGACTTAGTGAGCAGGTCATGCTTTGATCAAGGAGAGACTGAGAAGAAGGGTGCTGAAAAGGTTTCAGAAGTGTTGACAGGTCGAGATGTGAACATTCATAACCACCTGACTGCAAAGCTGCTGGTTTATAATTGAAAGGGCGCGGGTCCAGCAGGCGCCAGTGCCAACCCTGGAACCTGCGTGCAAGAACCCGCCAGAAGTGAAGCTTTGCCCTTGAGTTTCTCCTTCCTGTCTGCGCTGCCTCAGCGTCAGACGTGCGGGACGCAAGGAGCCTCGTCATGCTGTCCGAGAGCAGGAGATCAGCAGGTTAAAAGTTACATACAGGCTTTTCCCCTGTAAAGAATGCTTTAACCAAAATCAGCAGTGGAAAGATAAAAAGGTATATGTGTGTTATTTTTTTTTAAGTGCTCAGGTTTTTAACAGGTGGCATACCATGGACAAAACGTTTAAAAGATGCTGTGGAAAAAAAAAATGTTTAAGTATTTTCTCAGAATCGGCACTATTCCTCCCCCTTTTTGTGTTTCTGATATAATTTTGAGAAATGAAAAATTAATACATTTCATCGTTATCACTTCTGTTTTTCTGAACAGCTTTGGTGGTAACTTGACGAACATATGTGCCCCAGCACGGTTATTTCACTCAGAACAATATAAAGATAGAAGAAAATGATGAGCTGTCTCTGCCAACATATATAACAGCCAAATATAATATGTCTGCGTAGTGAAAATCATGATCCTTAGAAATTGGTCTTACACACAACTAAATCTGTATCTATATTTTTTTTCTTATTAATAGTATTTAAAAATACCAAGTAAAATTATTGAGTATTTGTTAGGAGCAAGAGGCAAAGCTGAAGAAATCCCAAAATAGAGTGCTTGGTAGTTGAGCAGAACACTAAATATGCTTTTTCCTTTGGCTTTATCATCTATTAGATGTACACAATTCTTTGACTAATCATACGATTGTGTTTACACATATTCGATTTTAAAAATTTGGTAAGTATAATGCCAAGTTTTATTTTGATGGTTTTGAAGTTCTTAATAGTTATTATTGGATTTCCTACGAATGAAATTTCATTGTTAGTGTTATGATTTTTAACAAAGGAAATGATGCAAGTCTTAGAAATATGATATTCGGGGTTCCATAATCTTTTGTTACCTAAAAAAGTAACACATGCATACTTAATTGTTTCTCTCTGGTTGTTTCATCACTGTCCCCTCAACAATCACCTGACGCAAAATGGAACATTTTTACTCTGTAATCTTCCTTTATCATTTAACTATCATTCAAATGGCTTTTTTTTTTTTTTTTGGTCTCAGTAACTCAGAAAAAATTGAAACTGCATATATAAACCGTAACTGCCACACAATGTCCTAATTATACATTTTACCATATAATTTAATAAATACGGAAATATATTGCAAAATTATTAAAAATAAGAAGTTATTTACATACTTCTGTTCTTGTAATTTCATATGTCATGTTTTAGTAAAGAGAAATAAACATCTATCCATTCATCTCTTAGCATATATTTAACTTTGTAACCCTGTAACCTAACACACAGCCTACCAAATAAAATCAGTTCAAAGGTATTTTCTGAATGAAACCAAACTATACTGCGAACATATCTAACATGGTTTACGTGAATTATTTTCTCTGTTTAGAATTTTCATTTCTGCTGGTATTCCTCATTTTCTAGGACTTCCCATCAGAGACATCTTCCTGCTCTAGAGAACAAAGGCTACAGTACTTAAAAAGTCAGCGGTCCAAGATTTAGTGACTAGATGGAAACTTTCATTAGCCTATTAAGAATAATTAAAATTTTCAAAATCCACAGAGCTATATAGCTAATTTATTTCATCTAATGTTTATAAAGGTAGTTTTGGCTGGTCAGGCCTTAATCAAGACTGACTTTTTCATAAGAACCTTCCCTTGAGGTATACACAATTTAATTTGTGAATATGATGAAAACACAGGCTAAAATAGCCCTTTCCAATAGTTAAATTTACTATATCTAGTTTGATGATAAATTTGAATCTGATAAAATTGACACATTACACCAAAAAGGCCATATTAATCACAGGGACTGGGAGAATCACTGGCCACTGAGTTCTGCATAAAATCATTTCGTTGCTTATCAGTCAATAATCACCAAACACATTCGAGTCCTCTGTCTTCTGATGCAGAGAAATTAAAACTACAATAAATCTTCTGACCATACAGTATTGCAGTATTATTAAATGCCATCATTCAAGACTAGAACACTGGATAAAAATCACCACCCTATAATAAATCACATGTATTTTGTAGGTCAAGTTTCAAATATACTTATCTTTCTTCTCATAATTCCATAAATGAGTCATGAAAATATATTAGGTTCTATTCTAAAGGAAAATATGCACTCAGATAATCCATTTTAAATGACTAATACTTCAATAATGTGTTTTCTCTAACTTTAATGACCAGTTGTTAGAATATTAATCTTTTAAAAAACACAATCACATACAAAATAATAAAAACAAATACCAAAAATTGGTAGCTATTTTTTCCAATTATTTTAACACTTCCCTTACTAAATGGTGAAATTTGACAAGAACAATAACATCTGTTCCTAAATTCCCTTGTTCCACAGTAAATTGTTATAGTGTAGAAACTATGTATTATATTCCTTCAACAAATTTTAATGAGCATTTACAGCTTATCTAGGAACATTGATCTATGTAATAGATTTAAAAATTAAAGATATATATATATATAGCTCTGCTTTCATGGAGCTTATTAATAATTTGCTTTTCATCATTATTGATTCTGAAGATTGTAATTTCTCCTTGTTACTGATGGCTTGAATAGTTCCTAAATCACCAGACTTTAAATCTCTTCATCACTGACATTTTTGTTGTTGTTAGCTGTCTATACCATGAGTGCAGTTGTCTCAAAGTTACATGCCAACTGTTTCCAGCAAAGTAATCTACATGAGTAAAGCATTCAAAGTGTGGATAAATCTGGGCTGTCGACCATATGGAGATCTGGAGTGAAGAAGACTTATCTAAAAGCATAAATATAATTATAACACAATAGCAAAACACTGTGAGGGCTAATACAGTTTGTGTATATGTAGCCTTTTGGCCACCTGTTCTAAAATATAAAAAAGGTAGAAAATTCAGGTATGTCCAGTCTATTTCAGAGGGAAAGGCGGTGGGGGGCACAGAGGGGCTACACAGAGGTCATCTGGTTTGAGCAAAAGCTCACCAGCTAGGACCCAAGTTCGCTGGCTCGAGCAAGGGGTTACTCGGTCTGCTGAAGGCCCGCGGTCAAGGCACATGTGAGAAAGCAATCAATGAACAACTAAGGTGTCACAACAAATAACTGATGATTTATTGTAGTTTTAATTTCTCTGCATCAGAAGACAGTGGACTCAAATGTGTTTGGTGATTATTGACTGATAAGCAACGAAATGATTTTATGCAGAACTCAGTGGCCAGTGTTTCTCCCACTCCCTGTGATTAATATGGCCTTTTTGGTGTAATGTGTCAATTTTATCAGATTCAAATTTATTTTATTTTATTATTTTATTTTTTTATTATTATTTTTTACAGAGACAAAGATAGATAGGGACAGACAGACAGGAATGGAGAGAGATGAGAAGCATCAATCATCAGTTATTCGTTGCAACAACCTAGTTGTTCATTGATTGCTTTCTCATATGTGCCTTGACTGCGGGCCTTCAGCAGACTGAGTAACCCCTTGCTCGAGCCAGTGACCTTGGGTCCAAGCTGGTGAGCTTTTGCTCAAACCAGATGAGCCCGCGCTCAAGCTGGCGACCTCGGGGTCTCGACCCTGGGTTATCCGCATCCCAGTCCAACGCTCTATCCACTGCACCACCACCTGGTCAGGCAGGAGGATACCTTTTATTTAAAGACTCAGTGTAGGTCTAGCATTCCACCAATCTAATAGAACTGGAAAGGCAGAAATGATGCCTACGTAAAGAATATACTGGTTCTGGACAACTCAGTCTCTTTAATGTCATCTTTTGTTTGCTAGCAGGGTCTAAAAGTTGTCCAATAATATAATATATACCAAAGGAGAAACCAATAAGAGACACTAATACTCGATCAAGAGAAAAACAAAAGAAAATTCTACTTCTATAACTATTTATAGTTAACCTAAGAAGTTCACCCATACACAATCTCAGTGAGAGGTGAATGGAAAGGAATGTATGTGTCGATTTTGAAATGATCCCTAAGACATCACTTTGATTATTTTTTTCTGAGTAAAATGGAAACCTTGATATATACATACAGACAGAAACATGAATTGAGGATGATGTACTTCATATATAACAAGTTCTCAAGTATCAATAAAAAGAGTACTCCAATAGGAAAAACACCTAAGTAGCATGAATAAGCAATTTGCAAAAGAAGAAAAGATAGACTAATACTCTCAGGGCAAAATTTTCAGCCTCACTAGAAATAAAAATGTACAATCATTTTGAGACACCATTTCATCTACCCTGTTGGCAAAAAAATATGCCAAAAGAACGGGTGAGTAACCTGAGTTCACAAGATATTACTGATGGCAGTTTAAACTGAAAGAGCCGTACTGAAGAGCTTCACAACACTCTTAAACATATCCACACTCATTGACTCAGAAATTTTATATGTATTAATTTAGGTAAGGGAAATAATCAGGGATGTACACAAGTATTTTGATCATGGTATGTTTTTGTTTTTGTTGTTTTTTAATTTGGTGAAATGAAAGGAGGCATGTGCCAGACCAGGATCCACCCGGAAAGCCCACTAGGGAGTGATGCTTTGCCCATCCGGTTGCTGAGCAATGGAGCTTTTCTTAGTGCCTGAGGCAGAAGCCATGGAGCCATCCTCAGCACCCGGGCCAACTTGCTCCAATTGAGCTATGGCTGCAGGAGGGAGGGATGGAGGGAGGGGGAGAGAGAGAGAAAGAGAGAGAAAGAGAGAGAGAGAGAGAGAGAGAGAGAGAGAAAGGAGAGGGGGATGGGTGGAGAAGCAAATGGGCACTTCTCCTGTGTGCCCTCATCGAGAATAGAACCCAAGATATCCAAACAACAGGCTGATGCTCTACCACTAAGCCACCCAGCCAGGGCCCACAGTATGTTTTTTGTAACTCATATATTCATAAACAATCCTGAAAAACTGGAAACAACTTAAGTATCGAAAGATAAAGAATAAGAAAGTTAGCATACAACATGGAATGAAAGGTGCACCATTAAACAACATGGTGAAGAAGAATATAATATGGGAAATATTTATGAGATACAAGTAAACTGGAAGGCATAGGCTACAATGGGAATCTGAAAAAATTGCAAAACACATGTACACTTACAAGTATGCAAACAGTATAGTCATCTACAAATCAACAGCAGGGAATGTCTGTGTCATTTCATTTTGTATATGTGCATTCATTTATTTTTCAAGTGTCAGTACTGAACTGAGAATAGAAACCTCATGAAGCTTCAACTTTTTTTTTTTTATTTATTCACTGACATATCCCTAACACCTGGAAATGAAACTGGTACACACTCAGTGCTCTATAATCATTTGCTTAAATTAAATGAACAAAAACGATGTATAATAAAATTCTAAGCATTTCCAGTACTTTTGATTCAAAAGGGGATCAATTTTATATAACTATAACATTTTCTGTATAATGGCAATCTTATAAATTTAGAATCATCACCCAATTTTATAGGTGAAAGAAACTTAGAGTTAGAAGTTAAATAATTTGACTGAGGTCACATAGCTAATAGATAATCAACATAAGTGATTATACCAAAGATGACATCTTACCTCGACAACACAATCTCAACTCATTGTGTTCTGCTGGTTAGGATTTTATTGTAATTTTTTTTAATTCACTTGCTTGGATAAGTCTAAACGTTACTCTAAACTGATGACACAACCCAAGATAGAATACCATCTTAAACTTCCTTGAATTAATTTCTTAGGACAGGCAATATGTCAATTTTTATGTAGACACTATTGCATATAGAATGCCACGTTACATTGATTAGCAGACAGGAGATACCCAACACACACTTGAATGATTTATCCACATAATAAAAAAATAGTCTTTCCCTAAATGCAGTTGGTCCAAAAGAGTCTCTCTGTCAGTATAATAGAATTTCAGAATTCTTCCATAGTATATATGTACCAAAGCTTTTTAATCCTGAAAGCTATACTGCGACAACAGACACGGCAGCAATTGGAAGTAGCCTAAGAAAAAGTTTAGAGCGCAGAAGAGCCATAGAAGTGCGAAGGCTGACTTTACCAGAAGCAAGGACAACAGTGTCTGAGACTGTGCCAGCGATGGGAAGTGATGAAATGAAAAGGGTTTGATGTGTGAGACATAGCACCGGATTATCGCACCTGAAACAAAAAGGATGTCGATGAGGATACTTCTAAATATAAGGCGTTCTAGAGACACATGCATTTATGACAGAAGGCTGAGTGGCAGAAGATAGAGCTTTCCTTATGGTCAAAATTTCTACATTATTTTTAACTAATCAAGAAAAATAAGTTCATAAATCAAATATACAGGAAATAGCTCCCACGAAGATTTCAACATCTGTACAAGGAAAAAAAAATTATCATGCATCTATATTCCATCTTTCCCTCAACCACATAACTTTAAAATGTTGATAGAATTCCCTTGAGCACTTGTGCTGAAAGCCTGACATTAAACTACGAGGAACACACGAATGAAAAGTGCTGAATAATTTATCACGAACTGGTAAGTGTGGACAGAAATGTCTAAAATAAACTGATCGAGACTTAATGATCAAGAAGAAAACAACTAAAAATATGAACTGGAAATGCCAAACCACAAGGGATAATGTTTTTAATCCAACGTTTGCTACTGCATATTTCTCTTACATAAACTGGAATCTGCAAATCTGATTTGTGAACTTTAAGTAGGCCAATTATGGATCAAACAGATGATTACTTCATTGCTTCTATAATAACACTGAGAGGTAACCAATTCAACTTTATTTATAATGGCCAAATATTTTCCTTTAAATCATCTTCTGAATACATTTTAGAAATGGACTGTGACAATGGCTTAAAGCTTTATTCCTCTCTTCAGCTACAAGTCATCACAATTCTGACTGTAATGAGGTTACTCTGCATCTGTCTGTCACAAATAACCTAGTAACAACAAAATGGATTGCCATCAATCTTTCAATTAGAATCTATAACTTTATTAGCACAATATTTTTTGAACTGATTGTATTACTTTGAAAAAGAGCTTTCATTTAGTTTGTCATTTAGGGTCAAATGTGTGCAATCGCTGGAGTTGAATAATAACCTGTGTTGAATTTGTAGGCTGAAGACTTTTTGAACATGTTTTCCTTTAATTATGGAAGCCAAACAACCAGTGGTACTTCGGGAGTGGGAGTGAACTGAATGTAAGCATATATTTTTGACAACTCTCTACATCTTATACTATGTTGTCAGTTCCTAACCATTACACTCTGTAAAATCAGTTGTTGTTCAATTTATAAACATAAGGAAAACTTTATAACAATTATTATAGAGACAAAATAATTGGTAAATACAGATAGTCAAAAAATTATAATTATGGTAAGGGAGCTCTTTTCTGTATCCAAAATATTGTTTAATATTTCCTTGCAATGAAAAGTTTAGCTCTTTCACGTCATACCTGTGTCAAACATCGTGACATAAGCACCTAGGTACAGCTTAACAGTAGCTGTTTTCTTTCATTTTCCAGTCTTTTCTTTGTTAAAGCAGATGACAGAGACCTAAAGCTCCAAATTCAGAATTCAATTTAACCTATGAAAACAATAGCACCATGTCTGAATGAAATGCATAATAATGAATGAAACCAACACCAATAGACAATCCAAATCCCTAGAATGGTTGAAAGTTGTAGCAATTTACACTGACAAGGCACATCTGCTCCTGCAATATAATCTCCTGGATTTAGGTAAACAACCTGCTCAGAGACAGAAATCCAGAAAAACCCATGTGAGCGCAGTGTGACCTTGTACAGACAGACCACGGCGGTTAGAGTTAAGGAGGCTTTCCCACTAAGTGTTGATCTCTGGCTTCAATTTTATTACAATTTCAGGAGGTTTCATAACAAATAAAGGTTGCATCTAACCGCTGCCTGGGAAATGAGCAAAAGCAGAGACCTGTCCTTATTTAAATGAAGTATTTGAGAAGTTCCTGGATTCTTTGTTTTTTCAACAGTGATTGGGGGGCAGGGGGAAGGCTGCGTTTCATATCATCACAGAAACAGAAGTGAGGATGTAATCTTATTATGTAAGTTTAATATTTATGATAACTAAAAGACCAATATCTGCATGGCAGTAAGAGAGAGACATAGAAAGAGGAAAAGATAAAAAAAAAAAAGGAAAGAAAGAGTGAGAGAAGGGAGAATAATGATAGAAAATAAGAAGAGGGAAAGGTGAAGGAACAGAGGGAAGGAGAAAGGTAAGCCCTCAGAAGCAGTAAGCATTTATAATGGATAATCAACTCGCTACTTCTAATGAGCACTGAAAACAGTAGCTTAAGTAAGATTATGCTGGGTGTTCACTTATTTTATGACTATCATAAAGCATATAAAAAAATAAGTAACTGCTGGTCCTGGCTGAGTGGCTCAGTTGCTTGGAGTTTTGTCCCCATACGCCAAGGTTGCAGGTTTAATCCCAAATCAGGGCACAAACATGCATCAACCAATGAACGCATAAATAAGTGGGACACAGATTGATGTATTTCTCTCTCTCTCTCTCTCTCTCTCTCTCTCTCTCTCTCAAGTCAATCAATCAATAATTTTTTTAAAAAAAGAAGGTAACTGCACTGTTCTTCTCATAGTCGGTATGCTTTTTCCCTAAAGTGAACAGAAGAATGAAGCAAGCACGTCCAGTGTCTTCTATTTCCGTTTCATCTGGCACTCCTGTAACTCCACCCGGAGTTACATCATAGAACCTTGGCTTCATTTTCTAATGTCTGTTTTCAAAGGTCCCTAAACATATTTATATTTCCTCTTGGAGACACAATAAAGCTCTGCCTAACATGTGTGGTTCCCATTACCTTGGCTCCTCCTGATCTAGACCCTCATCCGTCACTATTATGAGCTCCCCTCCTGCCAGGCTGGTCTTCTGCAGCCCGACCAGGACCACGGTGTCCTCCTGGCTCCAGGACTCCGCCCTCGCAATGTTCTTTCCTTCTGCCGGGCCCCGCGGTCTTTTCTTCCTATTTTTTTTTTTTCTTCAAATTTTGTTGAACTCAAAAAACTTCCCTCCAACAAGGAAGGCTTCAACTTCTTTAGCTCAGAGCCCACAGTTAGCTCAGGCCCCTGTGGCATCCCATAAAAGTGGTTTCTAATCACTTGAACTATGAAAATTCCAGAAAGAAAGAAAGAAACAACCTCTGCTTTCATCTGACCTGTTCTCTGGAAACTGGGCTTTCCAATGAGATTTTTGTTTCAAGAAAGTACTTTTTAGAATACATTGGCCCTGGCCGGTTGGCTCAGCGGTAGAGCGTCGGCCTAGCGTGCGGAGGACCCGGGTTCGATTCCCGGCCAGGGCACACAGGAGAAGCGCCCATTTGCTTCTCCACCCCTCCGCCGCACTTTTCTCTCTGTCTCTCTCTTCCCCTCCCGCAGCCAAGGCTCCATTGGAGCAAACATGGCCTGGGCGCTGGGGATGGCTCTGTGGCCTCTGCCCCAGGCGCTAGAGTGGCTCTAGTCGCAATATGGCGACGCCCAGGATGGGCAGAGCATCGCCCCCTGGTGGGCAGAGCGTCGCCCCTGGTGGGCGTGCCGGGTGGATCCCGGTCGGGCGCATGCGGGAGTCTGTCTGACTGTCTCTCCCCGTTTCCAGCTTCAGAAAAATGAAAAAAAAAAAAAAAAAAAGAAAGAATACATTACACACAAACACCCACAGGGCATGCACACACACAATGTGCATGTGTATGTATGTATATGTATTAAACCTGCTGTCCCACAGCATTACTTATGTTTATTATTTTATCGTTCACCATCTAGAAATGTCAACCATTTCATACATTGTCTAATCATTCCAATTAGTATATAAGCAGTCCACAAACAAGGACTGCCACCTTAAGACACGCTGTAGCAGGTGAAAGACAGAAATTCTAGAAAGTACTTCATTGATTAAATACACAAACAACACACTTGCAAAGTTTTCTACTCATCAACCTCAATTATTTCCTAAATTCTCTAAGTTCTTTTCACATGTCTTTGTAAAAGTCATAACCTAATAAATCCTCGTGCATTATATACTCAGAGAAGTGAAACTTTTGGTTCAGGGGAAGAGGGACAGAAGAGAAAACTTTCCTGGGAGATACCTCTGAGTCTTGGTTCCATATACTGTTTCTCATCTTCTTTGGTGGGGCTACATGATATAATACAGAACTAAAATATCATTTCAGAGAGTATGTTAATATGTGCCTCTAAATGCTCTTACTCCACATGTTTATGAAAATCAACTGGTTGACTACGTTGGCAAAGTATTAGACTGAACATATATAGGGCTTCTATCTTGATCAGCCAAGAGCTTTTCAGAGTCCAGACCCTGTAACTTCGTTTTTACTACTAAATCATCTCCATTCTTGTCCTTTAACAACAAAGTAATGTCTTAGATCAAACCATCCTCTGCGGCCTGAGAAAAGACTCTCACAAGCCATTCCAAGACTTACTCTGGAAGACGGTATGTTAGAGCAATGAAATCATACATTGGCTCAAAGGCCATTAGGTTCGAGGCAAGAAAAAAACGACAAGGCATTCACTTTTAATTTTGCATCCATCAGACATGGCTTGTCAACATTATGTCACTGGCCTGTCAGAATGAAAGAACACACAACGAAACTGTTTTAATACTTCACTGCTCACAATATTACCACGATGCCACATGTGGGATAGATCTGAGAAGGAAGCTCTGAGTGAGGCATCATAGGTTCATTTTTTATGTTGTCATCACTATAAAAAAGATATTGGACTGGACTTCAGCCTTTTGACGGCTCATGCTCTATAAGTTTATTACTGGTGTAGCAATAACCTAAACTTAAATTAACAAACTTTGTGAATTTCTACATATTCTTTGAAAGCAAAAGCTAATAAAAAAAATGCATATGTTGCTTGTTATTTTAGTTTACACAGAAGGAAAACTAAATTATAACCTCAACTCTTTGCCAAGTGATCCTGACTCACTTATAAATCTGTACGGACGACTCCTCAGTTTCTATCTGCAGACTTAAGTGGCACTAATCAGAAATTTCAAAACAAACACACACAAAAAGCACTTACGTTTGTGACCACCAAGCAAATATTCCACAATGGTATAGTTGGGGAGATTACAATTGAATACACTTTTGCTTTTGCTTTCCACATATAAACACACAGACACACATGCATGCATGCATGCACATACGCTCACACACATTCCAGCATTATGAACAGTTACATTCTTCATCTACAAAGAAAGAAGTGTTCCTCAACCGAGACCCTTAAACACTCACCCAATCAGGGTTGTTTCTTCCACTTCACACTTAAAAAGAGATCAAACCCTTCCATATATATATATATATATATATATATATATAGAGAGAGAGAGAGAGAGAGAGAGAGAGAGAGTCAGAGAGAGGTAGATAGGGACAGACAGACAGGAATGGAAAGAGATGAGAAGGCATCAATTATCAGTTTTTCGTTGGGACACCTTAGTTGTTCATTGATTGCTTTCTCATATGTGCCTTGACCGCGGGCCTTCAGCAGACCAAGTAACCCCTTGCTCAAGCCAGCAACCTTGGGTCCAAGCTGGTGAGGTTTGCTCAAACCAGATGAGACCGCGCTTAAGCTGGTGACCTCAGGGTCTCGAATCTGGGTCCTCCGCATCCCAGTCCAACGCTCTATCCACTGTGCCGCCCGGTCAGGCCAAACCCTTCCATATTTTAGGTAACTATTCTACATTTAAAATTGTACATTTAAAAGAGCTCTGATAATATGAAATATCTTATTGTCAGCTTCATGAATATTTTTATGACAGCACACATAAATAATCTTCATTCATCAATTTAATATTAACATACCATCAGTGTTTTTAGTTAATTATACTATAGATTTATCCAGATCAGGGGTATAGATGATTTAGCTTGCATCCTTTCAGCATACATTTTAGAAGATTTATTATTTGCCAAATACCCCCTGGGGCCTCCACCCTTTTAAATCTCCAGAGTACAGTTATCAGGCCGCTTGTCGCCACCGTTGACTTAGTTCTTTTCCATAACTTCCCAAAATATCTTGCAATTTTTTTTATTTTGTAATTTTTTTTTTACAGGGACAGAGAGAGAGTCAGAGAGAGGGATAGACAGGGACAGACAGACAGGAAAGGAGAGATGAGAAGCATCAATCATTATTTTTCGTCGCACATTGCGACACCTTAATTGCCATTGATTGCTTTCTCATATGTGCCTTGACCGTGGGCCTTCAGCAGACCGAGTAACCCCTTGCTCGAACCAGTGACCTTGGGTCCAAGCTGGTGAGCTTTTGCTCAAACCAGATGAGCCCACGCTCAAGCTGGTGACCTCAGGGTCTTGAACCTGGGTCCTCTGCATCACAGTCCGATGCTCTATCCACTGCGCCACTGCCTGGTCAGGCTCTTGCAAATTTTTGAAAGAAATGCATATGCTGGCCACATTGAAATAAATGTCAATGCCCTTTACATGTCCAAATAAATCATTTTTCATCCCCGTTACCTTCATTATTCATCACCATGCTTTAAAAATAACATTTACATGCAGAAAACAAGTCTATTGACCCAAAGTACTGATCCAATAATATAAACAAGAAAATATCACTGATTCTTAATAGAATGTGTAGGAAAAAAACAGTCCAGGATGAAAATTATACCAAATTACCGATTCAAATGATGACAAGGGCGATGGAGAAAGCAGCAATGTCAAATTGTGACTCTGAGCACCTTTTTGCAGTACACTTCAGTACCTAAAATTGGCCAATGTTAATGTCCTTACATGAAAAATCATTACATGCCAATATGAATATAACCGTAAGTCTTAGACCATCGGCAAAGAAGCATCTAAGAATGGATCACTGTGTATTTTCACTCTGTTCCAACAAACGCATACAATATTAAAATAACATATTTCATATTATCAGAGCTCTTTATAGTTTATAAAGATTTATTTACATTTCTTGGTTTAATTTCTCAGTCTCAGTGTGAGGTAACAGATGAGAGCACCTGTAATCTAACATACAAGTGCTCCTTTATCCAAAGAAACTTTGAGGCATGGCTCCTATTAATGAATATTTTCACCTAAATTGATTTATTTTAATGGAATTACAAGTCTTTATGTAATAGGTAAATTCACATGATCTTTACCTCAAAATAATGTGTATCACTTTTCCATCGCTGTTTGCTTGTTTTATATAGAAATATATATATGCTGATGTACTCCTAGCAACTTAAATACAGTTTATATGCCAGGAATTACAACTTCAAAAATTTATTATGTTATATCAGAGAGAAGTGGGTGGTGTGGAATCAGAGAGAAAGGCAAATAAGCACCCCCAATTTTTTTTTCTTTTTTCTTTTTTCTTTTGTATTTTTCTGAAGCTGGAAACGGGGAGAGACAGTCAGACAGACTCCCGCATGCGCCCGACTGGGATCCACCCGGCATGCCCACCAGGGGGCGACACTCTGCCCACCAGGGGGCGATGCTCTGACCCTCTGGGGCGTCACTCTATTGTGACCAGAGCCACTCCAGCACCTAGGGCAGAGGCTAAGGAGCCATCCCCAGCACCCAGGCCATCTTTGCTCCAATGGAGCCTCGACTGTGGGAGGGGAAGAGAGAGACAGAAAGGAAGGAGAGGGGGAGGGGTAGAGAAGCAGATGGGCGCTTCTCCTGTGTGCCCTGGCCGGGAATTGAACCCGGTACTTCTGCACACCAGGCCGACGCTCTACCACTAAGCCAACCGGCCAGGGCCAACACCCCCAATTTTGAAAAGCACACTGCAATACAATGGAAGGAGTACTAAGTACTGGACATTGTATTTAGAGACATAAAGCAAAGGACAGATGTGGAATGTTCTGGTATTTAGAGCAGGTGCTCTTTAAGGAAAATGTTACAATAGCTTCCCTGTGACTGCTCAAAACAATTCTACAAATCAAATTCAAGTACCCTCATTGTGTCTTACCTGCATATCCACGACAGGTTTTCTGACCCACACGTCTAGATTCCAGCAAGAATCCTACAACAAGGGTTCATTCAAGAATTATCCAAATCAACTCAGTGTTGTCTAGCGAGGGACCGGTTAATTAAATGTTACAGTGACTACTGAAAGTTGACCTGGATTTATAGAGGAAATCTCACTTAAATTGAAGACAAATCAGTAAGTCTTTAGCTATAAAAAAAAAAAAAAAAGACCTATGAAGACCTGTAATATTGCCAAGTTGTCTCACATTATGAAAAGCTGGATGTTCCAAAAGGCCTGTCAATTTCAGGTCAAATAGCTCTGGATTTAGTGGAGAGATGTAAACTAAGATGTCCAGGAGCTCAATCGTTACTTTGTGAACAAAGACAACATTTTAAATTTCTTATTAGTTGGGGGATTCAAGAGAATGTGAAAATGAGCTCTTTGAAGATTCAGAGTCATTGTCAGCTTCCTGAATATTTTTATGACAGCACACATAAATAAGAAATGTAGGATCACTATAAAATACGCCATCAGGCACATGGAATATGAAGATATGACAATAATCACATGAAATATTTACGGACGAACAATAATCCAAACTAAAAATTAAAGCTTATTATCTATCATGATCTATTAATATTTCAACAAGTGTGGCCAGGTTTTGAAAGATATGGACATACCTGCTAACCTGATTATGTTTGTTTGTATAACTAATCATGTGATTATCCTTATATTTTATCTTAAAGTTTAAAATAAGGATGCGAAGAAGTTTGCATTGCAATAAATTTTAGTCAAATGAACAGAGGAGTAGAATACATTTCCATGTGAGATTAACATTTGCTCTAAGACTCTTATTTTTTGTTATTAGAATTCATTTTAAGATATAAGACCCACTCAACAGTTACAATAAACAGAAGAAAGATTTTTACAAATCCTATTTGAAAATAATTAAAAAGGACTAGAATAGCAGGTATTTGAATTGGAACATTATTTTGGTAATTCCACAACTTTAGTAGACCAAAAAATTAGGACCATTATTTCAATTTATTTAAATTTTTAAATAGTGCACTTTAACACAAGTACGTACTCTTTTTACATGGGTTATTGTTTCCAAAATATTTTTACATACTTATTTTATCAATTCTAAAATGAGCTTGTTAAAGAAATTATATAAAAATACCACCAAATCATCAAAGCATTTGTAAAATACAATTCAGTTCCCATCTCAGCCTTAAGCAGTGTAAACCATTGGGCGTTTAGGTTTTCAAGTGTAGGTGCAGAACTTCTCTAATTTTAGGGACTTCTGGGTTATTAATTCTGAACACAATTTTTCCAATATCCTGCTCTGTGATCACACAGGTAGCTGAGCATGTTATTGTTCAAGCAAATGTGGTATGAGTCCTCAGATGATGAACTACACTGAGGCCAGATGTCAGAGGTGCTAAAATTGATAATCCATCAGTAATTTTCTATCTGTCGCAATAGCTCTGACCCATTGAACTAAATAAATATGTTTAATCACTGACTGGTCAACTTATCAAATGCTGCCCCAGGCTAAGGCGAAGAACTTGTCAAATGTAGAACAAATAAAGCAAGAACCACAGCCACAAGCAAAAAAAAAAAAACAAAAACAAAAAAAAAAACCAACTGCATCTTTTATTTCTACCCCTTCCCACCTCAATTGTAGAAAACAGACTTCAGGGGCAATCATATTAGAAAAGCAACTTTTAGGCTAAGGCTAAGAAATGCCAGACAAATACTTCTTTAAAGTTTTACTGCATTTCTTCTATTATTTTCTATATAAGCCCAACTTGTCAGATGTTTCCATTAAAATGCAGTTGTACAAAGGTCCCATGTTCAATGACAGGTAACACACTAAATGCCAAGAATGGGGCAAGAGTCAAGGAAGCGCTGTATGACACAGTCGTCAACCCGTGAGGCAACAGTGATTTGTGAATAAGGCCCATCGATCCCTAAGATAAAGCTGTGCTCTAAAAACAGAAATACCTTCCAGCGTTCCAGTAAGCTAAGGATTCAAAATTGCTGAATATGAACAGTTGTGTGACAAGCTCATTCCGTACGAACATTAATCACAGTTAATGAGATAAAAGCTTTAGTAACGTGTGACATCGGGTAAGTGATAGATCAGCCATCCTCCCATTGAATGTGCCAACAACTATGTGATTATAAAGGCCAACCGCCATCACTGTCCAGGAATGGAGAAAACCAGGCTTAGGCAAACTGCATTGACCACAAATAGTGGGATTTCTTCACCGGGACTCAAGGAAGCACACAAAAGCAGTGTGAGGCTCTCTATGTCTTACTCTGCCGCTGCCGTGCACTGGCAGCCATGACAGAAAACTCTTGAACTTGTTTATTCACACTTGTTTCATCCCGATTCCACACACTGACTCAGCCTGTGGGGTTAAGAAGATGAATGAGAGGAGCCAGGGCCATGAAGAGGTCAGGGTCATGATGTCGCTAGATCTCATTAACTACATCACTCAAGTCACCAGTCACTCCAAAGGTCCCTCCAACTGAGGACTCTGATAAAGGTGAAGGAAAATAGTTTGATGAAATAAACCGATTTCTCTCAGGGCTGACATTGCATATTAAAACAAAACTACTCTTAAGTTTGCTTTCTAGTGCAAAATATATCTATTTATTAAAATCAATAGTTTTAAGAAATAAACACTAAACTACCTCTTAACACAACACCCAAGCAAAAACAAAACACTTTTAAAGGGGGCCATAAAAGTCTAGTTGGTCCATGAATTAACAATTACTTTGCTGATTTCTACCATGGAAAAATCTGGCCTATTGTGTACGTTAGTTAATTTAAAAGATGGAAGAAGGACTAGTATTCACAAAAGTATCACTGAAATAGAAAGCTGAAAGAACATTTTCATGGCAGAAAAATTAATGATTTCAATTTACTCCACAGAGATGATATAAAATATTTCTCACTAACACTATTATATGAAAATTTTAAGAAACCACAATGTTAGAATATAAAAGGTCTTATCAATCATCTTTGTAATTTAGGTTTTTTCTGTTTCCTGAGTACATGTGCAACCCATTATTATGAGATTTCTATATGTTCTTGGGAGAAATAAAAAGTTAAATTATGTTAGAGCTTACCCAATTTGGCAGAGTTGTACAGCTACTTTTATTGACATGTACAGTATTTTTCCGTACATGTAAAATTTTATTTAGTAGCAAACAAAATGAATCCATTTCACAGACTGTCTATTATCCAAATGATACTGTTGACAATGAAATAAAAAATACAGAAGAAATGAAATTTATTTCTAGTACTAATTTTTTGTTTTGGCTCTTCTAGATTCTTAACCATTTCTAGAATAAAAATATATGACATAACCAAAAAATATATAAAATGACAAAATAAAAAATAGAAGGTAAGTAAACAATACAACTTATATGTCTGGTTTCGTGTATAATTATAAAATTCGGGTGAACACATTTTGGTAAATAGCAAACATGCATTTTTTCCTAATAAAAATCTTTACCCACTAAATATAAGTTACATATATGTCAAAAATTAGTTTACTTACTATATTTATTTTTAGAGAAATAAAAGAAGATACATTTTATAGACTAGAAATTTATATTTGTTTACATTAAACTTCAGGAGTCCAGAAATACTGATCCAGAATGCACATAATTTAAAATAAAAATTTCCCTTAGACCCAAATGCCTGTTTGAAAAAGAACAATGACTTAATTACATGGTGAACAGGTGACTAGGGACTACGTACACCTGGAAACATGATCAGTTATTTCTTAAAAGACATACTCATTTACTGGCAACATTATCAATTACCTGTCCCCGACCAGAATTCACATAAATGATAAAAAGAAAAAAATATATAAATATAAATATATACTACAGTGTGGTGGAAAGGCCCATTAAAAAGACTGCTGTTAAGTTTACTTGATATTCAAGGTTGGCTGAAAATATTTTGGGTGAAAACATTTCGGATTCTGGAAGCCAAACATAAATATATTGGGAATATCTTTTTCTCCAATGAACTTCATCCACTTCATCCTAAGGGCACACTGATCGTCCATTCTAGCTCCGTGAGATATCTACTTTTCCGGAGGACAGATGATCTGGTCTATTCCCCTCACCTTACATTCAAGAAAACAGACCCACAGAGGTTAAAGGTTTGCCCCAAATCACAGAACTAGTTAAACAGTAGAAATGAAAATTTCCAGAATAATCTTTCCCTACATTGCTGTCTGATGATATTGGCTCCCTCATTTTGTCACCTCAAGCCTCCCTTTTATCAACTAGGGACTTTGTTTAAGTCAATTCACTTCTCGAGGTCTCAGTTTCTACATCTGAACAACAAGAGGACTGATGATGTCTAAGGTTCTTCCAACCTGCCAGTTTCTGCATGCACGATTTTATGATGACCTGATTCACCCAAAGATTGCTTCTTCCTTTTTTTCTGATTTAATCCTACATTCATTTCTTATCAGAAAGCTTCCATTAATGCCCCTGTAATTAACATCAAACCCAAATGGAATGAATGGGAGATTTTCTTATGCACGCGATAAGGACCCTTAAATAAGAATGAATAATGATAATATTTCCCAGAAGACAACTATGGCAGCCCTCAAGTATGATTAACTAGACCACTCCTTGTCTCTCTATCTCCATAGAAATAGAACAGTTCATTTGCATGTCATCTGATATAAAAAGAGATTCTAGCATATAATGGGTTATTACCATTGGGTACTTCATTAGCAAAGCTTTTCCTTATGATGTGACAGAAAAGAAAAAGACGAAGTAAATTGAGATTCTTACATCTCTATTAATGACATACACTTTGAATATCAGATTCTATCAGCTTATCCATCAATCCAAAAGGACCAAACAAGTACTTAGGAAGGATTTTGCAAGTTTGACCCCTCTCTAGGTAGTCCTGTTAAACAGCAAGCTTTTGAAAAGAGCTGCTTTTAAAAGAAAATCCTATATGAATATTAAACACAGCATTTTCCTCCCTCTTTAAAGAATATTCAAAGCAGATCCAGGAAGAAAACAAAAATAAATCAGCCCTTCTATCAAGTTGCTCTTGAATATGGACATGTGGGTCCTGGGGAATTATATGTTATAAATGAGGGGTTAGACTACAAAATGCAATTAATTTAATTGCTTATAATCTCAAAGGATTTCAAAATAAGATGTGTAAGACATATATCCAAATGAGATCTTTTTCCAAAGATTTTTCTTGAAACATGATAATATCAAATTTAAGAAAATCGTTGCCAATTTATGTAATTCCTTGTGAATAGAAAAGTGATGAGAATTACTTTGCAATTGACTAGGTCACCAGTACTAAGTTTTGTTATCTTGTTTTATGAGTCATGGACAATTTTTTTTTCCCTTGAGGGGAAAATAAACAATAAAAAAAAGCTGTACCAAACCATATAGGTATAGATAATTTTTAAGGTTCTTTTCTGACCACATCCTCATATTAGTTTTGGTTTGCCTATAATTCCTTAAGATCTTAAGAAAGAACAAATATACCATAATCACTATCATCAGTATGCTGAGACAAAATCTCCAACTTTGATCTACTGGTCTTTTTCTTTATCCTAAGGTCACACGAAACAGATATGTTCTCCCTGGTATGACAGTTCTTACGTGCTTGACAAGAACTACCAATGTCTTCAATGACTCCTGGCTCAATAACCCCAATTCCTTCCACTTTCCTTACTTGTGATAGTCTTTAAATCCTTGATCTTTTTTCTGATATATTCCATTATAATGGTATAATTAAACAGATACTCAGAACTATTGATATTCCACACATAATTTTATCACCAAAGAATCAAGCTGCTCTAATTTCTTCATTTGAACTATTAATGCAGTTTAAAGTAAGATTTTTTTTTTTTTTTTGCAGCAATGTAGTGGACCCTATTCATTAGGTCATATATTGAGGACTCTGACTTTACTCCCATGAACAACCATTCCTTTGTTACTTTAACCTCTCCTTTACCTTTAAAAAAAAAGAAAGAAAAGAAAATCTTATCATTAAACTAAAAAAATAAAATGAGGCAAAAATTAAAAAGGTAAATCCACAGAACTGGATGTAGAATGCACCAAAATTTGACGTTATATTTTTTTAATTTCTTTTTCTTTTTAAATGTTTATTATACCGATTTTAGAGAGTAAAAGAGGGAAGGGGAAAGAGAGAAAGAGAAACAGGAAGATCCATTTGTTCCTGTATGTGTCCGGACTGGAGATCAAACCACCAACTTCTGTGTTTTAGGATGATGGTCTAACCAACTCAGCTATCAGTCAGGATGAAGTTATGACTTTTAAACAGTGAATTAGTCGATCTGAACAAGTGAATTTTTAACAGATCATGGACATTTAATAAATATAGAAATTCATCAATATTTAAGCAAAACACAAAGAGTCAGAACTATCATTTTTCATTTCCTAATAAGATATTTTATAGTTTATAATGTCTACTTAAGATAGTTGGACAGTTCACTTTTTAAACTTAATACTGAAACAATGGCAGACTTATAGGAAGTTGTGAAGATGGTATAGAGATGTCCTACATACCCTTTCCCCAGTTTTCACCCCAATCTTACATAATTCCAGTATAATTCCAACAGCAGAAAACTGATTTTGATACAATGTGTGTATGTTGTTCTCTGGCATTTTATCACATGTGTACATCTGTGGAACCAATCATCATAACCAAGACACACAGCTACTTCATCCCTACACAGTTCACCCTGTTGTTCTCACTTCTCATGTTTCAGTCAAAACCATAAATCTCTCTCCCAGGACCCCTAACCCTTAACACCCACAAATCTGGTTTTTATCGCTATAATTTTGTCATGTTGAGAAACTACATGTATGGAAAAATACAGTGTGTGATCTTTTTAAATAGTTGTGGTGGCCCTGGCCGGTTGGCTCAGTGGTAGAGCGTCGGCCTGGCGTGAAGAAGTCCCGGGTTCGATTCCCGGCCAGGGCACACAGGAGAAGTGCCCATCTGCTTCTCCACCCCTCCCCTTCCTCTCTGTATCTCTCTTCCCCTCCCACAGCCGAGACTCCATTGGAGCAAAGATGGCCCGGGTGCTGGTGATGGCTCCTTGGCCTCTGCCCCAGGTGCTAGAGTGGCTCTGGTCGCAACAGAGCGACGCCCCGGAGGGGAAGAGCATCGCCCCCTGGTGGGCAGAGCGTCGCCCCTGGTGGGCGTGCCGGGTGGATCCTGGTCGGGAGCATGCGGGAGTCTGTCTGACTGTCTCTCCCCGTTTCCAGCTTCAGAAAAATATAAATAAATAAATAAATAAATAGTTGTGGTGTTTTTTGTGGTTTTTTTTTTCACTCAGCATGATATCTTTGTGATCCACTCAAGTCACTGTATGTCCTTGGTACGGCTGAGGACCATCCCGTAGGATGCATGTTTCGTTTACTCACCAATGGAGGAACAGTTTACTTGTCTCCCACTTTGTTGTGATCGCGAAATAAAGCTGCGACTAGAAATTATGGACAGGTTTTTGTGGAGATATAAGCTGTCATTTCTCTAAAATTAGTTCACAAAAATGAAAATGGGTATTAAGTGTGTAGTTAGCATTAGAAAAAACTGTCAAATTATTTTCCAGAGCGGCTGTAAGATTTTACATTTTCATCAGTAATATATGAGAGAACCCATTCCTCCACATCCTCATCTGCATTTGCTAATGTCACTCTTTTTTTTTTTGGCTATTCTATTGGTGTGTAGTGATAGCTCATCACAGGTGTAGGGTGCATTCTCCCAAGATGACTGCTGACTGCTGTTTAACATCTATTCATGTGCCTATTTGCCGTCAATATATCCTTTCTGGTGAAATGGGCCTTCAGTCTTGGGCCCATTTTCTAATTGGATTGCTTCATTTAATTTTGAGTTTAAGAGAGATCTTTATACATTCTAGACATGAATCTATTGTTAAGTATATCTTGTTTGCAAATATATTCCCCTAGGTTGTAGCTTATCTTTTTATCCTCTTACCAGGGCTTTTCACAGAATAAAAGTTTTTCATTTTGATAAACTCATATTTATTTATTTTGCCTTTTCAGTTTGTGTTCTGGCATCATGTCTAAGAACATTTCATCAAGCCTTAGGCACTGGAGATTTGATCTATCTTCTAAAATTTTATATTTTTAACCTTATTTAAATCTAGAGCCCATTTTTAATTCATTTGTGGATAATGTGTGAGGTCTAAGTCAAAATGCATTTTTTTTTTTTGCCTATGGATATCCAGTTGCTCCAGCATCACTTCTTGAAAAGATTATTCTTCCTGTTTTAATTGATGTATACATAAAAATAAATACTTATTTCAAAGCCCAATTGATCAATAGTAAGGATACCATATGTTGAGCTTAGAAATAAACTATCAAAGTCAGTAAACATCTACAAATACACATACCATGAGATAATGCATATAAATATGCTAATAACTCTCAAGAAACCCTAGAAATTTTTATAAAGGCATCATTACGACTATCATACTCCCTTTTCTATAAAACTTAGGCAAGTTATCTTTAGATATTAAATGACAGATGACTTGTCTTGTAAATTGGATTCTTAATCTTCAAGCTGCTTTGGCCTAGAAACATGTCAATAAGAACTGGAAGTGATGGATATTTCTGTTACTGATATTTGACAACTAGGAACTGTATAGAGAAAATCAAATTACTTGAATAAACTAATGAGCTCTCAAATGTCAATATACAACTAAATAAAAAAACAGGAAAGATAACTCTTTCTGCTGTTTCTTTTCTTTAATATCCCATGAATCACAGAATTTTAGCACCACAACAAAAGCTTTACACCTCCTCCAGTCCAGTACTCTCCTTCCATATATACAATTGGATAATTGTTTCTTGGTAAAATACCTAAAAGAAATGTCAATAATTTCTTCTGAGTGCCACATGGTTTTGTTTATTTAAATGAATCTATGAGGACTCAGCATAGTGGTTAAGAAAGCAGGTTCTAGAAGGAGGCTGATTGGGTTCAAATCCTAACTTTTCATGCTGTGTAAAAATTGCTAACTTAACTCTTTGACCTTAGATATAAGACAGAGAAAATAATATGGCTGCTTTAAGAATGGAATAAACCACAGATATAAAACACTTATACAAAAAAGCCTGGCCTTTAGGACATGCCAGTGGTTATTATTACCCATTTCCTAACTAAAAAAAAAAATCATTTTACTGTTCCACAATTTCCTTGGCAGAATCAACCCCTTCTCTCTCTGAATTCTGACAACATGTCAATTGTTCCTCGCCCTATGAGTTACCACATTTTTTCCATTCTGTTGTTGAACACTCTTTGATAGCATGAGTCATGGCTTGTTATTTTGATTTATTTATTTATTTATATTAATTGAGGTAAATGTATAACGTGAAATGTACCATCTTAACCATTCTAAGGATATGGTTCAGTAGTGGTGAATCTATTCATATTGCTATACAACAGATCTCTGGTTATTTGTCACTCTGCAACGGAAACCCTATACCCTTTAAACAACTCTTGCTCTAAGTAGTGATATCCTCAACACCTACTTTAGTACCTAGCAGTTAAAAGGTACTATTCAAAAATATAGCATACAGGCCCTGGCTGGTTGGCTCAGTGGTAGAGCGTCGGCCTGGCGTGCAGAAGTCCTGGGTTTGATTCCCGGCCAGGGCACACAGGAGAGGCGCCCATCTGCTTCTCCACCCCTCCCCCTCTCCTTCCTCTCTGTCTCTCTCTTCCCCTCCCGCAGCCAAGGCTCCATTGGAGCAAAAGATGGCCCGGGAGCTGGGGATGGCTCCTTGACCTCTGCCCCAGGTGCTAGAGTGGCTCTGGTCACGACAGAGTGACACCCCGGATGGGCAGAGCATCGCCCCCTGGTGGGCATGCCAGGTGGATCCCAGTTGGGCACATGCGGGAGTCTGTCTGACTGCCTCCCCGTTTCCAGCTTCAGAAAAAAAAAAAAATAGCATACAAAATTTGTATCATCCTTTGGACCACAAATTCATTTCTTAAATTCCTATAAATTTTCTTTTTCAATGCCATCTCTTCTGTTTCTGATATCAACTGAACTCATCGAGTTTATTCAACCCTCATCTTATTAGATCTTGACTTGTAGTAGATCTTCTACCTGCACACCCTTCCACGCTCCTTATGTACCTCCTACTGCGTGTAACGTGTCTCCGTTCATACCAGATGAGTAACACTCCCAAATCAAGAACATCAACAGGCTCCCATAACTCTCCTAGGATAACGTGCAAGCTCCTTAGTGTGTAGTCATTACCAATCTCTACCTCCCTACTTAAATGATCTTTCTCCTACCCCGGCCAGATAGCTTGGTTGGTTGGAGCATCGTCCCAAAGCGCAGAGGTTACTGGTTCAATCCCGGGTCAGGGCACATGCAGGAACATGCAGAAAGAACTCGATGTTCCTGTCTCTCTTGCTCTGCTTTCCCTTCCTCTCTCACTAGAATCAATTAAAAAAAAAACACTTAAAAAACATTTTTTTAAATGATCTTCCTCCACTCCTCTATTTAGAGTCTCCAATTCAATGAACACATTCATGTTCCCCCAAACTGGCCAACCACAGCCTCAGGCCTTTGCTTTTATTCTTGTCTCCGGTTTTCTAAGGCTGCTTTTCATTCCTATCCATCCGGAAACATTTGGTGCCACTCCTCAGTCCCACTTCCTGTCCGATCGGAGCTCCTGCCACACAGCACAGGAGGTCACGTGACTCTCTCTCGCTGCGGCTGCCAGCCTCTCACTCACCACACATGCACGACTGCGGGCCTGACTTCTTAAGCCACTTTTTCCCTTAATAACCAGGAAACTCAATAAAGACTTTAAATTCAGCGTGACTAAGCAGAGACATGAAAGAAAGAAAGAAAGAAAGAAAGAAAGAAAGAAAGAAAGAAAGAAAGAAAGAAAGAAAGAAGAAAGAAAGAGAAAAACGAGGCATGTTGATATATATAAAAAGAACTATATTAAATATGACTTATATTTGAAAATAGTCACATTATATTTACACACACACACACACTGTAAATTTTGTCCCAAATTTTTTTTGTAAAGATTTAAATGTTAGATGACTTTTAAAAATGTTGATTACCTTCCTAAATACTAAGAAGTACTTGTATACTGGGAAATGCCTTGATGCTCAGGGAAAAAAAAAAAAAAAAAATATATATATATATATGTATATATATATACACACACACACACACACACACACACACACACATTTGCTTTTTAACAAGGAGCCTTTAACTTCTTAGATACTAATTTAAGAGCTTAATTCTCAAGCACTATTTCCTATATCACTCAATGGGCCAATGGCATTAGCCAATCAGGCTATTTCTACTGCTTGTTACCCAGCCTAACAACTTTGTTGGCTGCCCTTGACCAACCAATGAACAAATACCTACAGGCTATTTTGGGCGGTCAACTTTCTGCAAACACAACAAATCAAAGCAAAATAAACATAAAAAATCCCGTTGGGATCACCAGGGTCTGGGCCTAAATATCTGACCATCACATCATGAAAACACCTGCCTCTCTTAGAATGCTTTCTGGAATTCTTTCCAAGGACCAGAGACACTCAACGATGGATGTCTGAGCAGCCCCAGAAGGGCAGTGCTGGAAAACTACAGTGAGTTTATAGAAATCACCCCATGCAGGGACCCAAGATTGCTTTTCTCGATTATTTCTTATTAACCATGTATCCTGTTGACAAAAATGTATGACTATCTCCTAACTTAAAAACAGGTGGTTCAAAGTGTTGTTGTTTTTCTTTTAAAAATTTCCTAAAAGGGAAAATCAATTCCAGTGGTACAGAGTGGAAAGAAGATTGAAACTGGTCCTTTAAGTTATGCCACAAACTGTTAGAAATGTTCATACAAAAAGAAATTTCCAGAATTGGACAACACTTTATCTATTTGTTTTAAATTCTGCCCTCCTGTAAAGAGCTTACCACATACTGACTCATCAAGTAATTACAGAAACCTTACGGGACCCACCTCAGAATTGAAGGATGTTAACTATAATTATCAGAAGCAAATTCAATCTGCCTAAGCAGGTGGTGGCGCAGTGGATAGAGTGTCGGACTGGGATGCGGAAGGACCCAGGTTCGAGACCCAGAGGTCGCCAGCTTCAGCGTGAGCTCATCTGGTTGGAGCAAGGCTCACCAGCTTGAGCCCAAGGTCGCTGGCTTGAGTAAGGGGTCACTCAGTCTGCTGTAGCCCCTCAGTTAAGGAACATATGGGAAAGCAATCAAAGAACAACTAAGGTGCCACAACGAAGAACTGATGCTTCTCATCTCTCTCCCTTCTAATCTGTCTGTACCTATCTGTTCCTCTCTCTGTCTCTCTCTGTCTCTGTCACACAAAATAATATAATAAAATTTTAAGAAAAGGAAACAAATTCAATCTAAAGAAGTAAAATAGGAGACCTGTCTTTCTGCTGAAACACAAAGAGTACATGCTGCAGCACAAAATTATATTTCCCAAGAATAATGTGAACTTATATACATTTTCAGTGAAATCAATTTATATTTATATTTGTACAACAGTTGAAATAAACTGAAAGGTTTGTAGGTGGGAAACCCTCCAAAGCCTTGAATATGTTTAACTTTACCTAAAAGAGAGGTTTCTGACCTCAGAATGTCTTGCACAGATACAGCTTAAACATTGAATATTTTTGTCTGTCATTCCATGAAGAGGACTGACATGATTGCAGAGATCAAGACAATACTGGTTTTTGGAAATAAACTTTTGAAAAGTAGAAAACATCAAGAGTTCACTTCATTATGTGCTTTCTTTGGAATCAGAGTTAATTCAGGCCAATTTGAATGAGTAGCAACTTGACACTTGTGCTAAGAGGGGTTAGAGACCGTTAATTCAATCGATAGAAATCTGATATCAAAAGACAGCATTATACATATTTAAATAGATCATAAGTTCAAACATGTTTCCCAGGCATTGCAATATCACACCTTCCCTTGTAAATATTTAAAGGAGAAGGCTACATTTGAAAGACTGTGATGTGGAGTAGCGCAAAATTAAAAGGTACATATACAAAACAGCCCAAAGAACACAGACATCTGTATGAGAACAAACAGATACCCCCTCTAAGATCGTCTGTCTTCTAATACTACCAAAATGTGTGCCACTTGGTCTTTTGTTTCCATTTCAATATGTTTTAGGTTGAGTCTTTGATGCTGGCATTTTCATGGTTTCTCATGCTTTCAGTTGAGTTTAGAGATTTCTTTAATACAGCCTCAGAGGGACACCGGGGATGCAGACAGCACAAAATCTGCTGAGCATAAACAATGTCTGATTCTCATAACTGACTTTCCTCTTAACACAATCTCTTACTTGGTGTTACTCACGCTAGAAAATTAATGGTCGACATTATTACTTGCTTAGGGCTGCCATAGCAAATATCACAGACGAGGTGGCTTAAAAAAAACGAATATTTTCTCACAGTTCTAGAGGCTGGAAGTCCAAGATTCAAGTGTTGACAGATTTAGTTCCTTCTGAGGCAGAGCGCCCTCCCAGGCTTGCAGATGGCCATCGACCCCTATGTCTTCCCTCTGCATGTATGTTTCCCTGGTGTCTCTTTATGTGTCCAAATTTTCTCTTCTTATGATGATACCAGTTAGATTAAATTAGGGCCTACACTAAGAGTTGCATTTAGAAATTTGTCATTTTAAAGGTCCTACATCCAAATCCAGTCACATGCTGAGGTACTACTGGGGGTTAGAGGTTTCAATACAAGAAATTCATAGGGACATAGTTCAGCCCATAACATCTTCTACGTATCATGAGATGTAAGTATTTTCCAGTTATCCATGTATCTAACTCACCCTGACGAACCTCTGAATTCTCTCTTGTGATTTTTAGAAATATATCTAGAGAAATCATGAAAAAGGCAGTTCTAAATTCATTCTGGTTCAAATCTATGAATATCAGTTTCAGTTCAACTCATGCATTCAAGTAAACAGATGTGTTTACATGTTTATGTGTTGCAGGGAACTCATGACTTGGTAAGAGCTGTTCTCTGTTTTCCCATTCCTGGAATTAATTAACCAACTTCTGTTATAATTGCTTGTTGTAAATCTTACAAGTAAAGAAGAATGAAAAAAAACTAAGACATTGGAAGGAGAAGCAACGGGGAAAGAAAAGGCAATACCCATTATTCTAGAGAATAGTAAAATCATCTCCTGAGAAGATACAATATTGCTTGCTTTCAGGACAATTAAAATGTGACAGAAAATGAAGCAAAAACTATAATAGCAAGATTATTTAACTTAAATGGGACCAAATCAACACAGTCTATTAAAAGTGATTTCCATCAAATCATACACACTTTTGATTAAATAACTGATCCTCCCCCAAAATAAAGACTTTGCAGTCATTCAACATTTTCAGATGGTTAATCATTTTCTCTTTTAATTTATCAACATATGACACAGGAAGTATAACATGTCAGCCATTCAGTAATATTTAGCAAATATTGTCAGAAGGAAGCTAAAAAGAGTTAATTCAATAGCAATAATAAATATTGTTTAATCTACATTTAAAAGTTACATATAAATTCCTCAAAAAGATAATCAGAGTTATCCTATGACAAAGAATTCATACTTTTAAGTTTATAACCAAGAGAAAATACAAATGAAACCATATGTTACACAAAACCTAGTAGAGGAATATTCATAGCAGCCATATTCAAAGGAGAAACAAAGTGGAAACAAGTCAAATGTCTATCAACTGATGAACAGATGAAGAAAATATGGTATATCCATACAATGAAATATTATTCAGCAACATAAAGAAATCAAGCACTAGTACCTGCTACCACAAGAATGATCCTCATTAACATTACACTAAGGAAAAGAAACTTGTCTGAAAGGTCCATATATTATATGATTCTATTTCTATGATAGTCTGAAATAGGCAAATGCAGAGAGACAGAAAGTAGAGTAGTATTTTCTTAGGACTGGGGCGGGTTGCAGGGAATGGGAATAGACTGATAATAGGTATTGGGGCCTTTTAGGAGTAAAGAACATGTTCCAGGCCCATACCCAAATGCCTGAGGCATCAGCAGAGGGGGTGGTGGGCCAGCAGACAGACCACATTTAGGGAACACAGAAGCCACACCCACTGGACTCCTGTGGCCACACCCTTTTTATACACAGACAGAATGGGAAGGCAGAGAAATGCAACCCAAATGAATCAAGAGAAATCCCCAGAAAAAGAATTGAATGAGTCAGATATAAACAAATTACCGAATGCAGAATTTAAAATAATGATTGTTAGGATGCTCAAAGATCTTAGAAGCAATAGATGGAAATAATGAGCACCTAAATAAAGAGATAGAAAATATAAAAAAGGACATTGAAATAATAAAAAAGAATCAGTCAGAAATGACAAAGACAATATCAGAAATGAAGAACACAATGGAAAGAATTAAAAGCAGATGGATGAAGCTGAGGATTGAATCAGCAAGTTAGAGGACAATATAAACAAAGGCATGGAAGCACAGCAGCAAAAAGAAACAAGACTCAAAAAGTCTGAGGAAACTCAGAGCTCTGTGACAACATGAAGAGAAATAACATCCACATCATAGGTGTCCCTGAAGAAGAGAAAGAACAAAGGGTTTGATTTGTTCAATCAAATCATAGCTGAAAACTTCCCTAAATTGATCCAGGAAAAAGTCACACAAGTTCAAGAAGCACAGAGAACTCCATTAAAGAGAATACCAAAGAAATCCACACAAAGACACATCTTAATTAAAATACCAAAGCTAAGAGATAAAGAGAAAATATTAAAAGCTGCTAGAGAAAAAAAGACTATCACCTATAAAGGAGCCCCCAAAAGGATGACATCCGACTTCTCAACAGAAACACTTGAAGACAGAAGGGAGTGATGGCAAGAAATACTCAAAGTAATGCAGAGCAAGAGCCTACAACCAAGACTACTTTATCCAGCAAGGCTATTACTTAAAATTGAAGACGAAATAAAAATAATCTTCCCAGAAAAAAACAAACAAACAAACAAAAAAAAAACCTCAAGGAATTCATTACAACTAAACCAGTGCTGCAAGAAATCTTAAGGGGCCTGTTGTAAACAGAACAAAGGGGGAAAAGAATATAGTAAAAGAGGAAGATAGCTTTAAAGAATAAAATGGCAATAAACAACTACATATCAATAATAACCTTAAATGTAAGTGAATTAAATGATCCACTCAAAAGACATAGGGTAGCTGCATGGGTAAGAAAATAGGACACATACATATGCTGTCTACAAGAGACACATCTCAAAACAGAAGATACGCAGACTAAAGTAAAAGGATGGAAAAAAATATATCATGCAAATGGAAATGAAAAAAAAGCTGGGGTAGCAATACTTATATCAGACAAAACAGACTTTAAAATAAAGGCTATAGTAAGAGATAAAGAAGGTCACTAAATAATGATAAAGGGAGCAATCCAACAGGAAGATATAACTATTATAAATATCTACACACCTAATATAGGAGCACCTGAATATATAAAGCAGACTTTGATGGATATAAAGGGTGAGATCAACAGCAAGACTATAATAGTAGGAGATTTCAATACCCCACTTAGATCACTAGATAGATTCTCAAGAAAGAAAATTAACACAGAAACAGCAGACTTAAAGGACACACTAGATCAACTGGATTTAACAGATATCTTCAGAACCTTTCACCCTAAAGCAGCAGAGTATACATTCTTTTCAAATGTTCATAGTATATTCTCTAGGATAGACCACATGTTAGGGCACAAAAGATTTCTCAACAAATTTAAGACTGAAATCATATCAAGCATTTTCTCTGATCCCAATGGCATGAAACTAAAAATCAACCACAACAGAAAAACTGAAAAATATTCAAACACATGGAAACTAAATAGCATGATATTAAAAAAAGAGTGGATTAACAATGAGATCAAAGAAGAAATTTAAAAATTCCTAGAAACTAATGATAACGAGCATACAACAACTTAAAATTTATGGGGCACAGCAAAAGCAGTCCTGAGAGGGAAGTTCATAGCACTACAGGCATACCTTAAAAAGCTAGAAAAAGCTCAAATAAACAACCTAACCCTGCATCTAAAATAACAAGGAAAAGAACAGAAAGTAAAGCCCAGATGTAGTAGAAGGAAGAAAATAATAAAGATCAGAGTGGACATAAATGACATAGAGGCTAAAAAAACAATACAGAGGATCAATGAAACCAAAAGCTGGTTCTTTGAAAGGGAAAACAAGATTGATGAACCTTTAACCGGACTCACAAGAAAAAAAGAGAGAGGACTCAAATAAATAAAATTAGAAATGAGAGTGGAGAAATAACAACTGACACAACAGAAATACAAAATATTATAAGAAAATACTATGAAGAATTCTAAGCCAAGAAATTAAACAACCTAGGTGAAACGGACAAATTCTCTGAAACACATAATTTTTCAAAAATCAATCTGGAAGAATCAAAAAACCTAAACAGACCAATTATAACAAATAAGATCAAAACAGTTATCAAAAAACCCCAACAAACAAAAGCCCTGAGCCAGATGGCTTTATTGGTGAATTTTACCAAAGATTCAAAGAAGAACTAACTCCTATCCTTCTCAACCTATTTCAAAAAAATTACAGAAAGGAAGACTTTCAAGTTCCTTTAATGAGGCGAGCATAATTCTGATTCCAAAACCAGGCAAAGACAAGACAAAGAAAGAAAATTATAGGCCAATTTCCCTGACGAATTTAGATGCTAAAATCTTCTACAAAATATTAGCAAACTGATCCAGCGATACATGAAAAAAAATCTACATCATGATCAAGTGGGATTTATTCTGGGGAGACAAGGATGGTACAATATTCATAAATCAATTAATGTGATTCATCACATAAACAAAAAGAAGGAGAAAAAACACATGATAATTTCAACAGATGCAGAAAAAGCATTTGATAAAATATAGCACCCATTTACGATCAAAACTCTCAGCAAAGTGAGAACAGGGAACATACCTCAAACATAACAAAGGCCATCTATGAAATCCCACAGGCAACATCATAATTAATGGTCAAAAATTAAAAGCAATCCCCCTAACATCAGGAACAAGGCAGAAGTGCCCCCTTTCACTACTCTTATTCAACATAGTTCTGGAAGTCCTAGCTATAGCAATCAGAGAAGAAGAAGAAATATAAAGCATCCAAATTGGAAAAGAAGGAGTAAAATTATCATTATTTGCAGATGATTTGATACTGTAAATAGAAAACTCTAATGTCTCAGTCAAAACACTACTGGACCTGATAAATGAATTTAGCAAGGTGGCAGGGTATAAAATTAATACACAGAAATCAGAGACATTTTTATACACCAACAATGAAGTGTCAGAAAGAGAAATTAAGGAAACAATCCCCTTCACTATTGCAACCAAAAAAATAAAGTACCTAGGAATAAATTTAACCAAGGAGGTTAAAGACTTGTACTTGGAAAGTTACAAAACATTGATAAAACAAATCAAGGAAGATACAAACAAGTGGAAGCATATACCGTGCTCATGGTTAGGAAGAATAAACATCATCAAAATGTCTATACTACCCAAAGAAATTTATAAATACAATGCAAAACCAATTAAAATACCAATTATATACTTCAAAGATATAGAACACGTATTCCAAAAATTTATATGGAACCAAAAAAAAAAACAAACAAACACGAATTGTCTCAGCAATCTTGAAAAAGAAGAACAGGGTGGGAGGAATCACACTTCCTGATCTTCCTGATAATCAAGTTATACTATAAGGCCATTGTACTCAAAACAACCTGGTACTGGCATAAGAACAGGCATATAGATCAATGGAACAGAATAGAGAACCCAGAAATAAACCCATAGCTTTACAGACAATTGATATTTGATAAAGCAGATAAGAGCATACAATGGAGTAAAGACAGTCTTTTTAACAAATGGTGTTGGGAAAATTGAACAACTACTTGCAAAAAAATGAACTAGACAACCAACTTACACCACTCACAAAAATAAACTCAAAATAGATAAAAGACTTAAATGTAAGTCATGAAACCATAAGCATCTTAGAAGAAAACATAGGCAGTAAGCTCTCTGACATCTCTCACAGCAATATATGCTGATTTATCTCCACGGGCAAGTGAAATAAAAGACAGGATAAACAAATGGAACTATATCAAACTAAAAAGCTTTTGTACATCTAAAAGCAATATGAACAGAATAAAAAGACAAACCACACCGTATTGAGAACATATTTGACAATACGTCTGATAAAGGATTAGTAACCAAAATTTATAAAGAACTTGTAAAACTCAACACCAGGAAGACAAACAATCCAATCAAAAAATGGGCAAGATAAATGAATAGACACTTCTCCAAAGAGGACATACAGATGGCCAATAGACAAATGAAAAAGTGTTCAACATCACTAATCATTAGAGAAATGCAAATTAAAACCAGAATGAGATACTACCTCACACCAGTCAGAATGATGCTCATCAATAAAACAACACATGATAGGTGCTGGCGAGGATGTGGAGAAAGGGTGAGAATGCAGACTGCTGGTGGGAATGCAGACTGGTGCAGCCACTGTGGAAAACAGTATGAATATTCCTCAAAAAATTAAAAATGGAACTGCCTTTTGACCCAGCCATCCCACTTTTAGGAATATATCCCAAGAACAACATATCACTGACTCAAAAAAAGAAATGCACCCCCATGTTTATGGCAGCATTGTTCACAATAGCGAAGATCTGGAAACAGCCCAAGGGTCCGTCAGTGGACGAGTGGATTAAAAATTGTGGTACATATACACAATGGAATATTATGGGGCCATGAAAAAAAAAGGAAATATTACCTTTTGCAACAACATGGATGGACCTGGAAACTATTATGTTGAGTGAAATAAGCCAGGCAGAGAAAGAAAAATATCATATGACCTCACTCATTTGAGGAATCCAAGGAACAATGTGAACTGAGGAACAGAATTAAACCTGAAGGGAATGGAGGAGGGCGCTTTTGGAAGAGGGGCAAAGGAGATGTTGAGGGGAATACAGGGGGGGGGATGCAATCGGGCAACAGTAGAATTTATGTAAACACAATAAATTAAATTAAATTTTTAAAGAAAGAACATGTTCCAAATTAGATTATGGTGTTGGTTGAACAATTCTGTGAATAAACTATAAAACACTGACTCATCCACTTGATATAAATAAATTCAAGTGCAATGGATTATAAGCAATGATTATAAGATGTCCATTGACCCTCAAGTTTGTTTTTTTTGTTTTGTTTTTTTTTTATTTCATTTTAGAGAGGAGAGCGAGAGACAGACAGAGAGAAGGGGGGGAGGAGCTGGAAGCATCAACTCCCATATGTGCCTTGACCAGGCAAGCCGAGGGTTTTGAACCGGCGACCTCAGCATTTCCAGGTCGATGCTTTATCCACTGCACCACCACAGGTCAGGCTCAAGTTTGTTTTTTAATTTAACTCATGCTGTCTCTTTATGAAGCACAAAGGTATTTTGACTAGCACTGTTTATCACTAAAATAAATTTTTATAGAAAGAAAAAAGTATTTATGAACTTAGAATATCAAAGAAACAATTCACTTTGTGTTCATGTTCAATGCCACCTGTAACCTCGGACTTCAGTCAGTTTACCTTTGTAACCTCCCTTCCTTGTACAAATAAACCATCCATTTCGTTTTGGATTTAAAGCAAACGGGATCATTATGTTTGTAGAGTGTCCCATGGCTTTGCTATTCTAGCAATCTGTTACCTATAAATAATGCAAGATCTTTTCCTTCTCCAAATGACTTTCGTGCATCATGAGTCTTGATACATGGGACAAAAAAAAAAAAAAGCCAGAAAAAATAAAAGAAATCACCCTGCAGTCATGGAATTTAATTTCTTTCTAGTTCCCAACTAAATTATTATTCTCAACTATCCTCTCTTTTGTAGTTGCATCAAAAGGCAACTTTAAGACATTTAATCATTTTATTTTTATTTTTATTAAATCAAAGGCAAATCACAATTAGTCTGAAAAGTTCTTGTATTTTGTTTGGAAATACAGAGAGCAAAAAAAAAAAAAAAAAATCAGTTTCTATGTGACCCCTGAACTCTGAACCACAACCTCCTTGCCACCAAAGCGTTCAGCACCTTAATCTCCCCTCTCTGCACCGCTGGCGTAGTGCTGAGAAAAGAAAACAGGAAAAATAATCTCCGACTTCATCAATTTTTCATGAATTTTCATTTAGGCCAGAACCCCCTTTTACCCTGGTCGATAGATCAAGCTGCTGTCATATAGTCACCACCTGGGGCTACAGCTGCTCTCTCTGGGGGCTGCCACCAAGCCGGGCTTCATGGCAGGCTGCGCTGCGACCCTCCCTCCGCGCGCACGAGGATCCGGTGCACCTGCCGCTCTGCACACAGCGGGCACTGGGGCTCCCACGGAAACCCTATCTGCACCAGCTAGCCTGGCCCTCTGTGTGTGTGGGGGGGGCATCAGGAAGCTGCGCCTTCACATCTTCAGTGCCCCATACGTGCCTGGCTGCGGATCATGCCGTTCTGTTTTCTAAATATGTGAAACTCACTTTTTGCAGAAAGACCTTCCCTAAAGGTCAAGTGTTTTTGCAAAGTGCATATGGATTGCATACCCGCCCCCCCCACACACACACAAAAAAAGCAAGGAGGGAAAGCAAATATGAGGTCATTCAAATCTTCCTGATAAGAATGGGTTCTGAATATTCCTTTCCTCCCCTACCTTGTTCCTCAACATAAAACTGAATGTATTAAGTAAGAAGAAGAGGACTTCGATACAATCCCTCATGATAGGTAGCAATAAAATCACATCTTCCATACAACAGCTGAAAAACAAGATTTAATTTAAAAATGACAACCGAGGTGAAGCAAAAAAGAATTCCATCTTTTATCATTCATCATTTCACAATAAAAGTTGTAACAAACTTGTTTCCTGCTTATCCATACTCTTGACCACCTAGTTATACCTGACTCAGTAGTTCTCAACTGATTTCAACCCTTGCCAGCCCTCTACCCTGGGGGCACTTGGCCATGTTGGGAGACATTCCTGGTTGTCATAAAGCGGGTTAGGAAAGTCCTGAACAAAGAAAGGGCAGAGATGTTGCTATACTACCCTACAATGCACAGTACAGATGCCCACGACAAAAACACCCTGTTCCAGGTCCCCCACACCCCTTCAGAGCTAAAGTCTGGGAAGAACAGGCAGCATTTTCCACATCAACTCCACCTCCCACACAATTTGCCCAGAGCCCAGAGACACTGATTTGACCACCGTGTGACATTTACATTCCCAACCACTTTTTCACTTGGAAAATTATCCCCTTGATATTCTTGTCAATTCACCACCAACATCCCGTCCACTCTGACACCACCCCTGAGCCTCTGCACCAGCACGTCCTTCCACTGCCCACTGTAAGTGTTCGGGTTCCGAGCAGCGGTGACGCTCTGAGCCCCCTGTTCACTACCGGGCTCACAACCTACCCGGGCAATCACGTCTACTTCTGTCTGCTCCCGTGGTTTCGACCTCTATCTGCGAAATATCTTGCCTCTCAATTCCAGAAACTTCAAAACAATAAAATGGAAGAGAACATGAGGTCTTTTTGCCTCGGTATCTCTCTCACTGTAATGGCAAACAACACAGCCAAAGCTATGGATGGTAGTATCACACACACACACACACACACACACTCTCACACACACACACACATATACACACACATGGGAGTCCCTTTATATCCCCCAAATCGACCATAGTACTATGATGTATAATTTCTTAGCATGATTCTAACTATTCTTTTCATCTCCATGCTATATTCAGTTTAAAATCTAATAATAACCTTCTTCTGAGTTTTTAGACAGGTTCTTAATTCCTCTTTGATTTCAATCATCCTTCTTTTAAGCCAATCTTTAATTTTCCATCAAAGACTCTCCTTTTACAGAACAAAGAAGTCTAGACTTTAGGACGTAGCATATGCCTATCTTTCAGAGGCATGCTGCCCACCAACCTCATATCAACCTACCTGCAGTTCTCCCAATACACAATGATTTTGAGCTACCATTGTTTTCTCTAATGTATGAAGAATAAATGTACCATAATTGAACTATTATGTTAAGGGTTCAAAAATATGAAGGACAAAGGTATATTAGCTGGTAAAGGAAAAACACATATAATTTATACCATTTTATAAAAAGACTTTGGTTACTAATGCTATTGAAAAATCAAAATGTTTTGACCCAAATTTCCATATTAATATATTTTAAGAAGCACAAGAAAAGACAGAAGACTGATGAACTAATGGGAAAGAGATGAGTAGCATATAAATGAATACTGTTTGATATTGTGTTGCCTCAAATGACATTAAAAGAAAGAATGTTATTCACCAGCTAAATTCAATTTACATTTCTGAATTTAGAAGACTTCTGTTTTCCTCTGTAGATCAAAAATAGTTTTAGCATTTCTCAAAGCTCACTGATTTAAAAACTTTTTAAAACTACTGTCACAGTACTGGGAAAAAAAAGCCATGGTTTAAAATTTTCCTCCTAAAACAGTTTAATTTATTATTAGTGATGCAATAAGGAGAGAAAGCAATCCTTCAGATTACTAAAAAATAGTATGTGATGCATGTTTATTAAGAGCAGTTTTAACAAAGATAAGTTTCTGCTATAAAAAAATTGTAAATTTATACCTGCTCAACAATAAAATAACTGACTAATTTAAATAATCTTTAATAGTAAGAACAAATTTTAGTTAAGAATTAACAACGGTTATATGTTGCTAAATAGATAAAACAATTTAAAAATTCTTAATTTTTATTTCTAGAAAATAGGCCAGATTTATTTTAATTTTCCCAAATATGGCACAATTCTATGAAATTGAAAATTAGAAGAATCAGACTCTGACACAGAATTCCTCTTTAATGAATTATCTAAGTCTTGGTCACATAACTCTCACAAATTTCATTTTATCTATAAAAGGGGAGAACAATGTCTGTTATATTTACTATAAAGGGATCAGGTGGGGAGAAAAGATCAACAGAATTTGACACTGAAATATTTCAATATTTTTCAAAAGTTGCAGAATTAAGATATTTCAAAATAGTAATATAACAGGAATATTTGCATTCTTAAGGTTTTCATGTATATTTCAAATCTCACTAAAGATTTGAATTGAACGCCTTTATAAAGGAAGTTATCAAATGAAATTAACTGGTGTTCAGTGCAAAATGGCATTGCTTGCTCAGTTCCTAAGGCTCTTACCCCGAGGACCTTCACAGAACAACTTGGGTTTAGAATTCTTCTAATCTGCTCCTATTGGCCCTACACATTTCAAGCACCAGTAGGTTCCAGATTTCCTGGTATAAACTATAGACCAAAAGACTGAACACTCGCGAACAGCTTTCATAGGAATAGCTGAATGAGAAATAGTATGATTTTGTTTAGTGAAAGATGCTGTCATTCATCCTGGTGATGATATGGAGAATTTCAATACACAAATATACAAGTTTTATAATCTAGTGTAATACATTGTGAAATGTGAGTATAAGTATCAACTTTAATTACAGATATGAAGCCATGAGCCATTACTTACCTAAACTTCCCCCCAGACATAGAAATAAAATTCATGCTTTCTGAAATTCCTCAGTTCTCTCATCTATGAGACCTACTGATGCAACCATAGAGTGAAAAAGTACAATATTTTTAAAGACCCCTTTGTTGCCATCTTATTCACTATGAATCCTAGATAAAAATCTTTCCTCAAAATAGATAATATTGAAAATGTATGGGACTGTTTAAGTTACTATGTCAAATCCTTGCTATAAACCAGAAAAAGAAATTTATTATATTTTTTTAATTTTTTTCTGGAAAATAATCCATAAAATTATGGAATGCATGTTGAAATTGCTGAAAAGCAATGATACCTTGATTCACTACTGCTGTTTGGCCTATCTGATTAATAAATACATATATTCTCAAAATGTCCAAGTCAGGACAAATCCTTAGCTATTGCCGATTCCCAAGACTGAGTAATGCCCTCCGATGTATATTCTGTCCCTAGAGAAATAAGATCTCTTCTCTGAAAGAAATATTTTATCAAATAAATAAAGTACAGTTTATGTTATTGTTGGTGTGTTCCTCCTAGCATACCTAGACTAATAATTCTTGAATTCAGCCTGTAAGGAAAGGAATTAACTTAAACTAATAATTATAATCTTTGTAAAATTGCCTGATAAAAGTTAGCTTTAGAAATAAATATATATATATATCTTAATAAATAGGTACAATATTAAATTTATCCCTCATATTTGATGCTGTGTGAAACATAAACTTTTCATTTCACACTGTCAACTTCAATACAGTACTTGATATTAATATCATTAACAATTTAAGTTTTAAATATAACCAGCACCATTGCCACCTTGCTTTAATATACTAACAACTGTCATATTACTTCAAGATAAGTAGATTTACATCAAAACCTGGCTTGACATTATTTTGACCAGCTTCTTTGGAGGAGGAGAAGTAAAATTATGTAGGATATGTTGATTGCTTCTTCTTTAGATACTGAGCATCTATAGAAACAAATCCAACTTACGACAAACAAATCAAAGTTAAATGTGCATGCCACTTATAAGGCATTGAGTTCACTTACAGGCCACTTCCAGAGATGCATTTCGGCTCACTGCTTCGCCAAGATAGTTCCTCGCCACGCAAACATAGCTTCCCTCGTCGGGCTTACTTCTGCGCCCGTGCACAATGCGCAAGAAGAATAAGGATCCGCTGGGCAGCAGCATCCGGTGGGACCGGGGATCATCCTTGTCCGTCTCCACCCGCTCACCATCTTTGTACCACTCAATGGTGGGTATCGGTCGGCCCTCTGCCTTACAGTTCAAAGTGGTGGGCTCTCCCTTCGAAACAATGACATCGGAAGGGTGCTCCACGATCCGCGGGGGAAAGTCTTCCTGGCGAAGACGAGATCCTACAAAAAAAGGAAGACAAGCTTTCGTTCACATTTTCTTACTGACAGCTTTTGTTGGATGTAGATTCACACTGACGAAATTAAACTCTTCAGTGATTCAAAGGGCACTCACTACGATTTTATCTGTTTCACTCTTTTGTTCTTTAAGGATCTCATAAGTCATCCCAATTCCTTTGTGGAATGAGACAATATAGCAACAAATGAATATGTTAATTCTAACAAGTTATAGTTAAGGTCCCATGAATCACAGCAAACAGGAGTAAAAGGGAGCATGATGGGATGGGTACAACGATGAGTTAGACTCATTCTTGTCCTCAAGTGCTTACTATATGGGCTGAGCAAGAAAGCCACATGCCCAAGTGCCTAGATTTCACACACAGATACTGTTTATCATGCTGGCATTGTGTTATCAGACTTAGCATAAAATAAGACCCAGACACTATGTACAAATATTTACTCAATTTAACAGATAAGGGAGACACTTAGGAAATGAAATCAATTGACCAGGAAGGTAGAAGAAATAAATAGAGAAGCAGGATTTGAATCCAGATAGGTCTGGATGAGAAATTCAAGTATAAATCACTATGTTCCAATGAAATGTGTTGCATAAAGGTCTAAGAAATGCATTAGAGGAAGGAAACAAGAAACAAAATGTGAACTCTGACTAGAGCATAATAAGAAGTCTCTCCCCAAAAAGATGACATTTAAATTGAGCTCTAAAGAATAAAAATATGTCAATAAAGGAGAAAAGAATTCAGATTGAAGAAGAAAATTATGAACAAAAGAAGAGAGAAATAAGAGGGCATGTATAGTAACTTTCATAATCAGGGAGGACACTGACGTGGTAGGTGAGGGTAAAATGCAGTTTTGGAGCCAGAGATCAAAGGGCTTTAACTGGCAAGCTAAGGAGCATGACTTCTAGTCTATAAGCCTGACAGATTTTGAAGGAATAGTGTCTTGACTACCTTTGTATTAGAAAGACACACTTGCTCTTCAGTGTCAAAGACTGATTACAAATAAAGGCAAAAAGACAGTTTAGAATTACTTAGATATCCCAAAGAATAATTTAAACAAACAGACATGACCTTGAGAAATGATGCTGAAAGAAGAAAAAAGGAAAAAGATAGAAGGCATATTGTGAACGAACACAACAGAATTTGGTATATCATCATACAGTAGGGAAGATGATAGTTCCCAATGAGGTTGTTGTGACTTCAATGAAACTGGGGCCATTAAGGAGAATAAGAAATAGAAAGAAAAGACTTGTTGATATTTCAAAAGGAACATTTTAGCATAACACATTGTTTTGAGCAATTTTAATGTATAAAGTGACAGTGGTTATTAGGTGTGGGAAGGTCCCACCAGCCACTGCAAACGAACCCAAAGGAGATGCTGAGAGAAATGACCAAACCTGCAGATAGACTGATAATGTGCATACAGGCTTTTAAAAGTTTGCTTTTATTATTGTCCAACCAATTACCCAATATTAGCATATTTTCGCCCAATAAACAAAAGTAATATTTATTCCTCAATGTTATTCCAGTTTACTTTCAATATGCATTAAAAATGAGTCTTTTCCTTTAACAAAGAAAATTTAATTGGGAAGCAATAAACATTATCTTTTCTGAAAAGATTTTGGCTTTTTTCTTTATTTGTTTTTGTTTTTCTTTTTGTGACAGAGACAGAGAGAGACAAAGAGAGGGACAGACAGACAGGAAGGGAGAGAGATGAGAAGCATCAATTCTTCAATGCAGCACCTTAGTTGTTCATTGATTGCTTTCTCATATGTGCCTTGACTGAGGGCTACAGCAAAGATTGACCCCTTGCTGAAGCCAGCGACCTTGGTCTCAAACCACTGAGCCTTGCTCAAACTAGATGAGCCCGCACTCAAGCTGGTGACCCTGGGGTTTCGAACCTGGATTCTCAGTGTCCCAGTCCAACACTCTATCCACTGCACCACCACCTGGTCAGGCAAGGATTAACTTTTAAAGGTTGCTGATTACCATTTGTTATCTCAGCAGATCCAAGGAGAAACTTAAACAGTGATGGGGTCAAATAATTTAACAACTGGTTTTCTGCCCTAATGACCATTTTAGATATAAAAAAACAATATACTGAAAGATAGTTTATTATTTCATGCATTTAGTACTTAAATAAGAACAGTAAAAGAGGTATATAAAACTAGATTATGTTACAAGACTTTTAAATATTAATGAAAAATATTAAATAATACCTGATAGAAAAAAACAATAAAACTGTTATTTAAGATATTTCCAATGCCAGCTTATCACCCCTTGTTGTTTGGCACTTTTTCTCTTTGTGCTATATGTTTGTTTACTGAAGTAACAAATGCGAGGGAATTAAAGTGTAGTATTTCATCAAAGGTATAATGAGTTTTATGAAATGAATAAGTAAATATTACAAGCATAGTTCCGTCAAATTTGTTCACCTATGATAGGAATGAACATTATTATGGGCACTTTTAATATGCTGTTGCACAGATAAATGTTTAAAAAAAGAGCAAGAAATGTCAGTGTGTGATTTCCCAAGCGTCCTCCATAGAGAGAACACTGATGACAAATGCCATTTTAACAACTGGTTTGCTAAACTCAACAAGAAACTAGGTATCTGTTCTGCCAAACCAGTGTCAAGCAGCTGAATCCCACCACAGAATGAAGCCCACTCTCAGACTCTTGCCAGAGTTGCCACGGAAACCTTACAGGAGTCCACTACTGGCAAAGGTGTGCACCTTCAATGAGCAAGATGTAAGCGGCCCTGGAGGAGGAGCCAGAAGGCGGAGGAGGGGCTCCGGGAAGCATGACAACCTGACTGTAGCCAAGCAGGGCACCCAAAAGGGTCGGAAGAGCCGGCTCGGAAATATCCTAAGTGTACTTTCTCTTTGCTAATGAACCACTACCCGCTTTGCTATTCATGTCCCTTGTCTGAAATCCTTCTGTCAAGAAGACAAGGGCTGATGACCTCAGACCAATACTGAGGCACAAGTGACAAAACTATCATACAATTAGGAGAAATCATAGGAGCAAATTTTCATGACGCTGAGTTAGGGAAAACCTTATGACACCAAAACACAAGTGACTAACAAAATCATAAACTGGACTTCATCAAATTTAAACATGTTTGTGATTGAAAAACACATAAAAAAATGAAAAGGCAACCCATAGAAAAAGAAAAACTATTTGTACGTTATATATATCTAACAGGGGATTTGTTTATAGATTAAATAAACTCTTATAACTCAATAACAATATAAATAATCAACATAAAAATGGGCAAAGGATTTAAATGGACACTTTAGCTAAAAAGCTACACAAATGGCCAGTAAGCACATAAAAAGCTACTCAAACCATTAGCTACTAGGAAAATGCAAATCAAAACCACAAGATATACTTCTTAACCACTATAATGACAATCACACACAAAAAATGAAAAATATATATCATCAAGGATATGGAAAAATTAAGAGCCTCGTGTATTGCTGGTGGGAGAGTAAAATTGTTGCAGACACTCTGTAAAATAATCTGGAATTCCTCCAAATGTTTTGAAATTAACATATTACCCAGAAACCTCACTGCTAGGTACATACCCAAGAAATGAAACCTATGTCCACACAAAAATTTGTACATGAATATAATGTCACATTCATAGCAGCCTTATTGAGAATAACAAAATAGTGGAAAGAACCCAAATGTCCATCAACTAGGGAATACATACATGATGTGTATCTAAATACATAATGAAATTTTGTTCAGCAATAAATAGGAATGAAGTATTAATAAACACTACAACATGGATGAACCTTGAAAACATTATGCTGAGTTAAAGAAACTAGTCACATAAGACCATGTATTATATGATTTCATTGTCATGAAATGTCCAGAAAAAGGTAATTCCTAGAGCTGAAAGTAAATTTCAGATTTGTAGTTTTCTAATAATGGGGTAGTGGTGAAGAGATACTAGAGAATCTTCTCATGGTGAGCAAACTATTTTTAAAAAGATTATGGTGATGTGTGCACACTTTAAACAGGTCAATTGTGTGGTATATGAATCATAACTCAATAACAAAATTTTTAAAAAGTCCTGAGTAGCAGCACTGTGAACACATTTAACACGAGGCATAAGAATTTGTGTTTACATTAACCGACAGTTTATGAAGGCCATATATATACAAGCCATCAGCCAATATCATATAAAATGGTGAAAAACTGAAAGCTTTCCTTCTAAAGTCAGAAACAAGACAAGGATGTCCATTCTCTCCACTCTTATTTAAATTAGTACTGGAAGTCTTAGCCAAAGCAATCAGGCAAGAAAAGGAAATAAAAGGCATCCATATTGGGAAAGAAGAAATAAAGGTGTCATTTTTTGCAGATGACATGATCCTGTATATTGAAAACCCCAAAGACTCCACCAAAAAACTGTTAGAATAAACAAATACAGTAAAGTCACAGGATTTAAAATCAATATATAAAAGCCTACACTTCCTTATATGTCAACAAAGAAACTTCAATTCCTTTTACAATTCCAACAAAAAGCAACTAATAATAAACTTAACAAAGGATGTGAAGGACCTACATACTGAAAACTACAAAGAATTATTCAAAGAGACTGAAGAAGACACAATGAAATGGATAAATATTCCATGTTCAGGGATTGAACAAATCAACATAAAGTTGTCATATCTCCCAAAGCAATATACAAATAATGCATTCCCCATTAAAATCCCAATGTCATTTTTTAGAGAAATAGAACAAAATATCAACAAATTTGTATGGAACCACAGAAAGCACCAAATAGTCAAAGCAATCCTGAGAAAAAGGAACGAAGCTGAAGGTATCACACTACTTGATTTCAAATTATATTACAAAACCATGATAATCTAAACAGTATGATATTGGCAGAAAAACAGACACAAAGGCCAGTGAAACAGAACTGAGAGCCCAGGAATAAAACCACATTATATATATGGGCAAATAATCTTTCACAAAGGAGTCAAAAACACATAATGGAGAAAAGAAAGCTTCTTCAATAAATGGTCCTGGGAAAATGGGAAAGACACATGCAAAAGAATGAAACTTGACTACAGTTTTTTTTCCATGCACAAAAATTAATACAAAATGGATCAAAAACCAAAATTAAGATCTGGAACAATAAACTACATAAAAGAAAGCATCAGGTACGAGACTCACGGATCTTGGCTATAACAGAACATTCTATGAATTTGGCAAAAGAAGTAAAGGCAAAAATAAATAAATGGAACTCTATTAAACTACACAGCTTCTGTACAGCAAAAGAAACTGACAACACAACAAAGGGCAGCCAACCAAATGGGAGTTGACCTTCATAAACAACAGCTCTGAAAAGAAGTTAACGTCCAAAATATTTAAATAACTCACAAAGCTCAATGGAAAACAAGCAAACAATCCAATTAAAAAATGAGAAAAGGATCTGAACAAACATGTCTCATGAAGACATATAAACAACAAACAGATATAGAAAAAGATGCTCATCTTTGCTAGTTACTAGAGAAATGAAAATCAAAACTATAATGAGATACTGCCTCACACCTGTTAGAATGGCTGTTATCAACAAGACAGGTAATACCAAGTGTTGGAGAGATTGTGGAGATAAAGGGACCCTCATTCACTGTTGGTGGGAATGTAAACTAGTAGAGCCACCATGAAAGACAGTATGGCAGTTCCTCAAAAAATTAAGAATAGAGTCACTACATGACCAGGAATCCCTCTACTGGGTATCTCCTTGAAAAACTCAAAAACATTTGTACGCAAAGACACATGCATTCCCATGTTTTTTGCAGCATTATTCAAGGTGGCCAAGACATGGAAACAACCAAAGTAATTTTCGATAGAGGATTACATAAAGAACATGTGGTACCTATATACAATGGAATACTACTCAGCCATAAGAAGTGATGACATGGTGCCACTTATTACAACATGGAGGGACCATGAGACCACTATACTGAATGAAATAAGTAAATCAGAAAAAAACTAAGAACTATATAATTTCACTAATAGGTAGGATATAAAACTGAGACTCATGGGCACAGACAAAAGGAAGGGGTTACCAGATGGCAGTAGATGGGGTGAAGAGGGGGAAAGAGGGACAAATATATGATGATGAAAAAGGATTTGGCTTTGGCTGATGAACACACAATGCAATCAACAGTTCAAATGCTATAGAGATGTTCACCTGAAACATGTATTCTTACTGACCAACGTCACTCTATTAAATTTAATTTCTAAATTAAAAAAAAAAGCCTTGAAGAAAGAATGAATAGTGAGATTGAAACCCTAGAATAGGATGATTGTCTATAAAGTTTCTGTGACTAGCAGGAATAATAAAAAACAAAACAACAACAAAAACAAAGTATCTGTGTTCATGCTAACCAACAGTTAGCTTATTCTCTTCATTTATATTTTTAGGTTTCAAATTTAATCCTTAGACCAGCAATAGCCAATAGGGCATAAACTAAAGTTGAAAGGTCTTATAAGCCAGATAATTGGTGATAGATAGATGATAGATGATAGATAGATAGATAGATAGATAGATGATATAGATAGATATACAAAAAATATAGCAACAATTGAAACATTTAGATGTTATTCAATAGATAAATATGGAGATAAGCAAAATACAGCTACAATCTAAAAGATTTAATGTTATTAAAAGTGAGCGGAATATCGCTTCTCAGCCTTTTGGCTAAGATCGAGTGTAAAAGTGAGCGGATTAATGCTAAGCTTCTTCAAAATCAGACATTACACAGCTATAGCAGAGCAGAGACCCTTAAAATGGATAAGCCTTCAGTAGACTCTGGAGTTCTTTGAAATTATATATAAAAATGTGTATTCATGTGTGGGTGGGCAGGAGGAAGTAATGGTAAGGTGCACCATAGTGTTCATCAGATTGGTATACAACACGCTCAGTAGTTCAAATGCTATAGAGCAGGGGTCCCCAAACTTTTTACACAGGGGGCCAGCTCACTGTCCCTCAGACTGTTGGAGGGCCGGACTATTAAAAAAAACTATGAACAAATCCCTATGCACACTGCACATATTTTAAAGTAAAAAAACAAAATGGGAACAAATACAATATTTAAAATAAAGTGCAAGTAAATTTAAATCAACAAACTGACCAGTATTTCAATGGGAACTAGGGTTTGCTTTCAGCTAGCTAATGAGATGGTCAATGTCCAAATCCATATTTGTCACTGCTAGCCGTAACAAGTGATATGTATGACACACTTCTGGAGCCGTGAGGCGTCCGTCCCGCGTCACTGGAAGTAGTACTGTATGTGAGTGACGCTACGCTTTGCGGCGCCACCACATACAGTGCTCCTCTCACTGACCACCAATGAAAGAGGTAACCCTTCCAGAAGTGCGGTGGGGGCTGGATAAATGGCCTCAGGGGGCCTCATGTGGCCCGTGGGCCATAGTTTGGGGATGCCTGCTATAGAGAAACCTATGTACCTGAAACCTATGAACTCTTATTGATCAATGTTACCAGTTAAATTTAACTTTCCAAATAAAAATAATTACACACACACACACACACACACACACCATTAAAATTAGGAAGAACCAACCACTAAACTACTATATGATTAGACCAAACAACCTCATCATTTAGTTAAACAAAAAAGCTGATTGTCAACTAAGTACTCTGGGAATTCAAACCCCAACAGCAGAGGGGGCTGTTCATCACGTGAAGAGCCCTGAAACAATTTAATTTCAAGTGCTCTGATAGCCAAAGGCATATTTTGACATGACCGATGCAGAGCCCACCCCCAGACCTGCAGGACCACTACCAGCATTTCTACAAGCTGCCCTCAGGGACTCAGATGCATGTCATATGGCCTCAGAAGCATGGCTCTGACCTGTTCTTGTGTGGTCCTGAGCTAAGAATGTTTTTACATTTTTTTAAATGTTGTAAGACGGGGGAGGAAAAGGAAGAAGAAAAAGGAAAAGATGCATGGTTGAAGGAAAGAAAAAGGCCATATGTGGCCTAAAATGCTTGAAATATCTGCTCTTTGATCCTTTATTTTAAAAAAAATTGCCATTCTTGAGAATCTGTTTACCACTTTACATTAATAACATCAGTTTTTAAATTTATATCCTGTTATAAGGCCATAAAACTCTTTTCTCCCGATTTCAAATTAAAAAAAATACTTTAACAGCCTTGTTAATATTAAGTGTATAATGAGAAATACTCAGGATTCCTCTATGAACAAATAGGCTAAGCAATGTGTCAAGATTACTGTCTACACCTGTAACTTCTCTTCCTCCTGACAGCGAGCATGAAGATCTTTTTTTGTTTTGTTTTGTTTTTGTTTTGTTTCTTTTTGTATTTTTCTGAAGCTGGAAACGGGGAGAGACAGTTAGACAGACTCCCGCATGAGCCCGACCGGGATCCACCCGGCACGCCCACCAGGGGGCGATGCTCTGCCCACCAGGGGGAGATGCTCTGCCCCTCCGAGGCGTTGCTCTGTTGCGACCAGAGCCACTCTAGCACCTGGGGCAGAGGCCAAGGAGCCATCCCCAGTGCCCGGGCCATTTTTGCTCCAATGGAGCCTCGGCTGCGGGAGGGGAAGAGAGAGACAGAGAGGAAGGAGAGGGGGAGGGGTGGAGAAGCAGATGGGCACTTCTCCTGTGTGCCCTGGCTGGGAATCGAACCCAGGACTTCTGCACGCCAGGCCGACACTCTACCACTGAGCCAACTGGCCAGGGCCTTGAAGATCTTTTTATATCTCAATTATTAACTGAGCAATCAGATAGTCTTTTTTTTTTATTTAATTAATTGTGTTTACATAGATTCTAGGGTCAACCCGAATGCTCCCCCCCATATTCCTCTCAACATCTCTCTTGCCCCCCTCCCTACAGTGCCCTCCCCCCTTCCCTTCAGGTTTATCCCATCCTATCATCCCGTTTCCCTCTGTCCTCTTTCCCTCTGGTCCCTTTGATCCCTCCTCTGTCTCAATTCCGTTCCTCAGTTCTCATTATTCCTTGGATTCCTCAAATGAGTGAGGTCGTATGATATTTTTCTTTCTCTGCCTGGCTTATTTCACTCGACATAATAGTTTCCAGGTTATTTGAGTCAAGTGTCCTTAGCTATTGTTAAAAAAAAGACAAAGGAAATTAGTTCACAGGGTTCTAAATATGGCCATCCAAATGTTTTAGTGTCCAAGAAAGTAAGGAATAAAGTAGTCAAGTGACTTGTCCACTATGGAGTGGTAGCTAGTAAAGGCAAAATTAAAACTCAAGATCTCTAATCCTAAATATGGCAGAAATTTTTAAAAGCAGATGAAAGAGTAATGAAAAATACATATTAAAACTATGCTAAATTCCAAAATCCTTTTCTAAAGTTGATTTTGATAAAAAGAGTCAAATGAATGCCTCCAGTCAAAATGTAGCCGGGAAACATCTTCCTTGTGTTTCAAAGTGTGATCCTCAGATTACCTGCCTTAGAATACTTGGAATATTACTTTCAAATGCAGATTCTTGGTCTCCAGAGTGAACAAGATGCATCAGAAGTTACAGGGGGAAGGTTTTAAGGAACTGCATCTTAAGTATGTTCCCAGAAGGTCCTGCACTTAGACTGGCTGGATGTACGCATTCCACAGAAATATCAAATTAGTCAGCTGGAGGCAGATGAGTCTTTGAATCATGTTCCAAGTACTCCAATTTACATAATGGATTACTTCTGCTTCTCAGAGACTCCCAAACAATGACTTTGTAATGATTTTTGGTAAAATATTTAATAAAAAAAACACAAATTGAGTAGTTTATAAGCTCTTCAAATTTTAGAAGGTTGGAGGTGAAATTTAAAATCATAATTCATGAATATATTTGAATTTAGTTCTATTTAGGTGATAACCACTCATCTGCAGTGAGTACTCCAGAAACTTTCGTTTCCAGAAAGTCATTTCAATTACATAATAAAATAAAAGAGGATAAAGCACCTAGAAAGGTATTTGTGGATGTCATTTGATGTGTTTCAAAGTAAACTCTCCCTGTCCCCAGCATTATTCCGTGGGAACATAAGATGTCCTCCCACTAAGCTTTACTTTTTCTTCACATACTAGATAGCCATATCTTGTTAAGCTAAGCAACACACTTCAAACTTTTCAGAATTTTTTCAAGGGCAGAAGAAATTCTTGGCAAATTAGATACAGTGTGCAAATCAACTCCCTCCATAGAAATGCATTAAATGGTGTTAGTTTTCTTTAAAAAAAAAAGTACATAAATATTGTATCCTTGTTTATTAAAACTATGTTTATTTTACCAAATTAATTTTCCCCCAAAAAAATCTCCTATCAAAATTAAGCCGGGAAGATTCTCTCTCATTCTGAAGGTGATAGATATCTTCCTAAGTTATCACTTCCCTAGTGTAAGAGGTACTTAAAGAAATATGAAAAAGTCAAGACTGCATGACCCATCAGAATAAGAAGGGGGCAGTGCGGTAGGAATGGTGGGCACAGCTTAATAGTTAGCAGATATTTATGCTTCACTCTTACCAGGTACAAGCCTTCACACCAATGACTCACCAGTGGTTTCAGATGATGAACAGAAATCACACAGAGATCCCCAGGACAGGTAGTAAACATTCCGTGAATCGTATCTTTCTCTTCTACAAATGATAACAAATCTATTTTCCAGCAAATTTCCCTGTATTGGAAAGTTATAAACGCTCTCTACTTTGCCAAAAATAAATCCTATCCAAAATGTTCTGCATGGAAAGAAAATATTCTCAATGCCCTACAAATGATGTCCACCTTGACTTGTGAGGAAACATAATTTGTAATAAATGGAATGAATCAATCACTCCATCCAGTCTGTCCTTACAACTGCCCATTCTTGGATTTTTCATAATAAATAAATTTCAGTGTACTTTCCTAAAAGGGATGGGAAACAGCAAAGGGCTATGAGATAACGTCATCTATTTATTCATTTCTTCCTAGAGATCCTGGGATAGGATAGGATATGGTGAGAAAGTCATGGTTCGGAAAACACCAAGACTATTTTATTCATTTGAACCTTGAAACTCCCTCAGGAGATTATCTAATTTGACCATCACCTAAAATTTATAAGATTCTCATTCCTTCTGGAATTACAACAATGCCATGTTAAAAATAAGTTTAAATTACTGACGACATCAAAATTAAGGCCTAGAAAAACTCCTTCCTCATGGCGGACTTTCTACATGGCTTTTCAATGTCCAAAAACTAAAGGACCAAGGGGATGAAAGGGAATTGACAAATGTAAAATATGTTCCTTATCCCACTTAACGGGCAGCTTTGGTTCTAAAAGTTTCAGTTGTTTAATATGGCATCTATTAGCATTCCTATTACCCAGTCTTCTAGGTATAAAAGCCAGGAGGTTGACCTACCAGAAAAACTCCCATTCCAAACCCGCATTTGACAGACACAAGAAAGGAAAAAGAGGTCCAGCAAACTGAAGTTTCTATCCCCCAGACTGAGACTAGAATAGAGCTGCAGATGACTTGTCTAAAACAGAAAGTCCCAAGGACTATAGACATCATTTGCTTTTTGTTTCTTTTTGTGTTTTTCTAAGCCCTTGTATGACTCAGTATACGATCTTCAGCAAAGTTACCTAAATTTGATCATGGTATTATTTCTTCATCTCAAAATTGAAGCCACTGGGAGAGTAAATTACAAGTTCACGGTTTTATAACATTGTTGCCCTCTTTACGGCTGTTACGTAATAATGGACATATCTAACAGAGAAGATAATGGGCAGCCATTTGGATTTATTACCACAGGGCAGTTTTTTATCCAGTTTTATTAAAGAAATAATTGATATGCATCACTGAATAAGTTTAAGGCATACAGCATAATGGATTGATTTACATATATTGTGAAATGATTCCCACACAGGTTTAACTAACATCCATCTTCTCTAATCAATACAATAAAATGAAAAAGTTAGAAGGAAAGAAATGAAGGAAACATACTTTCTCCTGTGATGAGAGCTTTTAGAACTTATCCTCTTAACAACTTTCCTATTTATTACACAGCAGTGTTATCTGTACTCATCATGCTGAACATGACCTTCTTAGTACCAATTTATCATATAACTGAAGTGTGTACTTTTAACCACCTCCCTCCAATCCCCCTCTGCCAACCCCCTCAGGCCCACCACCTCCAATGCACAAATGGTCTGATCTGTGTTTTTTTATGAGGTTTTTTTTAAGACTGCGTATGTAAGTGAGATCATACAGTATGTCTTCTTTTGTCTGACTTTTTTGACTTAAAAGAGTAAAGTTTTAAAGATATGTGTTTTAGTCTAATGGTCATTAGAAAGATTTATCCTTGATAGGCCTGTGTCTATTAGGAACGATTGTTATTAAAGTGCCTTCTTAGAGAACCCTCTGAAAGTTAATGACTTAAAAGCTTTTGTTTAAAAAATAGCTCATGTTATATTTGGACTTTATTCTTAAACTTCTATAAAATGTATGCACATTGCCAATAAGTATATGGTTCAATAAATCACTTTAACCAAAGTCCAACTGTTACTACATGGATACTTACTTACCTTAAAAGTAAATCTTTTATCCATTATATAAAATACAACTTTCGTCAAGATGTTTATATTTTCATTTTTCAGCGTAAGCTGGTTACTTCTTCAAGAGAGGTAACTAAGACAGATTCATAGGTGTTTTATTCTGAATTTCACAATTGTATTTCAAACCTATATTTCTATAATCCTAACAGGAGTTGCTGAAATATTAAAATTAGATCACACTTTCCCTCTTTTTTCCTTCACTATCCTTTTATTCAATATCTTCATTAGGTAAGTTTTCATTGTTTTTCCTATACATCATTCTCTTAATGTCTACATCCAATGCACTGAGCCACTGACCTTACCTGAGCAGCTGGGCCCTGCAGACAACACCAGCATCCCAGGGGAAGGCAGTATGGTTTAGGGAAGTTAGAACCAGCAGACAAAAGCAATCAAGATCAGGAAGGACACATAGAAATAGCTATATAACACTGAAAAGGAATTCTGAAACCACAAATCTGAAAGCTCTCCAATAAATTTTTAGGAGCTATTTCCTCCAGAGAAAGTAATTAATTTCCTACTTTATAAATTCATTCTCCAACAATTCAGTGAGGAGCCAATGTCTTAACCTGGAAATTCATCCAATATGATTTCTAATCAATTTGCTCCACCTTATCATGGTTGAAGGCATCCTTTAAACACTGATTTGCTCCCCAAATCAGAGGTCTCCATGGGTTATGCAGATCTGCCTTACAATGACAAAAGCAATCTCTCTTCCAGAAAGGTATCCTTGAAATTTAGCTTCTTATGGTCGTATTTATAACACTTTGATATATTGCATTGGATTTGACAAAAGATGATGTAATGAAACAATCTCAAAATTTTAATTGGTTAACAATGTTTAATTTTCCAAAAGCCATCCACATTTATTTGGTGGAGATTATGAATGGATTTCCAGAAAGTGGCATTCTCCTTATATAAACTCCTAATGGAGTGAAAACATTGGCCTTCTATTCTATTTCCAAAGAATATAGTCTGAAAATGCTATAGTGAGAGCATTAATCTTAGTAACTAGAGATGACAATGGTTTCTGTGTCTGTGTCAGAAAATACCATTCCTACCAGCACTGGTATTTTACATGTGTGTTAAGCTTTGTTAAATGGTTTTTGATAAACTTGCTTAAAATTTTCTATATATTTTTCTCTAACTTGAAATATTTTATTATAAGGTCAAATTTGAGATTCAATGCCCCTAATTATAATTGAAGACAAACGTTTTTTCTTGGTTTTTTTTTACTATATAGTATACTTAGGATTTTTTTTTAAACTTTAACATTTAAAATGTTAGTACAATCCAGAAATTTTTGTAAAAAAGATAATGGCTAACACATTACCTAAAAAATCACAACCACCATGAGTCAGATATATTAGCTCAATCATGTCTAAGTAATGCCTACAATGGCTGATATTAGGCTTGTTTACTTCCAATCAACATTCAACTACTTAAGAAGTTGACTTCACATGAATCTCATTGCACTACTATACTATTTTTTTTGATACGTTCTTAAACCAGGGATTAGCTTATGTGGAATGGAAGTAAAGAATGATACCTCAAAAACTAAAGGTAGCCGGATCAGTGGTGGAACAGTGACAGAGGTCGACCTGGGATTCTGAGGGCCCTGGTTTGAAACCCCAAGATTGCTGGCTAGGGTCCAGGCTTGTAGGCGTGAGTGCGGGATCATCCACATGACCCCAAGGTTGCTAACCTGAGTCCAAAGATGGCTGGCTTGAAGCCCAAGATCGCTGGTTTGAGCAGGGGGTCACTGAGTTGGCTTGAGTACACCCCTGTCTATATTTCCCCAGGCACATATGAAAAGCAATCAATAAACAACTAAAGCGAAGCAACTTCCTCCTCCCTCCCTTCCTGTCTCTCTTTCTCTTTCCAAAAAATAATTAAATGTAAATTTTGGGGACGTGTTCATAGGCATTTCAAAGAAACGAGTAAGTAAATCTTTGGCAGTTAATAGAGACTCTCTGTCATCACAAAGACTGAATTTCAGGCAAGTTTCTTACCCTCTTCATACCTTGGATTACTTATCTATAAAACACAGCAGTACTTACTTCAAAATACTGCAATGATAATTGAATGAGATTTTTCCATGTGCCTAGCACACTGTAAACACTCAGTAAATGTTCACTAGTATTAGTGTTTTGTAATGTATAATTCTTTTACTGTATAACTTCTATTACTATATTCAAAGGAGCTCTGACCCTATAAGAAAAAAAGAATACCTATCACCAATAAGATACAGTCATTTTATACAATAGTAGGTCATTCCAACTACAGCTTCTGCCTATCTCTCTACTGTGATATTCTATTAATGCTTGTTCCTACCTACCAAATTAAAAGTCATTCTGTATGTTATACCGTACTTACATTTCAGAGCAGTTTTTATGTTTTCAACAATTCTGCAACTTATTCAGATTGGCTATAAGTTCCAAAGATGACAATATTAGGTGCTCAACCAATATGTTATAAAAATGCATGAATAAATATTTAACGTTTATTATTCTGTCAATAGAGTGATAGGTAGCTCTATTTTTATCAAAATAATTTATAATAGCTAAAGACTGAGTCTACTGCAGTCCATCACAAATTGAATGTGCAGGACTTTAATATTAGACACTACTGTCTATGCGTGCAGAAGAAATTATTTGTAAATTATATTCACTGGAATTTAATCAATATTGATACTTAATAACTTTTTTGTGCACCTTAAATATTTTATTGAAATTATAAGGCCAATACTAATGATTTTTCTTTATGAAAATCTTGAAACCATAGTGTAATTAACAGTGTAAACTTCAATTTGTTGGTCGCTTTTCCATTTTAAGTTTAAAGAGGATTAAGGAATATCAAAAGAATTATTTTGAGGGACACTGTCATAATTTAAGTTAAAGGACATGACAAGAATAGGAATATTATCAGAATATTGGCTGAATTTAACTCTTACCAGTAATTTAAGGGAAAAATGAAAATAAGGTCAATTTTCCCTTTTAAAGCAACATATCTTTCCTTGGCATCTTTAAATTATGGCTTTATAAAATTATGGCTTTAAAATAAGGCTAATCCCCTTGAAATGAAGGCTCAAGTCAACGATGAATACAGTGATCCTAAAGATGAAAAGAAAGACTTTTCTCTTGAATAGTGGGATTGGCCATATTGCATTCAGTTTTCTTTATGCTGTACAATGACGTGTTGGAATTCTCTTTCTGTAGCCTGTACCTTGAAGAGTGAGAAGGTTTATAAAGGTAGCTGTATACAACTTGTGCTTATCGCTTTGTCTTTGACTATCATGGTCAGAATGAACGGGCTTTCACACTTGACCAAACTGAACAGAAGTAACAGCATCACATTTGTGTGGAGGTATTTACAAGATGCACACCAAAATTCACTTTTAAAGTATTTATTCCTTAAGAACACCTTAGAGAAGTTTTTGAGTCAGAATAGGTTGAAAAAGAAGCCATGTTTAATCAGCGGCAAATAGCTCTCAAGCTTGGAATTAAATCTGTTTTCAAATATTTAGGGTACTATAGAAAAATTTCAAGTTGGCATTTTGCCCTCACTTTATGCAATGCATTAAAACAAAAATAAATACAATTTAATCCCTAAGAATAACATTGTATCCAGTTTTATTTGGTAAATTATAATGATTTTTTGATATGACATCTGCCATGAGGCTCTACAAATTGTCAGTTATATTCAGACTGAAAGCAGAGTTGCTTTAGAGAATAAAAAATGTAAGTTGCATTAATAATCAGTATACTTTTCATTCAGGGATCTACTTTATCTTCATTTTTGTCTATTTATGGTATGTGTTGATATCTTTAAAAAGTGAATGATTTATTACTTTACATTTTCTTTTAAGGAATGTCTTCTATTTCAGACCAAAATGACCACCAGATAACATAACTGAGTATAATTTTCAGTTAAAAATCTGTGTGCATAGAGGAAAAAAAGAACTTGTTTTTCTGCTGAATGGAGAAAAGCTTCAAAGGGGGATGCTATAAGTGTTTTAAAATGTATTTTTCTCCTTGAATTATATTTCACTAAAATATGTCAAAGACTCAGCCCTGGCTGGTTGGCTCAGTGGTAGAGCATCAGCCCAGTGTGTGGAAGTTAAGGTTTTGATTCCCAGTCAGGCCACACAGGAGAAGTGACCATCTGGTCTCCATCTCCTCCTGTCATGGCTCAAAAGGTTTGAGCAAGTGGGCCCCAGGTGCTGAGGATAGCTCCATGGCCTCATCTCAGGTGTTAAAATAGCTCGGTTGCTGAGCAACAGAGCAGTCGCCCCAGATGGGCAGAGCATCGCCCTATAGGGAGCTTGCCAGGTAGATCTGGTCTGGGTACATGCAGGTGTCTGTCTGTCTGCTTCTCTGCCTCTCACTTAATTTTTTAAAAAATGTCAAAGACTCATTTCCTCAGGTCTATCAAAAAATTGTTTATATAAAAAAAAACTTATAGAAATGTTATTTTCCACTCAGTTCATTTACTTGGAAGACATATCAGATGAGGGATCACGTATACCAATCATCCCCAGCTTCTCCCAGGTTATTACCACATGACATGGAATTAACTTTCATCCAGCCACACTCAAAATGCAATGCTTTCTTGTCACAAAGCAAAAAGAGTGGAAGAAACAGAATGATTCCAGAATATGCTGAAGGGAAAGAAAATGCTAACCACTGGTGGAATTCAAATGTATCTAGTTAGAGTAACTGTAATAGACAAAAATAATGATAGCTTAGAATTCAGTGATAGTTTTTTAAATGTAGGAAGTTGCTTATACAATCAAGTACTCAAAACATAAAACTCTCAGAAGCTAGGTTTTATCAACAAGCTGCAACTAAAAACCTGGGGGAAAAATGTATATGAATCAAAAAGAATTATAATGATGTTTGCTTAATAGTCAATGTAGGTATACTGCTTGCAAAGGAGGCAATAATAAGTGCTTTCCTTAAGACATATAAAAATAGCTGTTTATTTTTATTAAAAAATAAAAATCTTTGTTACTTTTGTTACAATTTTTCATCACACATAGGAGGAAAAATAATCTGAGTTATATGTAAGCTATTGACCTAGAAGTTCAAATTGAGCCTAATAATATCTGACTCAATAAGGAGTCTGCTTTTAGACATCTTCTCTTCTCTTTATTGCTTTCCACAGAAGCTCATTCCCTCTCACTGTGTCAATTATGCTGATAACAACGGGATACTCCAGTTTAGTATCAGTTCCAGAAAGCTCTAGGCTTGGCTCAGGGGCCCACTTGCATGTTCAATCATGACCTCGGAGTTGATCTCAAATGGATCCTCCCCCTTCCCCCTTTGACCCATACATCAACCCTTCCTTCTTCCCAACATAATTCCCTCTTTCTTCAAGTCCCTAATGCTAAACATCCCGGTTTCAGAGTTTTAACTCTTCAACTTTTTTTCACATCCCCTTAGAATAGATTCCTTTGGATTCTTTCTTTCTTCTTTCACTTTCTATCCGCCCGTCAGTTCCATCCCTCCCCGGACTCAGTCTCACACTATCATTATGCCAAAAGCTTCATGGTTTCTCTGTTCCAAATATAATTTCTATTCCTCTCCCTCATCACTCCATACCTAGAAAAACACATACAAGGATTTTAGAGAGCTAGGTGCAACTTTCCTTTAAACAAACAAAGAAGAAAGTAATCAAATAAATTTTTTTTTTTCAAATTTCATAGAGTGTTCTACATTCTTTTCACTCCCTCAGCCGGTAGCAATCCACTTATTGAGCCAGCTGAATTACAAATTGCACAGTTCTAAGACCAGCTTATGCAGCCAGGATTAAGCAAATTGCCTCGTGAGTCTTATGATGAAGCACAAAACCTTGAAAACCTTGAAGCATCATGCCAAGTCCTGGCATTGATTTGGATAGCATTTACTCACGCTGCTATGACGTCTTTGCAACACTGATTTATAGTCAAAGGTGCCAGAACAACACTTACTATAATAAAAATGGGTCATGTTTCTCCATTTTCTGAGTTCACTGCACGTTTGAAAAAAATATATGTTGACTACAAGGGGAAAGAAATGAGATGCAGAATGTTCCATTTCACTGAGGAAGCTTATACCTGATACATCTATCTAAACTGTCCATACCGGAAACAGGCCTGTTGGACAGCTGCTTACTAGGAATCCTGAAATGATAACACAGGCATGGATAAACTCGGGCTGATTTTTTCCTATTTGGAAAAAATGAGTACCTTCAAATATATATAAAATAGATAATTATTACCCAGTAAATAGGAGCTTTCAATAAATATCTGAACACTCCTTGTAAAATGATTAACAAAAAGAATAAATAAAAAGAGTGTAGTAGCATTGATTGATGCAGTTAAAATACATACACCAGCCTCCGTCTTTATATGTCTGGTATGTGGAATTTGAACTCACAAAAACACTTAAACACTATTCACAGTAAAATTATGTCCACTGTCTAAAAATCTATCAACAATGGGGAAAGGGGAGGTTATATATCTACTGTCATTAGTCTATTACCAGGTTACCTTCCTGGGTCCTCAACAAGGTGTTAAGTCACAGAAACAAAGGCATGAATCAGACGACCACGTCAGACCCTGCCAGGCTCAATAAGCACCACCTTGATGTGCTGATGGCTCTTAATGAAGACAACAGCCGCCAATTAGACAACTGACAAGGGTGTTGAAGAGCAAATTGTCAAAACAGAAACAAGAGACTGACCCCTGAATACTAAACTCTATTTAGGTGGCATTTAATCGCTCTTACAAGAGCCGAGACAAATGACTGCTCGTTACTGCAGTGAGAAATTCTGCTTTAACTTGATGCTTTGCAGGCCTACACGTTGTCTTTGTTTCCTCTTCTGAATTTGGCTGGATACAGCGTGGTCCTCTCTTTCATTATGATCAACTTGTATGGAAGACCGCACGTTCGGGGAATGGGCCACGCGCAGTGACAGGACCTAAGCAGATAGTTCACAAGTTCCAGTCAGACAGACTTTGGGATCAATCCTGACTTTCAGGGGGCAGATTGAATCAGTAGTAGAAGATATATAAGGTCGTCAGATTCTTTAACCCATATTAAGAGTGACTACCAAGCTCTCCTAGTATTGGAGTTTGGAGAGAATACAGGAGAAATCCCAGGTCAGCCTAGGGATGGAGCGGCCATTTATATAAATACAGCATATACAGGAGATACACACATACATATCACAGATATTTAACATATCAAGTACTCGTATATCAAGAACAGTGGCTAAAGAGCTCACTGCCCATGGAGTTTTCTTGGATAAACCAATATTTTTAAAAAACACTTAATACCGTTTTTCACCAGCCACTGCCTTCCGCCACATAACAAAAATAGAAATTCTTCCTGCTTGCTTGCTGGCAGGCAGCCCACATTTGCCTGTACTGTGATTATTTCTGAATGACTTGGCACAACCTTTAATGATATGCTTCTTGCATCACAGCATTCGATGCCCCGTTTTTGCCTATCTCATCACTTTAGTGTCCAGGACTTGCATTTGCCTGATTATGAGTAATACACAGGGGCATTCCTGCATGGGGGTCCTTCGGGTCCCCACCCTTGGGTCGCCGGAGCGGTGAGATCACCTTTGGATCTGCACTGGCTCGGTTCCTCTGGACGGGATCCAGAGCGGAACTACCTTCTGCTGAACTTCACTGCTGCGCCCAGTGCTGTACTAATGAGGTTCCCAAGTCAGCACCCCTTGGATTATAAAGGGTCATATTCCCCATCTAAGCACAGGCATTGAAAATGACGTGTTTCTCTTCATCTTGTTTTATTCAACCTTTTCTCTTTAACGAGCAGATCCAAATGCTCTATACCAAGATGGACCAGAGTGCCAATAACCTGTAATTATTCATAAGCTAGCATAACCTCCCACCTCCCCACCACCCCGACACACACACACAGGTACACAGGCGTGCGTGTGGATAAAGGCAGTCACAGAATAGTCGAAACACAGATTTTTCTCATTTGGGAGGAATCTGTCACTCAACATTAACATCAAACATTTGAGTTGTTAAACAAAATGAGGACTCCAGTAAGCATCTTATAAAAATGATAACATAGAATATATGGAATGATATGATTGGATTCATATATTTACTCATTTTTAGTGACCCTGTGCCTAGTCAGCAGTGCAAGACTTCAGAGAGCTACCTATTTATGGAGAGAAGTATCTGAGCAAAGATTTTCAGGCTTACTGCGCTCGTGCCCAAGGCAGTCGGACGCATGAGGAAAAGGACACAGGCCTGTCCTCACAGTCAACTGTGGCTAGCTCAGCCAAAGAGAGCCTCCCGGTTCTTGGCAGAATAACAAATTCTCAAGCAGAGAGGGGATCGGGGTGAGAATTTTTTTTCTTCTGTAAGTAACTTAATGAATGAAGTACTAATTAACATGATGGCATTGATAAATGGAGAGAGAGATTAGGGATGTACTCGATATTCAGCCCTCCGCAGATGGGCTGTCAAAGCCACATTAATTCCTATCTCATTGGAGCATCTGCTTCTCCCATAATCCACTGCCCCTTGGTACGAACAACACAAACTGTTGTGACTCAATTCGATTTATATCAATCTAATTTCTTTTAATCCAATTTGTATTCCAATCTACTACCTTCTAATCACTTAAATCTTCAGCCTCCATCTGGTAAATTCTCTCTCAAAATTAACCGAGCAGATGCCTCTGTGATTGTCTTCGGCAGTCAAGCTAATCAGACCCTCGCCGTGGCCCACAGAATCCGCTGAATAGGTACGTGACTTGCCGTGTTGCCCTTCCAGTTACAAACCCTGCGAGGTAGGAAGAGCGCTGTAGCTATCACTAATTGGCTCATTTGCATAACACTGCTTGGGGAGGACACAGTGGACGCAGAGGCCAAGAGAAGAAAACTACGGGAAGAGAGTCAAATGTGCTCTCGCTTGTCCAGTGCGCTTTCCTCCTCCATCTGTCTTCGGTGTGGGTTAACAAACATGGGGTCAGGGTATTATTTCATAATGGATGTCCTAAAAAGCTACCCTCTGACTCTGTGGGATTAACACAGTTTTTGTGTCATCATCGCTAGGTCTGCGACCTGATTTTGGTTAACAGATATATATTGCTCGCGCAACTTTTTGAATTCGGAGCTGTGCACTAATTTATTCACTGCAGCATAGTCGCAATGTAGAGCGTACAGCCCCTGGCTAGCAAGAACATTCACTTCCGGGGAAGTTCTAGGCGATCCATAAAGAATGCCACACGGCAAAGGTTCTCTTATGAGCACACTGGACAGCAGTACCTGTGGAATAAGCGTCACTGTGAAGACATAGTTATCAGTAGAACTGAAAATAAATAAAGGACCCAGGACATCTACAGATAAATGCTAGAGGGAACTACTTTGAGGTGAAATTGATGAAATCGGTTTCAGTCATTTATAGCCATATTTCTTACATAGTGTGTCTTGGTAGTATATTTAAATATTTTGTTTCCAAATTTCAAGGCATCATGAATATAAATATTAATGTATCTCATGTAGCCACATAAGGAATTGGCTTCAGGGAGACTTCTGTTGTTTGGAAAACCAAAAAGATTAGCCAAGAAAAGCATTATTTCCAGAACATAGTCTATCCTGGTGTGAAGACTACCTAAAAAGTAATTCATTAACATTACAAAACAGGAAAATGTCCAAATGCCTTCATAAAGCTTAACATATAGTGTAAATAGTTGGATTAAGTAATTGAATGTAGACTCCATTTCCGTTCTGACGAGAGTAAGATGTATAACACAAGCCTTCTAAGTCTCTAGGTTAGTAGGTGTGTAAATTAAACGGAGAAACCCAGTTGAAGAAGTCAGTGGGCGATGGTGCTGGACCTGGTGGGAAACTGGCAGAATGGGTGAGGTAGGCGTGATCGGAGACCCATCTGTATTTCCATCTCAGCAGGAAGAGTGAAAGACACCCAGCCACCCACTGACTAAAACCAACCGTGTATGGGCGCCATTCAGTCACATTTGAGGCATCGGAGCCTCAGTTATTTCCTGTGAAGTGAATTTAAAATTTATACCTGCTTTTATATACTGTGTTGAGGATGAAACATATCATACATGTAAACCACACTTTTCAATTCTAAGGCCCCATGTAAATTTAAATATAAGGCAGTACAACAGGAACCACTTAAAAAAAAACAGAACAAAAACAACTCATGGGCCCTGGCCAGTTGGCTCAGCGGTAGAGCGTCAGCCTGGCGTGCGGAGGACCCGGGTTCGTTTCCGGCCAGGGCACATAGGAGAAGCGCCCATTTGCTTCTCCACCCCCCCCCCTTCCTCTCTGTCTCTCTCTTCCCCTCCGGCAGCCAAGGCTCCATTGGAGCAAAGATGGCCCGGGCGCTGGGGATGGCTCTGTGGCCTCTGCCCCAGGCGCTAGAGTGGCTCTGGTCGCGGCAGAGCAACGCCCCAGAGGGGCAGAGCATCGCCCCCTGGTGGGCAGAGCGTCGCCCCCTGCTGGGCGTGCCGGGTGGATCCCCGTCGGGCGCATGCGGGAGTCTGTCTGACTGTCTCTCCCCGTTTCCAGCTTCGGAAAAATACAAAAACAAAACAAAACAAAACAACTCATGGTCATGGACGACGTGCGGTAACTGTGGGGGTGGGCATAATGGAGGGCTGTACGGGGGGTAAACGGTGCCGGACTGAGACATGACCTGGGGGGGTGAACACACAGTGTGGAGTACAGAGGGGCTGTAGAATTGTTGTAGAAACCTGAAACACCAAGCAGTGAATGGTTCAAATGCTATGGAGCCGTTTACCTGAAACCTATGTACTCTTATTGATCAATGTCACCCCGTTAAATTTAATTAAAAAAAAAAAAAAAAGAAACATGAAACCTGTATAATTATGTTAATCAGCGTCACCCCAATAGAATTCAATTCAAAAATTAAAAATAAAATAAAATTAAAAAAAAAAAGAAGAACAGGGACTCTGGACTCAAGTTTGAGACCCAGACTTAGAAGTTGGATAAGTGTGGTCAAATGACTAAAACCCTCAGCGTCTCAGTGAAAAACGGTGGTATCTCCTCTACCCTTGTGATGAGAAAAAGAGTGAGTTAATATGCTTAGATGCATACCTGGGATAAAGGCATGCAAATAAAAACATGAAAATAATATGTGTCAGTTCAAAGAGAAAAGTTAACAAAGCTATCTTCATGTTGGAGGTTCTCAAATATATCTGGATGTACATTAACTGTTCCTTTGAACAGTTAAAGAATAGTAGCTATTTTTTTTCAAAGTTATTCATCTTTTAAATAATGAGAAAAGGCAAACTGAGTCATAATACAATTATTTCAAGTGCCGCAATAAGATTTATCTGCAGAGTGGAAAGAAAATATGGTTTAAATAGTACTTCTAATTGGCTCTCATATGAAATGTGACCCCAATCGTATCAGTAATTACAGAAACAAACACTTGTGCACTATGTGCCAGGCATTGTATTAGAGGGAGGGAGTCCCAACCTCGAGGAGTTCAGAGTCTCACGCCCTGGGATTTGGATTAAACAGCTAGTCCCCTCTGGGCAGTAAAATTTCCGAAGCAGACATGCCATGCACTTTCTTGAATGCCGAGGAGACTCATATAACTCTCTCACAGGGTAAAAGTATTGATCAAAAGCCCACATTTGTAATCCTGGCCTCAAAGAGAAAGTCAGAGATAGAAACTGACAGGGGTTCTAGAACATCGAGGCATGATTCCAGGCTTGGCTGAGCCACCTGTATACCCAGAGAACACTGCATCTGGGCTGCACTTTTTCTAAACCAAAGAACGGCTCTTGATATATAATGGCCCCTAATATACAGCATAATTATAAGCCCCTGATATCGAAGGCCTCAAATATAAAACAGTATAATACAGGGGTGGGCCAAAGTCCACTTACACTCAGGAGTATATGAAACAGACTTCATTCTTCTACTATTATTTATTCATCATTGTATTATTTATTTGTATCATTTCCACACAAACAACTGTAAACCTACTTTTGCCAACTCCTTTATATATTATAGTCATTTAACACATACTAATAATTAAGAGAGGCACATGCGACTCTGAACACTAAACTCCTTGACAATCTAGGTAAGAATGGAAGGTTCACTTGATGAGGAACCACGGGCCCACCTTCCATATTGCCCAAGTCCCAGCTGACACAATCATTTCTAACATTTTAACAATGGCTTCTTGTTGCCATTGTAAGCTTCACCTAGCAATCGTCCACTCAAACAAAAACCAGAGTTGACCAGGCTTGCTGATAATTTGTATATAAAATTGAAAGAGGTGTTTTATCTATCATTGTCCCAAAATTTTGGTATCTCTATTGATCTTGTTTCTATTGTAAGATTTCTGTTTGGATTTTTGGTGCCTAGAATAATACCCTGGTATATGTGCATGTTTGACAAACATTAACTCACTTTCAATAATATTAATATTTAATTATTTTTATTTATTTATTCATTTTAGAAGAGAGAGGGGGGGGGAGGAGCAGGAAGCATCAACTCCCATATGTGCCTTGACCAGGCAAGCCCAGGGTTTTGAACTGGTGACCTCAGCATTCCAGGTCGATGCTTTATCCACTGCCCCAGCACAGGTCAGGCAATATTTAATAGTAACAGAAACGGTCAATACAGCTATACTTGGTTGAATTTTTAGGCACTGGGCACTTTAAAAAATAATTTTATTTCATCCTCGGTATAACTTTTGTATAATGATCCCTGTTCTACAGAGAGGAATGGAAGAATTTAAAAAGCTTGTATTGATTCATATCCACAGTGCTTAAGTTTATCAAACATAATAGACAATTCCACTGCTCTATTTTTAAGAAAGCAAGAGTATATGTTTCACATGCACTTTGTTATCATTGTGTGTGTATGTTTTGTTGGTTTTTTTGGTGGGGGGGGTTAAGATTTTTGCTTCAGAGACATATGTGTATCAGGAAAGAATCCTGGTGTGTTTAAATGAGCTATTCCATATACCATATTTGAGGATCCCCATTCCTAAGTCCCTTCCTCAAAACCTTGAGCACAGGCAGCCTGAAACAGCTGATGGGTTTCAGGAATAGGACACCTGGGCATGTGGACTACTTACAGCTGAAGAAATTTTAGAAATGGCCAGTACGAGAAGGACTCTCTGACCTTTCCCTTGTTCCCTGTAGACTGGTCATCAAACCCTCCTGTGAGAGGTAGCCTCCTTCTACCTGGAGGACAGGAGCGTCCTTATCTCAACGACGGACAGACTGGAATCGGAACCAACAGGCTTTGCTAAGTTTTCCAGTTTCTTTTTGTTTTTTTTTTCTTAAGTTATCTTTTTTTTTTTCTTTTTAGATTTTATTTATTCATTTTTATTAGAGAAAGAGGAGAGAGAGGAGGAAGAGAGAGAGAAAAAGAAAGAGATAGAGAGAACAGGGGGAGGAGCAGGAAGCATCAACTCCCATATGTGCCTTGACCAGGCAAGCCCTGGGTTTCGAACCAGTGACCTCAGTATTCCAGGTCGAAGTTTTATCCACTGCACCACCACAGGTCAGGCTTCCAGCTTCTTAATGTGTCTCATGTCCTTTGTCTTCAGCCATTTTCCTCTGACTTCCCACTTTTCATCAAACTTAGCATGGAAACACGGAAGATTAACTGCTTCTTTGCAATTTAGTTTCCTAATGAAGTATGCCGTCACTTAAAAGTATATATATATATATATATATATATATATATATATATATATATGTATTTTTTAAACATGTATGCTTTTCTCTTTTTAAAATTTATTTGTATTTGAAAATGTTTCTCCGTACAGTGAAACTACATTTTTAAGAGGCATTGGATGTCATTATTTTGGAAACATTAGATTATGTAAAAGAAAGATGTACATAATTTACATACTGAAAGATTTCAGAACTTCAGTGGAATGGGTAGCTTCATGTGGTGCCATTCCAATAGTGATTGGTTTTAGTCTCCTTTTCAAGAACGTCAGCATCTCCAGATGTCTAGAACTGTTTTGTGTCTATGTATTCTGGAAGAACTTTATCTCCAACTTCCACCTTCACTGGTTGAATCTCCCCACCGTTTTCTTTCGTTTTAATCTGTTTTTTGTTAAAGAAGGTCCAGCCAAGAACTAGGAAGGGTATAGGGGAAAAATATTCTTCCTCCCCTAGACAGTCCATAAAACACTTTTCATGGTAAGTATGAGTTGACAGAAATCTTTAAGTCAGTACGGAAAGCTCAGAATGTTGAGTTCTTTTTTAGAGCAGACAAGCATTCAAAACGCAAAATTCTCTATAAATGCCAAACTTATAGTATTAATTAAGGTAAATTATTAACACCTCTTGAAGATATATCTATGCATGATAGTGAGGCATATGTGATGTGAAGTGCTACATGTTTATATTAGAAATCGTAACTTTTTTTGAACATTTTAATTGTTAAGGTAATTGTAAAGATTTTACATAGTTTCATTTTGAAACAATTACAGGTGGTTGGTGAGGTGTAGATTGACAAGGGAAGACAATCTGTTTTCCCTCTGGTTTTACTTATTTTCTTTACCTTTCAAATTTTCTTATCACTTAGAAAACTTTAAGCAAAAAATAGAAAAACCACACAAATTATTGTTAGGCACTTTCATGCCATATATATGCTGAAGTGTTTACTTTCCCCCAAATAAGTTTTAAATATTTAAATTAGATGCTAATATGTAAGAACCAGTCTGATTTCATTCCTAAAAAATTAGAGCATTCCTAAAACAGAGCAAGAATCAGAAGAAAACACAAAAATTGGATATAGTAACAGTATAAGAGAAAATAATATAGAATTTATATATTGTATTTTTGATACAGTCAGGAAATAAATTATGATAAGAAAATGAAACCTTACAAATAAAACTGCAAAATAAAAAAATTTACCTGAGTTTTGAAACTGTTATAAAACCATTACCATATTTTAACCTTTGCAAAGAATAGTATTTTAAGTCCCATTAGTTTGCCAGAAAAAAGTAATAGTACTTACTTAAAGCATCCCTCTTACAGAAAGTATATAGTGTATATATTATTATAAAAATGTAAAATGAAAATAAAAGTTATTAATCTGTTGGTTATTCTCATCAGGAGGTTATTGGAAAAACAGAAACAGAGTAAGGCCCAACCCTGACCAATGAGTATGTTAGAGCTCCCCTTCTGACTTGCCTCCAAGGCTAGGTCCTAATACATGAACAGGAATCTAAAATCATCTCAACAGCCTTGAGGAGACAGGGAAGACTGTACTCTTAACCTTAAAATCTTACTGATGGTTCCAATTTCCTTTATTACTGAATTTCATCAGAGAGCCCATCAGAAGTATTCCTTTTTCTTTTTTCTTTTTTTTTCCCCTGAAGTGAGAAGCAGGGAAGCAGAGAGACAGACTCCCACACGCTCCCGACCAGGATCCACCCGGCATGCCCACTAGGGGGCGATGCTCTACCCATCTGGGGTTTTGCTCCGATGCAACCAGAGCCATTCTAGCGCCTAAGGCAGAGTCCATGGAGCCATCCTCAGCGCCCGGGCCAACTTTGCTCCAATGGACCCTTGGCTGTGGGAGAGGAAGAGAGAGACAGAGAGAAAGAAGAGGGGGAAGGGTGGAGAAGCAGATGGGCGCTTCTCCTGTGTGCCCTGGCTAGGAATCGAACCCTGGACTTCCACATGCCGGGCCAACACTCTACCACTAAGCCAACTGGCCAGGGCCTAAGAGGTATTCCTTTTTCAACACAGCATCCCATACACTGTACCTTCTCAGATGAAACTAAGAAAGGAAAACTATGACTACTAGTAAACCTGACTGATCATTTATAACACTAATATAAAATGTTAACATATAAATTATAATGCTACTATATAAAGAGATGTATTTTTATTTATATGTGTATGTATTTTTCACTGACCAAGAGCAAAACGACTTCTCCTTTCCACTCCTGGTTTATTTCCCATATGCTAGATTTTTGTGTATTCACTTTCCAATGATGAAAATACAAGTGATACGATGCGAACATAACAGTGACCTTTATTTGAAAACAAAAAAAGTACAATGTTTGACATTTTTCAATATTTTCTCTCCAGACTGAGTCAAGCAAAATATAGCATTTTAAATACTCATGAAGGAATACTTCCTCTGGAGGAAAAGTTTGCTACACGAGATCATCTCATCCTGTCCTTAGGGACATTTATAATGTGCCAAAATAACATTATTTCTTCAAAGAACCACATGCGTTCATTCATTCATTGTTTATTTACTTCTATGTAATGTTTCAGTGACTAATATGCATCACAAAAGGAACAGATGTAATAAAAGTGATGTTTTATCTAGAAAAGATTACTCTAAAAATTAGAGAAAAGACAAAGCCATGAACTCACCCAGGGTACAGCTCTTCTTTTCTTTTTTAAATTGAACTAGTTCTATTAGTTCTTCTTCCATCGTAAAGGAAACATCTGTCAGAGAACCAGCTGAACCAATAAACACTCTAATGTGTTAGAAAAAAGTATGACTTGATTTGTTCGATATGTAATAGATAAACAGAAAAGTCCTCTCAGGAATGTAACTAATCGCTTTACTTGACATTTGCAAGGAAAGAAGATACATTTAAAAAAAAAAAAAGAAGAAGAAGAAACCTCACATGTTCCTAACTACTTCTCCCTTGTCCCACAGTTACAGTACAAGTGGAAGGGATGCATTTTATAAGTGAACCTTAGAGAAAAGGAAGATGAGTGAATGTAAGTCAGGATGACACACGGAAATTTTAAAAGTAGCCCTCACTTGTGTGGAGAACAGAAAATGTAATTTTTTTTTTTAACATTCAGACTAATAGTTGTAAAAAAAAAAAAAGTCAAAACATACATGAATATTTATGCTCTATCTAAACATAAATCTGCAGTTAAAATTTAGTATACATGTTCATAGTGTTAGTTTAAAAATGGAATATTAACTTTACTTATTTAATGAGAATATATTTATTTGTACTACACAGGATTTTAACTTGTAATTTTTAATTACCTTTGCATTAAGTAATATACAGTATATCAAAAATGATTATCAAAATAACTAGTTTTGAAGAATTTACAAATGCACGTGTTAGTGAACAAACTTCATTTATTCCGATTCTTTGTGTGTATGTTCGAGTCACAGTCTCCAAGTAGACAGGCGCAGGACCGCGTAATTCCACGTTTAAGGGAAGGAGCAACACGCCCACAAGACGATCCTATCTGTTCCCCCTCGGTGTGAGGGTCAAGTAGTGCAGACCTCAGAAAGTAGCATTAAATAAGACAGCTTAATAATGCACAAGGGAGGAAATCACTTAATAACATGTTGACAGAAGAGAAGATTAATCACGGGGACCCTGTACTTTCCAAGAGGACTTGGGAGGGCGCTAGGATCCAGTTCCAGGAAAGTTGATTGCTTTCAAGTAGTTCACCAGCAAGCCTTTGATGAAAATGCTAAGGTTTACTACAAATCGGCACTGGGGGACAAGTGAGTGACCGCCCTCACTTTAACTTCAAATGAATCACATTGTCTCACTGATTTTTGTTTTTTGCTAAGTGATTCGTACAACCTTTCCCCCACTTTTGTAGAGAAAAGCAATCCTTTCAATGAATTGTGAACCATTATACAGACTATCTCTTCTCATATTTACTTCATCTTACAGGTGATTTCAGAAACAGCATCCTTTTTTTTTGTTTTTTCTTTCTACTTAGCAAAAAAAAAAAAAAAAATGTGTTCCTCTCACTCTGCTAGTTTGTTATGACCAAGTAAGTAATCAATAAATAGAGAATGGTCAATGTTTACCTGGTATTCAGAATGTTGAGTTAAAAGCATCCACCTTGTTAAAGACTATTTTTAATGATAGTGATTAGATATAATTACAACCCTCTTCCCTTGAGCAATTTATTAACCCCTTGGATTAAATACTTGTTTGCTATATTTTTTAAAAGGCAATTGTTTTCATATCCATTAAGCATTTTCTTCAAAACCTATCGACAAAATTTCTCAAAAGCTGCAATATTACAAACATAATAAAGGCTTAAGCCTTTCATATTTGTTTTTTAAAATGATTTGCCTTTTCAATTCTGGTAATCATTGCATTGAATTAAATCATAATGATATAACTGTTCTTCCATGTAAAAAAAAATCACTTGTTATATTTATAGTAAATAAATATAAATTCAATCCTGAATTTAAAAAGAATAAATTAATGTGGGAAACAACCTCAAAGTATATAAACTTTAGGGACTATGATTGTTTACAATTTCTAATAAATATTAAGCATAAAATATAATCATTCAAATATATGTGTTGAGCACTTTCTACCAGATTGGCACTGGGTATATACTGGTAAACAAATCAGACAGTGGACAGTACCATCTCATTGGTGGTATATAATATGTAGTATATACATATGTTTAAAAAGTATGTAAATACCATAGAAAAGAATGTAACAGGAATACCTAGTTCAAAGTATTTGGCAAGAAAGTATTCTCTAAGTTAAGTGACTCTTAAGCAAAACACTGAGAAATAAATGGAGCTAGCCAAAGAAAGAACTGAAAAAGAACATTCCTGGCAGAGTGTCCAACATTGGCAGTCTCTTAAATGGGAAAGACCTTGGTATGTTTTGTAAACCCTGAGAAAGAAATGCCTGCTGAGACAGCCTCCAGGCTCCCAGTAGCAAACTGCTTAAGTCGAAAAAGCAGACTCTAGTAGCTCATGCAAACCATACTTCATGGAGAAGCTTGCTCTGAACTGGCTCTCTGCTCCTTGTTCCTGGCATCTGAGCCAGCTCTCATAAAGGAGTTCCCGGAATTGTATATTTCAACCAAGAGGAATGAGGCTTTCCCCATTCCAAGTGGAGCTGGGTAGTTATATCTTCTTTCGCTTCTTTACCAACCAAGCAGACTGGCTCCATTTTGACCAATCAGGACAGGGCCTTTTGAGCCAATCAAACTGCTAAGATTTGGAGTCTTCCTTTGCATGAGGACAGACCAATCATGGACTAGGTAGGGGCCCGGACTTCTCTCTCTCTAAGTCAGCTCCCCTCCAGCTCAGGGAGCACACTCCCCCTTGGCACTGAAGACTGTTTCCCTGGCTGCAGCTGGAACATGGAAGATGTCTTGCTGGGCCAGAGTTGGAGAAATGCAGGTTGAGCAGAGAAAGGCAGAGAGGAGCAGACCAGACTGACCAGGGCAGAGCAAAGCAGCCTGACAGGGGAGGGGCCTCACCTCAGGGCCTTCTCACTCCGGGGTCTCCTCACAGCCCTGCTGCTGTCTCTCAATGGAGCTGTTTGCACTCACCGGTTTCTTTCCTCCCTCCCTCTCTCAACTTCGGGATTCCTGTTGGCATTGAGTTGCCACCAACAACCATCAGTTGACAGTTCTAAAAACTAAAATAATTTCAATATAGCTAGAGGTAGGGCCATGAAAACAGTAGTGGAATAAATGTTTGAAAAGTAGGTAATTAGGTTTAAGACTATGTAAGAACTTAAATGGCCATATTAATTATTATAATCCTAGAATAAGAGTAATAAAAAAAACTATTAAGGCGTTATAAACATCTCTGGAAACTAACAAAATCTGGTTCACATTTTCAAAAATGTCCCCGGGGTTACTTTGAGAGTCCAACGACAGCATGGACATCAACTAGGAAGCCCCTATCATAAACCCAGGTAGGAGATGGTGGTGGTCTGTCAGGGTGGGGAGGGGGGAGTTGAATTGCTTTATTATTTATAGGGGAGGCAAAATCAGCAGAATGGAGCTCAGCTTCATGTTAGGAAAAGAACTTGATGCTCAATCCCTTTGCCACAGGAAACCAATGACTTCCTGATCATTTTTTTTAAATGACCTGGAAAGACCCTCAAATGGGCAGCAGTGGCTATCAGGAGGGAATATCTACACACACACACACCCCTGGCCTTCACCTCAAATGGACTCTGCCAGGGACTCCTTAGGTCCCTTTGGCAAGCTGCTTAATGACAACGTTTTCCAAAACACCATCACTCATTTCAAACCGAGAGTAGAAACAATGGATCAGAGAACCCATCTCATTTTTCATTTGTGAGTTTTGCAAGGGAGGGGAGGGGTTCTTTTTATATCTGGGCAAAAAAAACTTGGATATGAAGTTTTAGGTAACTTCACACATATTCACTATACAAAAATCACCAAGGCCATTGAAACTAAAGCGACTGGGTTTCATTTTAATTTTGTCTTATTTTAGAGTGCGCTGAGATATTACTGAAGGAACAGATGCCTCTAAAAAGTAAATTCATTTTTCTGGTCTGGAAACTTAATCATTACCTGGATTTTATGGAAAAAGAATAGCTGTTGTTTAGTCAGAGATGGATGTCGTCTTAATAGGAAAAGGTGCTACACAGAAAGATGTCCTCAGAGGATGTAGACAAAACTGTTATCAGTGGTTTCTCCTAGTACAGAGAGTGGGACACAGGGTGAGGTGGGACCTTTCTTTTCACTATCACCTTCTATATATTCCAAAAGATGTACAATCTGCTAGAACTATTACAAATAAATAAGGGAACAATAAGAAACCCACCGCTCTTTTCTCCTTGCTCTGTAACACACCACTCTGGAATATCATGATTCATGTCCAGCCCATCCACATGTCTTCCTGACATCCTGCTTCCCATTGGTGCTGAGTGCCGTGGCATCCCTTTACAGGGGACCCAAACAAGCATTCTCTATTTCTAGTTTTGTCCCAACACAGCCCATCCTCTAGACACCAGCTAGAGATGCCCTTTTAAAATGCAAATCTAATCATCCTATTTGCCTGTTAAAAACCCTCCAATGCAGAGGTAGTCAACCTTTTCATACCTACCGCCCGCTTTCGTATCTCTGTTAGCAGTAAAATTTTCTAACCGCCCACCAGTTCCACAGTAATGGTGATTTATAAAGTAGGGAAGTAACTTTACTTTATAAAATTTATAAAGCAGAATTACAGCAAGTTAAAGCATATAATAATAATTACTTACCAAGTACTTTATGTCAGATTTTTGCTAAGATTGGCAGAATAAATCTTTATAAAACAACTTACTGTAGTTAAATCTATCTTTTTATTTATACTTTGGTTGCTCCGCTACTGCCCACCATGAGGGCTGGAACGCCCACTAGTGGGTGGGAGGGACAAGGTTGACTAACACTGCTCTAATGGATTTGCATTGTATTTAAAATATAAACATGAAGACTTCACAGCAGAATCTACAATAGCCTGTTTATCCCACTTTTGCCTTCTCTACCTTCTTTTTGTACCAACTCCACCCCTTTGCTGTCAATTCTATGGTCATATTAGCTCTAGTGGGTGGACACGTGTCTCCCCCCCCCCAAAGTTCACAGCCACCCAGAACCCCAAGATGTGACTTTATTTGGAATAAAGGTCTTTGCAGAAATAATTAAGGTAAGACTGGAAATAAGGTCTTACTGGATTACAGTGATCTCTAACTCCAACGTTATACCTTTGTGTTAAATATATCAAGTCCCACATGACAGTGCATATTTGAAGATGACTATAATCTGAATCAACTTTCTTTTCTGGCAAAGGCGTCATCATTCTTTAAGTCATTCTTTCATATCATGTTTTACAACCCACTTCAGCTATCCTCCTCGCTCCTAAGTGGTATCCTTAAATAAGTTGCTATTTGTCTGTTACTGTCTTAAAATTCAGCACTTTCAAATACAGAGTCTAACAGAACACATTACAGCAGAAGTATCAACTCTTTAATTTTAAGTCAGAGAGCAGTAAACTTTTCTTAAAGAGCACGACAGTCATTATTTTTGCATATCAGTCATACTGTGTCTGTCACAGATATTTAACTATGCCTTCATAACAGGAAAATAGCCATCATATAGGTAAATGAGCGTGGCTGTGTTTCAACAAAACTTTATTTGTAGACCTAAAAATATCAAACTGAATAAAATTTTTATATATCATAAAATATTATTCTACTCTCTTTTTTTTTGCTCAACTATTTCAGAATGTTAAAAAAAGAAACAGTCTTACCAGTTCTGGGGTCACATAAACACAGGTGGAGGGCCAAATTTGGCCCCCAGGATGCAACGTGCCTACCTCTGTTCCAGAAGAAGTGGGCAGTGACAAAGCTGAGGAACATACCAGCTTGTGCAAATGCACTGTGCATCATACTGTAGAATTATATTGAATTTATTGTCCACAAAAAACATTACAGTCCTTTTTTTTTTATTATGATTTCTTTTTTTTATTTATTTATTCATTTTAGAGGGGAGAGAGAGAGGAGAGAGAGACAGAGAGAGAAGGTGGGGAGGAGCTGGAAGCATCAACTCCCATATGTGCCTTGACCAGGCAAGCCCAGGGTTTTGAACCGGTGACCTCAGCATTTCCAGGTCGACGCTTTATCCACTGCACCACCAGAGGTCAGGCAACATTACAGTCTTATTCACATAGTCGACTTCCAATTCCACCTTCTTTCATGCTGTTTGATGCTATCATTCATACATAAATAATGTGCTTAAATCATATTTTCAGGGTGTATTTCTCTTTAGAGGAATAATAAACTTGCCTATTAAGTGACAGGTAATAAAAGGTCTCAGAAATTAGCAATAAAAGTTACCATTCTTTATTCTATACAAAGTGCATGTACACAAAAAATTATTCTCAGTAGGGTGACTTGTTCATTCTTGCTTAAAAAAATCAAAACAAAATGGCTTCTATCACTTCCCTTGGGAAAAAGTGGCACAACAGAAGGAAACATCTTTGCCAATGTGGGCTTAATTTCACTGTTTCCAACACATAAGACTGACAGCTTTCTTTCATAATGAAAATATGTTTTTCATATAAATTAAGGTTCACATCCTGAATATAAATATCAACCAAGAAGCCTGTGTATTCCCAGCGCTGAGAAAGAAGTAGAATTCCAAAACAGGAGAGCCTTGTCTCTCCAGTTATGACACTACAACATCAATGATAAAGCAAATGATGTCTTTTTGAAAAATTCTGCAAATGCATACATAACTACTTTGAGAACAGCTAAAAGCGTAAAGAACAAAAGTAATGAAAATTAACAGGAAAAAACCCACAAGGACTTACAAATGATTGTTTAAAGTTGAAGACTGTATCTTCAACAGGTATACCATGTAGGAAGTTAGTAATAATATCTTAAAAAATCAGTATATGGGCCCTGGCCGGTTGGCTCAGTAGAAGAGCGTTGGCCTGGCATGCGGAAGTCCCAGGTCCAATTCCCGGCCAGGGCACACAGGAGAAGCACCCATCTGCTTCTCCACCCCTCCCTCTCTCCTTCCTCTCTGTCTCTCTCTTCCCCTCCCGCAGCCAAGGCTCCATTGGAGCAAAGATGGCCCAGGGGCTGAGGATGGCTCTGTAGCCTCTGTCTCAGGCGCTAGAATGGCTTAGGTTGCAACAGAGTGACGCCCGGATGGGCAGAGCATCGCCCCCTGGTGGGCATGCCAGGAGGATCCCGGTCCGGCGCATGCGGGAGTCTGACTGCCTCCCCGTTTCCAGCTTCAGAAAAAAAAATACCAAAAAAAAACCCCAAAACCCAATATATGAAGTAGTTACCAATAAAATGAAAAAAGAAAGTTTTGAGGCATCTTCTAGATCCTCTCTAAAAGCAGACAACCTAGCAATCGTCGATGGAAATGTGACATATAGGATTAATTCCCAGGAATTTCCTACTAACAGGAGTCTTGGTTTTTCGACCTAATTCCTAAAGGTCTGTGTCCTCTGGGGTTAATGATCCTACTTCAATAAAGAACAGATGACCTTCTTCAAAGAGTTTGTGAGAAAAAGAAACAAATATTCCATTCAGCACTGAGTCAGCCATACGTGGTCCTAGTTGTTGTCATGTGTTGCCTTGATTAATGTTCTCACAAAAATCCTGTGACGACTTCTTTTATCTTTGTAGTCTGTAACTCACATTCAATTCAAAAGCAGCTTATTTTAGTGACACAAATATCAATTATATTTAATTTAGTATGTCTGAATAAAACTCTTCCTGTTTTTACTCACAGCTGTTCATTGACTTAACCTTTGTTAAGTAAATATAATAAAAATATTGATTATAGATAGCAAAATAGGGGGTGGGGGGGTTGCCAATAAGCGAAGCTGGGTCTTATTGGGTACATCATTCAACTTATAGGAGAACTAGTGCCCACCATGGTAGAAATTATCTTTTTAATTGTCTAGGTTTGGAAGGAGATTGGCTTCAGTCAATATGATTGGCAAAGGGAATGCTAGCATGTTTAATCCAACACTATAACTTTGGTAGTCACTAATAATGAAGTAGAGACGATAGTTGAAATCTTTGGAAAAGTTGTTAAGGCCCATCAAGAATTTCAAGCTGTTTTATAATTTTGTGGAGGGGTTTTGGGAGGGGATAGGGAGACGTGTTTGTTGTGGGGAAGAAAGGAAAAGATTCTTTTTCTTAAAATTATACCGAAGCCTAAAGCAAATAGAGTTTAAAATTTGCTAACCCAAACATACTTTTGTTTGTTTTATTATTTTATTTTTTGTTTATTTTGAGTAAATAGACGAATAATGGGACTAATTTTTGTATGTTTTATTATAACCTTCCAATATGTAAACTTAGCAACCATTCCTTACAAATTCTTTAGATTGCCTGCTTGTACTATTAAAAATTGTTTTAAAAACAAACATTCCTCCCAAAAAATCTAGATTCACACAATTCAATTATATAATTGAAATATGTCTTTGAAATATATGTACACACCTCTATACATTCGCTTATTTTGCTCACTCTTAGACCTTTAATTTATTATACAAACGTTGTAGGATATACAGGGTGATACTATATACAAATACATAATAGAGTTTTTCAGGCTAACCTACTTTTTCAAATTGGCATGCTATTAATATACATGATAACATTTTTGAAAAATTATACAGACTATATATAATGAACAAAGCAACCTATGAAAGAAGTTCATTGTGAAACCAACAGTTTTCTTTCCTTCAGTTAATGTTATCAAATTGTTTTTTATATTACTGCCCAAAATATTTTGATACATAAAATCATACCTATGCATTAGGTTCATGATAAATATTATTTTTAATGTATTAAAATATAAAGACAATATTTATTTTCTCAAATAATTGAGTAAAAATAGTAATAAACTGATAAGATCAAGAAGGAAGTTTCAAAATCATTTCAACTTTTTATCTTGTCATTTCCTAGAGTTGCTCTTAGCTTATGAGATTATTACTTTGCTATTATCAATAACCAAATAGATTATGACATAATTTTCCCTTTTTAAAAATAAATAGTGTCAGCCCCAGCACAAAGGTTGACATTTTGATCCCTGGTCAGGGCACATACAGGAACAGATCGATGTTTCTCTCTCTCTCTCTCTCTCTCTCTCTCTCTCTCTCTCTCTCTCTCTCTCCCCCATTTCCCTTTCTCTCTTTCTTAAATAAATAAGTAATTTAATAAACTAAAAAAAAGAAGAAGAAGAAGAGATGAATTCCAGGGCATTTTTATAGACATTAAAAAAAAAAAAATCCCATGACCTAGACAAGACTCTTCCTATGTAGTAGAAAATAGCTCCAGCTTCAATGCCAACAAAATCCTAGGAGAATGCCAATTATGCCAATTTTGCAAAAACAGATGTATGGTGATTCTGTGATATGGACTATTTTACACCAGGGACAAAGTCTGAACCATTCATCTCAATTTACTTAGGACCCAAGGCTTAATTTGGACTCTGACCTCAGAGTGGAAAGGTCATTTGTATATCCAATAATAGCATAAGGCACTACTTTCAAAGAGAAACATATATATTTACCTTCATATTTCATTAATTTTTCAATGAATTATCTAAACATGATTATTAGTTTACTATTTTAGTTGTTCCTTAAAATTAACCAATTCTAATAAATGATTAAAATTTAGGCCATTACTAAGGTAACAAAGTGTTTAATCAATAGTATGGATGATGGCCATTGATTGCAGCTCCTCATTTAAGGTACTCTCAATCTTGATCACTGATAGTCAAATGACACCTGACTAAAGATTGCTAAGAATCTTGTTACTCGCTGACTTTAATGGAATTTTGAAAGTAGGTCATAGGAATGACAGATAATTAGGTTTCAATGAAAACAGAGGCAAGCAATGAGCTGTATTTTTCAGAGACAATCCTGAAGAAAGTTTGGAGTACATTATCATTCCTTGTAATAAAAAATAATGTTTATTCCATAAAAATGAGTTGCATTTTCTGTTGAACAACCTATCTGTATTAGCCACACAACCATTCCTAAATAACCTATTGTAAACATCTCTCTTCAACATGTGATTTATTGCCCTCCTCTTTCCCAGAGAGCTTTTGAGAATTAATGAGGCGATTGCCAAGCGCTCGAGGTTCCTTGGGGAAAGAGTGGGGGGATATTGCTAAACATCATTGTGATTATTATTCTTTTATATGCAGTTACCTTGAACATATTTTTTCTAAACTAAATTGAGGTCTTTGATTAATCCAGATCCATCTTGCATTTATATCACTGAATAAAAATATATTGTGAGCACCCTTGCACCCCAAATCCTGGGAGGTACACATTTCTGGTCACTTTCCAGAAACCCACTGCTTTCTTTCAGCGGAGTAATAATGCTATCAAGACCTCCATATCCCCTTGGTGGTCATCAACCTTATGGAACATGGTCGTCAACCTTATGGAGCAATGGAAAATAAGAACACTTGGGAATCACTATAGCAAATATTTTATCATAGAAAAGAAGTCGCCCACCCTCCCTTTTTCCTCAGGAAAATAAACATAAAAATATTTGTGTGAGGCCTGACCAGGCGGTGCCGCAGTGGATAGAGCATCAGACTAGGATGAAGAGGACTCAGAATCGAAACCCCGAGGTCACCAGCTTGAGCGTGGGTTCATCTGGTTTGAACAAGGCTCACCAGCTTGGACCCAAGGTTGCTGGCTTGAGCAAGGGGTTACTCAGTCTGCTCTAGCCCCCTGGTCAAGGCACATATGAGAAAGCAATCAATGAACAACTCAGGTGTCGCAAGGAAGAATTGATGCTTCTCATCTCTCTCCTTTCCTGTCTGTCTATCCTTACCTGTCCCTCTGTGTGTGTGTGTCTGTGTGTGTGTCTCTGTCTTCAACACAAAAACAATAAAAAGCAAAATGTAAAAAAGTATTTGTGTGAGAAAGCACAAATCATTGTGATATAAATTGCTTCTGATTCAAGTACTTATCTGTCACAAATTTTAAAATTGTTGCACATTTCTGCACTTTTATTCTGGATTAAAATGTTTTATTATATTTTGAAGTATCATTACTATTCAACTATTACACTTAAAATATGCATAGTATCAAATTGCAATTTAGATAAGATATATTTTACTACTAATTTTTCATATCACTGAATCTTATTTTACAAACCCTTATAACCTAATCTTTAGACTTTTACCTTCTTTCTTAGGGATAAATGGAGGTAATTTAAAGCATTATCCTTTAAAGAAAGGTAATACTGAAAATAAAGTGAACTCTTTATAAACTAAACTATGAACTATAGATACTATTTTTTACACCTTAACGTTCTTTCCTTGAAAGGATTTAACTGCTATAATTTAATACTTTCTCTTTTAAGGTATTTAAAAACAAAACTTTTCCACTGATTTGAGAGAGAGAGAGAAGCATCAAATGCTTCATTGTTCCACATAGTTATATACTCACTGGTTGCTTCTCACAGGTACCCTGAGAAATCAAACTTGCAACCTCAGGCATCCAGGATGACACTCTATCCACTGAATAGCTAGCCTTTGATATCAAGTCAACTCTTTTACAAAAATGATAGTTAATAAAAATAGTGAATCCAAGAACTTTCCTTTTATGACATGACTGAAAGCTCAACAACAGTAATATAAGCAGATTAATTTTCCTCAGGCTTTAACATTAACATAACAGAACAGGTTTGCTTTCCATCTAGGTAAGTTAATTAAAAATAACAAGGCAAAATGTACAGTATAAATATGCCGAGCCTGACCACGCAGTAGCGCAGTGGATAGAGCGTCGGACTGGGATGCAGAGGACCCACCCAGGTTCAAGACCCCAAGGTCGCCAGCTTGAGCGCGGGCTCATCTGGTTTGAGCAAAGCTCACCAGCTTAGACCCAAGGTCGCTGGCTCCAGCAAGGGGTTACTCAGTCTGTGGAAGGCCCATGGTAAAAGCACATATGAGAAAGCAATCAATGAACAACTAAGGTGTCACAATCAGCAACGAAAAACTAATGATTGATGCTTCTCATCTCTCCGTTCCTGTCTGTCTGTCCCTCTCTCTGACTCTCTCTCTCTGTCTCTGTAAGAAAATAGATAAATAAATAAATATGCCTAAGAACACCCAGCTTTAATCACACAAATATAGGTAAAAGCTGGTCAAATCAAATGCAGAACATATAAGTTGTGTACATTTAGGAAATGATAAATATATACCATTTTGAATTTGTACACACTATTGATAAGTTTGAAAAGAACAAGAGGAAAAAAAGGAGTCTTTTCTGAGTCTACAGAAAGTAAAGACAAAGAAGAGCTGAATTAATTTTAATTTAATTTTTCTTTTTTCTTTTTAGAGAGACACAGAGAGAGGAACAACAGACAGGAAGGAAGAGAGATGAGAAGCATCAACTCATAGTTGTAGCATCTTTGTTGTTCATTGATTGCTTTCTCAAAGTGCCTTCACTGGGGGCTCCAGCTGAGCCAGTGACCTTGGGCTCAAGCCAGAGACCTTGGGCTTCAAGCCAGTGACCTTCGGGCTCAAGCCAGCGACCATGTCATCATGTCTATGATCCCATGCTTGAAGTCAGCAACCCTGTGCTCAAGCTGGATGAGCCCACTCTAAAGCCAGCAACCTCAAGGTTTCAAACCTGTGTCTTCAGTGTCCCAGGATGATTATCTAGTACACCACCTCCCAGTCAGGCTTTACTATTTTTTATGTGTAAGGCTCTCTGCTCTCTACAACAAGAAATAACAACTAAGAAGGAAACAGCTTTTGACCGCAGTATATATTTGATATTTAGTTTTTCATTTACTCATTCATTCACCCATTCATTCATTTTTGCCAAACTCTTAAGTATATTTCTAACTCATCCCCTCTTCACCGACTTTGCTCCGGTCTCACTAGTTGACTTCCAGTTCCTTAGCAACTTCTTCTTATGTTAATTCCTTACCATCTTCTCACTCTACACCCTGGGTACACATCAAAAATCAGATGAGAAAACAGACACCCAGGTTCTGCTCCCAGATGTTTTATTGTAACTGCCTCTGAGGTAGAGCACAGCTTCTAGCTAATTCTCCTCTGGACTCAACCCGAGACATCCTCTTCTGAATCCTTTCCTCGTTCCCAGAATGGTTGAGTCTTAGCATTCTGTGACCGCCACTAACATAACAGCTGATTTCACTCTGCAGTATTCAGATTTACCACTGAGCTACCTGACCAGCCTGGAAATTCCCCAAAAAGCATACCAACCCTCCAATATCTTTTCATTGTCTTGGGATAAAGTTCAGAATCTTTATCTACCTAATCCATGATCATCCGGCCCAGCCTTCTTCCTTCTTACCTGTGCTCATAATTTTCTTCTTTTTATTTTTAGATTTTTATTTATTCATTTTTTAGAGAGAATGGAGAGAGAGAGAGAGAGAAGGAGGGCAGAGCAGAAAGCATCAACCAACTCCCGTAAGTGCCTTGACCAGGCAAGCCTGGGGTTTCGAACTGGAGACTTTAGTGTTCCAGGTTGACACTCTATCCACTGCGCCCCCACAAATCAGGCCTGCTCACAAGTTCAAATCCCTAGTTTTCTTCAAGGTTTCAAAATATGTCAGGTTCTCCTATTCTTACCCCTTTCAGGACCTTTTCTCAGCCTAGAGTGTTTTTCCCAGATCCCCCCTCAGATGACTATCTCTAACCTCACAGACCTCTCTGCATAGACACTACTTTACCACAGGCCTCCAACAATCTAAATTTTGTAATTTTTTAAATGTATTCATGACATTCTATTATTTTGCTTTATAACACTTAAATTCAGTTACAAACACTGAGATATATTCAGTGCGGTTATTCACTAAACTGAAAGTTCACCACCTCATTACAACCACAATACAGATGTGCAATAAATAGTAATTAGAGAGCTAGTGAACCAACGTGCACCTGTGCTGCAGCCTAAACTAGTAACGGTCATGAACTTGGAGACTGCAAAACAAGATGACATTTTTAAACAACGGCAATGCATCCTCTAGGACCATAGTCCAAAAATTCATTTTTTCCCTAAGCTTTTTCACGAGCATTATCGATATATGTAATGGAGATCTTCAATAATCCTGAAAAAAATCACAATCTCATCCTTAAGGATCTGTGGAATAGAGGGGCAAGCTATACCAGAGAGCACACAATATTTTTTTAAAGACAACAAATCTACTGTGAATATTACTTACTTACATTCGGTAGGGATTTTCCAGGTAACTAAACATTAGAGTGATTTAGCTTTAATTTTCACACAAGTTTTGCCACAAAACATGAGTAAAAATAGGATACTATCAAGCTAAAATCATCCATGCCCAAAGATTTTTATTCATTTGTTCTATTTAGGTGATATTTGAACATTTAATAAGAGATATTGAAAACATTCCTTATTCCCAATTTTGTAATGAAATTGTCTTAATGTCAAGTTAGAAAGAAAAAGAAGTATTCCTTTATCTGATGGTAGAAACAACACATACACACACACAGAAATCACATGTCAAAATTCAATCATATTCCCAATATAAGTATATATTTTAGAATAACTATAAAATGCAAATCAAAAAAGAATGGCTTGAATGTTAGTAAGTAACTCACAGGAATGTTAATACAAAAGGATATGCTTAACCATGTGGTGATGCAGTGGATAGTGTTGGCCTGGGGCACTGAGGACCCAGGTTCGAAACCCGAGGTGACGAGCTTGAGGTAAGGCTCACCAGCTTGAGTGTGAGGTTGCCAGCTTGCGCATGGAATCACATACAGTGTGTCCGTAAAGTCATGGTGCACTTTTGACTGGTCACAGGAAAGCAACAAAAGACGATAGAAATTTGAAATCTGCACCAAATAAAAAAGGAAAACTCTCCCAGTTTCATACTATTCCGTGCAGTTCAATGTGGGCTCACGCACAGATTTTTTAGGGCTCCTTAGGTAGCTATCCCGTATAGCCTCTACAGACTCGTCACTGACTGATGGCCTACCAGAATGGGGTTTCTCCACCAAACTGCCGGTTTCCTTCAACTGCTTATCCCACCGAGTAATGTTATTCCTATGTGGTGGCGCTTCGTTATAAACACACCGATATTCACATTGCACTTTGGTCACGGATTCGAATTTAGCGAGCCACAGAACACACTGAACTTTCCTCTGTACCGTCCACATCTCGACTGGCATAGCCGTGGGCTGCTCCGCTGTATACACGGTGTTACGTCATCATCTGCACATGTGCACATGCTGCCACATCATCCTACAGAAGCTGGGAGGGTTTTCCTTTTATTTGGTGCAGATTTTACATTTCTGTTGTTTTTTTGTTGCTTTCCTGTGACCAGTCAAAAGTTCACCATGACTTGACGGACACACTGTACTTGACCCAGGGTCACTGGCTTGAAGCCCAAGTTCTCTGGCTTGAGCAAGGGGTCACTGGCACGGCGAGAGCCCTCCCGGTCAAGGCACGTAAGAGAAAGCAATCAATGAACAACTAAGGTGCCACAACAAAGAATTCATGCTTCTCATCTCTCTCCCTTCCTGCCTGTCTGTCCTGTCTGTCTGTCTCTCTCCCTCTTGCTAAAAAAAAAAAAAAAAAAGGATAAAATTTAAAATTGTCAAAGCATTCTACTTGGCCTTCTATATAACATAGCTGTGTAAACTTTTAACTAATTTATATATAAGCATTTGTGTTCATACATTCATTTTTATGTATATGTGTGCACATATATGCATGTCTATATATACATATACTATATACATATGGGTACATATATATTCCTTAATCTATGAAACAGTTTGCATGTATTATTGATTATAATTATGAACTCAGTTCAACCATTTTGTTTCATGTTAGAAATACTAAGAAATCTATAAAAAAAAAGTAGTTATTTTTATATTATCTTACCTACAACAAAACACAATTGCAAAAAATATCACATGTATTTTAGGTCTTGATTTCTTGGTATATTTAGAGTTGTCAAAATTTCACCAAATAATATTTTTTTAAATGAGAGGCAAGTAGTTTCTCATAATTCAAAATCAAATATTATACAGTAATCACATCTTTTGAATAAAAGCACATCATGAGTTAACATATTAATAATATACAGTAGGATCTTTTCTTTACAAACATGCATCTTTATTTTTGTTTCCTAATCCTAGAAAATCTCACCAAACAAAATCAGGTCTTTATGAGGTCTACCAAATTTTCTAAATACCTCCTCCCTTGAAAAAAGGAGAAAGGAAAAACAAGTTTTTACACAGACGGATCCAGAAAGAATGGCTTCAAGAGCATCTTAGTCCCAGTGCTGAAAAAGGCTAGGAACAGAGTGGTAGGTCTCTGTGGCTACCATCCTTTTTCCTTATTCTGAAGACTGTCTTGTCGGAACTTGTTTAGACTGGATGTGGCTTCCCGAAGTTGTGACTCAAATATTTCAAGCCTTCCTGTGATCTAATGTTTTCCCACAGAAGGGAACCCTCCTCTTTGTGTGAGATAAATACCCACAAAAATCCTCTCCCAAACGGCATTCTTAGCATCATGCTGCATTTATTAAGACAGTTCAACCACTCTGTTTACCTTTTCAATTCAATGTAGTCACGCTTCTTAAACCTTGTATTTTATAACAATCACCATTTGGCCAATCCAAGGTCACCTTTAAACCATTCTTTCAGTTAACTAGACCCTACTTTTAAAATTGAAATTAGAGAGGAAAACGTAAGAAATGATCTGGCAATTATATAAGTTTACAGAAAAAAGAAAAAAAAAAGCTGATCAGAATTGGGTGCAATAAAGTTGCCCATGGATTTTGACAAACCCCTCAAGGTACAAAAGTGCAGTTTACTCATATTTATATCACACAACTTGCAGCTCAATGCAATTTTTTTTATCAGTTTATATGTGGATATATTGTACTTAAATGACTTCCTGTAATATACTTTTTTCTTCAACTCAGTATAACCTCACATGGAAGGGGAATTAAAGGTACTCAGAAGTGTCATAATAGGGTAGCATGTTAGGAAATCACAAAGCAGGGGGGAGGAAAAGAATAATGAGCCTACCATATTTTCTTTTGCAATATGTATCTATATTTCTATTCTAGATTCCTTTTGAGACTTTCTATATATTTAGTCATTTATATATTCCTCATCAGCAAACTAATCCTTCCTGAATTCAGACTATTATGAGACTGAAAGCCCTTTCCACATTATAAACACAATTCACGGACCTAATAACAAAGCCAGGAGAATGAATTTTCTGCAGAGACTCCTAATAGGAGGGTCTTCTTTTTAAATAGTATGTGCTCTGTGCTACAAAAGATGAATTCTACATGCAAAAGGATCTGATGTTAGTGGAAAGAGGCAGGGGAAGTTGAAGAAAAGAGAAAAATCTAAAAAAGTTAAACTACGATACTAGTGTATTAAAGTCATAGAAGGGTGGTCTGACCAGGTATTGACACAGTGGATAGAGCATCAGACAAGGATGCAGAGGACCCAGGTTTGAAACCCCGAGGTTTCAAACTGGCTTGAGCCTAAAGGTCACTGGCTTGAAACCCAAGGTTGCTAGCTTGAGGCCAAGGTCACTGGCTTGAGCAAAGGGTCAGTCATTCTGCTGCAGCCCTCTGGTCAAGGCACTTATGAGAAAGCAATCAATGAACAACTAAGGAGCTGTAATGAAGAACTAATGCTTCTTATCTCTTTCTCTTCCTATCTGTCTGTCCCTATCTGTCCCTCTCTCTGTCTCTCTCTCTCCGTCTCCGTCAAACACACACATACACACACACAAAGTCATAGAAGGGTGAATTCCACGTGAATAATTTTTTTATTGATTTTTTTTTAAAGAGTGTAGGAGAGATACATCAATGTGCTGTTCCACTTTATTTACACATCCATTGTTGATTTTTATCTGTGTCCTGACTGGGAATTGAGACTATAACCTTATAAATATTGGGACAATGCACTAACCAACTGAGCTACTCAGCCAGGGCGGGCTATATGGTATTTCTAAAAGAGAAAAAATGCCTCTCTAGTTATTCTCGTTCCATAACGTCACATTTAATGTATAGGAACTTAATTCTTGGGACACTTATCTTATTACTGATATGTTGTACTTAAGCAAATGTAATATATATATATATATACACATATATATATATAAATAGATATCTCACACATACATACCGACAAAATTTCGTAGAGCTAGACTTCTCTCAATGTCTGATTGCAGTGATGTGATGGCACAACGCCCAAATGCTTTCAAATATTAGCTACAGCGTGACCTACAGCACGACAGTAATCTAAAACTGACAAAACAAAACCAATTAGAAATTCTAAGCACTGGCCTCCATCACCTCACCGTCTGTAGGAACTTACTCTTCGCTTTCATATCGCTGAGATCCTGGCTGCACGCTGTTCCCGCCCCTCACTCTGTTCCGTCAGAAACAGCAAGCATGCAGAAGTGTAAAGGCCAGAGGAATGGAGCAAACTCGTAACCGTACAGAAAGCCGGGAATCTCACTGATAAGGTCTCTCCTGGACCTTCATCCTCAGGCCAGGGACCTGATGACCCAGCACGGTGGTCCGCAGGAGACACTGTGCAGGCTTCCTTCACCCCCCAGGAAACAGTTCCTTCCTCTACCGGGAGCAAGTGAGATGCTTCACTTCCATAGGGAGTTTTACTCTTCAACATAATCTGGGGTCAGGTAACAAAAAGTGTTGGCTTCTACATTAAAAAACAAATGTCTATAAAGGACAAGTTGAATTCACCCAACATGGATTGAGGCCTATTTTTTTTTTCAGCAGATGTCAAGAGGACCAAGATCTAAACAAGGGCCTTGCAGTCTGCCAACAGAGGTAGATAGTTCTCTTGGAAAGCTTCGTAAATGTGTTTTTGAAGATTTCTGTAAAAATGATATTCTCTATACAAATGGAACTATTTGAGCTTTTCAATGGAAAACCTGTACAGTGAAGTTAATGTTACACTTCAAAGATACTTACACATCTTAGACTGGGCTCAAATTTATATCGGCCCAATCGAGGAGAGAGAGAAGCAGTAACACATAGCGAAAGAATCCCCAATGCCTTCACTGTCAGAGATACGGAAAGGAAAGACCGGAAGAAAAATCTTCCCTTGGATAGTCGGAAAGATTAAGACAAATATATTGGACAGTTTCTAAATTCAACTCATCAAATACCCAATTCAAACACCTAGAAATATGGAGATATTATCTTGCACTTTCTCTCTTTCCTTTATTCCCCCCCACCACCACCACCAGTTCACCAGAGTTTCCACTAGAGTTTTTGATTCAATCTATTACCCTGCACATCGTCTGACAATGGGCTTATGCCGTCACCATTTTATCTGTAAAGGGCTCTCTCTGCCTTTGGTCTTTTCACTTTTCATGACAACCTCAGAGAGGTCACATATTGTATTTCTGAGTAACTTTAAGCCACTTTCAAACCTCCGGCTGGGTTTGTATTGCCTTCCTTCCATGACTGAATCTTCCTCAAGAACCTCTTTCATCCCATTTCTCAGAGAGGAATCTCCTCCCTGTTCCTACACTTCAACCAGAAACACTGAATCTATTAAATCCAGGCCTTAAACACCCTTTCAACCCTGTCTCCAGCTTTACAACCACTTGAAGCAGTCACAACATTCCTCTTCTTAAAATACTGCTCAAATTACGTGCCAAGTGTCAAGCTTTCTCACAACACTATCTAGAGAGCCTTTCAGGTCCTCAACAAACTGTATACACAGACCTTCACGGCAGCAGCACTGGGGGTCAGCGACCTTGTTTAAGTGAGCTTGGGACCTAAGAGCTCAATCAACTGCATGTAGTAGTTGCACTTTTAATGGATAATGCAAGAATGGATGAAGAGTGATGGAGAAAGAATATTGGGTGGGTTGTAGACTATCCATCTTATGGCTCCATCAGCCTCTTGCCTCACTGAGCAGATGCTTTCTTCTGCTCCTCTAACGAAAAGGGCATCTTTTATCTTCTACAGCGAACTAGCACCCTCGGGCCAATTCTGGACCCCCGATTGTTTTGCTATTACACATGTGTAAGCTTTTATTTTCCATTTTTTAAATCATAGACAGTTAATAAAATCACATATTGTGACACTAGAATTATAAAAAATTAAACTGTGTCCAAAAATAAAATGCCGTTGAAACACAGCTCTGATCATTTATGTAAATATCATCTATGGCCACTTTCTCCCTACAAAGGCAAAACAGAGCAGCTGTAAAGGAGGAGGCCTTACGGGCAGTAAAGGGGGCAACAGTTACTATCGGGCCCTTTAAGTTTTGAAATGCACAGGCTACAGTATCACACACTCTTTGCTAGCTAACAGAGAAGTACCAGGAGCCTACGAAAAGAGGATGGCATGGACCAGCATTGGAAGTCAGCTCTGCATTCCTTCTGTTTTCTTGAGGTTGCTAGAGACAGACTCCTGCGTGTGCCTAGACCAGGATCCAACCAGCAACCCCCATCTGGGGCTGACGATCTGCCCATCTGGGGCCATGCTCACAACCAAGCTATTTTTAGCACCTGAGGGAGAAGTTCCACAGAGACATCTTAAGTACTTGGGGCCAATGTGCTCAAATCAATTGAACCACTTGCTGAGGAAGGGGAAGGTGGGGGGAGAAGGTGGAGTGGGAGAGGGAAGGGTGGAGAAGCAGAGAGTCACTTCTCCTGTGTGCTCTGACCAGGAATCAAACCTAGGACATCCACACGCTGGGCCAATGCTTTATCACTGAGCCAACTGGCCATGGCCAGGCTTGCTGTTAATGACAAAAAATAATCACGAAATTTCAGATACTTGCATGTGTGTGATGCCTATCAAACAACTGAAAATGTTTGAAATCAAGAAATGTGATCTTTAAAATCCAATTATAAAGTATCATTCTGCCCCCTGTGAATACTTTATTTCAAATAATGAGATTAGAAGAAAAATATATAAAAGAATTCCAACTCATGCAGCCAATTTTAGGCATCCTTTTTCTGCACCTGTTATCTTTCCGTAGTCCTCTATAGATCACAGACTACCGCATTTTTCACATCTCTTAAACTGCATGGCCCCAAAAGGCACACGTCCAACAAGGCCTCGCTTAGATTGAATGTATGAAGAAAATCATGTTCTGCATTCTGTTCAACCCATGAGTTTGATCGTTATTCTTGTCTGTTTACCAAGCAGACTTATATTGTTCACTAACTTTCTCTCAAAATATAGTCCAAAATTGTACTAAGCAGCTCCCCTACTTGAAGTCAACAACACTTTAAAAATCAGAGAATTTGTCCACCCGAACACAACTCATTGCTTCAAGTTTTTCTGACGCGGTCATGAAAACTGGTAGGTAACCTATTTCTAACACGGGGGTTGCATTAGGGCCAGTGGTTTCCCTCAATATCTAAAAAAGGTTCAATAGGGTCCATCTTAATATCGTTTCTCATCCGCATCGGCCAAGGGAGACAGAGGCAGTAAGTACACCTTCCCCTAGCTTTAAACTGACAAGCACCTTCCAAAGGGATCTCTATACTGATTCGTGCTTCTCTTCTGCCCAAACCTTTCTCCTGTTCTCACGTTCCAACAACAAAGTGCAAAACGGAAGAAGCACTGTTGTGGTCAGACTTCAGCCACATTCACTGGAAGGGACTCTCTCTAGCCGGTGGAGCGATCCTCCCTTAACGAGCGTTATGGCCTCGTGGCCTTGAACCTGAGACAGAACACTCCTAATCTGACTCACATTCTCTCCCGGCCCCACTCACCCAGGTCTCCACGGGGCCTTTTCAGCTTGACTGCTTGCCTGGCTTCTCGCTCTAGTTAGACATCTAGATGTCTGATGGTCTCCCTGAAGAATTAATTTGTGTTTACATACCACATAAAGCATTTGTTAAGAATTTTCCCTGCCTCAAATTTTCTAAATTGTGTCTATGTCCATTGAGTACGAAGAGGCGGTAGGGAGAGAAAGGTTCCGATAGGTTGCTAAGGTTGGGATGCGTTTTTTCTTTAGTGTTTTCGTTCCTCCTGTTATATGGTTAATGAAGATGTTAAATCAGACCTCACTTGAAGCTGATCTCTAGACAACACCCACCAAATCGTTACATTTTCATCTCTGATTGCCCTTGGGTATTGCCACCTCTTAACAAGATATTTCATTTCCACAGAGCGAAAACAGGTTTCAGGAAGCATCATGCAGCGTCCTCTCGTCTCTTCTCTTCTTCTGACTCCAGCAAAGCCTTTTCGGTGAACATGGTGTATACAGAAGGACAGACTAGGCAGCTAGCTCGAAAATAAATGTAAAATGAACAGCAGAATTAAGAAAATTTTTCAAAGAACACTAAGGCTTGGGTGATAGATATACAATATAACTGACATTTCAAATGCCATAGAAAGAAATCTTTGTTTGAAACCTATGTCCTCTTAGGATCAATGTCACCCTGTTAAATTTAATTTCCTAAATAAAATTTAACAAATAAATAAAAATAAGAAGAACACTAAGGCTTGGCTTAATTCACTATCTAAATGTGTCCGTATGACAGTAGAATCATGTTGACAAAAAGCCTGTAACAGCATCATCGTATATTTTTTTAGGTGATACATGCAGGTCATCAATCTGGAAGCTCTTCTATCTATGTATCTCAGATGATTGACAATGTTCCTAAACCTTAAGAAATTTTCTTTGAACTATGCCAAGTTCTTCACACAATCAAAAGATATAAAGGCGGTAATAGGGATTATAAAGACAGCATCTCTAACTCCTATGCTAACCTAGCCTATAGATATTAACATGTAGAGAGATAGATAGATAGATAGATAGACAGACAGATAGATAATAGGTAGATGACGTCTTATGTGTAAATCACAGACTGTCCCTTACATCCAAGTGCTCATGGGAAATAAGCACCTGCCACCCTCAACACTTTCTAATTATATGCTTCTCTAAAACCTCAAGAGTATTGCAATTTAGTTTCTCTGTCAAACAAACCAAAATGTGATTGGATGCTGTAAAACAGACCAGCTTAGAGAACATTTTGAATATAATCATTAACATCCTGTTTGTAGCTTTGATGTTCATCACAAACGTCGCCAAGATATAAAACCGGTTAACTCATTTTCTTTATGCGTTCGTTCATTTGGGATATTTTTTCCATTTCAATTTTTTTTTCTGGCAGTAGTCACAATGAACAGTTCATGAAACCCTATTAAAAAAAAAAAAGGCTATTGCATGTATTGAAAACTTAAGCCACTTCTTTGTGAAAAGTTTTGACAATGTATAAGATCTAATTTGCAAAAGAGCCCAAGTGGTATGAAGACCTTTCTTGTCTGCCTTTTCCCCTCCATTACAAACAGAAGGTATTAATCACCGGATTTCAAAGGCGGCTGACTGATGCTATTCACCGGGTAGGGCATTCTCACTAATGTGGTCCCATGAATAACTCTCAAGGCTTCTATTATTGCTCCGAGTGGACTCTCAGCGACACAGCCTCCCTTGAGCCACCCTCATCCCCTCCGGCTCCGCAAGGATTGGAGTTAGCAGCTGAAAGCAAGCATCATTGGTAAAAACAAAAGTTTTTAAAGGGAAAAACAATGGGAGCCAAGTGGACAGACTGGAGACAAGTCATGATTCATGGCCTGTACTGTGTTCTGCCTCTCTTTCTCTCACTCAATGCACTCTTTAGTTTTACTGCCGGATCAGAGGAGACCAGACCAGTGCACTTCTCCTAGCAACCAATATCCGCCGGCAAAAAAGGCATGTCATCTGCTCAAAGGGAAAATGGAAGAATTTGGGGTCATAACAAAGCCAGACACATGTTCTGTTGCATTTGATCCCAAATTGATGATCAAAAAAGAATTCAGTAAATGCTAAATAATTCTGTTTTATGTGAACGTTAACAATCCATAGAAATAAATATTAGCTTCTCCACTCGTTGCATAGGAGTTTCAAATGCTGGTCCAATTCACTGCATTCAAATGTTCAGTTTTTCCCTTTCCAACATCACGCCCCCTTACTGCTCATAGAGAGTGCCCCTCCCAGGCGTGACTTTGCAGCTCCAGGTCTATTTCAAATGCAAAGAGGATGCACAGACTTCTACAGCATCTCATGTTCACAGAGCTCTAGAAATGCATCCGAAGACAGCCAGTCTATAAAAGCAATTGCTCAGTTGCCTTATTTGCATGGTTAGCTGCTGCTTAGGAAGATTAAAAAAAAACAAAAACACTTTCTGAAAAATTGAACAGACTTGGAATTTCAATTTGACGTGATGACACACATTTACTGAGAGCCCCAGAAATCTGGAGTGCATTTCAAAGATCCAACTGATGACCATCACAGGTGTTACAGTTTAACATAAAAGTACAATAATTCATAGCCTGGAAAATGTTCTTCTTAAAATAAAAGTTGTCAGTTGGATGGTGAGGAGAGGGCAGGCATCAAACAACTCAAAGGTTCATTCATATCTTATAGCCATGTGTGTAGGGCCGTGATGGCAAACCTTTTAATAAAAACCGTCCACTTTTGCAGTGCTGGTCAACCTGGTCCCTCCTGCCCACTAGTGGGCGTTCCAGCTTTCACGGTGGGCCAATCGGGGCACCAGAACGCCCACTAGTGGGTGGGAGGGACCGGGTTGACCAGCACTGAAAAAGTGGACGGTTTTTATTAAAAGGTTTGCCATCACCGGTGTATGGGGTGGGGGGTAAGTAGTATCCTTGCCCAAAGTCTGTACCCACACCATGTCCATATTTTTCCCATTGTTTTTCCTTTCATTTTGTATTACCAGTTGACCTTATCCAGGCTCTCAAACCACAAAGGCGGATTGAAACACTTAAAAACATACGTTGCTACAAAATTACCTACATGTTTTCATGATAGCCAGCCAGGAACTCTCCGATTGTATATTAGCACTTGTTTTCTGGTGAAGTTATTCATCAGTATGGCGAGAGGAAAAGAGACTGCAAATCTCAACTAAATGCAAGTTTGATGGTTTGGAAGTCCAGGGATCGGGTACCATCAAAGTATTTTCTCACTGTTATTTTTGAACTTTTGAGTTTTTCACTGCGGTGACAAATGTAGTTTTGAGAACATCAATTAAATGTTCTGACTTTGTGATTTCAAACCAGTGTGCCACAAGAATTTTTAAAACATGCAATACCTGACAATTTAGTTAAGAGGCACTGACCTCTTCTCCTTTACATTTTCAAATTCAAAAAAAAAAAAATTGACAACAGCCAACACAACAAGAGCTGTGCGATGTAAATTAATCAAAATTATACCTATTTTTTGGTCAAACTGGCAAAAAGATATCTGGAATGTTAAGTTAGCAGGCATTTTCTTCTTACTCAGTTTCTCCTACAATTCATGATAAGAGTGCCTGTGGGAGACTGCAAGCTGCAAAGCTCTTGCAGTGTGAGGCTTAGCAAAAGGCTAAGTTCTCCCCCCACACCACCTCCATATTGGCTATAAAACTGAATATTTGCACTCATCCCAACCCCCCACCTCATTTGATTAAGTTGCTGGAAGCAATTTACATGCCCTCCCTACGTGTGTGGGGGCTCTCTCTCTCTTTCTCTTGCAAGCTAAAGGCATTGCAGAGGCCTCCCGATCCCATCTTTTTTTCTCTTTAAGTCTATTTTCTTCATTTCACATAGTTCTTACTCAGGACCTGGAATTACTAGCTGCGCTGGTTCATGGCAAGTGGCACAGAAATTCATATAATTGCCATTTGGGTGATGGCTTCTTGTTGAAGTTGGTGGTACTCAAACTTATGTTAGAACAAAGAGCTGTTGTTATTTAAGGACGAGAAGGTGAAATGCCTTCTCTAGTTTCAAAAATCAACAATGAACTTGATTTTCAAAAACTACAGTTATTTGTCAATACATAAAGTTAGCTTTATTATTTATTTATTTACCTACTTATTTATTTTTATTAAGTGAGAGGAGGGGAGGCAGAGAGACAGACTCCCACAGGCCTCCCAACTGGAATCCACCTGGCAAGCCCCTACTAGGCAATGCTCCGCTCATCTGGGGGCATTGTTCTGTTGCTCAGCAACTGAGCTATTTTAGCACCTGAGGTGAGGCCATGAAGGCAGCCTCAGCACCCCATGGCTACAGGAGAAGGGAGGAGGAGAGGGAGAGAGTGAGAGAGAAAAAGGGATGGAGAAGCAGATGGTCACTTCTCCTGTATGCTCTGACCAGGAATCAAACCCGGTACTTCCACATGCCAGTCCGATGCTCTACCACTGAACCAAGCAGGCAGGGTAAGTTAGCTTTAAAATAAAGATCTTAAGCACAATTTAGAATGCCTGTTTCCGGGTTCATCATGCATTTCCCTTAATTTAATACACCCATGAAAACTACATCCTATAATTATTGGCTATATCTAAACAGATTAATTTAACTTTCTACCATTTGCTAGTATTTGAAACAGAATATTGCAAAACTTTAAAAGTGTGGCTACAATCTTGACTTATAACTTTTCCTTTACAAAGAAAACCTCTTAACTTATTTTTGTTTTTGAAAATCAAAAGTTTTGTTTTTTTTTTTTCTGATCCTACTTCTGAGTATTTTAGTTGGTTATAACTATTACCCAGGCTTTGGTCATATCCTTTAAATTCGAAATAGTTTCAACTGGGTGTTCCTTGTTTAAAGTTGAAAAGCAGTGTAATGGAACAGTTGAGTTATATTCCATGTTCTCCAGCTCATTTCCAAAAAGGCATGGGACCAAAAACTAGGGAAAGAGATCCCACATCAATCTTTACAGCATAAATTAAAAAGTGGCTATTAGTCCCCTCTCCCGAGCTAAAATTGCTACGTTGCATATGGTTCTAGTTACTGTGGCCATAAACTAAGTGCATTGGCTTAAGACTACTGTTTTCTTAATATTAAATTTTTTAAAATTCCATTTATTCCTAAAGTAACAATAAGCACCATTGGTCATTAATGAATGAGTGGATATGAATCATAGACTAGTGAATTCTGCTTATCATCCATATGCCTGTCATTAGGTCCACACAGAATACAGGGATATAGTCCATGCAGATTAGACAAAGAATCAGGATCATTTTCAAAGATGAATGTTTATGCTTTTTATAATTTTTTTCCAGGTTAAATATTCTCTTTAAATTGTACTCAAACAGCCTGACCAGGCAGTGGCGCAGTGGATAGAGCATCAAACTGGGATGTGGAAGACCCAGGTTCGAGACCTCGAGGTCGTCAGCTTGAGCACGGGCTCATCTGGTTTGAGCAAGGCTCACCAGATTGAGCCCAAGGTCGCTGGCTCGAGAAAGGGGTTACTTGTTCTGCTGAAGGCCCAGGTCAAGGCACATATGAGAAAGCAATCAATGAACAACTAATGTGTTGCAACGCGCAATGAAAAACTAATGATTGATGCCTCTCATCCCGTCTGTCTGTCCCTGTTTAGCCCTCTCTCTGATTTTGTCTCTGTAAATAAATAAATAAATAAATAAATAAATAAATAAATAAATTGTACTCAAACATAATAATGATAGTATATTTAATTAAATAACATGATAATATGGCCCTGGCCGGTTGGCTCAGTGGTAGAGAGTCGGTCTAGCGTGCAGGAGTCCCGGGTTCAATTCCCGGCCAGGGCACACAGGAGAGGCGCCCATCTGCTTCTCCACCCCTCCCCTTCTCCTTCCTCTCTGTTTCTCTCTTCCCCTCCAGCAGCCGAGGCTCCACTGGAGCAAAGTTTGCCCGGGTGCTGAGGATGGCTCTGTGGCCTCTGCCTCAGGCGCTAGAATGGCTCTGATTGCTGCAGAGCGATGCCCCAGATGGGCAGAGCATTGCCCCCTGGTGGGCATGCCGGGTGGATCCTGGTCGGGCGCATGTGGGAGTCTGTCTGACTGCCTACCCGTTTCCAGCTTCGGAAAAATACAAAAACAACAACAACAAAAAAACCATGATAATAGAATTTAAGATTGATTGAAACATTAAAGATTACACAGTCTAATCTTACTTCTTATTTATTTATTTATTTTGGTAGGGATTTAAAATTATACAATGAATTAAAAGGAAAGTTAGAAATGGAGTCCAGACCATCTGACCACCTATGTGGTGTCCCTTCCACAACAGTAATGATATTGTTTTATCTTTTTATTGTTTTTATCTTTTTGTTAATGATATTGATATTCTGATATACAGAAGCACCCTATATGCAAATCTCATTAATGAATAATTATAAAAATTATTAGGTTTAATGTCTCTACTAGATAAAAGAAAGATAAATGGGCTATCCAGAAAAAATGTAAGTGGAGTCTGTAAATATTTCAGAAAACTAGGAGTGTTTACTTAAAATGTATTAAGTTTTTTCATACAAGATGTATCTTTATAATACTTAGTATTAAAAGCAACAAGTAAAATATATTAATAAAATGGAAATCTGTCAACATGAACCAGCATGCAAGCTAAACAAGCATGTTCTATTTGTTAACAAATTGCTATTTGTATTATGCCTCTATTTTTTACTCTTTTCATTCGTAATACCCCTCACTTGGGAATCCTATTTGTTCTGTAATCAGCATATGATGTAATGGAAACACACATGTCAGAGCACGTATGTCACAGGTGCATCGGAGTGGCCACAGACAATTCTCCTCAAGAGGCAAAGTTTGTAATCAGTTACCTAAAGTCTCATGCTTAAATGATTATATGAAAATGATAATTCGTATAGCCAAAGTCCTCTTAACTTTAGTCCGTACTGGAAAAGAAATTATAGTAAAATACTAGCAACGATAAATACAGAGACAGTTAATACTTAAATGGTGTTAAGATTAAGTACCTGGCTCTATTCAGAGTATTTTATATAGAATTTATATATATATAACATATGTATTATATCTACACATATATTTACTTGTATAGATATAAAATATATATACATATATTTTTATATATATATGTATTCATTTTTTCATTGTAGCCACTGTATGATATAGACAATATCACATGCCCATTTTACAGATAAGAACACTGAGGCATAGAAAGATTAAATCACTTGCTCAAACTCACTCAGCAGTGTTTGTTGATTGACTCTTTTTCAATAATCATCTCCTCTTACACTTCTTCCCATATAGATGAACTATGTTACAATTAAGCTAGGCTCTTCTTTCCCCTAGCATACCTCTGTCATCCCCATGTCCTTTCCCCTTCTATTCCTTTTGCTAGTATGCAATTCCCAATCTTTCTCCCTGTTAAAACTCTATTCATCTTTGAAGGCCTCGGTGAGTGACCCATTTGGTTTTGACCCTTTCCAGATTGTATCAACTGGAACTCATCTATTCTGTGAATTCCCAGACTATGTCATATGTCTCTTCAACTCCCATTGACCAGGTACAACTTTTGTGTTAGTGACTTGAGCATCTGTTACCTTCTCCAACAAAGGGTGATCCAAAAGTTTGGTCACTGTGTTCCTCACAGAGCCCCCAGCATGATTGTTGTCTTGTTTATGAACAGGTCCTCAATAAGCATGTTTTGAATCAAAGTATAACAAATCAATTCTCTTCTTGACACATTTAGAAAAGAAGTTCCAGGTCTCAGAAGCAGGCTCTCAAGAGAAGCATGGGCTAGAGATAAAACAGCCCACACTCACTTCAGCTCTGCCACTAAGTAGCAATGGAATCTGTGGCAAAGCACAAAAATTCTCAAAGCTTCAGTTCTCCAGGGGTCCAACCAATGAGACAGTTATACCACATAATTGTAAAAACTTCTAGCTATGAGATGCCATCATTTTATGATTTCTGTTTAGTATTGCTGAAGTCTCTACTAAGAGTGACAAGTCTAATTTGAGTTGCTATCATTTGTAAAACATGACTGAGCAGTTGAAGAAGACTTAGAAGATAATCACTGAAAGGATTAGAAACGAGAACTCTTAGAAATTTAAGGCATATTATTATAATATAAAATGGCTTCACTACAAAACATACTACTGAACTCATAAAGGCCACTTAGTATTTTCTTTACAAGATGAATTTAAAGAATAGATTAACCACATATACGTCCAGTGGGAATGGTAAAATGATACAGCTACTTCGGAAAAACAGTCTTGTAGTTCCACAAAAGGTTAAACATAGTGTTAACATATGACCCAGCTTTTCCATTCCAGATATACACAAACAACAACATATGTGCACAAAGAGATTAGGGCATGAATGTTCACATCAGTGATATTTATAAGAGCCAAAAATGAAAACAAATTACATGTTCCTGAACAGATAGTGCCAAGGATAAATGATAAGGACCCTACTCAGCAATAAAAAGAAATGTAGTACTGATAGGTGCTACAACACAGATGACCCTTAAAACATCAGACTAAAGGAAAGAGGTCAGACACAAAAGGCCACACATTGTATGATTCTCTTTCTATGAAAGGTCCAGAACAGACAATTTACAGAGACATAAAATAGACTAGTGATTTCCTAGAGCTTGGGAAGAGGTAGTAGATAAAGAGCATGGTACAAAGTTTCTTCCTCTACTTTTTTTTTTTTTTTTGGATGATAAACGGTTCTACACTTAGATTGTGGTGATGGCAGCACAACTCTGTGAATATGCTAAAAACCACTGATTTGTACACTTTACAGGTGTGAATTGTATGGTTTGTGAATTATATCTCAATAAAGTCATTGGGAGAAAATATTTAGGTAGAAAAATTTAGAGAATGCTTATGTTGACCTTTATCTCAGATTTTTAAAAATATTTTATTTATTGATTTGAGAGAGAGGAGGAGAGAATGAGGAGGAGCAGGAGCAGGAAGCATCAACTCCCATATGTGCCTTGACCAGGCAAGCCCAGGATTTTGAACCTGCGACCTCAGCATTCCAGCTCGATGCTTTATCCACTGCGCCACCACAGGCCAAGCTAAGTTTTAAAAAATAATTTTTTATTTTTCAGTTAAGACTCTTTTAAGTTATTTTCTTAAATTCAAAATTAGGTCTATGATGATTGCCCTATCTACAAATTCCTGAGTCTGAGTTTAGCATCAGTGATGGTGAACAGGGCCCTGGCCATAATGTCTGCAGCAGCAGATGGGGTAGACAGTGCCTATTGCTAGGGATGCTACTTGTAATCTTCTCTTCATTTTCAATTATTAGAGACCAATGTATCTGAACACTAGTTTTAGAAGGAAGCTATTTAATTCTATCTCAATCCTGGAAGAATAATTTTTACCAGGTGCTAATGCTTTAAGAGAAATCTGCCCTAAATGTACAGAAAAGTCTCAATGTCTGAACTAGATATCATCATATAAGCACATTCATTAGTCCACTGGAGGTACACATGGTCGTATGTGGCATGTAAGAATCATCCAAAGGAGCATGCTGTCAACACCGTGCAACAGGGTGACAAAAACATAGCAGTGTTAGCTGGGAGTCAGATAGAGTGACCATGAAAACCACTACAGAAAATATTCTTGGTTAGATGGAAAAGAGGCATGTCAAAGCAAATGGTCAATTCTCTACCTCCTGACAGGTGAAAGGCAGAATATTAAATCACCAGAAATCATGGTGTCCTCTGTTTCAAAATATGCATGTGTGATCATTCTATCTATGTATCTATCTATCTATCTATCTATCTATCTATCTATCTATTTATCTATTTATATTTACACCACAAAATAAAATTTAACCTAATTCAAAAGGTAAATATTTTGTGTGTTGGGCTAAGGCATGAAAAAAAAATCTCAAAAATACTCCATAATCATATTTTTATACACTTAAATATCTTAATATCTTCTATGTGTCATCCTGTGCTCTAGGTGCTGTTGAACAGAGGTAAACATCACAGACACAGATAAGTCCACTCATAGAAGCCCAGTGTTAGAGTCAGACAGTAAACAAACATCTCTACCTATTGTTGAGTGAAATTCTCCACGGGATGTTCATGTCCCCGCAGGTCTTGATAGCCGAGGCACTAACTCCTCTTTCATTCCAAACCAGCTCTTCAAGGATATTTATTGAGCAAGCAGTCTTGGATAACAGAGACAGTCTCCTTTGAGTGCAGAAGGCAGATGTGTTGACTGTTTAATACAGGCTGAGTAAAGATGAGGCAAGTTTCCTTACTTCCCATTATACAACAGCTGGGTTCCCACACTCATGGTTACTCTGCTGTGAGCCTAACCCACTATGTCTGCGTTATCTACCTGGGACTCAATACATTGCCGCCACGGGTCTTCAGGGTCAGGGTAATTTGAGAAAGACATGGAGTGACGCTGCTTGCTGTGGCATGAATAATGAAGACCATCATCCCTTATCCAAGAGTCTCATGTCTTCTGCCAGCATTCATCAAGTTGTGGCAGTCTAACTTTTTAGCTAGCAAGTAGGGTAATGTGTCAGTCCCTTCATGGTTGTTGACACACATAAAATACACCCAAACACACACACACACACACACACACACACACACACTCTCAAACTTGTAGCAAGTGATACATGCTATAAAAAAATTAGGACAGGTAAAAGGGGCAACCCAATAGTGTTTTAAGAGGAGCAATTCTAGATAGAGTGGCCCATATTTCTGAAGAGATGATACTAGATAGGGACTAAGTCAATTGAAAGACATATCCATGCAAAGATCTTGGGAAATGCATTTTAGGTAGAAGAAAGAACAAATGCAAAAGCCCTGAGTCAGAAACAGAACATCAAAAAGAATGTCCTGGCCCTGGCCAGTTGGCTCAGAGGTAGAGCATTGGCCCTAAGTGTGGATGTCCTAGGTTCAATTCTGGTCAGGGCACACAGGAGAAGCGTCCATCTTCTTCTCTCCACTCCTCCCCCTCTCGCTTCTCTCTCTCTCTCTCTCTCTCTTCCCCTCCTATAGCCATGGCTTGATTGGAGCAAGCTGGCCCCAGGCGCTAAGGATGGCTCCATGGTCTCCACCTCAGGCGCTAAGAAGAGCTTGGTTGCTAAGCAATGGAGAAACACCCCAGATGGGCAGAGTATCACCCCCTAGTGGCCTTGCCTGGTGGATCTTGCTTGGGGCACATGTGGGAGTCTGTCTGTCTCCCCTCCTCTCACTGAATAATAAAAAATTTAAAAAAAAGAAGAATGTCTTAAATCCAGGTTCTAGGCAGTGAACAGATGAGGTCATGGAGGTAGAGAGGGGCCTGAACTCGAAACGCCTTGTAAACTGTTGTGAAGGGTTCTGAGTGGAAGTCATTGGAAGGCTCTGAGCAGGAAGCTGCCATTATCTTACATGCTTTTACAAGGTCCCTCAGATTACTGTGTAGAGAAGGAACTCAGGTGGGTGTAAGCTGCAGGGATAGGACAAGCAGGAATGAAAGTAATGATCCTTATCAGACTAGTGTAATAGTCCAGCTATGGTACAAAATTGTATTGGTTGAGTTAGTAGGAAACACTTGTTATCTAATTTGAAATGCATCAAAACAATAAGATGAATTAATGGATGCAGAGAGAACTAGATAAATGGATAAACATGTGATAATCACATAAAGTGAAATAAGGGTAAAATCTAGGTATAGATATCTTAGTGTTCACTGTACACTTCTTTCAATTTTGCTATGTTTGAAATGCTTATAATAAAATGTTGGAAGGAAATTAATAAAATATACACACACACACACACCCACACACACACAAAGAAAACTGTTTGGTACCAGGATATATTTCAAAAGGTAGTGAAAATTATCAGAAACCTCATTTAAAATGAAGTAGACAGGCCAGAATGGAAAGCTCGCCCACTTCTTCAATCACTAGGCACAAAAGGGAAAATTTGGTTTGTAATAGCCCTTCCTAATCCCCCCCCAATATATATAAGAGTTTCTTCCCTTTGATTTAGCAACTTGCCCACAGTTCACCTTGGTTGCATGTACCACACTGCAATTCCTTGAAGTCCCCACATAAACACACTTTGCTGAAGAAATAGCTGGCTGACTTAGTCGATGGTCAACCGAGTTTTTTTTTTTTTTTTTTTAGAAGCTGGAAATGGGGAGAGACAGTCAGACAGACTCCCGCATGTGCCCGACCGGGATCCACCCAGCACGCATGCCCACCAGGGGCGACGCTCTGCCCACCAGGGGGCGATGCTCTGCCCCTCCGGGGCGTCGCTCTGCTGTGACCAGAGCCACTCTAGTGCCTGGGGCAGAGGCCAAGGAGCCATCCCCAGCGCCCGGGCCATCTTTGCTCCAATGGAGCCTTGGCTGCAGGAGGGGAAGAGAGAGACAGAGAGGAAGGAGGGGGTGGGGGTGGAGAAGCAAATGGGCGCTTCTCCTATGTGCCCTGGCCGGGAATCGAACCTGGGTCCCCTGCACGCCAGGCCAACGCTCTACCGCTGAGCCAACCGGCCAGGGCCTCAACCGAGTTTATTAACCATTTGGATATGGGCTGTGAGTACCAGTGAAGAATGAGTCCTGGTTTTGGGTCATGAAACTCTGAATAGTGATGCCATTTTTTTTTATTTTTTTTTTTGTATTTTTCCGAAGCTGGAAACGGGGAGAGACAGTCAGACTCCCGCATGCTCCCGACCGGGATCCACCTGGCACGCACGCCCTCCAGGGGCAATGCTCTGCCCACCAGGGGGCGATGCTCTGCCCCTCCGGGGCGTCGCTCTGCCGTGACCAGAGCCACTCTAGCGCCTGGGGCAGAGGCCAAGGAGCCATCCCCAGTGCCCGGGCCATCTTTGCTCCAATGGAGCCTTGGCTACGGGAGGGGAAGAGAGAGACAGAGAGGAAGGGGGGAGGTGGAGAAGCAAATGGGCGCCTCTCCCATGTGCCCTGGCCGGGAATCGAACCCAGGTCCCCCGCACGCCAGGCCAACACTCCACCACTGAGCCAACCGGCCAGGGCCTAGTGATGCCATTTAATGAGCTTCAAATGACAAGGAAAAGGAGCAGATTCTATTCTGGGTTTCAGTTTGATATATCCCTTTTTTGTTTGTTTTTCTTGTTGTTGTTGTTTATTTTCAGTTTGGTATATTCTTATCAAGCAAAGATGATAACCGTCAGCTGGATGTGTCAAGCACTGTTTCAAACTCTGTCCCAGGTGCTGGAGCTGCAGCCATGTAAGAGACATATCATAGGCTCATGGAACTGACATTCTTCCACACCGTAAGTAGGGCAATTAGAGAAGTATCAGTGTAAAGATGGATTGAAAACCCACGCAATTAGATGAGAGATCTTTAGGATTAGGTGCAAATGCAGAAGAAAACACTGAGGCTTCAAGCCGAGGTTTCCCTATCTCCAGGAGTAACACTGTTTTAAGTTACAGATTGATATTTTGGGGGAGACGGCTACACTTTGAGACTGCTACACACTGTAGGTGCCTTAGTAGATCTCTATGATGGTATAACACAGGGCTGACACATTAAAAACGTTTATGGGAATTCTCCCTAAAAGACTTTATGTTATCATTCCCTCATGTTTTATTCAGTAATGAAAAAGAAGAGGAAAATCAATATAAATGTATTGATTTTGGTTGATAGGTCCATACCTAGAGATATTGTAAGAAACGTAACAATACCAGAGGGAATAGGGTTGGGGTGCTGGATTAAAAAGGTGAAGGGATTAAGCAAAGGAAAGAATTTATAGACACAGACAAGAGTGCAGGGATTGCTAGGGCGAAAGGGGGGTGGGGGAGGTGGGAGAGGGTCGAGGGGGTATAGATGGTGATGGAGGGAGACTTGACTTGGGGTGGTGAACACAACATGCAATATACAGAGGATGCATTTATTATAGACCTGTGCATCTGAAAACTGCATCCTTTTATTAACCAATGTCACCCTAATAAATTCAATAAAAATAAATTTATAAAATGATACTCTATCACTTTCCACAGTCTACTTGAATTCTAATCTTCAGACTTCTGTCTGCCTACACTGAAAAAGATAGTATCTATACAAAATAAGTTTGCATAAAAGTATTATATATAGTATTATAAAATAAAAATTATAGAATCAAGAACCCCATTGGATATATCCAGAGGTAAGACACTATTATATGTAAGAGCAGGAGTAGTAAGAGAACCAAGTAAAAGGAAAACCTTCCTATTACTCTTCAAACACCAAACTGCACATAGAAATACATTTATCTTCTATAGATTGTAGAAACTAATAGGGCAGATGGTACAAGACAGGCACATCCCACATACATGAGCTCCCATTATTTCTATATATGTATCCAAATTTATATCATGGGCTTACATACCCCTATTTTTATTATCAAGGATGTTATTTTATAGAGGCTGCTCATGGATGAGACCACCAGAATTGTTCTTTTTGTATAACCATGGCTTCATTTTTTTTTTGTTTTTTAAGATAGTCTTTTTTGATGTTCTAAGAAACCATTTTTGTTCATGGTCCACACATTGCCTAGCCTCAAAGGTTATTCAAACAAAGCCAATCAAACATGATATTACTGCATAGTCCCAAGAACAAATTTCAGGTTACTTATATGCAATTGAAGTTCTGAAATGGACTACATATGGCTACAATAATGAGCCATTACTGAAAGAAGCACTTTAGCAAAATGTACAAACCTGCATAAGATTATGTATCAGCACTTGCTTACACATTATCTTGATCACCCAAATATCAAGTGTGTCATTTCATTCAAGAATTGTTAAGGGTTAGGTAAGAAAACCATTCTCATTTTAAAAACATCTTTTTAAAAGTATTGTACACTTATTGAATTGACAGAATGTACGGGCTGTAGATTTAATTAAAGACTCGTGAAGGTAAATGACCATAAAAACCATATTCTCATTTAAAAATAAAGGAAATGAGGGAAACAGACTAAGCTCAATACACATTTTCCTATAAATAGTAAAGAAAAACCTGAATTTGGTCAATTAATCCATATCAAGTGAGAAAACCTGCATTTATATCCCAAATAGAAAAGTTTGCCTATAGTTCTCACTAACTTAGTATTTATTCTCTGTGGGTTCTTATAGTCACAAGATAAATAACATAAGCACATACCTTCTATGGGAAAGCAAAATGCTAACATTTTTCATATACCATAAAATGCATATAAATAACCCAGCAAGCAAATTTCAATGCAAACCTATGTATCATTTGTCACTGACTAAAATTAATTTTTGTGTCTAGCACAAGGATAGTCAGTATATCTTTGAAATGGTACAGGCCTCTCTAAATCTGAAATTCGGGGGCAGAGTGAGCACACCCTTCTAAGAAGGATAATAAGTAAACAGACATCACGGAATCCTGGAAGAGGAAGAAAGTGTGGAGAGCCTCCCAGCCAACTCCCTCATTATCCCTGTGAGCACAGCGTCCGTGTGTGGAAACGGCCTAGAGGGCAGTGTTGTCCACATCCCAAATGTTCAACAATCCCCGTGGAGAGGCTGGCAGCATTCTGGAGTAAAGCAAAGGCAATCCAATGTCAACAGGATGATTTACATAAGAATTCACTAAGTGTCCACAGTGTTCTCTGCTTTTGACATAATAGATGCTAAATACAAGAATTAGTTTCTCGCTCTCTCTCTCTCTCTCTCTCTCTCTCTCTCTCACACACACACACACACACAATTAATGTTACCTTTTCAATCCCTCTACCCTAGGCATTTTTTATTACTATGAATTTTGCTACATAACTGTGACCCAGACACAAATCCCCTCTCTGCTTATCCTATAGAATTATGTCAGAACAAAGGTCCTAGGTGTGTCTCTGAGAAAGGAGAGATGAGATTGGGGGGTGGGGGGGGTTGGGAGGAGAGGAAGGTGGGAGAGAAGGAAAGAGAGAAAGAGGCAGAGTAGATGGAAGGGAGGTAAGGAGAGAAATGATGTCTGATTACTGTCGTTCCAGGAAACTGGTTAATTGCATTTGTTTCATATATCTCCACGCACTCTGGTACATTAATTACATTTTATAACACCAAGCTCTTCTGGTTCCCTCTGTCACTTCTAGTGAGCAATTTAATTGTATTTCTTCTAGCGACACACTGATTCAAGAAAAAGAAATTTTTTTTTCACTTGGTGATAATTCTGTAATATAGTTTCTACATATACTTTTGGTATTGAAAACAGTAAATGCATGCCTTATGAGAACATATTACCCAGTAAGTTATACCCAAGTCTTCTCATCAAAATACACAAACACATTTGGAAAAAGATATATCTATATCTTTTTGTAACAGAGATGTAAATATATGGTAAAGGCAAATGTACTAAAGAAAATGCATAGTGAGTGATTAGATATGATTATAAGATATTGCCACACTAAAATTCACAATGATTAATTCCTAAACAGCTGCTACTTCGAAGGGAAAAGGAGCGAAGCAGGGTGCCCCAGTGAATGCCTCGCCTGCAGTCACTGCACGGCAGAGGGACTCCTGTAGTCCATGACGGAGAACAGCCACTTGACAGTAGGTAAATTCATCTGTATTGCCTCATGTTTATAGAAAGGCTTTCATTCCGAGTCAAATACATTGGGTTCTGCGCAGCAGCAGCTGCCAAGAACAAAGTTAGCTCCTACAGGCAGGCAAAAATAGGCAGTGTCCCAAATAATGAATCCGTTCACAATACATATGCTGCAGGAAAGTTTACGTAGCAACAAGCAACTAGGATGGCTCAAATATTTGGACCCATACACCTCAGATTCTTTACAAGTACAGTAATATAAAAACTGAAGTACTCTAATCCCCATGGTTTGGGGGGAGGGGGAGCCACACTCTAGTCTTCTCTTCAGACCCATTCTTGCCATTGACGTAAAAATTAAAAGTCCATAGAAGGTTAAGATGAAATGTCCTTTTGACTTCCTTCTTTGAACAAACAACAAAGCCAGTTAATGATTACTTCCACTTGTCATTCAAAACAGCTCCCCCCCCAAAATCGGATTCTGCAGCCCTCTCACAAGAAACTGACATCCTGTGAAAATATCCTAGGAAACCAAATCCGAACAAAAGACAGGAGGCTCCGAGGCACACGCTAGCTGCTCGGCAGGCGGACTGAACCTAGAGGGAGACCCACACCTCCAGCACCTGTTTCGGGTCCCCATTGTGTTTGCCACCGGGGACAGAGCTGTCCCAAGCCGGCCCAGAGCTTCTGCCTCCCGCTTCCTGGAGCCTCGCCCAGTCTCACTCTGGACAGTTTTTCCCTACGATCTAAATTCTCCATTCGGATTTCCCAAGAGGAGGGCACTCACCCGCGCGAAGGTGATACCCATGAATCCCTGAGAGGCTCTGTCCCACATTCCTAACTCAATGAGCCCGCGGCGCAACATCCACTACTGTTTCTCCTCACTTCAATTTCCAAGCCAAAGTTCAGATCCAAGAACAAACATCAAACGGAGAGCAGGTACCATAGTATTAGGCTTGTTCAAGAAATTTCCTTTAATAATTCTTTTCTAACCAAAACTAAGAGCCCATCATTTATTATCCCACTCCTCAATTAATTAAAAAACAACAATAGGTGACTACTAACACGTTCCACTTGCAGCCGTTTAGAAACAAAAGACTTAAAATCTCTGCCCCCCCCCGAAGACCCCCCCCCCGCCTGGCCAAATGGGACTTATACATATAATGTCATTTTATTTATAGAGCCCTCATCCCCTAGGAAAAAAAAAAAACGTTTTATGGGGGGGGGGGGGATAAAAATTTTTAACTTACCACCAGCCGGAACATATAAAAATCCACAGAGCAGTAGTTGTGTAAACATCAGCCGACTCATTTTGACACATTAAAAAAGGATCCAGATTGTTTAAGAAACCTATTCCAGAGAGCAAACGTACAAAAAAATATGTATCAAAACAAGAGGTAGGTCCAAAGTTCAGACTTTCCTAGATGCTAATTAAAGTCAAGAAGAGCAAATCGCCGGATCAGAAGGGCTTAGCGGAGAGGTCTTGAATGGGGGCACATTTAGATCCATCCAAATTAGCCCAGGGCACTCCAAAGGCTGCTGTATTTCCACACTCGGGCTTCCTAAATTCCCACCGATTCAGCCCAGTCGGAGGGATTCCCCGAGTGTGTCTAACCCTCACTCCTCGGGCTCCGCTGCAATCCAAAGCCAAGTCCTTTCTTCAGAAGTCAGAAGATGAAGGGAGAGGAAAAAAGATCTAATTCCTAGAAAGTGTTCCACAAACTTGCCAGCGCGCTGCCGGAGAAAACCATTGGCTTGCCCGCTGGTCCCCTGTCCCCCGGTCTCCTCGGTACCAGCGCCGCGTCCGGAGTTTTTTGTGTTTTGGTTATTTTTTTTTTCTCTCTCTCTTCACTTAACTTCCATAACCAGAACGTGTCAAAGCAACACTTTGCGGGCGGACCGACTTGGCGGGCCTCGGCAGCCTCGTCGCCTCCTTGCGCCTCTCCCGTTCCCAAAGCGCGGCAAAGGGAAAGCTGGACGAGTCGGGCGGAGCAGGCGAACTCCGACGTGGTGCGGCCGCAGGGCGGGAGGCGGAGGGCGGGGCAGCGCTGGGGCTGCGGCCGCCCCCGCGGGGCCGCCGCCGAGCGGCCGGGAGGCCGGGCGGCCGGGGGAGCGCCGAGCGCCGAGCGCGCCCAGGGAGCCCGGGACCCACGAGCCGAGCGGCAGAGAAAGCAGCTCGCGCCCCGCCGCCCGCCCGGCCCCGCCGCCGCGGCCCCGAAGCAAAGCGTCCGCCTCCTCCCGCAGCTGCCGCCGGTGGAAGGACTTCAAGGAGGGAAAGCGAGGAGGCGGGAGCGGAGGGGAGAAATGAAAGCTGCTAGGAGTCCGCCTCGGGGAGGGGGTGGGGAGGAGGGCTGCGCGCCGTCCTCCACCTCCGCGCTCCGCCGCCCTCGCGCGCGGGGGGCGCCAGCCCGCCGGGCAGGGCCGGGGACGGGGTAGGGCTCCCGGAGTCCTAGGGGGAGGGAAATGGACCGGTTCGGAGCCGGGGCCACCGGTCAGCTCCTTCCCCTTCTGTGCACCTCCCCGTCCCCCTCCTTCCCGCCTCGGGAGGGCTAGGTGGGCTCCAGACTCCTGCTCCTCGCCGCGTCCCGTTGAATGGGCAGGTAATTTTCTCGGTGAGTGATTTCATGGGAGCCCTTCCTAATGATTCATCCGCCCGTCTGCTGGGGATGCACGCGCCTCCCGGCAGAAGATCATCCTCCCGGACCCGGGGCGCAGCCTCATTACCCGTTAAAAATCACACAAATACACTTCACCTTTTAGCAAAATGTGAAGCTGAACGGGGCGGGGAGAACAGGAAAGGAAACAAAATATAACCACCTTGGGGAGCGGAAAGGTTGCGTGTGGGTGCTTCCTCTGTGGTTAAAAGGTACAAGAAAAAGGGGCGGGGGTATACAGAAATCTCTAGCCTCCGCCGGCTTGTTTTAGCGAAGATCTATGGCCCCCTGAGGAATCCCGAGGGGAGGGGGAGAGGGGAAAGAGTAGCATCTCCTCTTCTGTTACCCGGTTGCCTTCTGACCCCTCAAAGATGAGCTGGATGCGGATGGTGGGATGCGAGGGAGTTGAGCAGAGGGCGCTTATGATGGGATCGGGAATCAGAGAGCTTGGTGGTGGGGGGTGGGCGGGACTCAAGCCCTTACCCTTCACAGTAAGCAGGGTACCTCTTGAGAGGAAAAACGGAAAACACTGGATCTGGGAAAGCTGAAAATCCAACTGAGCTAATAAAAGCTCAGAAAGTCCAGATCCCAGCCCAAAGCTGACAAAACCCTGAAAAGGCAAAACCCACCAAGTGTATGCCGTTTGGGACCAGGGATGATTAAGGACGGGCACGTTGCGCATCAGTGGAAAGCCAGAGTCTGTGGTGCCGCCGCCGGTGTGGCCGGTGCGGCCGGGCCCACGTGTGATCACAGGCTCACTGGTAGTTGTTTGATGCTAGTTCTGGGGATTAGAAGGCGGTTTATAGGAACTCACGCAGGTCCCGGAGTTGAGCTAAATGCTGGACGGCGAGTCTTTACTTCCCCCTACTGGAAAATATGAGGAAATTTTCTCTCCGTTTGCTGAGGCCGTTTGAGGCTGTTGGAGGAAAAGCCTTTTGTTTGGTGGATACATTTTGGTGTTGCCACTTAATTTAGCTCTCTGCCTTGCCTATTGTATACCTGATATTGTGTTTCAAAAAAAAAAAAATGGTCAGCTAAACGCAAGCAATTAGGAGAGTTCTTTTAGCAACTCAGCATGCTTGAAAATTGCGGTAATGAAACAGTTCTGCAAAAGAACAAAACAAGCTACTATTGTGAAGTATTGAGAGCAATTTCAGCACACCTTTGATCTACATTATTTAGTTGGGGGGGGGGGACAGTGCATTAGTGTGCTGAAGTTAAATCACTTAGATTTCCACAGCAATGATCTTGAATGTATTATTGTTTTATCACTGAAAAAAATAAGACTGAAGTTCACACGCTTTATTATTTCTTAAAATGGCCAAGTGTAAATTAATACTGTGGTCTCAGAAAACCCCAAAATTCACTGGATTAAGTTTTGTATATATCTGTAATACTGGAAAATAATGGATAATTCATTCAAACTTTCATTTTAAACATTCTGACTAGGTTTAAGTTCAGGGATTTCAAAGTCTACCTCGTTCCTTTAAACGATATGCCACCACACCCCAATCTCTATCTCAAATTTCCTTATATGTGTCCAATAAAAAATATTCTGAAAATAATCTCCATAACAAAATGATGCAGGAATTAACAAATCATATAGACTGAAAACCTTTTAATATTAAGATAGAGCAGAAAGGAAGACCTTGGCACATTTCACCTGGAGAGATTTTTCATGGCTTTTCATTTATGGGGCAATGGATAGATTCAATGTTAAACTGGTTAGATTCATCATTTATAGCTCCTTTCCTTAAATGACCTATAAAATCACTGAGAGGCAAAAAGGCTTATGTGCAAGAAGTAGAGGCAATAAGTTGGAGGAGAATGACGTACCACAGGGGTCCCCAAACTTTTTACACAGGGGGCCAGTTCACTGTCCCTCAGACCGTTGGAGGGCCGGACTATAAAAAAAACTATGGACAAATCCCTATGCACACTGCACATATCTTATTTTAAAGTAAAAAACAAAACAGGAACAAATACAATAAAGAACAAGTAAATTTAAATCAACAAACTGACCAGTATTTCCATGGGAACTAGGCTCCTCTCACTGACCACCAATGAAAGAGGTGCCCCTTTCAGAAGTGCGGTGGGGGCCGGATAAATGGCCTCAGGGGGCCGTAGGTGGCCCGTGGGCCGTAGTTTGGGGACCCCTGACGTACCAGATGTTGTTCTCCTTGAGCAGAAAGAGGTTGCCTTATTTCTCACAGAAAGTTGTCCTTGTGTTGAGTCTAACTAATGGCCTCATAAGGAGAAAAAGTTACATCTCTTTGGTTATACTATTTACTTGGAATTTTGGGCTAAGCATCATCATCTTGCATTCATGTTTACCCACTTTTTATTTTATATTTATTTATTTATTAAGTGAGAAGAGGGGAGATAGACTCAGACCATGAGCCTGCACCAGGATCCACCTGGCGACCCTCAGGCTGAGAAGCCAATGCTCAAATCAACTGAACCATCCTTGGTGCTGGGGTCTATCGCTTGGACCAACCAAGCTATCCTCGGCACTTAGGTGATAGGTAGCTCAAAGCAATGAAGACACTGGCTGGGGAAGAGGGAGGGGGAGGGGGAGACAAACAGAGGGCTGCTTCTCATGTGGGCCCTGACTAGGGACTGAACCCTGGAGGTCCGCTTTTGGGGCTGACACTCTATCCACTGAGCAAACCTGCCAGGGCTGATTATTTTACCTACTTAAAGTAGCGAAGCCGCCTGACCAGGTGGTGGCGCAGTGGATAGAGCGTTGGACTGGGATGCGGAAGGACCCAGGTTCAAGACCCCAAGGTCGCCAGCTTGAGCGCGGGCTCATCTGGCTTGAGCAAAAAGCTCACCAGCTTGGACCCAAGGTCTCTGGCTCCAGCAAAGAGTTACTCGGTCTGCTTAAGGCCCCCGGTCAAGGCACATATGAGAAAGCAATCAATGAACAGCTAAGGTATCGCAACGAAAAACTGATGATTGATGCCTTTCATCTCTCTTCATTCCTGTCTGTCCCTGTCTATCCCACTCTCTCTCTCTGTCCCTGTAAAAAAAAAAAATAAAAGAAAAGAAAGTAGCGAAGCATGCCTCCGATTTCAGTCTGGTGCGATTACCTACATTACATAATAATATCTCCAACAAAGGTAGGTTGGGGTTTATGTTCTCTGCTTTTCTTGAAGGTAAGTTCATAAATGATGTTTAAAAATAATACTTTGTAAGTGTCTCATTTGATATTATATGTGACCAGGAAACATTGATGATTTTATAAGACTCGCATACCAAGTAATAGTTTAAGATTATGACCAAAACTCTCACACTACGTCGGCAACAGTAAGAGTCAACAGAAATGCAATATGCACATTAATTCCAAGCGGAACAAAGACACCACCTTCTGAGAGGTTTGATACAATTTATATAGAGAAACAGACCAGGCATATGGTGGCGCAGTGGATCAAGCGTCGACCTGGAACACTGAGGTTGCCAGTTTGAAATCCTGGGCTTACCCAGTCAAGGCACATATGGGAGTTGAGGCTTCCTGCTCTGACCCCCTTCTCTTTCTATCTCTCCTCTTTAAAAATGAATAAAATATTAAAGAAGAGAAACATGCAGTTTTGTTTTTGTTTTTGTTTTTTTACTAAATTGAGCTCTAAACTTTTAGTGAGCATTGTTTATAGACAAAATAGATTTCTTATCAATTTTTCTTAAGGAAAAAATCTTTAAAACCTGAACATTCTAGAAGAAGTTAGAATTTTTTTTAAGGTTTTTTTTAATCATTTTAGAAAGGAGAGAGAAAGGTGGAGGGGCGGGGGGGGGGGGATCAGGGAGCATCACCTTCCATACATGCCTTAACCAGGGAAACCCAGGATTACCACCAACCGGTGACCTCAGTGTCCCAGGTCCACGTTTTATCCACCGCGCCACCACAGGTCAGGCTGTAAGTTAGAAATTCCATTGTAGCAATGCTTTAGCTTCAAATTTTGGGGTGCAGGGTTTCATTAAGACAAAGAGCCAGAAATGGGTTAGAAAAGTGAAGACCTACCAGCACCAAATTGGAAGCTTTGAGAATCAGAAAATTAAATGGGCATTTTTAGCTTCACTGTCTTTTAAAATATTTTTTTTTTTCTTCTTTAAACAAGCCACTTTATAGAGAAATGTACATTGAAAATTAAGCTCTTTTTAGGTAAAACTCGGAATTCCCCAAGGATGTGGTATAAATCAAAAAACCCCAGTTTATCATTTTTACTCTTTGCAACATTGTAACCGCAAGGTGGTATGTATCGTCAAAACAAAGTTTTGAACCACGATAATAATTTTAATATCTACCACCACGTGGTGAGCACTTGCTGTGTGTCAGGGATTGTTTGGATTTAACAAAAGTTTATTATGTTATTTAATTCCTGTAAGAGCCTTAAGTGGTTTATATTCGTCCCATTATACAGATAAAAAAACTGAAGGCTATAGCGCAGTGGTTCTCAACCTGTGGGTCGCGACCCCGGTGGGGTCGCCTAAAGCCATCGGAAAATACATAATGCATATCAGGTATTTACATTCCGAATCATAACTGTAGCAAAATTACAGTTATGAAGTAGCCACAAAAATTATTTTTTGGGCCCTGGCCGGTTGGCTCAGCAGTAGAGCGTCGGCCTGGCGTGCAGGGGACCCGGGTTCGATTCCCGGCCAGGGCACATAGGAGAAGTGCCCATTTACTTCTCCACCCCCTCCCCCTCCTTCCTCTCTGTCTGTCTCTTCCCCTCCTGCAGCCAAGGCTCCATTGGAGCAAAGATGGCCTGGGCGCTGGGAATGGCTCCTTGGCCTCTGCCCCAGGCGCTAGAGTGGCTCTAGTCGCGGCAGAGCGACGCCCCCTGGTGGGCAGAGTGTTGCCCCTGGTGGGCGTGCCAGGTGGATCCCGGTCGGGCGCATGCGGGAGTCTGTCTCTCCCCGTTTCCAGCTTCAGAAAAATACAAAAAAAAAAAAAAATTATTTTTTGGTTTGGGGTCACCGCAACATGAGGAACTGTATTGCGGGGTCACGGCATTAGAAAGGTTGAGAACCACTGCTATAGAGATTTAACCCAAATTAGAAAGAGCTGCAGTCTTCCTCTGAATCAAAATCTGACTACTTAATCTATGCTCCTAAATGTCAGGCTACCTTCCACCTTGCAGAAATATTGTAACACTTTAATATATTTCTTTGGTTAATAAATTTAAAAGATCCTGTGCAAAATCAAAATACGAGGAGATATGTGATTAGTTTTTATTTTTAAAATTGAAGAATCTTTTTAAAGCACAAATTCACCATCTGGTATCTGTTTTGTTTGACGTATCCTACATAAAACTGTCTTGTCACACTTTACAGAAACACCACATTTAGATGAAATGTATGAGTTATTATCTACAAAAGGATACAAGACAATTAAAATAAGGGAGTATTAAAAGTCCATATTAGAGGACGATGACTCATTCACTCCTAGGTGATGTTTGTTTGTTTGTTTGTTTGTTTGTTTGTTTTTAACACTCTACCCTTGTTTTAAAAACGATTTGAAGGAATGAAGATAAATTGCGAATTGTTCTTCCGAAATATGTTTTAAGTATCTGATTTTTTAACATTTTATTTATTGATTTTAGTGAAAGAGGAACAGAGAGACAGGAACATTGATCTGTTCCTGTATGTGCCCTGACCCAATCGAACTAGCAACCTCTGCATTTCGGGTCGATGCTCTAACCAACCAAGCTATCCGGCCAGGGCAGTATCTGATTTTATTCAATTCATTTCCTAGTATTCATGAATATTTTTTTTGATATATAGATTTTTATTTGTTGATTTTTAGAGAGAGAAAGAGGGAGGAAGGGGTAGGAGGAGCAGGAAACATCAACTCTCACTAGTTGCTTCTCTTATGGGCCTTTACCAGGCATCCCTGGGGTTTCCTACTGGTGACCTCAGCATTCCAGGTCAACACTTTATCGGCTGTGCTTCCACAGGTCAGACAAATATTCCTTTTCAGGTAATAAGTGTTCCTATAAATGTATCAATTTATGATCATACTTTTAGTACATTACATAGAATTATTAAAATATTTCCTTTTTAGAGATCTGATACTCAAGTTGAATGGAATATAGCAATATTTCACCAAAATAAAGTGTTTTCTAACAAATTCCATCACTTGTGGTCAAAGGGGATTTTTCTTTCTTAAAATTAATTTGGAAATCATTTTCTAACTAAAATGAAAAGTTCAATGATACTTTCAAAGTTAACACAGCTTTTGAATAAATCAAAAAATTACACTAATGATTTTGAGGCATAATTTTTCCAAATATGTATATCTTAACACTTGGCATTTATTTAAACACTATTCTATTTAGAGAGAAGAGAGGGAGAGAGAAAGAAGGGAGGAAGAGCAGGAAGCATCAACTCCCATATATACTGTGACCAGGTAAGCCCAGGGCTTCAAACTAGCGACCTCAGCGTTCCAGGCCAAGGCTCTATCCACTGTGCCACCACAGGTCAGGCAAAAACTTGGTGTTTTTAAAAACACATAAAGGTAGCTCAGAGTCCGTTAATGAGATTTTTAGTTTTCTCAATTCTCCTCATTCTGAGATTGTCCATTACTCCTTCCTCCATTTGCAAATGAAAAAAATCTCAACTTCCGACAGAGTTAAAAAGTAGGTCTTTGATAGAGAAGATCATCTCTTATCTAGATTAGGAAAGTGTTTTAAAAATAAGTGAAGTTGGCCCTGGCCGGTTGGCTCAGTGGTAGAGCGTCAGCCTGGCGTGCAGAAGTCCCGGGTTTGATTCCCGGCCAGGGCACACAGGAGAAGCGCCCATCTGCTTCTCCACCCCTCCCCCTCTCCTTCCTCTCTGTCTCTCTCTTCCCCTCCCGCAGCCAAGGCTCCATTGGAGCAAAGATGGCCCGGGCGCTGGGGATGGCTCCTTGGCCTCTGCCCCAGGCACTAGAGTGGCTCTGGTCGCAACAGAGCGACACCCCAGAGGGGCAGAGCATCGCCCCCTGGTGGGCGTGCAGGGTGGATCCTGGTCGGGCGCATGTGGGAGTCTGTCTGACTGTCTCTCCCCGTTTCCAGCTTCAGAAAAATACAAACATACAAAAAAAAATAATAGTAAGTGAAGTTGTCAACCTCACAAAAATATAGATTACCTCCTTTAAGTGCAACTCTATCTACATATGTGGCCTTGCACCATAACAGGCTAGACTTCATGTGTGTGTGGTCTTTTTTCTGCTTATCATTTTATAGTCTGCTTAAACTTTCATGGTCTTATTTTAGTATAGAGTCTAATTTCAGTGATGTTAAAAAAAATATACTTTTTGCTATTTTACAACAAAATATCATGAACCCTCCAAAATAGTTTTGATTCTTTTTCAAACTATTCCAAATCTATCTGCTACAAGTAGATATTGTATAATTGAATTTTAGTGACACATAACTCTAATCTTAATAGAATTTTTTTTTGTAATTCAAAACAATTTTTGTTGTTTTTAAAGACAGAGATGGTCAAGAATCAGGAAATGGTTCATCGTATCTATAGGTCCCAGATTTTTACATGTATCTGCTCACTGAAGTGCTTTTAGACATACTTAATAATGGACTCTTCAAATTAGAAAGACGTTGCTTATTCCCCCTTATAGTAATATTATAGAATTAATTGATGGGCTCATGTAATCCAATTGAATTGCCTATGATTCCATCGTACAGAAGAACTAATCAGTTTGGGAGCAGGTTCTGATTTTCTCCCAATATCCAAATATTATTATTTCTGCCTGATAAAATAGTGTCTGGCTGCACGTGGGGTACTTACGTTCCTTTTACCACAGATACAAATTTTGGGTCGAGGCAGGTAGTTTTTGCCCTGAACATCCTTACTAATTAGCGTGGCTTTTAAATGTAACTTCATCATTCTGCCGGTCAGGTAGGCTCACTTCATAAACACAGCCCGTGAGACCCTCCGATGCGATCTGGGCTCCTTCAGTTCTCATGACCAGCGTTCTTCCAATATTTCTTACATTGAACGTAGCTGGCAGTTTCACATTACGTCAATCTTTCTTAGAAAATGGATCAGCCACTTTCTCTGGGGCTCCCTTTTTGCCGCCTTTTTGTAAGGCGCACTGGCTCTTACCTGTCACCAACCTCAGAAAGGCTAAAATGCAGAAGCACTGGGATTTTTTTCATTTTTAAACTTGTCTTTATATCTGGCTTCAGTCCAGGTTATCACCTATTACTCTGTTTCCCCCTTCAACTTTTTCCACCAAACACACACATTAAAAAGACTGTCGGGATATTGATAGGGATTCTGGTGATCTAATTTCCAGCTTTCATTCTGAATGGTGTTTAAATTATTGAAATGAGATGAAAACTTAATGTAAAGACTACAGGTGTTTTTACAACAGTCTTAAGTAAAATATCCACTTGTCATCAGAAAATGTTTTAGTTTTCTCCAATCTAACTGTAATGTAATGATTCTACCTCATGATCTCTGCCCTAAGAAGGATAATGAATGAATGGATAAATGAGGTAATTATAGAGCACACTAGCTAAGAGCTAGAGCTCTGGCTCAAGTAGATCTAGATTCTAATCTTGGTTCTGCCACTTACAATGTGATCATAACAATTGCCTTAGCCATAAAACAAAGATAAGAGTGCCTACTCAGAAGGGATTTTCTGGATGATGCATTTTAAAGAACTTGATACACTGAACATTTCAATTGGTCTCCAACACTTGGGTCTTGGAATATACCAATGAATCTCCACTGTGATGACAAAGACAAGCTATGTGATAACCTAGAATCATTTTCTTTCTTTATTCCAAAGAGCTTGGCCAAACTTCCTGGCCCTTCTTGTATTAGATTAGAACAGGGTAAGATCTGGTCAGTGAAATGCGGGCACTTAGATCTGGTCTCTCAGATGCCACCCACGTCACCCCAGTGCCCTGACTGTTCTGTCACTCACTGGAATGCCAAACCTTGTAGAAAACACCAACCCACCAGGTGGAATAAATGAATGTGTGGAGCAGATGATTTCACCCTCTGCCAACTGCTTTAGACTGTGAGTTGAGCAATAAATCATGTATATAATATATTGAATTATAGAAATCTATGGTATTCCTTGTTTCATCACTAAACCTATCCTGACAAATATATTCAGTTAGTTTTAATACTGTCTAAGGTTAAAGTGGATATGTTATTTCCTCACAGTACATGAAATTGTGATTAATCCTGGCCGACTAGCTTGGTTGGTTAGAGAGTTGTCCCAAAGCACAGAGATTGCTGGTTTGATCTCCCATTCAGATACTATAAGAACAGATGGATGTTCCCCCCCTCCTTCTCTCACTAAAATCAGTAAATAAACATTTTTAAATAATAAATAAATAAGTTGTGATTAATATTATACCTAATTTTTAAAAAATATTATGCGGAAACTACTGTAATAAAACTTTTATATTAATGGTCTTACTTAATTATCATAAGGCATATAAGGGTGGTATTACTTTTTAACCCCCAAATTGAGACTAGTTCATGAAAACTTAAATTAATGACAGAACTTTGAAAGCGTCATTATTTCAAGCTGAGACTCCTATCCTGTGTCAACAAGGCTGTGGTATCACCCAGGATAGGTTGGATTAAAAGTTCTTTTTTTTTTTTTTACTCCCTTAGTGATATATTTAGACATTTTTGTCCTAATCACCTCCCCCATAGAATTATAATTATATATGATTGTGTACTGTGTATGACTATATACTGCATATTATGTATATATACACACACATTATACGTAAAACTGAATGGTTTCTTTTTTAACCCCAAGATCCAATTCTGCATGATGCCCACTGACAGTATATATTCTACAAACAATTCCCAAATCTCAAGCAGAAGTTGCCTGACCAGGCGGTGGCGCAGTGGATAGAGCATCGGACTGGGATGCAGAGGACCCAGGTTTGAGACCCCGAGGTCGCCATCTTGAGCGCGGGCTCATCTGGCTTGAGCAAAAAAGCTCACCAGCTTGGACCCAAGGTCGTTGACTTGAGCAAAGGGCTACTCGGTCTGCTGAAGGCCCACGGTCAAGGCACATATGAGAAAGCAATCAATGAACAACTAAGTTGTCGCAACAAAAAACTAATGATTGATACTTTTCCTCTCTCTTCATTCCTGTCTGTCTGTTCCTATCTATCCCTCTCTCTGACTCTCTCTCTGCCCCAGTAAAAACAAACAAACAAACAAAAAACTCAAATCAAGCAGAAGTTACTCTTAGTATATTGTGAGTCTACTGCATATTCTAGTCTATACCATCTTCATTTCAGAACCTGTGTTGCTGAAGCACTCATTTTCTGAACAAATGGAAAATCAAAATATGGCTCTTATATACTTTGCCTGGGAACAAATGACACAATTTCTTATGTTTCATTACTAAAGCAAGACACAAGACCCACGCCACTACCCCTTGATGGATGGGAGAAAGCTGGAAATATTTGTTCACTAGCCATATTTACTCTCCCACAATTCCACTTCCTATAGAATTCTTTGCTTTTGGAAGAAATTATTTAAATGTATTATGACTATGGGTTATTACAGGCTGAAGAGAAAATCTGATTGATTATTTTAAGTTTCTGAACTGGGTGAGTAGGGTCTTTCAAATTCATGTCCACCAAGAACCTCAGAATGTGATCTGATTTGGAATTAGGGTCTTTGCAAAAATAATAAAGTTAAAATGAGACCATACTGAAGTAGATTGGACCCTAATCTGATGAATAGTATCTTATTTTTAAAAAATGTAATTTGGACACAGCAACTGAAACCAAAAGGAAAAGACAGCTATGTGAAGACAATAGTAGAGATTGGAGTCGTGCCCCCCAATCAGAAGAATGCCTAGGACCACCAGACACTGAAGGTTTCTTCCCTAGAGCCTTGAGAAGGAGTATGCTTCTGCCGGCACCTTGACTCTCTAACCTCTATAATGATGGGAGAATAAGTGTCTGTTTAAGCCACTAAGTTTGTGTAACTTTGTCATGGCAGCCCTCAGAAATTAGTCTAGTCACTGCCTGTTTTAAATAAAAATAGGAAAATAACTTTTTACTTCCTTTTTTTTGACAGAGACAGAGAGAGGGACAGATAGGGACAGACAGACAGGAAGGGACAGAGATGAGGAGCATCAATTCCTCGTTGTGGCACCTTAGTTGTTCATTGATTGCTTCCTTTTTTTATGTTTTTTTAATTTTTTTTAAAATTTATTCATTATAGAGAGGAGAGAGAGAATGAGAGAGAGAAGGGGGGAGGAGCAGGAAGCATCAACTCCCATATGTGCCTTGACCAGGCAAGCCCAGGGTTTTGAACCGGCAATCATTGATTGCTTTCTAATAAGTGCCTTGATCATAGGGCTAGAGCAGAGCAAGTGACCCCTTTATTGAGCCAGCAACCTTAGGCTCAAGCTGGAGAGCCTTGCTCAAACCAGATGAGCCAGCACTCAAGCTGGCGACCTTGGGGGTCTCGAACCTGGGTCCTCCGCGTCCCAGTCCAATGCTCTATCTACTGCACCACCACTGGGTTAGGCAACTTTTTACTTCTTTAAAGCCAAGTAGATGAATGATGAATTTTCAGAAGCTTTTGGGGGGAAAAATGGTAGTGTACATTTTAAATCTCTTTAAATCAAAAGTCTATAATGCATATAAATAGACACAAATACATCTAAATACAAAGAATAAAAAGAGAAAAATTAAAATTTAACAAGTTTTTTTAAGAGAATCTATTTCAAAATTTCAGAATGGAATGGTATCTTTAAGGTCATTTATTATAACCTCATTATATAGCTCAAGTATAGAAGGTCATTTTAAATTAATAATAGAAACTTTACCTTAGCATAAATTAGCCTTTAAAATTTATATTGATTTATCCTAGGCAGTTATAGAATTTAGATATTATCTTTTGTTAATTGTCATTGCTACTTCCAGTGGTTTCTGATTAAAATTCAGTTATATACATATTAGCACATTTAAAGTTCTTCGTACAATTACAATCATGAAAATATAAAAAAATCACCGTACCATGAATATGTTAGAAGAAATACTAAATACTATGTAATCTATGTGGAACTATTAAATAAAATATTTAGTCCTGGTTTTACTGGTGTTTTTTACAGAATCCCTCTTGCAAAATGTAGTAAAGGTTATTACAGAACCGATTTACACAACAGCCTGTGACAGTGAATAAAAAACTTAAGTTGTTTCCTCTGTTGATTTATTTAATGTAACCTTAGAGAGCAATAAGGCTTAACTCTCATCTTTTTACAGCTTTCCTATTTTAAAGTAAAGAATAGAATTAGCCAAATCTTGATTTCTATGTTGTCAGTCCATTTTCCACATCAGTTTTCTTCCATTAAAAATAAAAAAAAGCAAGAAACAAAATACTCTCTAAACACATGATCCATCTTGGCAACTTTTTCATGTGTACATTAGCCCCAACAGGAGCCATAATCATAATCATTAACAAATGAGGACACACACACACACACACACACACACACACACACACACACAAGAAGCTGGGCCTCTTATATCCAGTTAAAGAAAGTTCATCATCCCATCAGTCTGTTACTTTCAGTCTAAAGCCACAGCCCTAGCAAAGCTTGAAATGTGGCACAAGCTATATTTATACAGAGAAACAGACATGAAATCAAGATCAACATCTTTCACCAAATTCCTAAGTCTGTATGGTAATTTGTGATGCTGAGTACTTGGCACAGTACTGAGTGCTGTGAGTTGCACCAAAGCCTCCCTGTGAAAGGAAGGTGCTGGAAACAAGAGAAAAATGATCAGTTGTCCTATCATCACCAAAGTAAAAAAAAAAAAAAGAGAGAGAGAGAGAGAGAGAGAGAGAAGTTAGATATTAGAAAACTGTGAAAGGAAGCAACATGTTCAAAAACATTCGGCCACAGGCATGTTAGCATGGAGCCGGAGTCAGAAGGGATGGAGATGCCTCGGACACTTAGAACCAGGGAAAAAAGTAGACAAGGGTGTCAGATAGCTTACCAAAGATTGGAGGGGACTTAGATCAGAGGAAGAGAAAAATCTATTATCAATAGCAAAACATGGAGAAGTCAAGTAACTTCAACAAAAGAGAACAAAAGTAGACAGAGTGCTGTAACCTGATTGACATCGGAATCCAGTTAATTTCCCCTTAAACCGTGTTAACTAATTTGACTGTTAATTGTTGTTTCCTGGCTAGCAGGAAGGAGTGTAGAACGTTTTAACTTGGAAAAAGCTTTGGTCATTAGTGGACTGCGTAGGGGATGTCAGAGGCAGTTCCGTGTCGGTTTGCCTCAGTCAGATATGAAGAGGAGAAAGGAAATGAAACAGAAGAAAAGGCAAGCCAAGGAGGGCGGACAGGCAAGCGGGAGGGCGGGGATGTAGAGGGGCACGTGGTGAGTTTATTTCACTGAAAGGAAAGCCAGAGAAAGACACAGAGTTCCTCATGCTTCGCTCCTCTCCTTTCTCTTCGTACCTCTCATCAAGTATTCTTTCTGATTTCTTTCTACCCACTTCACTTTTGTAAGGAAACGGAGACGTGGCCTCACCTGTTCCCACCACAGGGCTTTTGAGCCAGTTTAGCTATAATTTCCTCTCACCTCCACTTAATTAAATAGACAGAGCGGTCAGAGAGTAGTCCTTGACTGATACCCTTCCTGGAGTTCTGAGCTTGACCCTCCGTGGTCCGTAAGTGCTCAGTTCTTAGAGGACTCTACTAACTATTGCAGTCCAAGAAAGTACCTTGCAGACATAAATGTAGCAGAGATTTTTTTTTTTTTTTGGTAACAGTTCCAGTCATACAATATTGAAAGAGTAAAAGCAACTTAATAAATTCCATGTATTTGGTCTTACATTTATTGTCCAATTTGCTGTATACGCCCTCTTGAATATTCAAATTAGTAATGTCTTTGTGTTTTTGTTGACTTTTGGAAGCTAGAGTTGATTCAGCAATTCACCGTGGGCCCCTCCCACATACAGAACGCCAATCCTCAATTGACTTGAGATGTCAATTTCTGAGTGCTCAGACCATCACCCTGACAACAGACCTAACTGCATAGGGGACTTCAGGGAGATTCTTTCTGCCTGTTTCCCTCAAGCTGAGATTGGTTTTTTGTAGTATGATGTTGTCATCACTGTTGTCATCAGGAAGCCTTATAAAGGGGTTGTTAACATTGTTGTTTGTCAGACTTCTGTATTAATTTTCCTCGAAATAGTACTGCCTCAACCGAAGAATAGAATTATATTTTGCTTTGTCTCCAGAAATGCTTTTAAATTAGAATTGATGTTTGAGCTACATGACTTTTCACTGCTGGGTAATTTAGTTTTGTATCTGAATGCTTGATAAGTAGCAATATGACTGTATTCTTTTAGATACAAGTCCATTAACCTCCTCCCTAAAAAATTTGCTCTCTATAGCACTGGCTTTTATGCCAAGACAAACACCAGAATATATTATCTCGGTCAAAATGCCTGCACCTACTTCTGGAGAGGTTTCTTCGTCATGAAAAACTTCAGTGGTTGGAAGAAAAATCGGAGGGTGGAGGGTGATTCATTTGATCCATTCACTCAACAAATCTTTATTGAGGGCTGATACACGCCAGGCTATAACAGGAGTAACATCTGCCTCATCTACACACATCACCGTTAGGATTTCAGTTCCTTCATCTGTAAAAGGAGCTGGATGAGTGACTTCCAAAGACCACTTTGCCTAAGAATAGACATTCTGGTATGTACTTTGCTCATGTACTAAGACATTGCCAAACATTTTAACTCTTGTTTCAAAAATCGGGCTTGAGCCCTTCACAGATCAAAAATCAGGGCTTCACATTTCAGATTCCGTGAAATAAAGTTACATTGAAAACTGTGGTCCGAAGTGTTCATTTTGCTCTCCTTTCACTGGCTCATCTGGCCTCATCCATTATGCTCCTAATTACGTGACGCTGTCAGAGAGCTAGCAGCTTTCTGTAGGGCCACTGTGGACAAGAAAGTTGTGGTCATTCATGGTAGCTGCTTCATCTGTTCCATTACAAACTGATAATGCACTTGCCTTGTTCTAATGTCACAATACTTGACTAAAAAAAAAAAAAAAAGAGGATTCTAGCATCCCTGATATAAAACTGCTTATAATGATACAGATATGGATATCAGAAAGGTGAGACTTTCTCTTTGGATACTAAAGGACTCTACAGAATTGCATTATTAAAAAGCAATAAGATTGCCCTGGCTAGTTGGCTCAGTGGTACAGTGTCGGTCCGAGGTATGGAAGTCCCAGGTTTGATTCCTGGTCAGGGCACACAGGAGAAGCGTCCATCTGCTTCTCCACCCTTCCCCCTCTCCTTTCTCTTTATCTCTCTCTTCCCCTCCTGCAGCCAAGGCTCCATTGGAGCAAAGTTGGCCCAGGCGCTGAGGATGGCTCCATCGCCTCCACCTCAGGTGCTAGAATGGCTCCGGTTACAACAGAGCAACATCCCAGGTGGACAGAGCATCAGAGCATCGCCCCCTGGTGAGCATGCTGGGTGGATCCCGAGCGCATGCAGGAGTCTGTCTTTCTCCCCACTTCTCACTTCGAAAAAATACCAAAAAAAAAAAAAAAAGGCAATAAGATTAAAGGAAACTACAATAGGATCTCATGAGTAAAACAAGGAACAGAGTCGTAAATCCAGGTAGGAGCACAGATACTGCTGTGGTTAGAGTATCTCTTCACAATGAGCACTTATTTTGACTGTTGATTTGATGGTGCTTGCCACTATCATGATGAAACCAATTTTTTAAAATAAAGAAATGGAAACACTGAGTTCCTAAGAGCAGGACTGTGTCTGCCTGTAGATACTGTTGAGGCTATTTGCTTATCGGGTGCTTCTTAAAAACAAAACAGTGTAAAAACATCAAGCTGAAAGGCGCAAAAGGGAAGAGGCTTGTCAAGGTGTGCCGCAGGGACCTAGGAGGGCATCTGCAGTCTGTGCTCCCGGGATTGCTAGATGTTAATCCCTAAACAATGAGACTGCAAGCCTTGCTATTAGCACCCTCCCGGCCTGTTCTCAGACCCCTGTGTACAAATGATACCACCCAGGAGATTTCCCCTAAGACAGCTGTGAAGATTTTTGAGGTTGTTTGCATTTCAAAAGAAATTTACTTAAATTATGCATCTTTTGTCTAACCTTATGTCATCCCCTTTTGTGTTCCCTTGGGTGCAATTTGTCTATTTTTTTTTTTCAGAAACTTTTGTTAGTTATCATGTTAACTAAATTTCCAAGTCCCTGCAGGACAGTACTTTGGTTCTGCCCTTGGAAATAAATTTATATTTGAATTTGTTACACCAAACGAACTGGAAAACTTTTTACAAATTTAATTATTAATGCCACTTGGGACACATTGGATTATATTTTGTTTTCAGGGAGGAACGTCATGATAGAACCCTACATAAAAGAAAGAATAATTTTGGAAGAGTCTTATGAGCTGATGGCAGATTTAAGTAGTCATTCGTAAAGACAAGCCTAAAATAATAATTAAGAGTTGGAATGCAAATGGATTAATTGACCTAAAACATCTATTAACAAAAAATTGAAAATTATTTTTCATTAGATTAAAATATTTTGTGATAAAGGTTTATGGCCACTTCCTTTCGACATGACAATCAACCATTCTCAAGAGACAAGCTAGCCACCCTGTCTCCTGCCTTTTTTAAAAAGGCACACTAAATTAATTTACTGCCAAAGGACAGATCTGTCTTTTCAAAAGAGCCCAAGGGGGAGAGGGGTGAGAAAGAAAGAAAAGGTCAAACTAGTGGTCATTCCCTAATGCTTCGATGTGTTCACTTTATGTTGTTCTTATATTCCAAATCATGTCTTTTCTTCTTCTGGTATGTGATCAAGCCATAAATTCTAAAGAGAGATGAGAATTTTTGGAACAACAGTTAGTTATATGAAAAGGTTTCAAAATGGCAACACTAAGATTCATGTTATAAATCAAATTTCAAATTTCTTTTCTCTCTTCTTTTGCTCCATTATTATTCAAAATGCAACCCATAACAAGTAGCAGGTAAAGAGTCTCAACATCTCCAACTCTTAGTTATTTCTTTCAGTAAAGAGTGTAGAGTTTCCATCTCTCAGTATAAAGTCTACAAATCCAACTCTGGCTTTTCCTCTAAGTATCCCATTTTCTATACACCGGGTTCATAGGATTATGTATGCTCGTGTTAGTGGAATACACAGACATCTCCTTTTCATAGCTGTGATCACTCTGCTTTATTGAGCTCTGTCCCTTTCCCTCAAGGAGCCTGTTCCACTGCCTCGCTATCCGTGCCGTTTCACTCAATGCTGGAAACTAATATTCAAAACAATAAACACATAGGGCTTAAGATTTTTCCACTCGATGTTCCTGAGACTCAGATTTGCCCCTTTTTGTGTCTAATACCATCTGATCCCCTCTCAAGGATTTCTGAGAGAATAACTCAATCGATGTTACAATATTGACACAATTTCTGCCTAGCTTAGATTCAGAACTTGAACTGGGTAGAGTCACGCTAAGCAAAACAGTAAAGCAGCACTTTTGGGGCAATACTGAAAACTTCTGACAACTGAAAGCATCCACGAGAGTCTGTGTGTGTTCCTGCTATGTGGAACTAAGCTTCTGTGTGTATACATGTAATAAGCGTACATGACAAATAGATCATCTCAATCACTAACTTTGAAGGGAATGTCATTAAATACCACAATTCTGTACTTCAAACAACTGAATTAAAGTGGTTCACTGTAACTATAAAATATACTATAGTTTTAATTTAAAATTTATTTAGATATAAGTTCTTTATTGAGACATTTAACATACACACACACTCACGCACACACAGTAAATCCCCGATTTACAAACATCTGACTTGTGCACAACTCATATTTATGAAGGAAGCACCATAAGAGCTACTGGGAATCAGCTGCTGTTGGACATCAGTGAAAATGATATCATAGTTGCTCCACTTCCATGGCAAAGAACTAACCAATGAAGACCTTATGGAACTAGAGCAGCAGGTGACAGCATTTAAGGAATAAAATGAGGACCTAGAAACCCCAGAATTGAAAAAAAGTTTTCTACAAAAGAGATAGCTGATGTTCTTCATCTCATTGAAGCAGGAATGGCAGAGTTAGAGGAGCGAGATCCCGACACAGAGAGGCTCACCAGAGTTTACCATTCCGTTACCGAAGGTCTGAGATGCTACAGGCTATTTTTTTATTTTATTTGTTTATTTATTTATTTATTCATTAATTTTAAAGTGAGAGAGAGAGAGAGAGAGAGAGAGAGAGAGAGAAAGGGGGTAGGAGCAAGAAGCATCAACTCCCCTATGTGCCTTGATCGGGGCAAGCCCAGGGTTTCGAACCGCCAGAGGTCAGGCTACAGGGCCATTTATGATGGGTAAAAGAAAAGCTCTGTGCAAACCTCCCTGGATGCCTACTTTAAGAAACTAACCCCAGCAGCAGGATCAAACCCTGACTGTCTAACATCAGTCCCATCCTTCCAACAAGTCCATCATCTTCTGCATCATCCAAGATTCTTTACGGTTGTATTTGAAATGTTTATTTAAATGCACAGAAAGGTATAAATAAATACTATGATAACACAAACATCTGTCTAAGTTACATGTAATAGGTAAGTGTACCTGTTCTAACTTACATACAAATTCAACTTAAGAACAAACCTACTGAACCTATCTTGTTTGTAACCCGGGGACTGCCTGTACTGTAACTTAAGTACAATCCGAATATTTCTAAAGACCGTTTGGCTGTGGATATCTTAGACTAACAGATGCATTGAAATGAAAAGCCAGTACTCTGGCTTGAGGGCTTCACTAACATAGGCAGATTTTTATTGTTGCTTTCTAGTTTTATGTTTGAAAGAAGTGTTTTAAAATCATTCTATGTTGATAACGGGGTAAGGAGGTTTCTTTTCATGCTTGTTACTAAGAGGCTGTATCCTTTCAACATTGTCTAAATTCCCTGAACTCTACAAATACTAAAATCTTCGACACACAAATAAATGGTTATCAAAGTTACTGTACATAACTACATTTTAAAGAATCTTTTTGAGCATGTTTGACCTTTTATGATTTTATTTCCTTACCCACTATTTCATTTACTTTCTGTTATTTTCATAGAGAGAAAAAAAAAAAGCAAAAATTAATTCTCAAGCCAGGCACAAAAGGACAAACGCTGTCTGATTCTACTATACAGGTTATTAAAGGAGTCAGACTCATTAAGAGAGTAGTAAGTAGGATTGTGGTTGTCCGGGTGTGAGGGGAGAGGAGAATGGGGAATTATTATTTAATGGGTACCGAGTTTCTAATTGGATATGAACAAGTTCTGGAGGTGGATGGTGATAATGGTTGCACAGCAATGTGTACTAAAACACACTGAACTGCATATTTAAAATGGTTAAAGCGGTAAATTTTATGTTATGCTAAAATGGTTTAATTTTATTTAACGGTATATTTTACCACAATTAAAAATATTAATTTACAAGTTGTCTTTTTAAGTAGCATTTCCCACTGTTAATTATAGAAAATGTTTAAATACTGGGAAGTATAAAGGAAAAAAAATCACACAATTCATAATTTCACCATTTGAAAAAGAAAACTTTCCTATGTCATTAAACTTATAAATACCATTTTGTATATAGCCTGTGATATTAGAGTGGATGGTACACCACATTTATTTAATGTTCCTTTATTATTGGACATTTAGGTAATTTCCAGGATTATTTCTCCTTTTATGAACAACACTGACTTGAACATAGTTTTTGATAAGCTTTTGTGCACATCTTCCATTTTTTAGAATTTAAGTGTTTGCAGATTCAAAGGGCATGAACATTTTTCAATTTTTTAGTATGCGATACAAAAATATTTCTGAGAGAAACAGAGGACATTAACACTCACAAGCTGTGAATAAGACTGTATTTCACTAATGCTTTTAAATATAGAAAACTTTCCCCATCCAGATATTTGATAAATTATTCAGTTCTCAGTTTTTACTTCCTTGCTTGTGGTTTTATTTTTAGTTAGTTATAAAAATCAAGATGTAGTTTCTATTTTAATATACAGTGAAGTAAACATTTAAATTATTTTTCCAAAACTTATTCTTTATTTATCTATAATTATTCCTCTTCTAAGTATTTAAAAAGAGCAAAGTCCATTTTAAAACTTCTAACAACATATTGAAAATGATAATGACCAGAATCAATATTGTGCTTTATGTTTGCTATGTAAACATTTTACACACATGAACTTGATGCTGATACTTTGCATTCTCAGTAACAAATTTTCAGTAGCATTAATCGCTATTATTAGATCAATCAGGTAGAACTGGTAGAATGGGGTTTAAAACCAAATCAGCCCGCACCTAGAATCCAAATTCTTAACTTCTAGAAGCAATGTAGAACTATCACTTAATAGAAACCAACTAATCTCTTTAGTCTTCTTTCTTAAAGTTTTTCACAGACATGTTGAAACAAATAATTTCTTAGCAAACTTATAATCACTTGCAGATGAACGTCACTCAAAAAGCATTTAAAGTAAAAGTGATAAAATCCTGAAAATGAAGGACCTATCTGGGCACTTCTGACAGTGTTTCACCGGACATTCGGACATTCTGCCTCTGAAACTCCCATTCTGACTTTTCCTACTTACCTCCGCCCTCCCACTACCTTCAAAGCCCCTTTTGCTTATGAAGAATATCCTGATGTCTTCAGCCACAGAAAACTCTTCCTCACTGTTAATATTTGTAATTTACTCTAAGCTCTTTGAGGTTCTAGCATTGGACCATTGCTATGTTAGCTCACTGATGGAAGAAAGAAAGATGTTCTATTGTGGAAGGATGTCTTTTTTTTTCTTCTTCTTCTTCTTTTTTTTTTTTTGAGAGAGAGAGAGAGAGAAGAAAGAAAGAGAGAGAAAGGGTTGTTGGGAGGAGCAGGGAGCATCAACTCATAGTAGTTGCTTCCCCTATGTGCCTTGACCAGGTGGGCCTGGGGATTTGAACTGGCAACCTCAGCGTTCCAGGTCAATGCTTTACCCACTGCACCTCCACAGGTCAGGTGGAAGGAAATCCTTTTGGCATACCACAGACATGGGGAAGAATGCCTCTGGATCAGAGACCGGTGGGCTGTTTTTTCATGGTAGTTTAGAATGGCAGAATCAATGGTGACAGTTGTTAAATGGTAAGAGATGCAGCCCAGATTATCCTTATATCCTATTACTTTATATTTTTTAAAAGTCTCTATAGTGAGTTTATTTGTGTGAGTAAATGTAATATATTTAAAATATTGTTATTAATTGTTAAGAGCTTTCCCTTACCATACATATATATGTATGATATATATATGTGTGTGTATAACATATATGTATATGTGTGTATATATTACCATATGTATATCTATCTATATGTATATATGTATATACACACACACTATCTATCCATCTATCTATCTATACATGTGTATCATGTTCACTGATTTTTCTATATGAAGGTAATTTAGAGGATTTGGACTAGGCTTTCAATATTCTATTAATATAATAAAAAACAAAAAATAAGTGTTAAAAGATGTAGCCTTAGGCGCATAGTATTTTTTAATGATCAGAGTACAAATCAAGAAAAAATTGAAAAAAATATTTTTTAAAAACTTGTGTAAATCACATTTATTTAATAATAAAATTGGGCTCCTCAGATGCATGTCCACACAAAAGTAATTAAATTAATAAAATCATATCAATAATATACTAAGTGCTGTGAGAATCTTCATGAGTTTAGGTTTTTCTGATATCTCATTTTTATTTTACCATTTTTTGTTTTAAGTAAATGAATTCTTTGAGGCCCAAAAGTCTTTTTCTAAGTATAGAACAAAATGTAATAGAATGTTAAAATTTCTCAGTTTGTTCCAGCTTAAACAACACTTGCATGCTTTTATTGAACTAATACCCTGGAATGATCATGAAAGAAAAACCATGTCCAATCTACTTCATACATACTTTAATTTCTGGATTCTGACAGCCATTTGATGTTATCTCTGATTGGGTCAAATAATCTCTTCATAAATCAGTATTACTTCCCCCATCTATTTATTTTATCTTCCTTTAACAGTAGAAGGTTTTCTGTTCTGTTTGTTTTGCTTTTAACTCATTTCCTTTTAATTTAAAAGATGTTAAAACACTGGCACAAAGTCTAATTATTTTTTTACCTAACAGTTTCTGAAAGTAGATACAATTTCCCAGGCAACATTCTCACATTTTAATTGCCCTCTTTTGTTGCTTTTAGTCTAATATGCTTTAATTTTAGTTCAAAATTCTAGACAAAATAAAGATCTCCTGGCTTGATAATAACATGTGCTGAGATTATTGTATATACTGAATGTAGATTAGATAAGATTGACAGCTGATATTGGTGTAGGTTTACGAGGTAGTCTAAAAGTCTCAATCGATACCACTGACTTCTGATCACAATTTTAGTAAACGTTATAAAATAAGAAGTTCAGCTTAGTTCATAAACATATATATTCTACCAGATATTAATGCTTCCTAAACTCATGCGTCCACGGAACTATGTTCTACTTTAAACAAACTTGCTCTCTTTATACATTCAAATGATCTGAATATATAGGCAAGCTTGGTGTAAGAGGAAAAGTATGAGATTTAGGCAGCTGTGCTCAGCCAAATCCCCACTTTTATATGCAAATAAGGTCTCGGCCAAAACTTTCATATAAACATATTTCACACCTAGTGAATGGAGATGTCTGGTGCATTACAAAGCCATTGGAAGTATTAAAAGGGATGTTAGGTTAAGTCACGTGAACGTGTTGCGGTAGATGAAAATGTAAATGCTAGCTATTTCATCTGACTCCCTGTAATGTACATAGAGGTACCACCTCAGGTCCATGACTGTTGGTATCGCTATTACTATGACCGGAAGCTGGACTTACAAAGATACACATGATGTTTTTTGGTGGCTGGGAGTTTTTTTATATGCATAGTAAGATAGCAAATGTATATTTTTCACAACCAACAATAAAACATCATTTAAAAAAAAATAGACATAGATCATGATCTGAGGCACCATGATCTGAGAAAGCAAATTAATATAAAGTGCACAACTGTGTAGGTGAAAACAACATATTGGCATATGGGTAGTGAGAAGCAAAAGACAGACGTAAGAATAGTATTAACACCAGATATGGATCACGGTATATTTCAGGTACACGAGTGTGCTGTTATGTTACATAAGAGATCACGTGAGGAGAGAGGTTGGTTTTCAAACTGTGGGTTCGGGGCACTGTGCTGCTGAGGGAAGCCGGTGGGGCCAGCTCACATAACAGGTCCCTTCCGTCAGAGCAGGTGCGTGTTTAACGTTTGTATATGTTGGGGTTCTTTTAAGAAACAAGCTGTTAAAACGGTCTGAAAATGACTGGCTTATATATTTTTTAGCCCCTTGTAAGTCTAAAATCCAATGGTTTTTATGATTCTACCAAATATTAACATTCTTAAATGTCATCCTAAAATCTCATTTGCATAGAGTTTTTCATATCGCAGGTGGTTATAGGTTAAATACTTTTGAACCTTCAGTGACCTTTTAGGAGACATTCCAAGGAGACAGAATAAAAATAGTGTTCTCTTAAAATATCAAAGGCAAAAAAAAAAAAAAAAAGATATAATCACTGGTATCACGTTAAATTTCTGTGTTTCCCATAAATCCCATATGTGTACACAAAGGTCCTTTCATTACAAAGTGGTCACACTTTTTAAAAGTGACACCACTAATAACAAAACCTAAATGATATTAATCATGTTTAAAGAAAAGAGAGTTCGCTTTAGTAAAACATTAGCTAAGTCTTGTTAAATTGATTTTGGCCTCCTTGGTTAATTGATTTTAAACACTATTTCCTTAGAGCTTTTATGATGAGTTGCACTGGAGGGTAATGACACGATTTCTCCTGATAGTAGCCAGAAACATGGTTTCTTCTGTTCTTAAATGAGTATGTTCTTTTCTAAGAAACTTTTTTTTTAAAGAGGAACTTAATATGTAGAAAGGATACAATTTAGAAAACAAATATCTATCTCTAAAGATAAGTTCGTTAGAACTCATTAGATATTTATGATTATAATCTCTGATTTTCTGATAATATAAACATGACAAATTTAATATAGACATGTAATTAGTGAAGTGAAAGATTCATTGTTCAGCAAGCATCTAAGAAAGAGAAAAGCAGGCCCTGGCCGGTTGGCTCAGCGGTAGAGCGTCGGCCTAGCGTGCGGAGGACCCGGGTTCGATTCCCGGCCAGGGCACACAGGAGAAGCGCCCATTTGCTTCTCCACCCCTCCGCCGCACTTTCCTCTCTGTCTCTCTTTTCCCCTCCCGCAGCCAAGGCTCCATTGGAGCAAAGATGGCCCGGGCGCTGGGGATGGCTCCTTGGCCTCTGCCCCAGGCGCTAGAGTGGCTCTGGTCGCAATATGGCGACGCCCAGGATGGGCAGAGCATCGCCCCCTGGTGGGCAGAGCGTCGCCCCATGGTGGGCGTGCCGGGTGGATCCCCGTCGGGCGCATGCGGGAGTCTGTCTGACTGTCTCTCCCCGTTTCCAGCTTCAGAAAAATGAAAGGAAAAAAAAAAAGAAAGAGAAAAGCAAATGTTGAATTAGGCTCTGGTTATTCATCTGAGTGTTTCTCCCCCCCCCCCCCCCCCCCCCCCACAATAGCCCAACAGCCCACAGAACTTTTGCTTCTCTGTGACAATGGCGCAAAACTTAGAGGGTCTTTGACCACCTTCAGTCTCCAGCTGCCCTTGTTTGTTCACTCCCTTAATAAAGCCAGTTATTATTATTATTTTTTTTTCTGATGCAGCACTTCACATTTTAATTGAACAGCAACTTCCCAATTTAAACAGAGACATAGTCACTGATGGTGAGGACGGTTAGTCCAATCATGTTCTCAGGGATCTCACGTCTTAGGAAGTGAGTGTGGAAACTGCTGTGAGCGGAAACCCAGGGCCACCGTCCCTTCAAGAGTCACGCACGCAAGAAGTTCACCTTGTATCTCAGTCAGCTCCTTAGACAAGCACAGATCTAGCGGGAAGGACTGAATCCCACTGCCTGCTATTGTGCACATAATCAGAGTTTGACCCGGTCTTTCAGTGGACAAATTACTTAAGTTGCTCTGGAGAGAGGAATGTCAAACGGAAAAGCCTTCCATTGGGTGGTTGTTTGTGTGAGAAATACTGAATAAGATACTACAAGGTGAATTTAGCAGCATTAAAAGGTTAGAATGTGTCCAATCAAATGTTAATACACTGTAAAATTCTGGCTCAAAACTAAAGAGAATGAGATTTCACATGCAATTATCCTGAAACTATCTGGGCAGACCTTGCTGAAAGGAAATTAACCATTGAGAAACTAATGTTTATCAAAACACCAAATCTGGGTAACTGATACTATTTATACAAAATGTTGTCGGTTACTGCAAATGCATTTTCAAAATCCAGCTTCTAGGAACACCTTTTGTAACAACATTTTCTTAATCCGCATCATTTTCTGTTTCACAGTATAAGAATGTGATGGAAGTATCAGTGCTAATTAAAATTTGTTTTAAGTTGAGCATATTTAAAAAGACCATTGTACAAAGGATACAGAGATACTACATTACTCCAACAGGAAGGAAGTAGCCGTCTGGGTTTCATTTCTACACTTAAATCTAGATACTAATATACATGGGAATTGAGGTACACAGTTTCTTGACATATTAAGTATTATTTTATCAACATCTCATATACGTATTTCTTTAATTACGATTTTAAAGAAATAACTTTACATCGAAGGGATGCTTGATTCCTTTTTTAGCCTCGAGACCCTGTTCTCTTTAGCTCCTCACTCCAAGAATCATGCTTTTGCTATGATCAGCCTGTGTCAATTAGAAAATACAATTTAGTTAATAGAAGTTACCGCATCAGCCAATCTTTCAGAAACACATCTATCTTATAAATTAAGGTGCACCTATAATCAGATTTATTTTATTATTATTTTTCTACTTTCCTTTAAAAATATTTCAATCCTTATTAGATTAGTGATACGATGCCTAGTGATTGCAAATTGTATTAAGGGGACTAATGTGGGCTAATGCTTAAAGTTAAAAGGATTTCTATAGAAACAAATTTCTTTTTCTTAAACAAATACATGTTCGGTCAACAATATTTTCTAATTTTTACTTTAATGCTCAAGATCAAAATTGAAACATTTTCCCTAAAAAAGAAAGAAAGAAAGAAAGAAAGAAAGAAAGAAAGAAAGAAAGAAAGAAATGAAAAAAAATAAGTTGTTCTACTAAAAAAAATTGCAATCCGGCAGTGAAATGGAATTAGCTACAGAAATCTGCAAATGCAAGACTGAAATTAATAGAAAGCTGTCCATGAAAAGGACAATCGAACTGACTGAATTTGGAAGGCTTCGCAAAAAGGAATCCTGAGCAGATGATCATCTGGAGAACCTGAGTTGATCACAGTCAAGGTTGCCAGGCCAACTCTGAGCCATCTGAATTCAGTGTTTCTGGTTCAGAGCCTGGACACCTGTACTTTTAAATATATTGGGTAATTTTGATATGCAGCCAAAGTTGGTAATTATGACACCTTGAAATAGAAAGCCAAGAAAAGAGGTAAGGCCTCAAAGGGTGAACTTGCAAATTTCCATTGTTTGGTGTCTCCTCGCTCTGAAGTCATAAATCTCCAAATGGACTATGAGTAATTCTAGGACATGCAGTAGTCATTCCAAGGGTCCAGAACCCTGCAGTGTAATCTGTGCACGTTCCTGATGTATCAGGCTTGTTTGTTTGTTTGTTTCTTTCTTTCTTCATATTCAAATGAACACAGCTATATTATGGAATAAAAGATTTTAGATATTCATGTTTTCTTCACATAGTCACACACACACACACACAGTCACACAGTTGACTCTTGAATAACAGGGGTTTGAATTGCACAGGTCCATTAATATATGATTTAAAAAAATTTGTTTCTCAGGCTTAGTTTATTATAAGAATACAATATATAATGCATATAGTACACAAAATATGTTTTCATTGACTGTTACAAGTAAGGTTTTTGGGAAACAGTAGGCTATGAGTAGTCACGTTTAGGGGGAGTCCAAGTTCCATGTAGACTTTTGAGTGCCCCTAATCTTTGCGTTGTTTAAGGATCAAGTTCCAGAGAGAGAGTTAGGACAAAAAGTTTTCCCCTACCTTCCTGGGTTCTTTTGGTTGGTTCAATTATTAAAAATATAAAGAGCATTGAATTTGAGTTTTAAAATTTTTAATTATTTAAAAATTTTGGTTTGATTTATTGTTTTAAAATTTTATCCTGACTTTCAAAGAAGTTAGTCGGTTTAAGAGTTATAGCCTCAAATGGAGAATCAACTGAAACCCTCAGTGAATTTTCTCAGTGGTTGAGTCAATTATTGGTCAAGGGAGGACGACTATTCCTACGCTCAGAATTCACTTTCCACAGATTAACATCAGTGATAATAGCACAAGCTATCATTATTTTGCTTCTTATGAATCAGTTACTGGACCAGATATTTTTAGTAGATTATCTTGTTTAATGCTTCTTTTGAAGAGTTAGCTTATCCTCATTGGACACACGAAGAAATTAACCGCACAGCCAACATGTTTCAGTGTCCCTACTGCTGATTTGATTATAAATGCATTTATCATCACTTTTTAAAAAGTTAACAATAGTTTGTATGTCTACTCAGCAAATATTCATTGTGTTTCTGCATTGTGTCATATGCATAATTCCAATTGCAGAGAAAAAGGTAAAGAAGAAAACAAGACAGGAAAAAAAAAAACAACAAACCTTCAACCTTTGTGAAGCTTCCCCAATCAGCTTCTTTTAAATTATCTGTTTAGTTCTTATTCTATTTTCCTTTGAATGACTTCATGCACATCTGAAATAAGGCTCTAATATTCATATCTGGACTGATGTTTTTCAATTCTGTCTCCATAGCCTAGAATTGACAGACCTAAAAATGCAAAGCAACAAGAAACCATTGTAACCTTCTATGGTTTACGTTGATTGCACTCTTCTGTTGTGATTGCTTCCCAGAATAGGTTTTCCTATGGTTTATACCCCTAGGAATAATGGGGAGAGATTTTTGTCTGTTTTATTAATCACTATAACTTCAGTTTCTAGAAATGTTCTTGGCCAATCTTTGGTAATGACCGTTAACAACTGTTTCTACACAGCTTCAGTATTATTAAGGTGCCCAATCATCCTCCTTTAGGGAGGACAGTTCTTCTTTTCTAAGTTCCATCCTCCCTCGAAAAGTGTCCTCCTACATGTCCTCCTTTCTGATATTGGAAGACTAATCTGTAAATGTCTGTATTCTATCAATGCAGAGTTGATCCATTGCATGTGATGTGACATATTTGTATCTAAATGAGTACTTTTTTTTTACAATTATTATTAAAAATTAATAGGCATGTAAGCATAATTACAATATAAATATTACAAATGTTTTTATTACGCATTTATCATATTATAGTGTATTATTGTTGCAATAAATAAATTTTTTTATTTAGAATATTATTTTCTTTAGTTTATTTTTGTTCTCCTTTTCATTGTAAAATAGTTGGTCCCCTTAGTATTATTTACATATGTAATGCCTCATCTCCTCAGTTGCAAAGGGCTAAAATCTCAATCAAATACCTTTCTTCTTTCTTTTTAAATGTGTCTCAATCAATAGTATCACCATTTTCTCAATTACAAGGAAAAAGAATTTGGAGTTAGATTCACATGTATTTTTCTCTCATCTGATCTAAGTTGTCACAAATGGTATTGATTTTGCCACCTTTATCTGTAATTCATTTGGAATATACATAAATCACACACATACATACAAGAGTAATCATACACAGATATTACAAATAATTTCACTTAGAAAATTCTTTTAAACAAACACTTGTTCTCAAATGAATAGATACTGTTCTCTTTTACATTAATGGCCTCAGTTGAATTTTTTGTAATAGCGGTTGTGAAAAGACCATATTTAATTAAGTTTGGACTCGAATTTGTTTGTTCTAGATTTCAAGTTCAAGAAACTAAACTGCTCTACCATTGTTTTTTATTGGGGATATTTCAGAGAGAGAGAGAGGGAGAGAGAAAGAGAGAGAGAGAGGAGTGGGAAGGGAAAGGGGGAAGGGAGAAAGAGAGAGAGAATCATCAACTTGTTCCTCTTAGTTGTTCCATTTTGTTGTGTACTCATTGATTGCTTCTCTTACATGCCCCAACCTGGGATGGAACCTGCAACCTCTGTGGACTGAAACAACGCTTGATCCCCTGAGTTCCCAGCCAAGGCCTAGTCTGAAAACAAAATCATGCTATAATATTACTACAATGTGCTTGCAGTACCAAGAACTTGGTCTTAAGTTTCCTGATAGTTTCTAAAGCTTCTTGACAAATAAAATTTTTGTATGATATACAAAAAAATGTAAAAAGATATAATCTTAGCAAAACCATTCAGTCTGATATTCATATATATCAGATGCAGTTAAATCATGAGACGTTAAAATCCAGTTGCAATAATGACATTTTATATAATTCTTAGTAAGCATTAGCATTCTAATGTAAATTAGTCAAGTCCTTTTGGAAAGCTATTTTAGTACTAACATTGTAAAAAAAAATATGTATACTTAGACCCAATGAGTTCCCTCTAAGAACGTGTATTATAGAAATGTATCTCACAGATTTAAAAAAAAAAAAATTTATTTATTCATTTTAGAGAGGAGAGATAAAGGGAGAGAGAGAGACAGAGAAGGAGAGAGAGAGAAGAGAGAGACAGAGAGAGAAGGTGGGGAGGAGCTGGAAGCATCAACTCCCATATGTGCCTTGACCAGGCAAGCCCAGGGTTTCGAACCGGCGACCTCAGCATTTCCAGGTCGATGCTTTATCCACTGCGCCACCACAGGTCAGGCTCACAGATATTTTTAAGCATATACATACAATTGCGCTGCAGGATTTGTTGTAATAGAGAAAATGGATACAAAGTTAACATGCAGAGATATATGAATGGGTAAATTATGATATATCCATGGTATGAAACACTAGCACCTACTCAAAAATGTAGTAGATTAGATTTATATATATTGGCATGAAATGATTTTAAAGACTTTTCTTTTTAAAAAGCAACTTGTAGTAAAATATGTTTAGCAAAATCACAATTTTGTTTAATGGAAGAAACCATATGAATGTATGTATAAGTAAAAAAAAATACAGAGAACTTCATATAGACAGCAGCTCATTCTCTGAGAAATATGGTTGGAATGGTAGATGTTATGATGACAGACGTTCATAAGTTTGATATTTTATGCAATGAAGAATTCAAGGATAAAAATAGAAGAAAGTATTCATAATTAAAGTTTAAAAATGCATAGATACGTATTAAATTTTTTATGAATTTATAAGTACTATCACCTAAATTTAATAAACTCATATGCTGTAACATGGTTACACAAAATGTTAACAGTTATAAAATCACATCTTTTAAAAATGGATTTGAGGTCAAGTACTTTTCCTCATTTCAGCTTTTCAAACATTAATTGGAAGGAAACAATTTTGACTCATTAACATGACCTTTCTACCCATTGGCTGCATTTTCTGTCCCCTCTAATGACTTCCCAGGTTGATTTTTAAAAGCATGGTTTCTATTTTGGGATCCTGAATTCATTCATATCTATCTTCATTGTGACTATTTTTTTTTAAAGATTTTATTTATTGATTTAACATAGAGGAGAGAGAGAGAGAGAGAGAGAGAGAGAGAGGATGTAAGAATGAGGTGTACCAACTCATAGTAGTTTCACTTTAGTTGTTCGTTGTTGCTTGTCCCATGTGCCTTGACCGGGCCAGCCAAGGGTTTCAAACCTACTACCTCAGCGGTCCAGGTTGACGCTCTATCCACTGTGCCACCACAGGCCAGGCACTTCTGATAATTGTTTTAAAGTTTCAATAGATTAAGGTACAGATTCCCTTTGAACTTATACTTAAACTTCAAATATCGGCCCTGGCCAGTTGGCTCAGCGGTAGAGCGTCGGCCTGGCATGCGGGGGACCCGGGTTCGATTCCCGGCCAGGGCACATAGGAGAAGCGCCCATTTGCTTCTTAACCCCCCCCCCTTCCAATCTGTCTCTCTCTTCCCCTCCCGCAGCCGAGGCTCCATTGGAGCAAAGATGGCCCCGGTGCTGGGGATGGCTCCTTGGCCTCTGCCCCAGGCGCTAGAGTGGCTCTGGTTGTGGCAGAGTGACGCCCGGGAGGGGCAGAGCCTCGCCCCTGGTGGGCGTGCCGGGTGGATCCCGGTCCGGCACATGCGGGAGTCTGTCTGACTGCTTCTCCCCGTTTCCAGCTTCAGAAAAATACAAAAAAAAAAAAACCCAAAAAAACCCTTCATATTATTTTCCTCATTGTTCCTAAGCAAGATATACTATTTTTTTTGAACTTTTAAAAACTAACAAATATCTTAGAGCTATTATTAACTATATTACATGAGATAGTTATTAATACTTAACTTACAACTTATTTTTATAATTTTATTAAATATTTTTATCATGCTTTTGTCATTATATGTTTTATGATATTACTTCTTTATTTCTCCTTAACAGTTTTTATTCTCTTATGATTAAGATTTAAACCTCCCCAAAGTCATTTGTCTAAATTCCTTTTTTTTCCCCCTCACTGTAAAGCAATTATAATAAATATTTTAAGAGTGTTTTACCATTTATAAGGTACATTCTTAGAAATTATTTCATGGAATTTCTTTTTACCAATTTTATCAGAGGTATTATTACATGAAATTTTCAAAGGAAACTAAGACTCAGAGAAATAAGGAGATGCGTATGTAATTACAGTCAATAAGTGTAAACCCACTGAACCTAAATCACTTACTTTATTCTTTTTTTTTTTTTTTTTGTATTTTTCCGAAGCTGGAAATGGGGAGGCAGTCAGACAGACTCCCGCATGCACCCGACCGGGATCCACCCGGCATGCCCACCAGGGGGCGATGCTCTGCCCATCTGGGGTGTTGCTCTGTTGCAACCAGAGCCATTCTAGCACCTGAGGCAGAGGCCATGGAGCCATCCCCAGTGCCCGGGCCAACTTTGCTCCAATGGTGCCTTGGCTGTGGGAGGGGAAGAGAGAGACAGAGAGGAAGGAGAGGGGGAGGGGTGGAGAATCAGATGGGCGCTTCTCCTGTGTGCCCTGGCCGGGAATCGAACCTGGGACTCCCGCATGCCAGGCCAACGCTCTACCACTGAGCCAACCAGCCAGGGCCAATCACTTACTTTATTCTTATTCTCCTCAATCATACTTCATGGCCTGCTTCTTCCGGACTTTTTCTTGTCACTTTCACAGGTATTTTTCTAAAATAACTTTATTAGCTCATTGAATGTTTACTATGCGTACTGGGAATTCAGCAGTGAAAAAACAATACAAAACAAAACAGAGAACGTCTCTTTCTCATGAAACGTACAATCTAGTAGTAAGAGTAAAAAACCTACATAACTATATATATGGTGTATTAGTGACTATAAGTGCTATGATGAAAAAAATGTAAAAAGGGCTACTTGGGGACCTGGGGAATTATTTTATATTGTATGAGCAAGGGAAGCTTCATTGTGAAGTTATGTTATTCAATCATTCATTCAATTTGTTAATTCATTTCTTAATATTTGTTCAGTGTACTCCTGTCAGGCACTTGGCAGCCTGATAGTTCAGTAAGCAGCTACCATTGTAGTTTCAAGAAATAATTTTTAACAATGATCCTTAACATTTTTGGCAACAAAGTTGCCTTTCAGATCTTTTGAATGCTGTGAGCCCTCTCTCAAGAAGATATATACATACAGAAAATGTCTATTTTAATTGTTCTTTGAAACTAAAACTCAAGATTAAAAACCCTTTTTTTGGGCTAAAATTATAACCTGGCTAAAACCCAGAAACACAGAGACATTTCTCAATTTCAAGGGAATTATGAGTAGTCTTGTATTTAGGATGGACAAAATTATAGCATATGGCTAAGGTATTCCATACTTCGGAGGAGAAAGCAACTGTGAGGACAGTTAAATGTTTGAACATAGAAAGCATTTATGAGGATTCTTTATATCGGAAAAAGGAATTTAGGGAAAAGAACACTATTATTTTTTTTTAATTTTCTAGGAAAACTTTTTAATGTTTATTTTATTGATTTTTAGTGATAGAGGGAGAGAGGGAGAGAGAGAGAAAGAGAGAGAAACAAGGACATAAATCTGTTCCTGTATGTACCCTGACTGGGGATCAAACCAACAAGCTCTGTGCTTTGGGACAATTCTCTAAGCAACTGAGTCACCCAGCCAGGGCTCTTAATTACAGTCAATAGGCGTAAACTTCAGATTATGTGAACCTGAGTCACTGGCTCTAACTTCTTCTTCATATTGCGTGGCCTGTTTCTCGCTGACATCCTTTTGTCACTTTCATAGGTAGTTTCTCTAAGATAAAATAACTGTAAAAGTCTTACTTTGCTATAGCATTTCTCCTCCTTCCTTTATATTTCCATTTGTTGTCCTAAAATTGTGTGTGCATTAGAAGTTTTCAGGGATACTTTTTTAAAATATAAGATACAATCTTCTTGACCGACCCTCTCGACACACACATGCTATTATTAAATTTTCGTGGCCAGTATACGTATCACATTTATCTTTGATTTCTATATTTGTGTTCATGTCATAGAGCCCTGGGTGGATAATATTTGATTTCTCAAGGTATCGTGAATCCTTAACCAGCCCCATAGTCAGGACAGGTGATTATCACCACCATTTAGGTTCTGTCCGTGGGACACACGAACTCTTAAGTTGGTTTCCCATGAGCCGTACCTCACCTCACGGTGCGCGGTTTTCATCAAAAAGGGAAAATATCTAGACAACCTCATTTATAATCACATCTTCATCCTTTAATTTTTCGTTTACTTTTCTCCTTTTCCAAGTGAGAGGTGGGGAGATAGAGAGACAGCCTCTCGCGTGAGCCCCCACCAAGATCCACCTGGGGCTGATGCTCTGCCCGTCTGCCGCCATGCCTACGCGTACCAGTTCCTTCCACAAAGCTTGCCTTCTACCTAGCTCACCAGCGTTATTGAATATGAAGTCCACTTGAACCACGAATGAAATTAGTTCATCAGTGCTGAATAGGACCTGCCTTATACCATAAGCCCTATTGAGTAACAAACACAGGAAATTCCATGGCAAACCAATACTACCCTCTTGTCACTTCACAGGAGAGTAGGGGGCGTCCAATCTGATCCAGAAACTATGCTTGGTGCTGTCACTTCAAATATAAAGGAGAGGCGAATTCTGGCCTAAAGAAGGCCCCGGAAAAGTTGGCAGTAGATGATGTTATCAGATATTTAAAAGGCAGTGCCAGGCTCCAAAGATGGGCAGCTATGTGACTGGTATGCGACTGGAGAGAGGTTCGACAAGATCTGGGCAGGGAGAAGGAGGTTGCCGGCAACAGCGTGGACAGCCTCTGCAAAAGGCGTGGTCCTTTAGGGGAACGCTGCTTCTGACGTGTGCGAGACGGGATCGCACGAAGGTAAGGTGGCTAAAGCTGTTAGGTTTCCTAGAGTCTAACTTTGTGGAAAGAGAAGTTGATGTCATCACCATGATATTCCTTTAGATAATCATCTGCAAAAATATCTGAAGTAACAAATAGCAGTGCCAAAACATTTTACTTTTGAAAGTAAAAAGTCTATAAATGGGGCTTGTCTGCTAATTCTGCCTCTGTTCTCTCGATAACCAGTCTGGGTCCCGAAAGCATGAATGGGAACTTTGATGATAAGCAGCTTTCAACTGAATTTAGACATTTGGTTTAGATTGCTTCCCTGGATAAGTTAGAAATGCCACGGATGTTGTATCGCTCCAGGCAAGTGATTGACTTAACAGGGGTTCCTATTTTCAGAGGAAGTAAACTGTGGGAGTAGGTGTCGTTTCAATTACAGTCTCTCCTCTACTTTCAGTCCTGAGCTATTACTCAACTAGCTGCCAGCACGGAACAAAGATGGAAAGGCTGAAACCATTGTTGCCTATGGGTTTTCTTTGTGTCTTTTTTCATACCACTGGAAAAAAGTTACGAGCCACAAAATTCGTTCCTGTATTTGAGAAGTGATGAAGATTTTAGTAATGTCAATGGCCATCAAATCTTGAGGCTTCTAAAAAGTTTAACATGACGACAAAATGATTCTGTTACTGATGCATATTTTTAAGAAGTGACCAGAGCTTATCATATAGGAATTTATTTTAAACAGTGAGAATTAATTATCTTTGACTCAAAAAAGAATTTAAATTAAAATTTTTCAAACCTTTTTTTTAAAAAAAGTTTTATCCACTAAACTCAATTAAAGAAGTAAATATAAATTTATATGTAAACACATATTTTTTTTAAGTTTGGCTATATAGTATGAGGCTGCCAAGTTCATAAAGAGGGGTCTACTGGATCAGTCAGCTAGATACATTCTATGCTGAGAGGAAAAAGATACATTTCACAACTTTTCCAGAAAAGATCCACAAGATCTGATTAAAGAATCTCCATTTCCATAAAGCCTGCTATACATTAGTCTCACTGGGTCGAGAAGTGACTTGAAGAGGAACAGAGACTGATGGTAATATTAGGTGTTCTTTTTGTTGGACATTGAGTATGTACAACTAAGTTTTCTAATTATTTAACAAGTTCTGTCTCACTTAGCCTCATAGCACAATGAGTGAGGTAACAACGTTAATGTGTTTCACGGAAAGGAATTTCTTATTACATTGTCTCTGGATTACTCTTACTTATGAAGGTCTCTTGCTCCCACATTTCTCCAGCTAGAGAGACAATAATCATAGGATCAATGTCCCCTTGGAACTATAGAAGTGATGTGCTGACTATTATTTCATAGAGGTTTTTGCTTGTTAAGGAATTTAAAAAAATGCTGTACAACAAAAAGCATTTATTAAGTGTCTTCCATATTCACAGATTTGTAGTGGAAAACATTAGACACATTCTACATGGAGAGAAAGAGTAGAGAATGATACAGAGTCAATATACTCAGAAGATAGCTTCCTTTATCCTTTTCCTTTTCTTTGTCATTATACAATAAAAGATTCCTAGGGGATATTTCTGTTCTCCTACTTTAATTATAGTGTATTTCTGGATGTATGGTCAGTCGTAGGCGTGCTCTTTGATCTTGTCATTCTACATGAATGTTTGAGGAAGTACTTCCATTCTCCTTTAATATGCATCTGGACATGTACTAAGTAAATATTATTGTACTGTTTCTCTGGCTTTCATGGGTGTGCCAGATCAAAAAGAAAAACATTAAAAGGTAACTTAATCCACAACTAAATTAATAATTATCTATGGGTCGGATTTAGAGACTGAGACCAAAAAAAAATTAATAATAATATTGAAGACTAAAATCCAAATCGAAATCCTTTGCTAGTGTTTAAACAGGACTAAAAACTTCAAAGCTAAAAGAACTCTTACGTTTGTTTGTTAGGTCTTCTTAGCAACTGAAGATGTCATTTTCCAATACTATGTTACAAGTAGAATTATTGCTATCTTATTATTCTCGTCTTAATTGGACGTTTGAAAACGTTTGAGCTATTTTTATAAAACATCAGTCTTAAACTGTAAATAATTCTTTGTGATTATAAAACAGATGATGCCAGAATGACATTTTACAAAAGAATTCATTATTAATATAATTCATGTCTTTCAATTGAGCTAAGGTTCTTAAGACTTAAATTTTGGAAATATATGTGTTAAGATAAAATGTTCAGAGAAAGAAACATTTTATTTGCTGTATAAATTTCATTAATTAATTTAGAATTAATTTGTCATCAAGTCCCATAGTATAGGATATAAAAGTCATTCCAAGAGTTTGAAAATGATCATCTAAGGACAAATACAATAAAGCATTGATTCAAACATAAGAAACTTAAAAATGTTAGTGGGCTTGAAAGGTGAAACTCATTTAAAAAATAAGTTCAGCCTGACCATGTGGTGGCGCAGTGGATAGAGCATCAGACTGGGATGCAGAGGACCCAGGTTCGAGACCCCAAGGTCACCAGTTTGAGTGTGGGTTCATCTGGCTTGAGCATAAAGCTCACCAGCTTGGACCCAAGGTTACTGGCTCAAGCAAGGGGTTACTCAGTCTGCTGAAGGCCCGTGGTCAAGGCACATATGAGAAAGAATCAGTAAACAACTAAGGTGTCGCAACAAGAAACTGATGATTGATGCTTCTCATCTCTCTTTGTTCCTGTCTGTCTGTCCCTATCTATCCCCCTCTCTGACTCTCTCTGTCCCTGTAAAAAAAAAAAGCTTTTAAAAAATAAGTTCATACACGATAATTAGTAACACAGGACTCACATAGGTTTCTACAAATATATATATTTACAATACCCTCTGCAATGACATGATAAATTTGGTATGCTTTCATTCTTTAAATAATACTCACTGATTAGTTCTAGTGTATTTAGACTTTGTGCTAGGTGTCTTACAGAGATCAGTAGTGCAGAGGGGACATCAGGAAGACAGATCTCTAACACTGAATAATTCATATTATGAGCAGGCAGGTAGTCACACACATGTATTAAGTACACGTGTTTTGAGGGCAAAAAGACAAGAGTAACTTTATATAGCTCATTCAGGATTAGAAAGAGGTTTGAGTTTGACATTCTGAGGACAACTTTGCCCATGCATAAAAGAATTAGCACCAGTAGCTAATTCAGAACTGGCATAGAAGAGTCATAAATTTGAAACAGGATAGGGTTTATCATGTCCTTATGAAATCGAGAAGCCACAATGTTCACCATTTAGGAGACCTAAAAAATCCCCATTCAAAATCCCCTGTCAAAACCCCCTCTGCATGTGTTGGCAGTGTTATCAATCGTTGATTATGTCTGAAAGGATCTACTGCTCTTTGAGTAAGAGTCATGTTTCTCCTGTGGTTTGAGATATTTCCATTGTGATGCTCACAACTATTTTTAATATTTATGGAATGGTGCTTCAGTCTGTTGCAAATTGAGAGCATATGTTCACCAGAGACAAGAACCAGAAGAATGCCATACATTTTATGAACTGTTAATAAGTCCGTAAACTGATTGTTTTGTAGCCAAAACTCTGTTACTACTGGCATCGGTTGACATTCCAATTTGGCTTTCTGGTTGAAAATGAGTCTGTTCTAAAGTTATAGATCTGTTTTTTGCCCTACTTTTGCTTAAAATAGCATCAGATTTCATTTATGGAACATAATTTTAGGAGGAAAAAGAAATGGGGTTGCACTGTTGCCTTTTTGTTCTTAGATGAAGCCAACATTCTCTTAGACGTTGTGTTAATTTTCTAGAAATTTAACAGGCACAACAAAATGTCTGTTGAGTAACCTTGTCAAACCTAGTCTTGCTTTTTAAATATATGGTGCTAAAGTGGATAGAGTAACACCCCTATCATGTCACATCCGTTTTTGGAAAGTACCTACTGATGGAAAACGAGTCATTATTCAGTTTTGTAAATGTTTAAAACTAATCAGATAGGATCTGCAAATATACTTTTAAACTAAAAAGCACTTTAGATATGCCTGATAATACTTATTACTTTATTTTAATATCATTTTGTAGATGCAGTTTTCACCCCTCATTTCACTTTCTCCCTTTCAAGATACCTTTCGGACGACGGATTAATGTTATCATTAACAAATGTTTATCAGTTATCTGTGAGTTTGAAAAGTTTTGTCTTAGGAATTGAGCACAGAAAAAATGTGGAAGACATGATTCTTGTCTTTGAGGGTTATTTTTTCTATCACCCAAAGTTTACAGTTTCTATTAGGGTTTACTCTTGGTGTTGTGCTTCCTGTGGATTTGACAAGTGAATACTGACATGAATTTTCCATGATATCATTATACAGAGTATATAATTGCTCTAAAAATCCTTTGTGTTCAGCCTATTCATTCTTCCCTCTCTCCAAATGATCAGCAAAGGCTTAGCTTAAGTGGAACTTATCAGAAGAGGCAGGACTTTGAATAAGCACAGAAATAGAGGAAAAGGTGTGTGGATTGAGAAAATGGCAAAGGGTAACTCCGGGGGGGGGTGTATATGGGGTACTTTTTTGGTATTTCATCTATGCTGTTTTAATAATTCTTATAGGACCCAAAGACCTTCAGCAACACATTTGAATCACATCAAGCCCAATATAGATGGGAGTGAGCTTCTGATGTTGAGAGATTCCATAAACATCTGGCCATCGTTCATGTAACTCTTCTTTAGTGGTCTATTTCTAATAGGAGGGTTCTTAAAGTCTGGGGTGGTATTTTTAGCCAAAATCAAGGATTTACTCTTTCTTTCTTTTTCCCCTTCAGTGCACATTAAGTAGGGCATTTTGTCCCAGGTAGAAATATAATATAAAGGACTAATAGAATAAGTTGGAGAATTCTAGGAGTTATAACGTATAGATAGTTAGAATATTTATCAGAAAGTAGATGCTGAATACCTCCAATGTATTAGTTATTGTATTAGCTACAATGGAGAACATAAAATCACCGAAATGTTATCTGTATCTTCAAATATGCCTATTCTTTTTTTTTTTTTCATTTTTCTGAAGCTGGAAACAGGGAGAGACAGTCAGACAGACTCCCGCATGCGCCCGACCGGGATCCACCCGGCACGCCCACCAGAGGCGACACTCTGCCCACCAGGGGGTGATGCTCTGCCCATCCTTGGCATCGCCATGTTGCGACCAGAGCCACTCTAGCGCCTGAGGCAGAGGCCACAGAGCCATCCCCAGCGCCCGGGGCCATCTTTGCTCCAATGGAGCCTTGGCTGCGGGAGGGGAAGAGAGAGACAGAGAGGAAAGCGCGGCAGAGGGGTGGAGAAGCAAATGGGCGCTTCTCCTGTGTGCCCTGGCCGGGAATCGAGCCCGGGTCCTCCGCACGCTAGGCCGCAAATATGCCTATTCTTAAAGAACCCAACACAGGAAGCAGAGAACTAAGACATACCTTTTTATATTTATTTGGAAAACCACTTACTTCAATGCTGAAGGTCAGCACTGTGAGATAAAGCTTGCAATAGGAAGCTTACCAATGACAGAAAGCATACAGTTCTTTTTAAAAATGTATTTTATACAAATTCAAGAGGTCCCTCATGTTTGTTATCAGTCTTAATATGCACTTCTTGCTAAAAGTGGGTCTTTCCTGGTTTTGGTCAAGAACAAGAATTCTTATAATTATTATTAGAAAGAACACCATTGACTGGAAGATGATGTCCCCAGGGGATAAAACAAGAATGACGTTTTTAGGCTATGTCATGTTATTTTAACAAGGAGTTGTTCAACAAAAGTACTTGGCTCTGCTGAGCTGTAAAGACATGGGTTCAAAAAATACATATAAATAACAGCGGACACATTGGACATTTTCCAGGATTGATTGAAAGACACTGTTTACTAGAGGAAGAATCTTATAGGAACCCCCAGTCATCTAGAAGGGTAATTGCTTTCTTTGCGATACCCTTACGTGCACTCTGGTGCTCACTCATGGTCAGATGGAGAGCCATCCAGGCCGAAGGCAACCATGTTAATTCTGAGTCTGAGTAGAGATACAGGAGTCTGTCCTGTAACAAATAAATAGGTGTCGGAGATTGCTATCCATCTTGCAGTAAAAACAAATTCTCTGTTTCATTAGTACATGATTGAAAATGTACTATAGAAGCAACGTTATTCCTCTGAACGCTGAGCTTAACGACCAAACTCAGAAAACCTTGTGGATTTGGATTAATTTGGGACTGAACTTTAATATTGCTTCATTGATTTTAATATAAATATTAATTTGAGCTAACTCCTAATTAAGTACTTATAAGTTAAAACTTTGCTTCAATAAATAGATAAGTTTATTAAGATATTTAAAAACCTGTTTTAATAGGCAAATAAAAATGTTTCCTACCATCAGGCTTACACCCTGTGTATACTTGGCAAAATCTTCCCGGCAGTGCGTGTGAGAAGGTTCAACGCTTCCAGAGAATCGCTAACACGTTGGCTTCATTAATCCCCGGCTCCCTTATGACTGAAAATTAGTCATAAGCCTAGTTACGCATTCACTTGAGAATAACAAGATGGGAAGGGATTTTGTACTCAATTATCTGTATAACTTTCTCCCTAAAAGGAAATGCCATTATATTTAAAATAATTACTAGACACAGTGTATTATGAGCCTGAGATTCCAGCCTATAAATTGTGAGTAATAACATTTGTCTTGCTGATTATTGAGGACTACATGTCCATTATTTTACTGAAGTGCATTTAATATATATATATATATATATATATATATATATATGAAAGTTTCTCTTGAAACTCAAGGACTTTCCATATGCTGAACATTGTTAACATTACCTGAGACCAGAAAATGTGTGTTGACGTTTGCAGTCCAGATTTCTTGAAGAGTACTCTCAATTTTCTCTTGTCCTCTTAAAATAAGCCACTCTTAACACTCCCTGATATGTAGGCCAGGCTAGTATCAATTTACACTGCCAGCTCATAAAACTGACCACATTTATTTTTTAGAATCTCCCGTAAAGGGATGGAGTTGCTCTGCCCCTCGAATCTGAGCTGGTGTTGTGTGACTTACTTTGACCAATGGAATGGAGTAGAAGTGATAGGGAACCTATTCTGAGCCCAGAATTCAGAACCCTAATATTCTTTGGCATTAGCTCTTGGAACCCTGCACCAAATTATGAATAATCCCTGACTAGCTTCCTGGATGACGAGAGAGCACACAGATCAGAGATATACCCTCCAGGCTGAAGGCATGCTAAGCAGTTTCCCAGCAGACAATGCAGCTACACAGTGTGTGAGTAAGCCCTGTGTAGAGCAGAAAAAACACCCAGTTGAGCTTGTCCTTAATTGCTGATCCACTGAACTGTACAGAAAGAAAATAGCTATTGTTTTGAACCACTAAGTTTTGTTTCGATAGTTATGAGGCAAAAACTAATTGATACACCTACTGACATCCAAAACACAAGTCATATAATCTCTCTCACGTTACTCTTGATCTTGTTTTTTTTTTAACACTGTCAGAATATCTTTTTTCTTGTCTCAATATAATCACATTGTCTTCCTAAACATTTCTTAGATCTTTGAAGACAAATGTGAGTTGTCTTCATGTGTTCAAAGAATTTTAAAAACAATTTGTATTTAATGATATCTAGGGTGAGCATGCTCTCAATTAATGAGAAAGTAATTGACAAAAATACTAAAGAACATAGCACTCTTCACCAATTGACCTCACACATTACATTATTCAATAAGTACTATTCTCGAACGTGAAAATACAATTTTAGAAGAAATAAAAATGCATAAGAAGGTTTCAGATGATCAATTCTACTATTGAATATAATGCTTCATCAAACTCATTCATGTATATGAAAAGTACTCACATGTTAGAGTGAGAGACATATATGAAAATATGAAAACGTATACCTGTGTTTCTTAGGCATACTTAAAAAAAAAGTATTATTGTTTCCTATTTTCTACCACCAAAGCAAAACCTTCCAAGAAACATGGAGTAGCATATAAATATAGAATTTTAAAAAGCTGGAATAGTCTCTATCCAATTAAGCAGAATTTTAAAATGTACATAGAATAAACAACTTATACACACAAATGCCATCTAGCATACTTGTTTTTAGACATCTTATTGGCTATTCACAAAATGACAATAAGCATAAGGAGGCTATACAGAAGGGGGCAGGGTATAGATGAAAATTCTCTGTACCTTTCCCTCAGTGTTGTTGTGAATCTGAAATTGCTGTAAAAATAAAATCATAATTCATAAAAGACAGTAAAAAGATCTTTAGTACTGGGTTGGACACACTGACAATCACAAGTGAGATTGTGTATCTGATAGTAATGATTTTAGAAAATAGCAGTAATGCTTTTTTTTCTATTAAATCCATTTTTAGAGAAAAGAGAGAGAGAGAGAGAGAAGGGGGAAGAGCAGGAAGCACCAACTCCCATATGTGCCTTCACCAGGCAAGCCCAGGGTTTCAAACGGGCGACCTCAGTGCTCTAGGTTAACGCTTTATCCACTGCGCCACCACAGGTCAGGCCAGAAGCTTTTCAAAAATACACTAGCATCAGGAGAAGAAGCCACCAAAATAGAATAATTATTCAATATTAGTGAAGTAAAATAAAGATTAATAAAATAAAATAAAAAAGACCAGCTTACTTTGTTCAAGTCTCTTTCATAATCTAGCATTATTGAATATGAAATACTTAAAAAAATCTGTTGGACATTAAAGGCAAGTCAGTCTGAGTTAGTTATGACTGATTACAAATTATGTTCGAGGAGATTACTTTCAAGTGCATACAACAATTCTGAATGTGGCCACATACATCTTTGGATCCTCCTTTAAAAATTCTTGCATCTTTATTTATTTTTTTCTTATTTTGTTTATTTATTTATACCTAGTGTGAAAGTAAACTTCAGCTTTATGCCTAAATTATTTCTAATTCTGAATTACTAAAATCTTTTCCAATATTGATATTTGGGACAGATTTGCTAGTAACATTTTCAAATTTAAAAATATGAGACTCGTCAATTAACTAATGTTTTCTGGCTTAGGTATGTTTTAATTATACTCTTCACTGTAATGCTTTGTTAAGTTGTTGATGGAATGTGGCAATTTCTTGCACATTTCTGTGGTTTCCAGGAGGGTAAGGACAAAATATTAATACAGGTTTCTTGAGGAAAACTGGGGATATAATTTCCCAAATGTTAAATCTCTCAAGGGAAGGTATGAAGGTACCTGTATCTTAGCATGGTATCTATAGAGACTCAAACATTCTCTGGCATATAGTATTTGCTAAGAGATAAAGTAAGAAATTTAATTATACTGATTCAGTCATCAATAAGGCTTTAGATTAAAATGCCAGGAGAAGTTATAAGATAAATATTTTATTATTATCATTATTACACACTTATTATCCTGTTCGCTAATTGCAATTATTTTTGTGTCAATAATTTACATCTAGAAAAGACAGAATTGACCAATAGAAGCAGCTTGCAGTTTACACAGTAAATTCAAAACAGTTTCAAGTTTGGACTTTCACTCAAGACTGTGGGGAAGGTAGGTGAACGCAGTCAAACTCTCCCACAACCACATCAGTATTACAACTAAACTACAGCACAGCCGTCAGGTAGAACCACCGGAAACCTAGCTGAATGGAAGTCCTACAACTAAAGATTTGAAGAAGCCATCTCTAGACTGGTAAGGGGGGCGGACGCATGGAGCAGGCTGGTCCCACGCCTACGTGCGGTGGTTTAAAACCAGGAAGGATACTTTGGCTGCGGAGGTCCCCTCTGAGGAGCAGGAGGTCCCAGGCCCCCACCAGGGGTCCCAACCCACGTTCCGGAGAAGTCCCCATAACCTCTGGCTGTAAAACTCAGGAGGGATTGTGGCTGAATGAGAGAGAGGGCTGCCGGAGTCCGAGGCGTTTCTCTTAAAGGGCCCATGCATGAAGGACACAAACTCACTCCCTCTGAGCTGCAGTGCGAGGGCAGCATCTGGAAAGGAACCAGGGTCATATGAGAGGAACTGAGTGGTCTAGCAGTTGCGCTAGACCTAGGAGGGACAACTTCCCTCCAGACAAAAGTGATGGCAGAGGCCATTGTTCCTTTTTTGAAGATCACCCTCCACAGAGCTGGTGTGTGTGGGGGGTACCACATGTGGGTCTCCATCAACCTGGCTCACACTGTTCACCTCATGCTGGTGACCCCACGACACCCCACCCCACCCAACGTGCAGGCCCATCCAAGCCGCTTCGAGTGGCGTTTCCATTGAACTGGTTGTTGTTGTTTCATGCTTAGACTTTCCAAAACTCTCTCAAACAAGCAGCATCTGTCTTCTGCATACCCCGTACCTCTTGCTATAAGTGGCCCCAGGCCAGGCAGTCACAGCAGCCCATACTGGTTTGCAGCTGGGCTTCTCCTGGGCACCTCCAAGCCCAGCACAGGCAGAAGCCCTCTGGTGGCCCCAGGCCAGGCAGTCACAGCAGCCCATGCTGGTTTGCAGCTGGGCCTCTCCCGGGCACCTCCAAGCCCAGCACAGGTAGCAGCCCTCTGCAGGTCACTCTGTAGTGCCTGCCTGGTGGCCCCAGGCCAGGCAGTCACAGCAGCCCATGCTGGTTTGCAGCTGGGCCTCTCCTGGGCACCTCCAAGCCCAGCACAGGTAGCAGCCCTCTGCAGGTCACTCTGTAGTGTCTGCCTGGTGGCCCCAGGCAGGGCACAGGCAGCGGATGACCTTGCATTTCGCAGGAGGCCCCAAAGTCAGTGCACCCAGCAGAACAGCAGAAAGCTCCAGACCACACCAGAATGTAACCCTACCACTTCCATGAGTGACACACCCACGGAACGGACTGGGAAAGTCCCACTGAAACAAGCTCCGCCCCATAGGGTGGATTCCTACACAGCACGGCAGCTCCGCTATAGTTACAGTAGACTGTCAGCATCCTTACAGTCGCCTGGCCTGGGGGTCAATCTCCCGCAGTGACGCCCGCCTACCACAATCAAGGCTCAACTACAACACAACAGCTCTCGGAGCCCACACCGGGGAGCAGCTGGCGTGTTCAGCCTGAGTGCCCAGGAAAGCTGCACCCCTGGGCCCTGAAGGACAGCTACTACATACAGTAGGACACTCGACCAAGGTCAGGAGACAGAGTGGCTCTACCTATTACATAGAAACAAACATTAAGAAACATAAAGACAAAATGCAGAGTCAAAGGGATGGGTTTCAAATAAAAGAACCGGAGAAATCTCCAGGAGAAGAACTAAAGGAAATGGATGCAAGCACCCTTCCAGATACAGAGTTCAAAGCAAGAGTTACAAAGATGCTCAAGGGACTTCGTGAGAACTTCCATAGCATGAACAAGGACATAGAAACCATAAAAAGGAACCAATCAGAAATGAAGGCTACACTAACTGAAATGAAGAATAATTTAGAGGGAATTAACAGTAGAGTAGATGACGTCAAGAATCAAATCAGCAACCCTGGCCGGTTGGCTCAGCTGTGGAGCGTTGGCCTGGCGTGCAGGAGTCCCAGGTTCTATTTCCGGCCAGGGCACACAGGAGAAGCCGCATCTGCTTCTCCACCCCTCCCCCTCTCCTTCCTTTCTGTCTCTCTCTTCCCCTCCGGCAGCCAAGGCTCCATTGGAGCAAAGACGGCCCGGGCGCTGGGGATGGCTCTGTGGCCTCTGCCTCAGGTGCTAGAATGGCTCTGGTCGCGACAGAGCGACGCCCCAAATGGGCAAAGCATAGCCCCCTGGTGGGCATGCCAGGTGGATCCCGGTCGGGCGCATGCGGAAGTCTGTCTGACTGCTTAGGAAAAATGAAAAAAAAAAAAAAGAAAAAAGAATCAAATCAGCAATTTGAAATAAAAGGAAGCAAAAAATACCCAATCAGAACAGCAAAAAGAAAAAAGAATCCAAAAATTAAAGATAGTATAAGGAACTTGTGGGAGAACTTCAAATGTAACAACATGCACATCATGGGGGCCCTGCAAGAAGAAGAGAGCAAGAAATTAAAAACACATTTGATAAAATAATGACAGAAAATGTCCTTAACCCAGTTAAAGAAATAGACATACAAGTCCAGGAAGAACAGAGAGCTCTAAAACAAGGCAAACTTGAAGACACATCATAATTAAAGTACCAAAAGTTTATGACAAAGAGAATCTTAAAAGTGGTAAGAGAAATGCAGTTAGTTACCTATAAGGTCCCAGAAGGCTATCAGCTGGTTGCTCAACAGAAACACTTCCGATCAGAAAATATTGGCAAGAAATATTCAAAGTGATGAAACGAGAGGCTCTAAAGCCAAGAGTATTCTATCCAGCAAAGCTATTATTAGATTCAAAGAACATATAAAAAGCTCATCAGGCAAGAAAAAGCCAAAGGAGACCATCATTATCAAATCAGTATTACAAGAAATGTTAAAGAGTCTTCTTTTTTTTTTTTTTTTTTTTTCATTTTTCTGAAGCTGGAAACAGGGAGAGACAGTCAGACAGACTCCTGCATGCGCCCGACCGGGATCCACCCGGCACGCCCACCAGTGGCGACGCTCTGTCCACCAGGGGGCGATGCTCTGCCCATCCTGGGCGTCGCCATGTTGCGACCAGAGCCACTCTAGCGCCTGAGGCAGAGGCCACAGAGCCATCCCCAGCGCCCAGGCCATCTTTGCTCCAATGGAGCCTTGGCTGCAGGAGGGGAAGAGAGAGACAGAGAGGAAAGCGCGGCGGAGGGGTGGAGAAGCAAATGGGCGCTTCTCCTGTATGCCCTGGCCGGGAATCGAACCCGGGTCCTCCGCACGCTAGGCCGGCGCTCTACCGCTGAGCAAACCGGCCAGGGCTTTAAAGAGTATTCTTTAAGAAAAAGGAAACTATGATTGTATTTTTATTTGTTCTTGTTTTTAGGTCAGTCAGTAGCTGTCTTATATATTTTGGTGCTCCTTGGTTGTACGTAAAGACACATGCAGCCCCATGTTCACTGCAGCATTGTTCACAGTGGCCAAGACATGGAAACAACCAAAAAGCCCTTCAATAGATGATTGGATAAAGAAGATGTGGCACATATACACTATGGAATACTACTCAGCCATAAGAAATGATGACATCGGATCATTTACAACAACATGGATGGACCTTGATAACATTATACTGAGTGAAATAAGTAAATCAGAAAAAACTAAGAACTATATGATTCCATACATAGGTGGGACATAAAAATGAGACTCAGGGACATGGACAAGAGTTTGGTGGTTACTGGGGGTGGGGGAGGGAGGGGAGGGAGGGGATAGGGGTAGGGGAGGGGCACAACAAAAACCAGATAGAAGGTGATGGAAGACAATTTGACTTTGGGTGATGGGTATGCAACATAATGAAATGTCAAAATAACCTAGAGGTGTTTTCTCTGAACCTATGTACCCTGATTGATCAATGTCACCGCATTAAAATTAATAATAAAAAAATTTAAAAAGCAGAAAAAAAAGGAAAAAATAAATAAAAAGTATGAACAAAATGACAAATTCTTTTTTTTTTAATCAATGTTGAATTGAAAAATCAAAATAAACAAACAAGTAGAACAGAAACAGACTCATAGATACAGAGAACATTTTGACAGTTGCCAGTTGGGAGGAGGTTGAGGGGGATGGATGAAACAGGTGACAAGGTATTACAAAGCACAAACTGGTTGTCACAGAATGGTCACAGGGATATAAAGTACAGTACAAGGAATGTAGTCAACTGTTTTCTAATGAGTAGGTATGGTGTCAGTGGGTATGAAGTTTATAGGGATAACCACTTAATAAGTTAGATAATGTCTAATCCCTGGGGTGTCCACCTGGAACTAATATAATATTCTATAAAAAGTGTAACTGAAAAATTTTAAAAAATGAAAAAAAAATAATAAAAACAAAACTTAATCTAGAAACAGAAATTTAAAAGTTTCTATTTGGGAACTCAAAATGTGCTTTGCTAGAGAAACCACGTTAGAAATAATTAGGTTGCTGAGCCAGACACAGATGCCTATTTGATCGTTAACATGGCTAAATTACATTACTAACGAAGCAAGTCTAAATTCCAGGTTTGCAGAGTGGCAAGACACACAGCGCCACAAGCACAAACCTTTTTCTTCCTTTCTTATCATAGCGTGGTCCAAGGCTATCATTTCAAAGCACATGTAGATTATCTTTGGGGCTCATTTATCAGCTTCTAAAATTTTTTTAGATTTTCTTATGACTTGGGGTCCCATGTAGTCTCAGGAGCCACGCCCATCACTATAGGACCTGTAATTTACCTCTTTCCTCTTCCTGTTTAAATAGACTAAGAGGGAAACATGCTAATTAAAACAATTCACACTAAGGTATAAATGACTGAAGGCTTTTTAACAAGGTTCAAGGGAGAGATTTGCATTTGTTTTTTAAATAGATATCTTTAATCAAACTGAACTTCAGTTGATAGAATTTTAAGCACTATTTCAAAGTAAGGTTAACCCTGGCCGGTTGCCTCAGTGGTAGAGCATCGGCCTGGTGTGCAGGAGTCCCCGGTTAGATTCCTGGTCAGGGCACACAAGGAGAAGCACCCATCTGCTTCTCCACCCCTCCCCCTCTCCTTCCTCTCTGTCTCTCTCTTCCCCTCCCGCAGCCAAGGCTCCATTGGAGCAATGTTGGCCCAGGCACTGAGGATGGCTCTATGGCTTCTGCCTCAGGCGCTAGAGTGGCTCTGGTTGCAACAGAGCGGTGGCCCAGATGGGCGGAGCATCGCCCCCTGGTGGGCATGCCGGGTGGATCCCGGTCAGGCGCATGCGTTAGTCTGTCTGACTGCCTCCCCGTTTCCAACTTCAGAAAAAAAAAAAAAAAAAAAAAAAAGGCTGAGGTTGCTGGTTTGAATCCCCGGGCTGCCTGGTCAAGGCACATATGGGAGTTGATGCTTCCTGCTCCTTTCCACTTCTCTGTCTCCCACCTCTCTCTAAATGAATAAATTGTTAAAAAATAAAACTAAAAAATAGGATGAGTGAGTGAAGATATTTTGGTACAGTTAGCCAAAATAAATAAAGGCTTATTTTGAGTGATTTAGGGAATTGTTCCTTATGAGCTTTTAATTTTACAAATCCCTTAGTTCTTCATTTTCAAGACAGAGTTGATAAGAACTCCAAGTTGTTCTTGTTAATCTTATCTCATATTGATTTTTAAGTATACTACTCAGTAAAATGATATTAGTAATTTTTCTTTGAAAGTAGGTGGAACAAAAACAGATTAACAGAATATTGACTGGAAGTGAGAAGTTTTGAAATCAACTTTTTTTTCACAAAACGTTTTATTTTCTAGCCAAAATTACCATTTAATTCTTTTTTTTTCCCATCTGTCATAATAGTAAATGTTTTTTTTTTCTCTCTTTAAAACCTGAAGATCAAACCAATAGGCTGTATCGTATTTTGTGGCTCAGATGTCGCTCCAGCCAAGGGGAGACACATTTGGCTGTGTATAAAAAACATTTTCCAAATATTTTAGGAAAAACACAATATATAAAATGCCAAGATTTGATTTTATATCATGTTCTCTCACAAAATTATTTTCTCATGAACCAATTTTCTCATGGAACTCGGAATAAGCCCTTGTTTTCTCTCACCACGTAGTTCAGAATGTGTGATTTCCAGTACCGACTGCTATTTTTACCTGAATGGTGGCGCTGTCTTCTTCATAGACGTGTCTCAGTAAGGCAACGCTTCACAGCCTTTTAGGAGAGTAATGCTTTAAATGTGTTCACAAGTTATTTTTACTAAAGTTAAATTTAAAATGTATTATTTTTTAAATGAAGGTAAACTTAGAGGAGCAGAGTTTTAAAAATGTTAACTAAAGTTAGATTTAATATATTTATATATTTCATATGTAGGGCCAGGGGCTACCGCCGCCATCGCGGTCATTCCCATGCAAGTTCTCATTAAATTCGGGCAGACGGTAAAGAAACGGTGGAGTCAAAGGATGGTGGGCCATTCTGTTTATTGGTGTCTCACCAAGACATCACGACAGGAAAGCCACAAGAACAGCCAAGAGAAAAGCAGAAAACCTGCTTTTTCCACGGAGGGCAAGGGATCAAGGAGGAGAGAAAAAAAAGGAATCCTCCCGCACCTCTTGGTGTTGGGGGCAGAATCTCTCTTCCAGTAAACACGAGCAAGACAATGGCCCCTCCCAATCAGGAAGGTGACCTGCAACCTCACAGACCACTGTATCTGGCGTTGCCCAGCCCCAATGCAAACTATAAGTGAGCAAACATATACATTATATTTACAAACTTATTTGACCAACATCATACTATGGGGATATAGACTTTTCTTTCTTTATTTTTTTTTAATTTTATTTTTTTTATTTTTGTATTTTTCTGAAGCTAGAAACAGGGAGAGACAGTCAGACAGACTCCCACATGCGCCTGCCCGACCGGGATCCACCCGGCACACCCACCAGGGGGCGACGCTCTGCCCACCAGGGGGCGATGCTCTGCCCCTCCGGGGCGTCGCTCTGTTGCAACCAGAGCCAGTCTAGCACCTGGGGCAGAGGCCACAGAGCCAACCCCAGCGCCCGGGCCATCTTTGTTCCAATGGAGCCTTGGCTGCGGGAGGGGAAGAGAGAGAAGGATAGGGGGAGGGGTGGAGAAGCAGATGGGCGCTTCTCCTGTGTGCCCTGGCCGGGAATCGAACCCGGGACTTCCACACGCCAGGCCGACACTCTACCACTGAGCCAACCAGCCAGGGCCTAGACTCTTCTTTAGAATAGTAGATACAAGAGTATTCGAAAACAATCACTCTAGAAGTGAAAAGCCATTTTTCCCACTAGTCCTATGCCTTCTCTATCTTCTACATTCCTTATCTGACTGACTTTTAGCATAGAGTGAATGATTTTGTAGGAGGATAAATTTATTTCTCAAGTTGTACTTTGCTTACATTGGAAGATAGTAAATTTTTTTTTTCCTTGAAACAAAAAGGTATATATTCTGCATGGCATAAATTTCACACTCATAATAAAAACAAGCATCAGTATTGAAGACCTGGAAGTTCTACTTGGTCATGGAAATTTATAAGGGGCAACCCACGTAAATTTATATAGTTTTCCATATGAACAGCAGAGGGAATGTCTGATTAAAAGCTTTCCAAGTAACCTCGCTTTGGAGGATATATGTCTTCCAAGCTGGGGTCGATAGCCGTACTGGAATGAAAAACACGAATTCGGAGCTTTTTGAACTCTGCCATACTCCATTTTCTCTGATACTTAAAGCCTTTCTACTCCCACTAATGATCTATTCACTTGGTTTCTTATTGCAAATCAATAAATGTCAGGATCTTTATGCTCTGCATATTAATATACTAAAAGCATTGTATGTTAATCTATCATTAGGTCTTTATCTATATTTTCTATGGTTAAGGAACTTTTTTTCCTTGGGTCAGCAATTTATTATCTCCTCAAAATTCTCAAAACTCAATAAATCCCAAGATAAAATAAACAAAAAAACATCAAGAGACTATGATTTATACAGCTCCCTTTGAACAAACACAGAGATTCTAGCTGATGGTGGCTCTAAAAATATGAGCTACATTTCACTGTAATTAATATTGATGAATTCAAAATACATATGGAAAGTGAAAACTAGAAAATGATACATACTGTGGGATGATATTGCATTGAGATTAATTACTTATATGATTTACAATGTTGCAATACAACATAGAACACAATAGTTTGACTTAATTCTTAGTCATCATCTCCCATAGAAAAAAACAACCATAAGTTTCAATGGCTCTTATTTGGGGATGTGATCTTATTTGGTAATGTTGATAATGAGGTAAGAAACCCACCTTTTACTAAGAGGCTTAAAAGGCATTTTATGATTTAGGCCAAGTGTTCAGAGAGATTTTGTAAATATGAGTTTTATACTTGTGTGTGATTTACACCAGCTCAAGATGGCCGATCACATTCCTGCTCAGGTAGGGTTATTATATTGTAAATGCTGAAGTTTTCATAGTAGAAGGTTTTTGAAAGGAAGGAAGAAGAACCCTTTCCCTTCCCCATGCCTGTGAGGAAGAAGGTAAACAGCCAGTAAGGCCGGAGGGGGAAGGGAGATTTGAGGAGCCCTTTCCTCTCCCCTTTCTTTCTCCTTAATAGGCAATTTACAAAGGCTTATCCTCTGAAATCATGTAAAACCCTTCCAATCCGGAAATTGTGTAACTGAGGTACGTACCTCTAGACCAGGGGTCCTCAAACTATGGCTCACGGGCCACATGCGGCCCCCTGAGGCCATTTATCCGGCTCTCGCAGCACTTCCAGAAGGGGCACCTCTTTCATTGGTGGTCAGTGAGAGGAGCATAGTTCCCATTGAAATACTGGTCAGTTTGTTGATTTAAATTTACTTGTTCTATATTTTAAATATTGTATTTGTTCCCGTTTTGTTTTTTACTTTAAAATAAGATATGTGCAGTGTGCATAGGGATTTGTTCATAGTTTTTTTTTTTATAGTCCGTCCCTCCAACGGTCTGAGGGACAGTGAACTGGCCCCCTGTGTAAAAAGTTTGGGGACCCCTGCTCTAGACCAAGGGTAGTCAACCTTTCTATATCTACCGCCCACTTTTGTATCTCTGTTAGTAGTAAAATTTTCTAACCGCCCACCGGTTCCACAGTCATAGTGATTTATAAAGTAGGGAAGTAACTTTACTTTATAAAATTTATAAAGCAGAGTTACAGCAAGTTAAAGCATATAATAATAATTACTTACCAAGTACTTTATATCAGATTTTTGCTAAGTTTGGCAGAATAAATCTTTATAAAACAACTTACTATAGTTAAATCTATCTTTTTATTTATACTTTGGTTGCTCCGCTACCGCCCACCATGAAAGCTGGAACACCCACTAGTGGGCGGTAGGGACCAGGTTGACTAACACTGCTCTAGACAAAGAAATCAACACATCCATGTATGTGAACTTGTGTTTTGTAAAGGGTATAAAAGATGTAAGAAATGTAATTTCGGGGAGCACATGTCTTTGGAGCTACAATCTCTGCGTGCTCTGCCGGCTTTAGTAAATTCTGTTTTTCCTCTTATACAGTTGGCTGAGTGTCTATCCTCCATTGGGTTGCTTTCCTGCAACAAGAGCATTGAGTAACATGCTGAATTACATGTTTTATTTTTCTTTTTAAGTTGTCAACACTGGATAGAGCCTGAATTTATTAACTTTAATGTTGATTTCTAAATTGTTACAGTCATAAAAAAACTTTAGACATTAAATACCCTTGTTACTTCAAAAGTTTTATGTTTCTATTAATAACAATTCTGCATATGTGGTACATTATGGTGGTCAAATGTCCTAGCTGGAAATATACCAGCAGAAATGCTACCTGATTAAGTTGAAGAAAAACACCTTCTGGCTAAGAATTTCAGAACAATCATTTTTTTTTGTTTTGTATTTTTCTGAAGCTGGAAACAGGGAGGCAGTCAGACAGACTCCCACATACGCCCGACAGGGATCCACCCAGCATGCCCACCAGGGGGCGATGCTCTGTCCATCTGGGGTGTTGCTCTGTTGCAACCAGAGCCATTCTAGCGCCTGAGACAGAGGCCATAGAGCCATTCTCAGCACCCGGGCCAACTTTGCTCCAGTGGAGCCTTGGCTGTGGGAGGGAAAGAGAGAGACAGAGAGGAAGGAGAGGGGAAGGGGTGGAGAAGCAGATGGGCACTTCTCCTGTGTGCCCTGGCCGGGAATCTAACCCGGGACTCCTGCACGCCAGGCCGATGCTCTACCACTGAGCCAACCAGCCAGGGCCCAGAACAATCATTTCAAGAGAAGTGAAGAATAAAATAAATCAAGATAAACTCTATACAGTTGGTAATAGTTACCCTAAACTTCCTTATCATGTTGTAGAGCCAGTATTCACGGCTGTCATCAAAGCCGCCTGGCCAACGCAGGTTCAGGTTTGATTCCAACCAATGGTAATGAAGCAAGAGAGCTGAAAACTAGTGGTCCATTGTCCTTTATTCTAGAATCGCATTCAGCAAGCGAGAAAATACACATACTAAGATCCAAAACCCACTCATTCAGCGGTCACAAAGCTATTGACTCATTCGAATTTTCCAAGAATCAAAGGCTTCCACCTCACCAGTCTTTTTCACCTCTGTTTCCCATCTCCTTTTCCTCCAGGAACTGGTTTCTCCTTCCCCATTTCGCCATTTTGGCTGCCTCCTCCACATGGCCTCCCTGTCCTGCTCCTGCCTGGGCTCCTCCTCCCTACAGGAATATGGCCACTCTCCCCAGGAACAACATGATCTCTCTCCAAATGGCCTTCTAGCTCCTCCTTTTAAAACCTTTAGGTGCAGCCTGACCTGTGGTGGCGCAGTGGATAAAACGTTGACCTGGAAATGCTGAGGTCACCGGTTCGAAACCCTGGGCTTGCCTGGTCAAGGCACATATGGGAGTGGATGCTTCCAGCTCCTCCCCCCTTCTCTCTCTGTCTCTCTCTCCTCTCTGTCCCTCTCTGTCTCTCTCTCTCCCTCTCTCTGTCCTCTCTAAAAATGAATAAAAATAAATAAATAAATAAATAAAATAAAATTTTAAAACCTTCAGGTGCAAAAGACCTCCACCAACACACATTAACATAACCACGCCCCTTCCCAAGCAAGAAGACAATTAATGTTATCACCTAGGCCACGCCCATCCACGTGAGCAGCGCCATCTTTAACAAAGTGAGAAAAACATATCTTTTCTGCCTGACACATTTTCACATATGTTTTACCTTTTAAGTAAGTAGGGGAGAGTAAGGGGAATGAAAATAAATGTAAATTTCAATTTACCTCAGAAAGTTAGCTACTGAGTTTGAAAAGGATAAAATAGTCTTACCTTTCTGATATTTATTAGATCTCAAAAGATAAATAGGTATATATTTAAGCCACTCATTAATTTAAATCCATAGGTTTAATGTTCATAATATTATTCAGGAGGAAGAAAAAGGAATAGGAAATGTTTTAGGTGTGAAAGAAACATAAGCATGTTCTCCCTTGTTCATGTGTACCCGCACACGTATGGGCATGTGTACCCGCACACGCACGGGCATGTGTACCCGCACACGCACGGGCATGTGTACCCGCACACGCACGGGCATGTGTACCCGCACACGTATGGGCATGTGTACCCGCACACGTACGGGCATGTGTACCCGCACACGTACGGGCATGTGTACCCGCACACGTATGGGCATGTGTACACACACACACACACACACACACACACACACACACCAGGTAAGATCTATTTTCTTATAGCTTCTTGAAATGTTTTGTCCCAAATATCCTACAAGATTTCTCTCCACAGTCTTCCATCAGTGTTCCAGTATCCAATGCCAAGTCTTACTGAAGTATTAGGATTGTAGCAAGTGGAAAAATCAAAGCACAAACAAGAAAACATTCTCCCACAAGGAATAATTTAAAGATTAAAAATTTTAATCGTTAAATTAAACTGTTTCAATAGCATAACACTTAATGTTGTTATTATCTTTATTTTCAAAAACCCTAAAAAATGACATGTTATTTTGTTTCATTGGTCAGTTTATGTAACTTTTTGTGCCTCAGTTTCCAGATCCATAAAATGGATATAATATATCATCAAATACTTCAACTCTGTCAAGTATGTCAATCTTCAATAAATATTATCTACTATTTTTACTCTAAGAATTAATTTTCCTAATATTTTAGCAGTTTTATATTAAATATCTTATTATTATTATATTTTAAAATTTTTAGAGAGTGAGAGAGAGAAAGAGAGAGGGAGATTGTGATTTGTTGTTCCACTCATTTATGTATTTATTGGTTGATTCCTGTATTTACCCTGACCCAGGATTAAACTTGCAACCTTGGATAATCAGGAGGACTCTCTAACCAACTGAGCTAACTGGCCAGGGCATTTTCTTATTATTAAACTACTAATTTTAATGTTGGTTTGTGAAGAATGGAAAATTACTGATATTTAACAAGTGCTTATTTATCACATTAATAAGGACTTTAGGGAGATAATATATATGAAGAGATATCATCTCTTTTACAGATTCTGAATTATGTCATTATGTGCTGTTTAGATACTATTTTCTAAATTGCCCGGTGTGGGCATTTGAAGCTTCTCGTTACAGTGGGTTTCTAGATGTGCAATATCAGGGCTAGACTGGGAGTCACCACTTCTCTTCTAATATAAGTGTATTGAAATGTTAGTATGATCTCAGAACAAAAACTGCAGTTCAGAAAGAAAGTTCTTTTAGTTGTCAGAACTAAGAATCTGAGACATGTAAATTCTAGTTCTATTGCAACAAAGACAATTACACCATTGGGAATAACATGATAAGAAGTAAGACCATAACAGAAGAATGAAGAGGAAAATAAAGACTTATCAAGATAACTCAAAAAAAAAAAAAAAAAAAAAAAGAAGGAAAGGCAGGAGGGAGGAAGAGAAGGAGGGAGAGAGGTAAGAAGGAAGGGAGGGAAGATGAGAAGGAAGGAAGGAAGGAAGGAAGGAAGGAAGGAAGGAAGGAAGGAAGGAAGGAAGGAAGGAAGGAAGGAAGGAAGAAAGGAAGAAAGGGAGTTAGGGATGGAGGAAGGGAAAGAAAAAGAATGAAGGGAAGAATGAAGGAAGAAAGGAAGCAAGGGAAGGAGGGAGGAAGAAAGAGAATAAGAATATTCTGCTCTCTTCTAAGTTTTTGACCTTGATCACAGCCCAAACTTCCACAACACAACTTAGGTAAATTATTGCTAGAGCTCTGTGCAAAGTGCTTCCTAGCATGGCTTATTCACATAATTGACTCAATTCTCAATTTACTACTTCACTTTGGAGGTGGGGACTTGGCCAAAGAGGATTTTTGGCAATCATCCATTCTGCTTCTGACCTCTTTTTATCTAATCAGGTTAACCCCAGATGGCAAGACTTGATTTAAACTATATTTTTTATTTGGTCTTTGAGAAACTAGGAAAAACAGCTTACAAACCTACCTTTAGATTCAGTACAAATAAATACTTCATATGATTAATTTAAAAATCTGCTTTTCCGACAGGAAATGAGATGAGCAATCCGTAATGATCATATCCGTAAATAGGTTGCATGAATTTTAATTTGTCTTCTGATTACAATTCAACCAAATAAAGTATAGCTATATACATGCATTCTTAAAGAAATAGTTTTCAAAAATAAAATCATATCACAAATGATCTTTATAGATATTATAATATTGCTTTATTTCTAATTCTGCATTTTCTAAAGGTGGTAGAATTAAATATTTTAAATATTAATAAATATACATTCAATTTATTAGATGTTTGCTATGCAAAAAAGTTCTTATAAACTAAATAGAATGCATATTTTGGGGAACTTTAATTTAAATTATTCCCAAGGGAATACCTATATATGCACAAATTAAACTGGTAATCAGCAGTGATACAAAAAATTTGTAAGAATTAGTATATCATTTTGGACATGGGGCTATAGAAGAGAGGAATTTAGAATTACTGATTTGAACTTAAAATATATCTGAATTTCTAATAGTGTGGAAGTTCAGATTAATTTTTAAAAAGTGCATGAATTGTTGATGGCACAAAGCCCTTCCTGCATCACCGTAAAATTTATTAATACACAGGTTTTGCTTTATCTTTTATGACAACGTTTCCCAAAAGAGAAATAGAGCCAAGTAAATACTGCTAGAAGGCAGAAATTCCGCTGTAAAGCCTAATGAAGAGTTCAATCAGCAGGAAGTCACACATGGACTCTAGCACTGAGAAAGAAAAGAACATTGTGGCCAAGGCTCTCCCTGTCCATCCAATGCAATTTGGAACCTGAATAATGCAAATATAGCTCTGTAAAAATATGTCCTTTGTAAATGGTCAAGATCTCTAGAGGGTAGTGTATTAAATTGCAGATGTTACCTAACTAAATCCCTAATCACAAAAGTAATTGACTCAATTTGCCTTATTTATGATTAACCCAGATCTCTGCTTGAATTAATATCGCCCAATGGAATTTAAAGCAGTGGTGACATGACGTATCATGATAGAGATCAGCGCCTGCTTCTACTACTGTATTGCAAATGTATCCTTGAGTTAGGCTCTAATACAATATGTATGCTTTGGGCATTTTTATTGTCAGTAAGATGTGACATCATTTTTTTTTTTTTTTATAACATCGTGTTCCTTTTAGGCAGAATAGAATTCATTTTGCCTTAATTTGACATGGTAGTTTCAGTTGCTTGTTGCATCTTGTATCAGCTAAGGGTACTCTATTCTCTGTTGGTTTAGATAATATATATCAATTAAAGATGGAGGTAAATTACTATACATGTATAGTATAAAAAATACTAATAACATACTGAATTTCATACTATAATGCAAACAGCATAATCAAGTGAAATTATGCATTCTTTCACATTGTATTTTTCTAGTGGTGATAATATTTTCTTACACATCTGTGTCGTTGCAATATTATTTAAAAAGGATCTCTTTTAAAAAATTACTGATATTTTAATTTAATATCAATTAAATATAACTTTTTCTTTATCTCTGAGAATTAAGAAATTAAAATGATAGAACATTTGTAATTTTATGGGCATTATGGAAATAGTTACAGGAAATTAAGACACTGTTTTCAGTTATTGAATAATAAAAAAAAGTTGGTAAAAATCATGGCTTATAGAACCCAAATAAAGCAAGAGCCCAGAACTTCATAAATCTGACCTGCATCTTGAAAGCAGTAACATAAATCTTTAAAGTAGTGGCAACTCCTCAGAAGTTTAATCTTTACAAATCAGTCCTGAAGATCCTCTACATTCTGTAACTTGGATTTTTATAAATTTCATCAATGGCTATGCATATTATAAAGTGAAGCATTTAAATAGGTGGTTTGGCTTTAAAATACTGGGAACCACTAGATTCAAAAAGATACATCTTTGCCTTTGCGGTGTTATAAGGAAGAGAACAATGCCAATATGTACATAACACATAAAATATCATAATCTGCATCTTTTTAAATGCCTATCACAAAGTCACTGATCTTTTTTTCCCTAGTGGTAATAAAAGAGCATCTTCAGAAAAGGGAATATTAAAAAGCTCTGTCGAAAAATTGTATTAAGAGAAGGGAAGTAATTGTTACAGATATCCTTGTTGTAAGATGTTTCAACAAAATTAATGACTGCATGGGGTTAATGGCCCTAGGACCACAGGCTCTTCCAGTTGATCATTAATCCTCAGGAAATACTGGCATAGTATATGTTATTGTTGAAACTATATATAGTCAAGAGTTCCACTCTATTCCTTTCCTGTTGTTTGAGTTATAGCCCACCTGTTGAGTTAAAGTTGAATATACAATAGAAAATTTTCTGAAGGACATTAGCTATTACTAGCAACATAATCAAATTGATTATGTTGCCTTAGAGAGAAATGAACTGTTATAATTTCTATGCAAATATAGATTATCTTCACTTTACAATTTTCCTAGCCAGCATTTTCTTAAAACATATTTTAAAGGCATTCATTATAAGACATATAAATTTTAAATGATTTTCCATGTTTAATAAAATTCAGTTGAATTATAAATATTAATTAAATGTCTAAAATGGAAAATGCTGAGTTCAATAAATTCAGTGTATTAAGCTGTATGCAAAAGACTGAATTTGAACCAAAGAAAAAAGAAATCAAGGCAGTGAAAAGGTATGTTTTAACATAAACTAAGACTACCCACTTACTTTGGATTATGATAAAGGATTCTACCTCCCTTGAAGTCAAACCACACATGTGTCTGACAGAATATAGATATCCCTATAATTGGGCCCTTGGAGAACAGTAGGTTTTAGTATGGCTTATGGACCTGATTATGCATCTTCTTTTTTTCCCTAATCTCTTCTAAATGCTCCGTGATTAAATGGCTTGATCTCTTGTTATATTGGGTCTTAGAAGAAAGCTCAGCTGCAATAAAGGGAGAGCCTACATAGCTGGAATAAGTTTCAGTTTATTAGTTCAAGTGAAGAAATATTTATTTATTTATTTATTTACTTATTTATTTATTTATTTTCTGGCAGAGACAGAGAGAGTCAGAGAAAGAGACAGATAGGGACAGACAGGAAGGGAGAGAGATGAGCAACATCAATTCTTCGTTGTGGTTCCTTAGTTGTTCATTGCTTGCTTTCTCATATGTGCCTTGACTGGGGGGCTATAGCAGACCAAGTAACCCCTTGCTCGAGCCAGCGACCTTGGGAACAAGCTGGTGAGCTTTGCTCAAACCGGAAGAGCCCATGCTCAAGCTGGTGACCTCGGGGTCTTGAACCTGGGCCCTCCGCGTCCGAGTCCAATGCTCTATCCACTGTGCCACTGCCTGGTCAGGCAAGAAATAATCATTTAGAATAGAGAGAGTGATAAGGGAAGTGCAATGAAAATCAGATTTAGAGTCTTATAATCTGAGCATTAATCTTCACTCTACCAGTTATTTAACTGAACTTGGTCAAATCACTTAAACTAGAAGGAATGAAATGTCCTAGTTTTAAAAAGAGGAGACAAACTATTATTATCTGGACAGAGTGAATTAAATGTGGCCATCAATGTGAAGTCATTTTCTCTATTGTCTGCTAGATAATAGGTATTCAATAAATATTTCTTAAAAAAATCTTTAAATAAGATCTGATTAAATTTATTTAACTAATTAGTATTATTGTTCAAGTGGGTACCTTGGATATTTCTTTTCACATAAAATCATATGCTAATATTTGGTTAAAAAAAGGCTTCAAAGAAATCATAAAATTTATGGGTGAATTTTAATAACATGTATAATTTATCCTTTGAGTTTATTTTATACTTACATTTAGTTTAAATAAATGTATTTATTAAATTATGTTGTCTATAAAAATGTAGCATATGCCTTTCAAATCTTTGAGAAAATTTGTAAATTGTTGACCTAGTTATTCTTACTCTCTGTTCTAAATGTTAAATATGCATATTTAATAATTAAACATATAATTCTGATAAAGAACATTGGTAAGTTTTCTTTATTTAACAATTATTGAACCTAAATATTAAGTTGCTTGCATATGATTTTAATTCAAATAAATGAGTAATTTTCTAATGAACATAGATTTTTAGAGATTATCTGAATGGACCATTGTGGATAGAACAAAATACAAATTCATTCATTGATGTTTCTAATATAAAGCATCAGTTTTAGTATAATTTCTAATGTATTTTAGTGATTCATAGAATAGTCATATCTAAAAATTATATTTCAGATTATTCTTATGCAATCACAAAATAAATATAAATGAACAGAATATATCCTTCCCTCATAGTTTGTTTTATGTACTTTACTCACCATACATGCTTATATAATAATGATGCATTTCATCAAATATTAACAAGTTGATCTTAAAGGTTTATGTGGAAATTAAAGGGACCCAGAATAGCCAAACCATTCATTAAAAGAAACAAAGTTGAAAAAAATCATTTGTCAATTACAAAACTTGCAACAAAACTTTACTAATTAAGACAGTGTACTTCTTCTGCACAGCAAAAGAAATAATCAACAGAATAAAGAGGAAACAATGAAATGGAGAAACTATTTCAAATTATGTTTCATATAAGGGGTTAATATCCAAAACATATAAGAAACTCATACAATTCAATAACAAAAAACACCAAATTATCAGATTAAAAAAGTGGAAAGAGTACCTGAATAGATATTTTTCTAAAGAAGACAGACAGATGTCCAGGTACATGGGAAGGTCCTCAAAATCACTAATTATCTGGGTAATGCAAATGAAAAGCACAATGAGATACCACTACATATGTGTTAGAATGGCTCTTGTCAAGAAGACAAGAGATAACCACTGTTGACGAGGATGAAGGAAACCCTAGTGGACTGTTGATAAATTGGTGCAGCCATTATGAAAAACAGTAAGGAGGTTCCTCAAAAAATTAAAACTACTGCTACCATATAATCCAGCAAATTTCACTTCTGCTTTATATATGTAGGAAATCAAATCACTCTCCTGAAAAGATATCCACAATCCCATCTTCATTTGAGCATTATTCACAATGGCCAAGACATGGAAACAACCTGAGTGTCCATAGATGGATGAGTGGATAAAGAAAATGAGGTATAATATGTGTATTATCAAACAGTTATTTATATTCTACACCTTAAATGTACATAATGCTATATATCAGTTTTACCTGAATAAATTTGGAGAAAAAAAGAAAATGTGGCATATATATTAACAGAATATTTTTCATCCAAGAGAGAGAAAGAAATGTTGCCATTTGCAAAGATGTGGATGTGCTTTGAGGGCATTAAGCTAAGTGAACTAAGTCAGACAGAGAAATACAAATACTGCATGCTATCATGTATCAATATATGTAGATTCTGTAAGAGTCAATTGTATAGAGAAAGAGAATATAATAATAGTTAACAGGGGCTTTGTGGTTGGGGAAATAAAAAAATGGTGGAAATACGCAAATTCCCAGTCAGGAGTTAAATATGTTCTGGGGATTTAATATTCAGTGTGGTGACTATAGTTAATGACATTGTATTATATACATGAATGTTGCTAATAGAGAAGATCTTAAATGTTCTCACCATAAAAAGTCATTATGTGAGGTGATGGATATGCTAGTTAACCTTAATGTGGTAATCATGTAATATAAATGTGTATCAAATTATCATGTTGTAAGTAAACCTCAAACTCATGCAGTGTTATATGATAATTATATCTCAAAATAAAAATAACTGGGGAAAAATGAAGGAAATAATAGTCAAAACAGACAATTGGTCCAATGAAATATATTTGAGAATGAAGAGAAACCATTATATATATCATCAATCAATTTTCAATAATGGTGTAATAATACTTAATTGAAAAATAATCACTTTATAAAAAGTAATTCTTAGAACACATGACTATCCACATCCAAACAAACAAATTTGAGTATCTATTTCACACTATATACAAAAACTAACTCAAAATGATTCGTAGACCTAATTATAAAAGCTAAACTACAAGAACATATAGGGATACATTTTAGTAATCTTGGATTAGGTGATAATTTCTTAGATATGACATCAAAACCAAAATATAAATAGATAAAAGAGACTTTATCAAAATTAAAAACTTTTGCCCTGGTCAGTTGGCTCAGCAGTAGAGAGTCGGCCTGGTGTGTGGAAATCTGGGGTTTGATTCCTGGCCAGGGCACACAGGAAAGGTGCCCATCTGCTTCTCCACCCCTCCCCCTCTCCTTCCTCTCTGTCTCTCTCTTCCCCTCCCGCAGCCAAGGCTCCATTGGAGCAAAGTTGGCCCGGGTGCTGAGAACGGCTCCTTGGCCTCTGCCTCAGGTGCTAATGGTTTCTGCCGCTACATAGCAATGCCCCAGATGGGCACAGCATCACCCCCTGGTGGGCATGCCAGGTGGATCCTGGTCAGGCACATGCGGATGTCTGTCTCTCTGCATCCAGAGAGTCTGTTTCTCTCTTCAGAAAAATACAAAAAAAAAAAATTAAAAACTTAATGAACTTCAAAGACTATGATCAAGAAAGTGAAGAGACAACCTACAAGATGGAAAAAAGTATATTTTTGCTAATCCTAAACCTTACAACAGACTTATATCTAGAATTTAATAGAATTAAAATACTGCAAATCATTAGCAGAAAGTAAAAGCACCCTTTATAAAATGGGCAGATCTGAATAGATATTTCTTTAAAGGATATATACAAATGACTTATAAATTCATGAAAAGATGGTCAACACCATAGCCATCAGGAAAATACAAATCAAAACCTCACTGAGATGCCACTTGACATGTACTAGGATAGATATAATATCTAGTGTTGACGATGGAACAGTATATGACAATGGAACACTCAGACACTGCAGACTGCAAGTAGAAATGTAAAATGATACAACCTCTTTGGAAAACAGACAGTTCCTAAAAAGCTTAAAGTACCATTTTACTCAGTAATTCTACCTTACACGTAAAATGTTCATAGCAGCATTATTCATAAGAGTCAAAATATGGAAACAACCCAAATGTTCATCAAATGGCAAAGAGACAAACCATACACACAGTGGGGTGTTACTAGGCGATAAAAAGGAGTGAAACACTGGTGTGTGCTACAGCGTTGATGACTCCAAAAATTACACTAAGGGAGAGAAAACAGTCATAAAGGATGGCATCCTTTTAGAGAAAACACCTTAACATGGGCAGCTCTATACATATAAGAAAGTAGACCAGTGGGTGCCTAAGAATGGAGAGGAAGAATGAATTGGGTGAGCGAATTTGGAGAGCTTTGTTTCAGGTGTGACAAAAATGATCTAGTATTGATTGGGGTGATTTTTATACTATATAATAAAATAAATAAAAGTATATGAAGAATATAATAAAAAGAAACACATTGCATTGTACATTTTAAATGGGTAAATTTTGTATAATATAAATTATATCTCAAAGTGGTGCCCCCCAAGAAAGCACTTTCATGACCATTTTAAATCCACTTTCAAAAATGTCTAGTTCAGGTTGTTTAAATATTGGGGAAAACAGCTATTTTATTTTCTAATCATATGGTACAATATTTTTGTTGTTGTTTTTTATGCTATTGCATTAATGTGATCTCTGGTATTCTACTTAGAGTCTCCCAGCATAAAGAGGGATGAGAGAAAGTTCATCTTTATCTACCTTGTTTCCAGCATACCCTCAACATCATGTGGCCGCTGATGCTTTCTAAGTTATAATGTTAGACTCTTTTGACAGACTTAGGAAGCAAGCACAGCTTCTATAGGCAGTGAAAGCTATACATACATAGGTACAATGTGATTTAGCCACCAATGGTCAAGGAAAGTCCTTGAGCACAAGCTCAGTATATTTGTATATATATATAGGTATACTTCATATAAAACAACTTTGGAAGCCACAAGCTAGCAATGGAAAAGCATCGGTCCCCTTGCAGCGTCTTATGAATCATCTCTTCCGAGCTTCCCCACATTTTCATGAATCAAAGTAAGTTATTTCTTGGTGGAGGAGACCAGATGTGTGTCCTTCTGGCATCATTTCTAAATATTGCAGAGCTTACTTCCTTTACAACTTCAGGGAACAAGTCAGCAGAGAAAAATTCCTACTGGGTCCATAGGTCAGGGTTCAGAGCAGGAAGTTCTTTATTTGTCCCTGACTATAATTGATTCTTGTTTGGTCCTTGACCTTGGGAAGAGCCTTGTTTTCAAGAAACTCCTCAAATTGTTATGCAGCGAGTTTTCACTGAATAAAAGTAAACACTAAGAAGGTAATACAAAATAAATAGGTAAATTAGGATCCTAATGTGTGTGCCTATGTGTGTGTGTGTGTATGTGTGTGTGTGTGTCTGTGTTTCCATATGTATAAAAGTAACTAAAGGAAGCTCTTTCCTTTGCCAGCACTATAAAAAAATCAAAACAAAACAGAAACTGAACAGGGTCCACAGTACTTTAAAATACCCTTCTAGTCTTTGCATGGGCAATTCCCTTTAAAAACCATGAGTGCACATTTGGTGCATTTATGTATAGAACTTTAGCAGGGTAAAAATATACTTTAATTCCACTATTAATTATATAAGACAGTCATTTCTCTTCTCAAAACTAGCCAAGCAGGCCCTGGCCGGATGGCTCAGTGGTAGAACGTTGGCCTGGCGTGCAAGAGTCCTGGGTTCGATTCCCGGCCAGGGCACACAGGAGAAGCGCCCATCTGCTTCTCCACCCCTCCCCCTTTCCTTCCTCTCTGTCTCTCTCTTCCCCTCCCGCAGCCAAGGCTCCATTGGAGCAAAGATGGTCTGCGCACTGGGGATGGCTCCGTGGCCTCTGCCCCAGGTGCTAGAGTGGCTCTGGTCACAACAGAGCGACGCCCCAGATGGGCAGAGCATCGCCCCCTGGTGGGCATGCCGGGTGGATCCCGGTCGGGCGCCTGCGGGAGTCTGTCTGACTGCCTCCCCATTTCCAACTTCAGAAAAATACAAAAACAAACAAACAAACAAACAAAAAAACTAGTCAAGCATCTGGTTACCTATTTTATGTCTCTGAGGTATAGACAACTGATTTTTTAAAAGAAATTTGAAAATATCCTCTGTATTGTTGCTTTCATTTTTATTTAAGTCCAAGAAGTATTGATTTCTCTGGTTATTCATTTTGATTTTGTGAGCAATGGAGTTTCCACCTGGAAAAAGGGAGCTAAGCTGAGCAATGCATAAAATTTCATAGTAATATCCATTGTTAAAAACACTGAAAAACATGCCTATAGATCTCAAGTCATTAATAAAACTATTGATACTCTTTTTTTCTCAAATAAAAGAGATGGTAATATATATGTAGAAAATAAATTATACAAAGAGTGATTTGTTTCACATAAGACAAATATATTCATTTTGATACTGACCGTAAGACTGATGCATAAAGTAACCTTTCATACATTGCAATTAGGTTGCACTCAACAACAGTAGACTTCTAATGTGAAATGAAAAGCTGATCAGATTCTTGACCACGTCAGTACTTGATCTGGAGTTAGATTACTGGCTTTATTGAGGTTAAGATTTTCAATCACTTTACTAGAGTCATTAATTTTTAACAAGATTTAAAAAATAGACATAGGGATCACTGGGAATATTTTCAGGGCTACGTATAATTCAAACTTGCAAGTTCATAGTTACATGGAAGAATCCTGAGGTTTGGAATCAAGCTTTGAATGAGTGCACAAAGGTTCATGCAGTTTAGAATATCACCAAAGACTCTCTTAGGAAAACCTGGAAATATAAACTGATCTATGTTAACACGTTCATTTTTGCACATATATTTGTTCTCTGGTGTGGATACATTGGTCAAATAAGTTTGTAAATATGATAGATAGGTTTGCTCGCTTATATTTATAGTTTGCATTGGGTGTGGGGGACAGGATGTAAGCAGGCAGGGTTGTTACACCCCAAGGCTTAGTTTTAAGACCAAACCTTTCCCACCCTAAGTGATTTTGTATCAGAGACTTCCTTGTTTGTATATTGGATTAAAGGTTTTGATTTCTACACTATAAAACAAGGCAGACCAGGAGCTTGCTCTCTCTCGGTTCCTGAGATTAGCATTAGAGGAGAGAGCAGAGAAAGGAGAGCAGAGAAAGGCCATGTGGAAGAGAGGAGAGGCAGCCAAGATGGTGGAGTGCTGAAGGAGAAGCCAGTTAGTGCATAGTTTGTGCAGAGAGAAAGAGATGGGAAGAGAGGTGAATAAGGCTGGAAAGGTAGAAACTTTGATTCTAGAAAACTCGGATAAGTCAGTGGCTTGGGAGCCCTGGATGGAAAGGAAAGTGTTTTCCCACTGAGTGTATTTTTTGCCCACTGGGTACAAGCAAGGATTAAAGCTAATGGCCCACCAGTTCTTGGCTCTGTTGTTTCATTACCGTCTGTCCAAATCAAATATGAACCTGCATTGGCCAGGCGGCTGTGATGGTGGCTGTGGCTACTGGCTTTACAGGATATATAATTATTATCTAAAATTGACAGATTATTTTTCTTTCTTTACAAAGTATATACTATCATTAGAAAGGTACTAAACTCAATCACAGTGCTATGTGACTGTCAAATATTTTATATCAAGACACATGAGACATGAATCAATTAAACTATTATTCAGCAATGCAGAAGATATTAAATGTTTGACTGATATTTAGTCACATTATAGCTTTTCTCTTTAGAAGTTTGATAATAAATTAAAAGCATATATGGGATTAGTTGTCTTGACTTCTCAACTGAATCAAAGTTTACTTCTAGTGAGTTTTATTTCCATTTTTAAATATTCCCCTAAATACTGATTACAACAAATTATTCTTCGCACTACCATCAAGTTTAGTATAGACTTTCAAAAAATAATGTTGTGCAAATGAGTTTGTAAAATTTGTATTTTTTTGAGTTTGCTCACTTTTATTGTGAAAAATGGTGTTGGGGCAGCGCTAGGTATGTGATCTGTGAAATTGCTAATTACCTTCCTGCTTGGGAAGGGCCATTGTTTTGCTGATGTGTGCTGGAGGACAGGTTTTTGCACCAGAAAAGTTTTAAAAAGAGGGGAGAGAGGAAGGAGGAGGAAGAAGCCAAGATGGCAAGGAAAGAGAGAGAAGCCGGTTTTGCAGAGTAAGAAGCCATGTTGACAGATGGGAACCAGAAATGAGGGGCTTTGGGACTGGTGGGGCCTTTGATTCTAGGAGGAAATGGAGAAGAGTCTCCTGGTTGTGTAACCGGAGAATGTGTCACTGGCTTTGTGAGCCCTAAATGAAAGGGGAGTGTTTTCCCTGTGTGTTTGCTCGTCAGCCGGTGAGAGACTTGAATAAAGGAATGACCCACCATTTTTTGGGCTCCACTGTTTCTTTACCGTCTGCCCGAATCGAATGGGAACCCGCCTGTGCAATGCCATGACGGCTGCGACTACTAGCCAGACAAATAACTTTCTTATTTATATGTGCATATAATGAAAAATATCCTAATTTTCCACGATTCACTGAGTGACCCTTTTAGATGTTATAAAAAACATTCACCATCGACCCTCCCACAATATCAATTAGAATTTTCAGAGATCATAAGTTGACTGATACTCCTTATTAAATCACCTTCCTCCCTGTAAAGTTTTCATTTAAAATGTTACTTATAATGCAATCCTTAATGAACAGTGAAATTGAAACTGCCGGGGAAACAATATATTATATAGTGAATGGCCAAAATTGTTGCGCTATACAGGGCTTTTAACCAGGAGAGTTTACTCTGTATTAATTCATTCACTGCTTATTCCCCCTTCTGGTATTTAGCTTCAGTTTCAGATTTGCATAAAGCATTTACATAAAGATGTCATTTCAAGTGTGCATAGCAAATAAAGCCATCCAAATATAAAGCCAAGTCTGGAAAAGAAATTGTGTTCTTCAGAAGCAAATGTTCAGTAGCACAAGTGAGCCACATATTATTAAAGTGAGCATTGAATTTGTATTCTGATTTAATTATTTGTTATACTTTGGTTTTCAGCCATACCATAAGGTGAAGTCATTAATCACTTTCTACTCAGGTTCAACATCATGTTCACATATTTTGCATTGCCCGATGTAAGATTTTTCTTAGCAATGTGATTTATAAAACAAAGTAAAAATGTTTTGGTTTGTTTTCATGTATCACCTTTTCTAAATATTCCCCCATATTCTCAGACAAATCAGTCATGTAAACAGTTTGCAAGGTGGGAAGGCACACGTGACTCAGTGGAAATCCATACAGAGAGCCGTTCTGTGTCCTGTGTGGAGCTCGTGGGAGGTAGGCAGGGGTGTCCGGTTGCTTAGACAAGGTTACTGACTATTACAAAACGCCACCAAGCCTGTCGCACATGAAATCGCTTGCCAGCCATTCTGTGTAATGCAGGGGTCCCCAAACTTTTTTCACAGGGGGCCAGTTCACTGTGCCTCAGACCGTTGGAGGGCCGGACTATAAAAAAAACTATGAACAAATCCCTATGCACATATCTTATTTTAAAGTAAAAAGACAAAACTGAAATAAATACAATATTTAAAATAAAGAACAAGTAAATTTAAATCAACAAACTGACCAGTATTTCAATGGGAACTATGCTCCTCTCACTGACCACCAATGAAAGAGGTGCCCCTTCCGGAAGTGCGGCGGGGGCCGGATAAATGGCCTCAGGGGGCCGCATGCAGCCCGCGGGACGTAGTTTGGGGACCCCTGGTGTAATGCTTTCAATGGCCATATTAAAAACACAATTTAAAGATTAAATACAGAATGCTAGTCATTGCCGTGTCACTTTTATATGATTTAGAGAAAGTTCCACAGTTCCCATTACATCATTAGAGCAAACTTACAAAACTTATATTAATGGAAATGAACAATGTTGGGGCTTCTGTAAAAATGTTACTCAAGCTGAAAAAGGATATTTTAGATTATTATAAAAATAGGGACCTAACATTATGAGATATTGGAGTATAACCTCTAAAATATCATCGACTTTAACATAGTTTCATGTTTCATCTACCTGAAAAATGTCTGTTCTGCATGCTGTCATGTTGCTAATTGTATTTTCAAATTTCTACTGTTCTTTTTTCAGATTATATGAGGTGAAACTTCTGTTTTGATAATAATGACCTATTGCCAGTTTATAGTCTCGATGAACTTCTCAACAAACACCATGAAGAAATAGCATTCTTTGACCCTGTCAATGGCATTAGTTTTCTTTCAAAGAGTTTAAATTCAGTGGCAGACAAGACACATGCCCACTTCTGACCTGCCCACTTTAGAATTATGTATTTTATACTTCTTAATCTAGCATATTTGACTTCTATATCTCTATCACTGTTAAACTATGCCTTAGTTTCATAATCAATACGTGTGTACCATTTAGGGCACACCTGTAAAAAGAGTTCTGGAGGTAACATAGTTTGGAAACAGTAATTTCCTTTTTTAAATGTGAAGAGAAGTGGCTTAAAATGCGTGTGGATTTCAAACATTATTGGTAGTTCGACAGAGTGATAAAATAACTGTGGTTAAAGTTAATGGGAAGAATTTAAAAATAATATAAATCAGATGACACTTTTGTAAGGCAAAGGGTAATGGTTTCCTCCAAAAGTAAATTTAAAAAGCAAGCTTGGGAAAATAGGACAACTTTGACATCTCTGTCACTGTTGTAGGAAATGTCCAAGTGAGACGGGATGATAAAAAGGAGAAGAAATAACATTGGTCACATCAGTCTTTCCCAGCTCGTGGTCTGAGACCCTGTCTATGAGTATGGCTAAGAATCGTTGCAAAGACACAGAAACTCATGCAGAACAAGCAGTTACTGTCAGCTAAAGAACCACGTCATTTCCATGGTGATATTAGTTTTCTTCTCCATATTACATAATAAGATACAAACTCTCATTAAAGCATGTTCCATGTTCCAAGCCTCCTGTTGTTCTTTCTCATAAAGTAGTATTAATCTAACATGGGAATTTAATTTCGTTCTTTTAATTAAAAGGTGATGTTCACCCAGAATGAGGACAGACTCTTATGAAAGATGAGAAAATGAAGACCTGTCTGAGCTGCCTTTGAGCTTCGCACTACTTCTGCTCTCTGAGTGATGTCATTTAGCCAACTGTAACAAACCATTACCATCCCACAGAGCCCTGGATGGGCTACCAATAGCCGGGGGGAAGGGGAGAGGCCAAAAACCTTTCTAAGAATAAAGGGTTTCAAAGACTAAGTAAAAAAAGGCACATTTCAAGCAACAGATTTTGTAGGGATATAGAAGCTAAAATTTACAATAAAAGCCAGAAAAAGCAAATATATATCGGGGAGGTTCCAGGAACACTACAAGAGGATTTGTTATAGAAAATTAATTAGCAAATAAATAACAAAGCCTTAGGAAACATAAACTCTCTCAGCAGATCACCTGTATTATAATCCTTCAGACTGCTCCACTCACCAGGTAACTGGGCAAATTATTTTTCTCATCTTGTAAACTCTGGTTAAGTACAATACCTATTTTGTGACATTTAAAGAAGTTATTTGGTGAGACTTCACCAGATTATGATAGTTTCGGGTCAGCTGTTCATTGAACATTTTCTTTCCTCAAATAATAGAATATCAAAAAACAAACAAACAAACAAAAAAACAGAACGATTTTGAAAGGCTTAAAAAATAATTTCAAAATCTTTGCAACCAGTTTTTTTTTTTTCTTCTTTTCCAAGTGAGAGGAGGGAAGAGAGAGAAACAGATTTCTGCATGCACCCTGACCTGGATCAACCCAGCCACCTCCATCTGGGGCTGATGCTCTTCCCATCATGGACCATGCTCACAATGGAACTACTTTTAGCACCTGAGGCGGGGGCTCCATAGAGCCATCCTCAATGCCTGGGTCCAATGTGCTCGAACCAATCGAGTTATGTATGTGGGAGGGAAAGAGAGAGAGAGAAAGGGGAGGGATTGGAAAAGCAGAGGGTCAGTTCTGCTGTGTGCGGTGACAAGGAATTGAACCCAGGACATCCACATGACGGGTTCACGCTCTACCAGTGAGCCAACCAGCCAGGGCCACAATCTGTTTTAATGTGTACCAAAAGGGGCATTTTTAAAATAGTTTTTATTTTATGAATATTGCTGCAAATTATTTAAATAAAAATTTTCTTTTGCTATAAAAGGAGAAAAGTCTATACTGGAAAGACTTTTCTAGATATGGAAATTGTGATATAGATTAACAGGATCATCAAAATAAAAAAGATAAAATTGTTGTGGAATGTTATTTGTCTGTTTTCTGCTCAAAAGAGCCTTAAAATTCCTAGTACCATCACACACAGCCTAAATTCACCATTTTGGCATGTGCTTTCTCTTGGGTTTGTTATCCCCTCCCCTCAATATACTAAGAGCTGAACTTTGACAAACACAGTGAAAACACCATTGCAAGATAATATTAGCTATTAAATTTTGAACTAGACTGGGAGCCCTGTGGTATGGGAAGCATGGGGCAATGTCAGATTCATCTTTCATTATCTCACTTGTTTTATTCTTAGCACAAGATCTCATATTCAGTTAGAACTTGGTAAATGTTTATTATATTAAAATTCAAAATCTGTTGTTTAGAAAAAGTCATGCCATGTCTCTTGTGGCTGTAGTTAATAGATAAGGTGCTAATTATCGCAGCAGGTTGACATATGGTGTCCGCCACTCATAAAGACAAAATTATTGATAATAAGATATGTGACTTTTTTCCTTTACCAAAACATTTGTGGCTTTGGGGTGTACATTACTTATTAAATTAAATAACAATATGAAGATTATAATTAAATCTGTGTTATTCTTATTAATATGTTACATATCCTGACTGATTTCTTTTTTCAAAGGATTATTTTTTAAGCTAGAGGAAGGGAGGCATAGACAGACACCCGCATGCGCCCCACTGGGATCCACCTGGCATGCCCATCAGGGGGTGATGCTCTGCCCGACTGGGGTGTTGCTCCATTGCAACGGGAGCCATTCTACCACCTGAGGCAGAGGCCATGAAGCCATCCTCAGCGTCCGGGCCAACTTTGCTTAATAGAGCCTTGGCTGCAGGAGGGGAAGAAAGAGAGAGAGAGAGGAAGGAGGGGGGAAGGGTGGAGAAGCAGATGGGCGCTTCTCCTGTGTGCCCTGGCCAGGAATCAACCTGGGATTTCCACATACTGGGGCAACACTACCACTGAGCCAACCAGCCAGGGCTTGGATTTTTTTAATGCTTAATTTCCTCTTTTACGTTGTGATGTAAGGCAAAAATTTTTTAGATAATCACCTGAGTCAAGCAATAGATACAAAAATAATTTCCAGTGGACTACTGAAGCATGTTAGGACTTGGTCTAAGATTTTGCTCCTGGGGTTGGGCAGAGTTTATTTATGAATGGAACAAGGAAGAAAGAAAGCCCAAGCTTGAAGAAATATAAATTTTAGTTTTGACAGAGTTGAATTTGGGTCTCTGCTTATTATTTTGTGAGAGGAGGCCAATCACCTCTGTCCTTGGCCAACAGGCCAAAATTAGGTTAGTTTAACATTTGTTGCATAGTTTATGAAATATAAACACAACCTCTATATTGAACAACTCAGTAGCTCTTAATAAAACTTAAAGAACAAGAAAAAGTAAAAAAAAAAATTGAGTCTGACCAGGAGGTGGCGCAGTGGATAGAGCATTGGACTGGGATGCGGAAGGACCCAGGTTCGAGACCCCGAGGTCGCCAGCTTGAGTGCAGACTCATCTGGTTTGAGCAAAGCTCACCAGCTTGGACCCAAGGTTGCTGGCTCAAGCAAGGGGTTACTCGGTCTGCTGAAGGCCCACGGTCAAGGCACATATGAGAAAGCAATCAATAAACAACTAAGGTGTTGCAACGCGCAATGAAAAACTAATGATTGATGCTTCTCATCTCTCTCCATTCCTGTCTGTCTGTCCCTGTCTATCCCTCTCTCTGACTCACTCTCTGTCTCTGTAAAAAATAAATAAATAAAAAAAAATTAAAAAAAAAAAATTGAATAGCAAATTTCCTTGTCTCATTTGTTAGTAGTTGATTATGTTACTTAGCTGTTGGTCATCCTTAATACAAGAAGCGTCACTTATATTTATGTACATAACATACACGCCTATACATGCGTATGTTAATGAATGTGTCTAGAGAGCCTCAGTCAGCATCCTTCCTACTAACGAAATCTAACGAACACTTTTCTATACGTTCAAACACACTGAGAAATCAGCAACACCTAAAAAGCAGAGTACCATCCAGGTTAGTAAATAAAGTATAGGAAAAAAAAATGTCGTGCAACAACCTATTTTCCCAAAGAAAATCTCCACTTCAGGATTTTTCTTGAATGGCAGGTAGTAAAATATGATTCATTTCCAAGCACAATATTCTTTGTAGGGCTGGAACCTAACCAAGCAGTCGAGATTTCTGTGGAGACTCTTGAGGACTTAAGTTTTTGTTTTACAGTACATTGGGTAAAAAAAATTAAAAAAAAGAAAAAGAAGAAGAAAAAAAAGAGAATTCCTCCAGCAATTTCCCTAGAGTGTTTGTTAATATGTCACTCAGTATTTTTCTGGGACTTTTGAGTTAGAGATGGAAAGAAGAAAAATATAGTTTCTGTTAAGGTTATTTGAGAAACCTAAGTATCGGATGCTAAGCGGTGAAGTTGCTGGCGTGCGCATTTAGATATGGTCAAAACAACGCTCCATACGCACCGGTTAGAACCCGTTAACCAGCCTTGCGTTGAGTTGCCAGGTCAGATCCTGTTGCCTCTGCGCTGTGTTCACGCGGGCTCCCTTTGCCGTGCGCTGCGCAGTCTCTGAGGGACTAGTACGCCACCATTTGTTGAGTTGAATCAAGTTAATGGGATCTTAACTGAAATGGGCATCCTTAGTTTTGCTCAATAATCTACCTCCAAATGAGAGTTCTTTTGAGTTGGAAACCGCATGCCAAAATGTAAATGTTATGGTTTTCTTTTCACCTCTCCATGTTTCTCTTGTCCTAAAGCATACAGCACGCCCATAAAGAAACGCTCCTTCGACAACTAAAGACAGGTTGATACGTTCACAGTGTGTGGCCTTTCTACAATAGTTAGCTCATTTTATAGAAAAGCTTTTCAAATTCAACACATATGAATGAAACATTTTGGAATATTTAGTATATTTTTCTTTTATATAAGGATGTTTAATCCTATTACAATAATTCCCATATGAATGAAGCAACACATCTATGCCAATGATAATTTGAATGTTAGAGATATCCAGAGAAAATGGTGGAGATAAATTAAAAGAGTAATTTGTGAAAAAAAGTCCTTTTTCATTATTTTAAAGGCATAAGTATTAAATATGTTTTTTCTTTCTTTCTTTCTTTCTTTCTTTCTTTCTTTCTTTCTTTCTTTCTTTCTTTCTTTCTTTCTTTCTTTCTTTCTTTCTTTCTTTTTGTATTTTTCTGAAGTTGGAAACAGGGAGGCAGTCAGACTCCCGCATGTGCCCGACCGGGATCCACTTGGCATGCCCACCAGGGGGTGATGCTCTGCCCATCTGGGGCGTTGCTCTGCTGCAACCAGAGCCACTCTAGCGCCTGAGGCAGAGGCCATGGAGCCATCCCCAGCTCCCGGGCCATCTTTGCTCCAATGGAGCCTTGGCTGCGGGAGGGGAAGAGAGAGACAGAGAGGAAGGAGAGGGGGAGGGGTGGAGAAGCAGATGGGCGCTTCTCCTGTGTGCCCTGGCCGGGAATCCAACCCCGGACTCCCGCAAACCAGGCCGACGCTCTAGCTCTACCACTGAGCCAACCGGCAAGAGCCATAAATATGTTTTTCAAATATAATTTTTCTTGATCAATTTATTACTGTTAGTAACTATGTACAAAAAAGTAAATATACATTGATTTATTTATGGATATTAAAGGCAGAACTTTATTGTGTGATAAAATGATTATAGATTGAAAATAAGACAGATAAGAACTTAATTCTGGGTAATAAATTCATTAAATATGTGATATCAACCAAAGTTCCTTAATATTTATTCTGACTTAGTTTTTCTTATCCATAAAATAAAAATAACAATCACATATATTTCATCAACTTGCTATGAAAAATAATAAGATGATATATATTATGTGACTAATGAAAGGGACTCAATAAAGAAAATCAAATAATTTAAAGACACTAATATATAAGGTGTTAATATGTGATGAATTTCCTTTTTAGAAATTATCTGGCCTTAAATATTCATTTGATACTTGTATATTTTAGGGAAATGTTATTGGCTTAATTAAGCATTCTAACTGAGCTTTTTAAAATGCAAATACTGACAAGGCCATGGTGCAGTGGAAAGAGCATTGGACTGGGACGTGGAGGACCAAGGTTCAAGACCCCGAGGTCGCCAGTTTGAGCACAGGCTCATCTGGTTTGAGCAAAAGCTCACCAGCTTGGACCCAAAGTTGCTGGCTCGAGCAAGGGGTTACTCAGTCTGCTGAAGGCCCACGGTCAAGGCACATATGAGAAAGCAATCAATGAACAACTAAGGTCTCACAATGAAAAACTGATGACTGATGTTTCTCATCTCTCTCCGTTCCTATCTGTCTGTCCCTGTCGATCCCTCTTTCTGACTCTCTCTCTGTCCCTGGTAAAAAAAAAAAATGCAAATACTGAGTTCATTCCATTGATTTCTGGCCTGGGCTAGAAATCAATCCTCATGTATCCTAACCAGTTTTGTTTCCTGAAAAGACTCCTCTGTCACTTTCCAACTTGTAGATTTAAACTGGTGGAAATAGAAACCACAAGAATGCTTGTCACCCAGCCAGCTCACAAGCCTCACTTGTATGAAGACATTAGTTTTTCATCATGTTTAGAAGGGTCCTGCTAGCCCTGATTTGGTTCTGAAATGAGGTCACCTCTCAAATATGAATCAAATAACTGAATTCTGGCTAAAATTATCTCTGGGCAAGTTTCATCATTTAAATGATATATTGCATTCTTTTTCAAGAATAAGTTGTGGTCATACAGTGGCATTTTCTTAAAATCTCCTTTCCCGAAAGTAAAGGAAATGGTAGAGTTTGGCCCTTGAGAGAGTGATTAATCCCCTGGCCGCAGAGAAGCAAAATGACAACGTGGATAAATACCGTGTCTTTTAACGCCCTGTTTTAAGCTACTGTGGCTGGTGGCAGCAGAAATTGTAATAAGGGGTCTGTCGAGAATGTTTCTTCAGAACAAACCAGCAAAGCGTTGGTGGGAATGTAAGAAAATGACAGTGGTCCCAGAAGAATTTCCTTTCTTCCTGGCTTACACTTTGAAGCTTTGAATTCTGAACTTTTGAACTATGTTGGCTTTGTTGGCTTTATCTTGTCCCTTTGGAGAGATTTGCAAGGTACTCTTATAATACTTGCTATAATTATGTTCTTAAAAATTAATGATACAACGATTTTCAAAGCTTGCTTCAAAAATTCTACAGCACACACACACACACACACACACACACATACACACACACATACACAGAGTCTTTCTTATATGATTGGTTCTATCAGAGCTTAAGAAAAAACAGTCCTCTTTGTTATATCTCCAGAGCCTCTAATAATTTATACTAAAGCTTGGAAAGTCATTATCAGAGGTGGGAATGCTCTCTGTGTAACTAGGAAGAAGACAAAGGGGAAGCTAAAAAGGTAGAAATCCAAGAGAGAAAACCAGTGTGTAGCCCATTGAGGATACACAGTTGAGGCTGAATATATTCTTCAAAATAATCATTTTAAACATATCTCTTCTCTGTTTGATATATGATTCAGCAAATCATATGCTGTTTGGGATTTTTCTGTGGCTTTTTGGTACTGAGAGACAGCGCACATCAGATTCTCTAAATTAATAAGTTATTGAAACAATTTATTGGGGTTTAGAGAGTCTCCTGAAAAAAAGATCAGTCTTCCGAAGGCCCTGTATATGTGCCGTGCAGCCTAGTTTAACTTCTAGTTTAGTATAATGAGGGAAGCCCATCACACAAAAAGGGCCTGGTATTTCAATTAGTCATTAAAATGTAAAGCTTCATTGTTGTTTTTTTCCCCACAGAAGGAATACGTTCACATTTTTCTTTATATTTACAGGTTTATGTATTGATTTTAAAATTTTGCAATAGGTAAGGTCAAATTTCCCAGTCACCTTATTGAATTCTGGTATTTTCACTTCTTTATAAAGCTCATTGACCCAGTTAATAGCTTCACCTTACAGCTGAGGAAATGTCTTAAACTGGCTTCAAGTCTTTATTTAATAAACGTATAAGGCTCCAAATGCTATAGTATCAAGACGCACAATACCTAGATTAAAAAATAAATTCATGAAGATCTCCCCATGCTGAGTAGAATAAAAAGGAGACTGATTATGCAGTTACACAGCTGTGACTAAATTAACTTTTAGAAATGATTAAAGAGAAAATATCAAATCTTGAAAACTGTAAACCACCAAAAAAGCATTCTGAACTATAAACATTTTTAAAAAGGATAACCTACCTAGCAACAGAGAATGTCACATATTAAGCTGACAGTATTCATCAATCATTGATGAAATGATATAGTTGTATAGTTTAAGGCAAACAATACAAACGCGATGAAAACATGCATGTAATAGTATAACATCCTCAATTGTAAAAATTGAAATATTCAGGATTTATCCTTTACTAGACTCTAGTAGAATAAGAAAGAAGAAATTGTCAGACATTTCTGGAAAACATAAAGTGTTTGGATCATTGCTTTAATCATTTACAACTAGAATATCAATTATTTTGATATTTAAATTACAGGGAAACGGAGGAGGAAAGAGACCTCGTACGGGGCATGAAGGGAATGGCATGGTGTATAGATGGTGTTATATTGAGTTGTACACTTGAAAACATGGAAATACAATAATTTTAATGTATATATATATGACATAAAATGAGAAACAATAATTAAACTCTTGGTTTTATATGTATTATATTTAAATAAATTCTCTGGAAGGAGGTATTGTTTAGATCAGTTGAGAATTCTATAACATGTCAATATGTTACATACAGGGTGAGGCAAAAGTAGGTTTATAGTTATGACTACGTGAAACACAGAGTTCATTCTTGTATTATTATTTATTAGTTATCGCATTATTTTCCACATGAAAAACTGTAAACTTCCTTTTGCCCCACCTTTTATGTTAATAACATGTTATTAATATACATTCTGGGTTAAAATAAAACATAAATGCTTTCAGAAACACATACTTACATATAATGTTAGGAATTTCATAAATATAATACACATCTACAAGGTAAGTCTACAAAACACTATACCTTATATACATTTTAAAGAAATTTACCTTAAATTAATATGCCATGAATAAGTTCTTTTTCAATCATTATTGAATGCTATTAGAAATATTAAAGTATTAGAGGCCCTGGCCGGTTGGCTCAGTGGTAGAGCATTGGCCCGGCATGTGAAAGTCCTGGGTTCGATTCCCTGCCAGGGCACACAGGAGAAGCTCCCATCTGCTTCTTCACCCCTTCTCCTCTCCTTTCTCTCTATTTCTCTCTTCCCCTCCCGCAGCCAAGGCTCCATTGGAGCAAAGTTGGCCTGGGCACTGAGGACGGCTCCATGGCCTCCGCCTCAGGTGCTAGAATGGCTCCAATTGCAGAGGACCAATGCCCCAGATGGGCAGTGCATCGCTCCTGGTGGGCATGCCAGGTGGATCCCGATTGGGTGCATGCTGGAATCTGTCTGCCTCCCCCCACCCCCACTTCTCACTTCAGAAAAATACAAAAAAAAAAAAAAAAGAATTATTAGAAATGCTTTAAAATTTACACATGATGTTTGGGTACAAAGGGAAATGTACATATGCAAGTTCTATCAAGCACCTTTCAATTCACTTCAAGTGTCAAGGAAAATACAAACATAAACAAGCAAACAACAACAAAATCAAAACAATGTGTAAACCTTCCAAAGTCAGGACGTGGACGAATCTTGGCCATATCTCTAGTACCACCAATCATGTAAGACTCTGGAGATCCATATTCTGCTGCTAAACTGTCAGTATCTAAAATGGTAATAAGCAACTTAAAAAGGAGAAAAAGTTATTGTCAAAAATAGCTCCATTGTAGAGCTTCTTCAATAGTTTTCTGAAGTCGTGCTAATGTTCTACTTGTGTATGTGTAATTCTGACAGGCCCCTTCAGCTCCGCATTCCTCAGTTTCTCTGTCTGTGGGATGGGCACAGTCGTAGCTACTGTACTAGTCTGAGGTGAGGATTTGAGGGGTTGTATTTGTCAAGATGTCCGGCAACAGCTCTTGGCAGTTTATGCAAACATAATCAATAGTAGATTTAATGTAACATTCTTTCTGCTTGCTATATAAATGAATGTTAGTTGATGTTGTGAGTGTCGGGTACTTAACGCAAAGCCTTATTACCAAAGTGTCTCAAACAAAACTGTAATGTGTAGATGAAATTTTTCCTCTACAACTTAAACCTTCTCTTTTTGCCCCCATACTAAATATACCCAATATTTGTTTGAATGCTTCCAGTGTAACCAGGTCCTTTATCTCATTTAACCCTCACAAGAATGTTGAGAAGGTCTGACCTGTGGTGGCACATATGGGAGTTGATGCTTCCTGCTCCTCCCTTTCTCTTTCTCTCTCTCTCTCCCCCCCCTCTCTAAAATGAATAAAAAATAAATAAATCCTACTTCTTCGATCAAGTTGTCTGGGTGTCTATTATCCTCTGTTTGCAACTAATTCCTGCTACAAAAGAACTAATTCCTGCTAAAAAAAAAAAAAAAGAATGTTGAGAAAAAGATGTGATCATTAAGCTTATCTTTCAGATGAAAACTACTGAAAACTGAGAGGTGATGGAAGGCGTAGTTTAAAGTCATTCTTACCTAGCAAGGAAATGCATGATTCAAAGCCAAACAGTAACAGCAGTGACTAAGCTCTTACCTTTAAACAATAACCTCTTCCACCTCTTATCTTCCCATTCATCTGTTTTGTGTACATTTATGGACTCTTTTATTCTGCATCTTTACTCTTGTTATTGGGGCTCTGATATCAGACACAGACAGAGGTATTACAGTAGAAAAATTTAGCATATATGGTCCCAAGTTCTAACTCTACTATTACCCAGTTTATGACCTTGGAAAATTTTACTTCACTATACTATGACTCAGTTTCTTATTGTAAACTGAGAAAGAATGATGAAATAACACAGGTAAAACTCTGAGCACATATTAGGGGCTTAATAAATATTATATATGTATCATTTATAGCTTTGTGTGAATAAACCATTCGTCTCTGCATTTTATGAGTCAATTAAAAGATCTGATTAAAGAAATATAAAATGTACATGTACTAATAACTTATAGATATAGATATTTCTACAGTACTGTTTACATAAAGCACAATAATGTATTATCATTACGTATTGGCTTAGCAGTTACCTTGTGAATAACGACATTGTGGAAGTTTCTTTACAGACGTCTCTAATTCTTATAACAACCTATCAAAGTAAGACTTTTCCTTTTTCATTTTGATAGACGTGAAAGAGCCGATTCAGAGAATTTAACCTTTGGCCTAAGGTTACACCGCTAAGTGTCAAAGCAAGAAGGTGGATTCTGAAACACATATGGCTTCCTGTTCTTCCAACCTTTCTCCCCACCCAACTTCTCCTTGGTGGGAGCCCTGCCACCTAGTTTACAATGACTGAGGAATAAGATCCGGGACGTTTGTAGGTGTCTCTGAGAACAAAGCAAACCAGGAGGCAAGGACACCTGGGAAGGCCGAGGCTGCTGTCTCCCAGGGATGGTCTTAGGTAGACCCACAACAGTCCTATTGCAATTCCGGAGGTGAGCTTGCCAGGGTGTGGTCATCTGTGTCCATGACGGTGATCCCCAGCTTGTCTGGATTTGCCTGGCAGGGAGCTGAGGGCAACTTCAACTATCACCCAGCAGATCAGTGGCAGCGTCAGGCTAATACTAAGCAGGTGACCCTCCCTTCCGTTTCTGTCCCACCACCCTCATCAAAGTCCCTTGTCGCTTCGGGCGTCTTGCTGGCTCAGTGTTGTATTTAAAATATATTTTCTTAAATATTCACTTAGTAATTTCAGATAGAGAGAGAGAGAGATGAAGGGAGGAAAGAAAGAGAGAAAAAGAACAATGATTCGTCGTTCTACTTATTTATGCATTTATTGATTCTTATATGTGTCCTGAGGATGGAATCAATCCCTCCACCCTGGCATATTGGGATGATGCTCTTAACCATCTCAGCCATCAGCCAGGGCTGATTCGGGTATTTTTGATTTATGGACTTTCTGTTTAAGGACTGGGTGGAAAAACAAAGGCAATCAAATATGAATTTAAAAAAAAAAAGTTATTTGGGAAATTTTATTGCTGCCCATTATTATATAAGCTATTGATTTATAGTGTATAAAGGTTTAAGTAGTATTACTATGAACAGAGATGAAAAGTCCAATGATCAGATTTGTCAAGTTTTCTATGATATATCAAACAGCAACTGGTCTAGAGAAGAAGTTCATCTATTTCATAGAGTTTTTCTTCCTTAGAATCACTATACATAGTCACAGAGCTTCATCAGTGGTAAGTTCCTTTTGTGGTAAAAGTATACTTTTAATGATGTGCAAAATTGCATTTCTGTGTGTTTTCTGAATCTTTTATATACAACTGTTTTTGCATTTATTTTATATATAAACTCTTTAAAATGGTTAGCAGAAAGTATAAATTCCACTCAACCATATATTTTAAAGATGGAATAGATAAACTAAGACAAGTGCTCCAAATAATTCTGTTATGTATTAATCTTCTTTTATATTTTATGATCACATTACTGAGAATCTGGATTTCAGAGCTACTTCCAAATAATCTGTATTTGAAACTAACTCTGAAATATTGCATTTCAACCCCAATACACAGAGTTTAGTGTTTTTAAATTTTTCTTCTTCTGTCCTTTATCCTGTCAGATTAATGTTAGGAAAAACATATGGGCTTGCTTCGTTAATTTTTAAGTTGATAGCTGATAGGATATTAGACAGCAGTATCAAAGATCCATGTTTTAGCCCCAGATGGTGGCTCAGTAGACAGAGCGTTGACTTGCTGTAGGTACGTATCAGGTTTGATTACTGGTCACACAGGAGA